>NC_139557.1:111145001-111800001 GCF_965112155.1 Podarcis liolepis
GTTGGATGTTTGGCTTCCAAAAATAGTTCGCAAACCAGAACAGTCACTTCTGGGTTTGCAGATCCGGGAGCCAAAACATTCAAGAACTAAGCTGTTTGAAAACCAAGGTTCAACTGTATAAGCATTGTTGGTTGGAGAACTGTATCATAAAAATCAGAGAAGTGTGGCTTTCAAAGGAGTGAGTGCTGAACCACTTATTGGTTCAGGAAGTGCAAATTAGGCAGTTTTGCAATTAAAATGCAAAATGAACAATTTTCTCTCTCCTTCCTGCTCCTGTTCCTCTCCTGCTACACATCTCAAAACCAGCCCAGAAAACAAATTGATAAAGTTCTTTTTTAAAAAAAATAATATTTATTAAATTTCCATTTTAACAATCCAATCAAAGCATATTATATATTCCAAATTATACAAATTATCCAATAATTGAACAGTCCCAATATTATGCCTAATTATAAATTTTTTGGCTGACTTCCCATGCTTGGAGATCAGAGATTGATAAAGTTCTAGCTAACTCCTGAATAACCAAGAATGCCTTGAATAGGGTCCACCATATTGGTTCCACACAGAGTATTCTGAGCTCGCTGATGGAGCAATATCCATGCTGCTGGCACCTGGCAGCACATATCTTTGTGGGACAGGTTTTTCCAACAATGACTGCTACGAGGATGAGGCTATGTATCAATAATCATCTAAAAGTGGCAATGTCTAGCAACCATCAAACCCAACACTGCAAAACGCAAACTCCGCTATCCCACCAATACTTGCCAACATGGACTTTAGTGTGAATACAACGATTAAAAATATTCCTCGTTTGTTATATCCATGTCTACCTGTATCTTTTTAGAATGCTTTTTCATAACTTACGGCACAATACCTTGCAATCACGTTCCCATTAAAAACACAACAACTGTGAATAACTTTGTAAGTACTATAAATATTTCAACAAATTCCACATTAATAAGGGTGTTAGTTAATTTTTGTCTCAAGTAATGGTTATAAAATAAGCAAAGTTACAGTTAAAAATCTGGTAAATTGATGGCTGCTGAAGACCTAAGGGCCAGAATTAATGAGACAATAAGTTGAAGGATCACCATAGCAAGAAAATCTGGACTGGCGGGTCACCGTACCAAAAAGATTGAAAACAATGATGTAGGTCATCTGGCAGATGGGTGGCTGTTAGGTGGTTCTGCCTTAGAGCAGAGAGTTAGAAGTGATACAGTCATACCTTGGACACTGAACGCCTTGCGAGTCAAACGTTTTGGCTCCCGAATGCCGCAAACCCGGAAGTGAGTGTTCCAATTTGTGAACGTTCTTTGGAACCCGAACATCCAACATGCCTTCCACGGCTTCCAATTGGCTACAGGAGTTTCTTGCAGCCAATTGGAAGCCACGCCTTGGTTTCTGAATGTTTTGGAAGTTGAACGGACTTCTGGAACGGATTCCGTTTGACTTCCAAGGTACCACTGTATTGGTTTTTCTCTCTCATTCTAATGTTCCCATTCAGTATCTTCCACAAGATCTGATTGCATTTGCATTGTGCTCCTGATGAGTGGATTGACTCCTCTCCCCACCGTCCTGCCGCCCGGTAGCACATGGTCATCCTTGTTTTAGAAACATTAGGGACATTAATTCCGTAGGAGGCTTTCAAAAGGCTATTTAAGTGCTGTGGATTTCCAGCTTTTCAATGAAATAGTTGTTGAAGGGGGAAACTAGGGGGAAAGAATACACATTCTTATTTAAAAAAAATTCTGTCCCTTTTCATTCTTTTCTTTGATGCTCCTTTTATTAAACATCAGCTTAGCTTCTGTGCTTCATACTGAAACAGAAAAGAGACATTATCAAAGAGATGGTGATGTAACAGTGGAAAGCTTCATATTTTTAAAACAAATTCATTTATAACGTTTTCTTTTTTTGAAAAAAAAACGGGTCTTTCTTCTGAATATCAAAAGGGTAAGACATTCTGTCTTGGCTCAGCTCAGCTTTCAGTATCCAAAGGTTGACATGTCCTGCCCTGTTGAATCATGGGGACTTTATTACTCACAGATAAAGAAGGCAATTCTTCAGTAATATTAGGGAATGCACTTTTCAGCCTTAACATCCGCAGCAAATGAAAAATATTGTTATAGATGTGGGCAAAATTAATAAGTGCTAGCATTTGGGCTATTTATGAGATGAGGGAAGAATGCAACTCCTGAGCTGGCTTATGCAAACCAGCCTGGCTGGTTGGGGGAAGATCAGGCCTGTTAGCATTACAAAAAGGTGTTGATATGCCATAGAAGGATCCTTTGGCCTGGGGAGTCAGATGTTACGAAGAAGAAGAAGAAGAAGAAGAAGAAGAAGAAGAAGAAGAAGAAGAAGAAGAAGAAGAAGGGGAGGAGTTTGGATTTGATGTCCCGCCTTTCACTCCCCTTCAGGAGTCTCAAAGCGGCTAACAATCTCCTTTCCCTTCCTCCCCCACAACAAACACTCTGTGAGGTGAGTGGGACTGAGAGACTTCAAAGAAGTGTGACTGGCCCAAGGTCACCCAGCAGCTGCATGTGGAGGAGCGGAGACGCGAACCCGGTTCCCCAGATTATGTGACTACCGCTCTTAACCACTACACCACACTGGCTCTCAGTGTGCTGGGGGTAACAGTGTGTTTGAGGGAACAGGAAAAGGGAGGTTTGAAGCAAGGGTTTCTGGGTAGAAGAAGGAGGAAGTAAGGCTGAGACCCATCTTGGCGGGGGAGAACTAAAGGTTACCTGCAATACTTTGGGTCATGCTGTAAGATTTGGACTCCATCCATGCAGACTGAAGATGTAAATAGGTAAATAAACCATGTTTCTTAAGGCACGACCCTGTGTGTGTGCCTGTGGCCTCGTGCGCTCTTGCCACTGCTTGGCGGAGAATGAGGCAGGCTTTTGTAAAAATCTACACCCACCACCGGATTTCCACCAGCATCGTTTTAAACCTACATGTCATGCACAGCATTCCTCAAGATCAAAAACTCCCCAATCAAAATATGCTGGACTGCTACTGTTCCAAAGAAGAGAAATGCTGATGGTGTCTTAACCTTGTCACGTCTACAAAGTACTTGGCCAGACCTTGAAGGCACTTGGCTGCTTTGAGGGTGATTGCCAAGACGTAACACTTCAAAGGCAGCATGGCAGGTGAGGTGTCTGGGAAGTATTGTGCCTCACAAGTCACAGCGTTTGCTGGAGATGTCGTGCCAAAGGTTAAAGCTTTAATATTCCGAGGCATTCCTTTCAAGTGGAGGTGATATAGTGCATCCTCTTGGAATCAAAATTCTCACCATACGGATGTCTTACTGCTTAGCCAGCAAAGGTTGGTGACTCTGTGGCAATTTCCAAGATTCCCTAGGAAGAAAGAATGACTATTGATCGGGCTTAAGTGTGCAGCATAGACGTGCCTGTAGAGCTCTGCAGTGTAAACGCTGAAGCTTTGATTGTCAACTATTTTCCAGCCAGAGCAGCTCCTCAGGGAAAAGGTGTCATTTTATATGTTCAGGAATTGGCCCCAACATCCTGTGCAATGGATGGTTAGCTCTGACAGTGAGCTTTCCATTTGGTCAGAATGAGATGTCTGCTTAGATCTCGCCGCATTGCTGGGCAGGCAGAACTGAACACCCCAACTCCCAGAACATGCTTCAAAACACTCAGTTTCATCCTAGACATGTAAGTGAAAGTTGAGCTTCTTTCCAAAAGAAGAGGCAGCCATATCTGCTTTCATCATACTCCCGTTTAACGTGGGTGAGATAATGGCATATATTTAACTGAGCCAGGATCTTCACTCACTGCAGTTGTGAGGAAGCTTTGACCCTCCAAATGCTGGTGGACTTCAGTTTTCACCATCCCTGGCCATTGGCCCTGATGTCTGGGGCAAAACATGTGGTGTGGGTGGGTGGGTGGGTGGGTGTGGGTGTGTCAGTACTTTTGTAAACAAGTGGTGGGAGTTTATGGAATATAAGACAATATATGGAACACCATAGGACTGTTTCCAGAAATCAGCTTGCTCAATTTGTGTGTGGAGGAGACTCTCAAGAGTCTCCCAATCTTTTTAAAAATTGGGATTCAAATGAATGTACTGCTGCTTTTTTGCATTTACAAGTATGATTATTGCAGGATTGACCCTTCATATTGTTGCAAAGCAACCGCCATCGGCCTCAACCATTATCATGGCCAATGGTAACAAGATGATGGAAGTTGCAGTCCAGCTAAATCTGGAGGGTCACACATTGCTCATCCCTGGAATATTAGGGTCATTTCTCACATAACTGTACACACAGATTTTGATCACTCAAGTCCTTATGCATGGAGGGGGCAGTGAGACTTGGCACCTTCTAGCTCAAAGATTAGGAACCTTTGGCCCCTAAGACGTTGGACTCCATGGGATGTGGGTGGCACTGTGGTCTAAACCACTGAGCCTCTTGGGCTTGCTGATCAGAAGGTTGGTGGTTCAAATCCCCACAACAGGAAATAAAATTTAGATTAAGGTTTTTTATAAGACAATGAGGAGAATAGAGTAAGGTAATGTAATGTAATGAAAGATTAGAATAGGGTAAAAACTTGATGGTAAGGATTTGCTGAACTAACAAATTGAATTGGAATACAGGAAAGGGAGGGATGAGGAGGCCTGGGGAAATAAGTGTATGAAGATATGTTATGAAAATTAATGTGTTTTTAACTGTTTCTATTTTCTATGTTTTTTTCCTCTTTTTCTTTTTTCTTTTTTCATTTGTCTTGTTATAATTTGGAAACTTTAATAAAATATCATTTTTTAAAAAACAAAAACAAATCCCCACAACAGGGTGAGCTCCTGTTACTTTGTCCCAGCTCCTGCCAACCTAGAAGTTCAAAAGCACACCAGTGCAAGTAGATAAATAGGTACCGCTGCAGCGGGAAGGTAAATGGCATTTCCATGCACTCTGGTTTCCGTCATGGTGTCCCATTGCACCAGAAGAGGTTTAGTCATGCTGGCCACATGACCTAGAAAGCTGTCTGTGGACAAATGTCAGCTCCCTCGGCCTGAAAGTGAGATGAGCACCACAACCCCATTGTCACCTTTGACTAAACTTAACTGTCCAGGGGTCCTTTACCTTTTTACCTTTTACCTGTTGGACTCCAGCTCCCATTAGTAAGTAACATTGAGTTGCTGTTGGGGTGGGAAGTGACTACGTAATGTAATTATTAATAATTATAATATTAGTGCCCCATAAACTTGAAATCCACCTGCCCTTCAATTGCTGAAAAGCCCTCACATTTTTTCAAAGCCACCATTTAGGTCTGTGAAAGCAGGATGGATTTCCACTCAGTCCTAATATGAGCAACTGGAACACAGGAACATAGAAATTTGCCTCACAATGAGTCAGACATTTGAATCCTTCTAGCTCAATTCTGTAAATTCTACAAGGCAGGCTTAAGCAGTATGTGGACCGAGAACTCCCAGAAGTGCAAGCTGGATTTCGAAGGGGCAGAGGAACCAGAGACCAAATTGCAAACATGTGCTGGATTATGGAGAAAGCTAGAGAGTTCCAGAAAGACATATACTTCTGCTTCATTGACTATGCAAAAGCCTTTGACTGTGTCGACCACAGCAAACTATGGCAAGTTCTTAAAGAAATGGGAGTGCCTGATCACCTCATCTGTCTCCTGAGAAATCTCTATGTGGGACAAGAAGCTACAGTTAGAACTGGATATGGAACAACTGATTGGTTCAAAATTGGGAAAGGAGTACGGCAAGGCTGTATATTGTCTCCCTGCTTATTTAACTTATATGCAGAATTCATCATGCGAAAGGTTGGGCTGGATGAATCCCTAGCCGGAATTAAGATCGCGGGAAGAAATATCAACAACCTCAGATATGCAGATGACACAACCTTGATGGCAGAAAGTGAGGAGGAATTAAAGAACCTTTTAATGAGGGTGAAAGAGGAGAGCACAAAATATGGTCTGAAGCTCAACATCAAAAAAACGAAGATCATGGCCACTGGGCCCATCACCTCCTGGCAAATAGAAGGGAAAGAAATGGAGGCAGTAAGAGATTTTACTTTCTTGGGCTCCATGATCACTGCAGATGGTGACAGCAGTCACGAAATTAAAAGATGCCTGCTCCTTGGGAGAAAGGCGATGGCAAACCTAGACAGCATCTTAAAAAGCAGAGACATCACCTTGCCAACAAAGGTCCATATAGTTAAAGCCATGATTTTCCCAGTAGTGATGTATGGAAGTGAGAGCTGGACCATAAAGAAGGCTGATCGCCGAAGAATTAATGCTTTTGAATTATGGAGGAGACTCTTGAGAGTCCCATGGACTGCAAGAAGATCAAACCTATCCATTCTTAAGGAAATTAGCCATGAGTGCTCACTGGAAGGACAGATCGTGAAGCTGAGGCTCCAATACTTTGGCCACCTCATGAGAAGAGAAGACTCCCTTGAAAAGACCCTGATTTGGGAAAGATGGAGGGCACAAGGAGAAGGGGATGACAGAGGACGAGATGGTTGGACAGTGTTCTCGAAGCTACCAGCATGAGTTTGACCAAACTGCGGGAGGCAGTGGAAGACAGGAGTGCCTGGCGTGCTCTGGTCCATGGGGTCATGAAGAGTCGGACACGACTAAACGACTAAACAACAACAGCTCAATTCTGTCTTCACTGGCTACCAGAAGCAGACTTTTGGGCAGAGGATATTCCTGTCAGGAGTTCAGTCTACACTCGAGAAGGACCCTGGCAGAGACACATGCCCGACTGGCATGTTCTCTCCCTCCTGGTCTTTCGTTCGGGAGCTTCAAAAGCTTTCTTCTGCCCGAACATCACAGCGACTGATGCCAACCAACACCAGCACACTTAGGGATCCGCAGAGTTTTCGCAGCATTGCGTGACAGAGCTCAGCAACTCAGCTGTGATGGGATGATTAGCTGCTTGTGCGTAAAATCGTGGTCCCTCAGAGTTTGTGCAACTCCACAAACCTCTGTGTGTGACAGAGCTCCTCAAACATGTCTGCCCTAGTCACTTCCAGATTCCGACAGTGGTTGTTTTCGGAAGCGCTTCCAGCATAGAAGCTCCTTAACGGAAACACGTCTCCTGGACTCACGACGTGACAGCTTCCTGCGAGGAATGGGTCTCCATATGGGAGCTTCTGACACCTCCCCGCTGTTCTCGCTGGACGTGTCCCTGAGCCCTCCCTCTTCCCTGCTAGTTCCTGCTTTAGCTGCTGCGTCTCTCTCCGCATTCATGAGACCTTCCTCCAGAGACCCATCTCTCCCCCTGCTGGCCCCTGCTTTCGCTGCTGACTCCCTCCCAGCCTCTGTGAGCCCTTCCACCACCTGTTCCTCCGATGGCAGTTCCCTGACATCCACCTCCCCTCCAGGGCCCCCTTCACACCCGCCCATTCCCTCTCCTCTGGGCGGTGAGGAGGTAAAACCCCGAAAAGAATCCTCTTCATCTTCAGACGTCTCGAACATTTCCCTCCATCGGTCTCCGTTCCGGCTCGCAGAATCCTCCTCCTCCTCGGAATCAGTGAACCCCTCCAACTCTTCTTCTTCGTCGGTGGTGGCAAAGTATTCCCTCCGGAACCTCGCCACTGGCTGAGGTTTACGTGGGAACCTCTGATGAAAAGTTTCTATTAAAACCTCGTCATTGACATCCTCTGCCATGACCCAGGTGTTTTCCGACTCCGGTTCCCCTTCCCACGTTACCAAATACTCTACTTGATCTCCCTTCCACCTGGAATCGAGAATCTCCGCTACATGGTAGCTGTGTTCCCTCTCCTCCATTGCTGGTCCCCCAGTGACCCTCCCTGCTCTGTCCCCTTTATACGGTGACAGCAACGACCTGTGGAAAACTGGGTGCAGCTTCATGTGGTTCGGTAACCGGAGTCTGAAAGCCACTGGGTTGACCTGTTGCGTGACTTCAAATGGCCCCAGTCTTTTGGGTCTTAACTTCTTACAACCCCCTTTGAATGGTAACCCTTGGGTTGACAGCTACACCTGGTCCCCCACCCTAATGGTTTCACCTTCTCTTCTGTTTTTGTCTGCCTGCCTCTTATATTCCTCCTTGGCCCTGTCTAAGTTAAGTTGGAGCTGGCGATGGATTGCTTCCATTTCTTCTACGAACTGTTCGGCAGCTGGAACGCTCCAGTTCTCCCCTTCCCCCCCTGGGAAAGCTTGGGGATGGCACCCGTAATTAGCCAAAAAGGGGCTCATCCCCGTGGACACGTTCTCCGCATTGTTGTAGGCAAATTCTGCCAACGCCAGCTTCTCCACCCAATCATTCTCTCTGTCATTCACATAACACCTCAAATATTGCTGGAGGATGCCATTGGCTCTTTCCGCCTGCCCGTTGGTTTCAGGGTGCCGGGCAGTTGAAAAATTGACCTCTACATGCAGTAAGCTCATGAGCTTCCTCCAGAACCTGGAAGTAAATTGTTTCCCTCGGTCTGAAACCACCCTCAAGGGGGCGCCATGCAACCTAAACACATTTTCTACAAACAATTTAGCGGTTTCTTCTGCCGTGACCGCATGTGAGCAGGCTATCGCCCCTCTTAGGTCCAGCTTTGTAAAAATCTTTCCCTTCCGCACCCTGGTCAAAATGTCGTCAATCCTGGGCATAGGGAAAGCCAAGGGTTCTGACACTGCGTTTAAGGCCCTGAAGTCACATACAAGTCTCGGCTTGTCCGTGTTTTTTTTATCCACAAAAAACACTGGGCTACCTCCCACCGCTCTGGACTCTCGGATGAAGCCTCTCTTCAGGTTCTTGTCAATAAACTCTCTTAGCTCCTGCATTTCTCTGTCTGACATGGCATACAACTTGCCTACAGGAAGCTGTGCCCCAGGGAGTAAATTGATTTGACAGTCAAAGGGCCTATGCGGGGGTAGTTGGTCAGCTTCCTTCTCGCTGAACACGTCGCTGAGATCTGCGTATTGTGGTGGTACCTTCACTTTCTCCATTACTTCCGTCCCTGCTAGGGTGGCTTGGGCCCCTGCTGAACCCTTTTCCCCTTTGCAGTGTTCTAAGCAATGTGCTGAACCAAAGGAAACCACTCTCTGATGCCAGCCCACCAGCGGATCATGTAACGCTAGCCAGCTCATCCCCAAAATAATAGGAGCTCCTCCCAAGGTGGCCACATTAAACGCTATCAGTTCTGTGTGCCTTGCCACCTTCATTATCATTGGGACGGTCTGCAAGCTGACTTCTCCTCCCAACAACTCCCTGCCATCGATCGTGGTCACCTGCAGGGGGTTGCTTAAAGGGATGGTCTGTATCTGGTGTTCAGCTGCAAACTCTTTGCTCATGAAATTGCAGGAGCTGCCTGAGTCCAACAGCGCCTTTATCTTTAGGGGGTGTCCATTTTGCAGCTCTAGCGACACTTCTATCACTAGGGCAGGTTTAGGGGCTTCTGGCACGGGCACTTTCACTGCTCTTTGGCCTGGCTGCTGTGCCCCGACTGTGGCAACCAGGCGTTGGCTTTTACCTGCTCCGGTTTTCCCTCCTCTCCTCCCTCAACAGCTCCCACCATCCCTTGCCATTCCTTCCTCTGGGGGCAGACTCTGGCAAAGTGACCTGGCTGTTGGCAGAGATAGCATTTCCGGGCGCCTTTTCCCTCCTTACTGGGCTTTGAAACTGCGCGTGCGTGCGCTGTTCCGATTTCCATCGGCTCTGCCGGCGGGAAAGTTGTCTCTGGAATGTCAGGAATGCGGAACTCCTTCCAACGTTCCCCCTTCCCTTCCCGCCTCTCCAAAGCTCTCGCCTCCTGGCGCGCTCCTATGGTCAGCGCAGATTTGGTCAGCTGATCCATAGAATCTGCCCTGGGACCCCTGGAGAGTTCGTCTTTCACAGCCGAAGAAAGACCTTCTTCAAATAGCATTTGAATGGGTTCCGCCGATAAGTCCCACCCCAATCTGTGAACCAGCATGGTGAACTCAGTCCAGTACTCACGGACAGATCGGCTTCCCTGCTTGCAAGCCATTAGCTGTCTGCGCACCACTCCCTCCTCAATATCGCTGGAAAACATGAGATCCATGGCACGAAAGAACTTCATGGTGTCCTTTAGGACGTCATTGTGCGTTGCCATCAGGGGTCGAACCCAGTCCCTCGCCTCCCTCTCAAGGTGCCCAATCACGAAAGCAACTCGCGATTCCTCATCAGGGAATTCATCAAACTGCACATTGAGGGCATATTGCATCTCTGTCCTAAAGGCATGGTAGTCCTTGGGGTCCCCCCCAAATTTCTGCACCAATCCTGGTACCTTTCTGTTGAACTGGGTGGCTCTCCCCTTCTTGTCTGCATCCTGAGCCCTTCTCTCCTCCAGCCTCGCCGTCTGCAGCGCCAGTTGGATTTCCAACGCTCGGTACCTTTCTTCCAAGCTTGGACCCGCTCCAACTCCTGCCTCTCCGGTTCCGGCTGGGTCGCTCATGATGCCTTCTCTTGCACAGGCAGCTTACAGAGACTGTCGGAATGCTGTGATGGGATGATTAGCTGCTTGTGCGTAAAATCGTGGTCCCTCAGAGTTTGTGCAACTCCACAAACCTCTGTGTGTGACAGAGCTCCTCAAACATGTCTGCCCTAGTCACTTCCAGATTCCGACAGTGGTTGTTTTCGGAAGCGCTTCCAGCATAGAAGCTCCTTAACGGAAACACGTCTCCTGGACTCACGACGTGACAGCTTCCTGCGAGGAATGGGTCTCCCTATGGGAGCTTCTGACACCTCCCCGCTGTTCTCGCTGGACGTGTCCCTGAGCCCTCCCTCTTCCCTGCTAGTTCCTGCTTTAGCTGCTGCGTCTCTCTCCGCATTCATGAGACCTTCCTCCAGAGACCCATCTCTCCCCCTGCTGGTCCCTGCTTTCGCTGCTGACTCCCTCCCAGCCTCTGTGAGCCCTTCCACCACCTGTTCCTCCGATGGCAGTTCCCTGACATCAGCATTTTGGCTAATCTACTTTATTTACATATAAACACACACAGAGCACTACAACATGGCTCCCTCTCTCTGTAGCATCAGACAGCAAAGAGAAAATGAGCAAAGGACAATAGTCCCACTTCACGGAACACAGTAACGCAAAAATCCTGTCTCCATCACTTTCCACTCTGTGGAGTCAAAACATACACCGTCATGTGAAAGACAAAAATCCCATGACTGCAATCATGGAGCAGGAATTCTAACAACTCCCAGCCCTACCTAGAGATACCTGGGATTGAACCTGGGACCTTCTGCATGCAAAGCAGATGCTCTATCACTCTGTTATGGTCCTTTCTGTTACAAAAAAAGGTGCCTAGAATAAACATTGCTAATCACACCTCTTCCTTTCATTGTATAATACACTAAAAATGGCAATGTCAAAGCATCCCAGGCAGTGAAGCCATTTGACTATCACTTGGGTGATGTAAGTGCTAATTTCCCCAATTGACTCCGATTCCTTCTTCCAAGCCTCCTAAGCCGTTCTCTTATTGCCACCTTGTTGTAAACAAGATATTTCAGCGTGACTCTTTCAGTGTGATTCTTTAGTACCATTAATATTTTACAAGAATAAATCAAAGCTTAAGAGCATGTTTTAATGCTGCCTTGTGACACCGAAAAGAAATACTTCTGTGGGGTACGATAAAAATCGGAGATTGTCATGTTAACGAGTTATTTGAAATACATATATTTATTAATGCCAAGGCAACACGCCTACAAATCAGCAGGATGAAGCTTGAAAACTCCCAATGCACTTGCTCAAGTTGATCCAATGTGTGATAGAGGATCAATCTCCTTTTAGTACCGTGTAGATATTTTTATTCAGTGAAGGTGCGTCTTACCCGGAAAGACTGTGACATGTTGCTGGTTGCGATGGTAGAGAAATTCAGCCTGGTTAAGGTTTTAACATGAATGTACCTAATTCGCACTTTCTGATACACCGTGTGAAGCAAAAGGGAGCTATCCTGCAAAATTCGCACTTCTACATATTTTGTGACGCTGTTCTGAAACTAAATAATGTATACAAAGATGTGTATATAAGGGCAAATGTAGCTAAAACACATACAGTGGTACCTCGGGTTACAGGCGCTTCATGTTACAGATGCTTCAGGTTACAGACTCCACTAACCCAGAAATAGTACCTCGGGTTAAGAACTTTGCTTCAGGATGAGAACAGAAATTGTGCGGTGGCAGTGTGGCAGCAGCAGCAGGAGGCCCCATTAGCTAAAGTGGTGCTTCAGGTTAAGAACAGTTTCAGGTTAAGAACAGACCTCCAGAACGAATTAAGTTCTTAACTCGAGGTACCACTGTATATTGGTGGAGATAACGCATGCTGCAAAAATGTGCTCTTAGGCAAAAGTGCATACAGCAATATCAAGAAAATTGCACTAAAATCCTTTTGAATTTTCAGGAGATTTTTTTTTATTGCGAACTGATGCAGAAATGTGGTGAACAGAGAATAAGAGTCAGGGTGTGGGGGAGAAAAGAAACAGATAAGAAATTGAGAAATTTGTCCATCCCCAATTGCTCTCTGGCATAGTAGATATATAGAGATAGAGGTAGGGATAGATAACTTTTTTATACCACCTTTATTTTCCAAGGAGCTCAAGGTGGTCAACATGGTTCTCTTCCGCCTAAATGGCTTTGGCCCTGAATACCTGAAGGAGCGTCTCCAGCCCCATCGTTCTTCCCGGACATTGAGGTCCAGCTCCAAGGGCCTTCTGGCAGTTCCCTTGCTGTGAGAAGTGAGGTTACAGGGAACCAGGCGGAGGGCCTTCTTGGTAGTGGCACCTGCCCTGTGGAACACCCTCCCATCAGATGTCAAGGAAATAAACAACTATTTGACTTTTAGAAGACATCTGAAGGCAGCTTTGTTTAGGGAAGTTTTTAATGTTTGATGTTTTATCATGTTTTTAATTTTCTGTTGGGAGTCGCCCAGAGTGACTGGGGAAACCCAGTTAGTTGGGCGGTATACAAATAAAATTATTATTATTATTATTATTATTACTACTACTACTACTACTACAGTGGTACCCCGCAAGACGAACGCCTCGGAAGACGAAAAACTCGCTAGGCGAAGGAGTTTTTCGTTTTCTTAGCCGCTTCGCAAGACGCATTTCCCTATGGGCTTGCTTCGCAAAATGAAGCTTGCCCCGCAAGCTCCGGGGATAGCGGGGAAGCACAGTGCGTCTACCCCGCTGTACCTGGACCTCTTTTGAAGCAAGGGACGGCGGGGAGAAGATCGCGCGCGCCTTCCCCTCTCTCCCCGGACCCCTTTTGAACCAAGGGGCGGCAACGGGGAGAAGCGATCTTCTCCCCTCCGCCCCTTGCTTCAAAAGAGGGGATAGAGGGGAAGGCGTGCGCCTTCCCCTCTCTCCCCGGAGATTGTGGGGCAGGCAACGAGGAGAAGCAATCTTTTCCCCGCCGCCCCTTGCTTTAAACAGGTCCGGGGACAGAGGGGAAGGCGCGCGGCGCTTCCCCTCTGTCCCCGGACGGTCTCCATAGGAACGCATTGATTGATTTTCAATGCATTCCTATGGGAAACCGTGCTTCGCAAGACGAAAAACTCGCAAGAAGAAAAAACTTGCGGAACGAATTAATTTCGTCTTGCGAGGCACCACTGTACTACTGCTACTATTTCATCCTCACAACAACCCTGTGAGGTAGACTAGGCCGAGAAATGGTGATTGGCCCAAGATCACCCAGATTCCGGATCAGACTGCATTGGTTTAGTAGCTCTCTGTCCCTGTTCCCTTTTAAATTTTATTCCTGCCTTCTGAAGTGGAAGTTATCCCTAGCTCTTTTGTATCATCTGCAGTTTTGATAAGGATTTCCTTTTTTAAGCCACTGATTAAAATGCCGAGGCGTGAAGATGGTTTGTCCTCTTCAAAGATACGTCTGTACAAGACCCATATCAGACAAGGCATAAAATACCAATTCGGTAGCAATTTTAAGCTGAAAGGAAATCCCCCAGTACATCAAAGATGGCACAGGATTGATGCAAGGCATTCTAAGAACACAAAGAATCCTCAAAACTTCATGAATCATATTGAGGAATAAACTGTACATCACCAATATTCTGGTGGTCCGTCCCCCCCCCCCTTTTTCGGTTTAACAGCACACTATGTTATAAGTACTTGAGGTGAATGGGCTATAACTGTTCTAAAGGAAAACAAAGGGAACCACTTACACTCGTGTAAGAAAATAACAGTCTTGATCCCATAGAAAGCTCACCTGTAAGATTGAAAAATGGACCCAATTATTCTAGTCTGTCCTGTAATCTTGGTCTTGGCAGGGATATTCTTCACTTTAGCCTTGACTCCAGTTCTGGTAGTTTATGCTTAAGGTGCTCTTAAAATCAGAGCCGAAAAGTGGTGGAGCAACCTCAATCACAGGGTGCAGTTAAGAGGCTGAAGAAAGAATCCATGAATGACCTGACCTTGTGTAGACAGGCTGGTGGGCCCCAGTAATATGAACTAGCAAATTTGTATTTCTTTGAGAAGAAAACAGGCAGGTTGGATAGCTCTGACACATACTAAAGTTGGGACTCTTGATGCTGATCTGCTTTTCTGCTTGCAAGTTGTATTGTCTGGTGAGAGTGCAGTACTGGATTTTTGTGTGTGCGTGTTTCATCTTTAGCGTTATTCTACTGGATTAGCACATTTGCACTGTGAAACCTTGATGGGGATTTTATTCTGAAATTCGGTTTGCGAAGCATGTCGTGTGCACGTGAGTATGATGGAGTTGGGAACTCGCAGGCCTTAAGACTTGCAGGGAACGGCTGTTCTGCAGACTGCAAATTTCTCAGCACAGCATGTTATTATTGAATTGATAGGAAATAAAACATCAGGGTACAGTGGTACCTCTGGTTGCGAACGGGATCCGTTCCAGAGGCAAGTTTGCAACATGAAAAGAGCGCAACCCACAGTGGCACGTCTGCGCACACGCGGGTTGCAATTTGCCACTTCTGCGCATGCACGTGATGTCATTTTGTGCGCCTGCGCATGTGCGAACGGCGAAACCCGACAGTAATCCTTTCTGGTACTTCCGGGTCGCCGCGGTATGTATCCTGAAAGAACGTAACATGAAGCAAACGTAACATGAGGTATGACTGTATACCACGAAACAGGAATTATGTTGAGCTGCTTCTGCAATCAGCATATGTTGTTATTTTTCTGTGTTGGGCGGTGCGGAATTTGAGGATTTCATTGTTGAATGTGCTTCCCCTGTGTGAGGGTGATCTCACCTTTGTTGGAGTTGTAAATCTGTAATGCACGTGTTTTGTTTCTAGGTGTCACTAGAGCACCCTTTGCTTCACCGTTCACTTCAGCCAACAAGGAGGCAGCAAACCGTACTCCAGCACCACCTAGTGGTGAACCCTACAAAACATCATGAACCCAAGAAGACATCAAAAGAAGACACGGAATCACAAAAAAGGCTGTTCTGGCCATTTCAGTTTTTGTTCCCAGCTTATGTTCCTGGCTCCAGCTTCTGTCTCCCCAGACCACCTCTACTAGTTATCAATTCAGGCTTGGGCTCTGACCTTGCCTGGTCTAACCTTCTGGTCTGTCAACTATCATGCATTTATTCTTTTTCAGCTACAACTGCATTTAGTATGTGCTGGATGCTTTGATCCCGACATTACTTATGGCTGACTGCAATTATCCGTGTTTGCACCTGGCCTAAAATAAATGGGAAGAACAGCCCTCCCTATCCTAATAAAGATGAGGCATGCTAAGGTACATTCCTTTCCAGGTTTCATCAAACACATCTGCCCAATGCTTAAATTGGGCAACTTTTTTTAAAAGAAGGGTTTAGTTTTGCTAAGCCCAGCATACTGATCTCTTCCTCATATGGCTCTCCAGAGATAATCATGTTGCATTATATCATTAAACAGAGTAACCTCAGTTGCAGGCCACGCATGAGGTTGCTTCCTAACCAGAGGGGTGCACTTCTGAATGTATATGCTAAAAGCAAGACACCCCAGTCTTGTCTTTTTCTGGAACTGGAGAAGCTAATGTACAAAACATGGAAGGTGGGAAAATCTCCCTCCCCATTTGAAAGGTCAACACAACAGGATCGATGTGGTGTATTGACTTTGTTCTGAATTAAAATGCTGCTTTGCCATCACATGGGTAAATCTGATTGGCTACATGATCATCATCATCATCTTCAATGTTGTCGCTATTTAAATTTATTGGTCTTTTTTGTCAAGGTAACTCAAAGTGACTTACAGAATATAAACAGGCACAGATATTGGAAACCAGCATAAAAGCAAAAAGAAACAGAGAAATCTAAAAGACAATCCTGTTTTTAAAAGGTAGGATTGAGACATTCTTGTCAGTAATTCATTCTCTCTTTGCTGGATCATGTGATCCTTATTTACATTCCATACTGCTGGAAGTGTGGGAATGGAAACTCAGACAAGAGAGCTTCCGCTCTTGGTGCTTTTGTTTTTCTGCTCTTTGTTCTTTGCTTTTGGACAGAGAGGACATGAGACCACAGATCATTAACAGCCAAAAGCCTGGAGAAAAAGAAATGTTTTTGTCTGGTGCCTAAAGCTACATAATGATGAGGCCGAGTGAGCCTTCCCAGGGAGAGCATTCTGCAAATGGGGAGCCACCACTAAAAAGGCCCGCTCTCATGTTCCTACCGTCCAGACCTCCTGAAGATGGGTCTCAAATGATAATTGCAAGGTATAGGTCAGTTCATATAGCGAAAGACTGTTCTTGAGGTACAGCCATACCTCGAGTTGAATGTGCTCTGGGTTGAGCGCGTTCGAGTTGCACTCCGTGGCAACTAAGAAGTAACGGAGCGCGTTACTTCCAGGTTTCGCCGCTCACGCATGCGCAGACACTCAAAATGACGTCGTGCACATGTGCGGAAGTGGTGAAACGTGATCCGCGCACGTGCAGAACCACCATCACGTCTTGCGTTCTGTTCAGGATGCGAACGGGGCTCCAGAACGGATCCCGTTCGCATCCTGAGGTACCACTGTATTGGGGTCATGAGCCACCTAAGACTTTGTAGGTCAAAATCAGCACTTTGAACTGGGCCTGGAAACCAATTGGCAGCCAGTGCAATCAGGTCAGGGTTGGTGTTATGCGCTCAGACCTAACTAGGAAGAAGGACTATTATTCCACACTCTTCCCCCCCCCCAAAAAAAAAATGGTGCTGAAACAGCCGGCATTCAGACTGTGAACTGGAGTGAAAAAAATGTGAAAAGGAAAGTTTCAGGGAGGGGTAAAAGGTTTTGATTCTCCCCCCCCCCTTGCAGAGAAAAAAGACATTACTGCTGAAAATGTTCACTTTCGACCATTTAGCTCAGCACTGCTGAAAATGAAAACACTCCGTGAGTAATTGCAATGTAAAATCCATGTCCATATATTAAACACCACAATGTTTCCATATATGAACACCTACGTCTAGCTAATTATAGATGTGCTAAACTATAGCTCTGCTGTGAGTATTTGAATAATTGCAAGCAACCTGCTAGCAGTAGACACCTCAGTGGATTGTGAACCATCGCTGCAGAGCTTTTTAGGGGCCAGAAATTCTGGTTGACCTATATATTATCTCAGCAAGAGCAGGTGTGTCTCAACACACTGTTCTTCAGGCTCCAGATAAACCAATCCCCTCTCCTTCTTTCTCTGTCTGAAGGGATGTTGTTTTGAGAAGAAGGAGGAGGAGGAGGAGGAGGAGGAGGAGGAGGATCTGGACCTTGAATAAGCAGGCATATCCCTGCCTTAGACTACCATGTTGGCCATCTCTCAAGAACTTATGCATCCCTAAAAAATACTTAGTCTTAAGAAGAAGAACTGCATGAACCTTCCAATAGATGCTTTTCAGCAGTCAATGGCCTGCTGGTTTAATTAATATTTTCAGTACCCCCAAGACACTCTGGCAGCACAACAATGGATTAGAACAGCAGCAGAGCCCAATCTCAGAATAATGAGATATACCCAGGCTGCTGTGAATGGGAAGGTAATAAAAATGTTAAAACTTGTTAATCCTTTTTTTTTAAAAAAAAAAATCATTATTTTTGAATATTCAGGCAGAGTAATTAATTGCCAGGATCACGTGTGACAAATCTAGACTACAGAAGCCCTTCATATTTGTTTCACTCCCCCTTTTCTTCTTAAATAAATGCTGTAGAGTTTGCGTTTATTAGTTTTGCCTCTTAAGTTTGCCCTAACGGAAAACAACAAGAGCATCCCTGAAACTACAATACAGACTGAATAAACAGATATTTCTATAAGTCAAATATGGGACGCGCTATGAGAAAACCCATGCATGGTGAGGGTTGCAACTGCCTGTTAACCATACAGAAGGGCAGTAAATTATAAATGTTTCAAATAAATGAAAGAAAAAGATATAAATTATATTGTTAAGAGTCCATAGATAAAGCATGATGATGTGTCAACTGCTATATAATGCTTACATTTGCCCAGTGCAATGAAAACATTCCTCTTGGCAGCTATTAATGGTTTAAAGCAGGCATAGGCAAACTCAGCCCTCCAGATGTTTTTGGCCTACAACTCCCATGATCCCTAGCTAGCAGGACCAGTGGTCAGGGATGATGGGAATTGTAGTCCCAAAACATCTGGCGGGCCGAGTTTGCCTATGCCTGGTTTAAAAAAACCTGCACCTCTTAAAGTGATGCACAGGCTGGCTGGGGCTGATGGGAATTGGAGTCCAATAACATCTGAGGATGATGGGAATTGGAGTCCAGTAACTTCTGAAGGTCCACAGGTGCCCCATCACTGATGGGGATTTGAATTCAGCATGATCTGTGGGGAGACATTAGCCATTCCTGCACTGTACCAATCATTTAGCTGTATCTACATATTGCAGGGGTTTGTCACTAATGGTTCGCTTCCCATTACTGATCCTTTCACCATAGAGCCTCTGATAAGCTTCTGGGTTCCTTGCAACACAGCTTGAAAACTTAAGTTGACCCAGCAAAATATGTTGAATTGGAATGTCTAATTCTCTGGGAATGTTATTGAAAGGGCTGTTGATATATGGGAGGAAAAACAACAACCATCTATTGCCCCTGCCTGTCACCATGTCCACCTTAAGCCCCTGAGGTGAACCACAGACGTATACGGCAAGGGAGGAATTTTCAGTGCACTTTTGTGTGAGCTTTTGCTGGTGTGCTTAGGCCTACGGATACAATTTGCAAAAGAAAAGAGGACAGGGAGAAAATAGAGGCAATATATCTGTTTTACGGCTCGCCCCAAAAGCGAGAGTTACATCCAGTAACTTGCACTGAGTCATTTATACAGCTTACCTGTGGTTCAGCAAGAACAAAAGAGGAGCCAATTTAACAGCGCACTGAAGGAGAGGGGCCTTGGGGAGGGAGCAATATCCTAGTGTCCACCGCAGAGCTATCTGGAAAAAAAGAACAGATACTGATGGCTCAGTCCTCTTGTTGCTATACTGATGCATTTCTGTGGAATAGCTCATAATCTCCCCAGTTTGCTGCATCCATCTTCTTCCTTCCACTACTTTAACAATGAAGGCTGACTGTGATCAGGAGGCTGATGATCTCTCCTGGATAAAATTGCCCTTGATGATGCTGGGTGGTGCTAATTTAGTGCAAACACAAGCAAGCTTGTAGCCTTTGGCCATGCAGCCCCTTATGGTGATCTGTGACCTATCTGGTCCCGGTTAATTTGTCTGCCCAGGGATTAATTGGCTGCTTCCTTGGAGAAATCTAACTGAATCCAAATGGGGCATTTCTTTCAGCTCGGGAGCGTTTCTGTACGGGGGAAAAATAGGCTATTTACAATTAAAGGACATTTCTGGGCAGTTTATTTGCTGGGGGGGGCACAGAATTCTGTCTCGCCGTGGGGGGCAGAAAACCAGGTGGAGATAGAATAGAGTACAATGGACGCTCGGGTTGCAAATGCGATCTGTGCGGGATGCATGTTCGCAACCCACAGTGTTCGCAACCTGCAGCAGCATGTCTGCGCATGTGTGGGGTGTGATTTGGAACTTCTGCACATGCACAAAGCACGATTTAGCAAGTCTGCGCATGCATGACCACCGAAACCCGGAAGTAACCCATTCCAGTTCTTCCAGGTTTCGGCGCGTCCGTAACCTGAAAAAACGCAGCCTGAAGCATATGTAACCCGAGGTATGACTGTCATGTGGAAGAGGGCATGGTTGGCTGGCTGAACTGCTGAGCAAGAGCACTCCACATCGTGATATGTCATAGGTTGCTCTTCTTGGAAGAATCACTGCCGCTAGAGGGAATTGAAAGTGGGCATAAGCAATTTCTTTCCATTTAAAGGGCTGTTTCAGAATTATAACACACTTATAACAAGGCAAGCAGGAATTCAACAGATGTAGCTTCTCCCCAGACCCTGCAAGTGTCCCTATTTTGCAAGGACAGTCCCAGATTGACAGAAGTCACCTCAGTTTCTGATTGGATCACAGAATGTCCCGCTTTTCCTTAAAGGTAAAGGTAAAGGGACCCCTGACCATTAGGTCCAGTCGTGACTGACTCTGGGTTTGCGGCACTCATCTCCCTTTATTGGCTGAGGGAGCCAGCTTCCAGATCAAGTGGCCAGCATGACTAAGCCGCTTCTGGCGAACCAGAGCAGCAGACGGAAATGCCGTTTACCTTCCCGTTGGAGTGGTACCTATTTATCTACTTGCACTTCGACGTGCTTTCAAACTGCTAGGTTGGCAAGAGCAGGGACCGAGCAACGGGAGCTCACCCCGTCGTGGGGATTTGAACCACTGACCTTCTGATCAGCAAGCCCTAGGCTCAGTGGTTTAGACCACAGCGCCACCCGCGTCCCTTCCCGATTCTTTAGGACATCCCTATTTTCATCTGAGAAATATTGTAGGGTATGGAGTTAAGCGACCACAAAGCCAAGGAGATAAGTAAGTATACAACCTTTAGAAGACATATAGGGAAGGTTTTTTTTTAAAAAAAAGTTTAATATTTTATCATGTTTTTATATATGTTGGAAGCCGTCCAAAGTGGTTTGGACACAATAAAATATTTGAGGGAGTGGGGGCTCCCTAAGTTGATATGCATTACCATTTAAATAGTGTGGGTGCATCCCATCGTGTGTTCAATTATGCAGGGCGGGGCTTATTTGTCCCCCCCCCCATATTTGTTTCAAGTTTGCACCCCTGGGCTTGGACAACCCTGTCAGATGTGTGGGGAATAATAATAATAATAATAGAATAGGACACCCCTATTTTCATTGGATAAATGTTGGAGGTATGTTTCCCCCATTCATGAGAAGCTGAGTCTCTTGAGTTTCTTGTTACAGGCATGGATATTTTGTCCAGTAAGAAAAAAGAGCACCATAAAAATCACCATTGTGAGCAGGCCATAATAAAGGTTTTCTGGATTTCTGAGTCCATTTGCAATTGTGGTGGCAGCGGCGGCAACAGGCAAGCGAGTCCTTCATAGAAATTCAATCATAAATCAGCAGTAAGAATCCACTTATAAAACCACCCTCTTTACTGACTTTGCACTTTTGTCTAAACCATTGATTCCTGAAAAGCTTTAAAGATAATTTGCTTAAATCAAGGCCACCTTAATTACGGGGCCCTTGATTAATTGCCACAATGCTCAAGCTTCCTTGAAACATATTAATCCTAATAGAGGCACCCAAGCTCCCAGTCCCTGAGAAATGCCCGCCATTGTGTATGTAGCAAATATCTTATGTCTCGGGTAATGTAAATTCCGAGATGCATTGTTTCCATCCACTCTCACTGCATCATTTTGTGTAATTGCTCCTGACTGGGCTAACAGTATCAGTGACAAATGAAATGTAATGCAGACAAATTCTCGGGGATACATAGTGCATGGTTTGCAGAAATGGAGAACATAAATATAAAATGAGCAAGAGGGAGAGACCTGAGGTTGACTGTGATTGGAACTTAAGGGAATAATGCAGACCTGCTCCCAGTATTGTTGAAAAGCAATTTCAAAGTAAATAAAATGCTGGATATTCTTGGCTTGTATTGCAGTGTTCGTTCCCAGTATTGCTTGCAGTTAAACCTCCTTTGTTTTTCCCCTTTAAGGGGGAGTTCAGAATGCCAATCATTATTTCTCACCATTGCTACTATTATTAGCTGTTGTTGTTTATTATTATTATTAGTTTAGCAAGTAAACATTTATCTAAATTAGGGCTAAATTTCATCAATCAAACTTTTCAATTAATTGCCACAAAGACAGAAACCTACCAGCCTTTCAGTTGGTTAAAAAAACCTTCTGATGGATTGAAAAAGTGCCGCATTTAACTGGGTGGGGTTTTTTTGGGGAAAATAAATACAATTTTTCATCCAATCACCTGTAAAGACAGCAGATGGCAAGCTCTGCCATGTCTCAGGATTCTGTGATAAGAACGAAAGACACCCTGGGGGTCCTAATGAGTGGAACAATATTTATTAACCGCATAAGCTTAAAAACAATTAGTGCAGGGGTCAACAAGGTTTATCTTGCCTGGGCCGGATTGGTCCCACGGAGATCCCATGTGCACACACGATTTCCGGCGCAGCAGAAGTGAGTCCCAGCGCTGTGCTGAACCAGTTTAGCTCAGTGCGCTAGCAGGCAGCTTAGTTTGGGGGCGGCTCGTGGGCTGGTGAAACGACCTCCACAGGCTGCTTCCGGCCCATGGGCCTTAGCTTACTGGCCCCTGAATTAGTGCAACCAGTGAATGAACAACCTCAACAGATACACAAAGGAACCCACTGTGACCCAACTCAAACCACAACAGTGGGTTTACTGAACAAATGAACCATGCCAGTTAACAGTAGTTGAAAATCAGCTTCTATAACTGATATTTTCAATCTATCCTTCTCTTAAAGTGCATTCGGACTTGGGCAATATTGGCAGAATGTCAGAATCTGCCCCACAAGCTGTTTTCTGGGCTCGAAAATTGCAATGTAATTCAGATTGGAATGGAAGTGCAAGGCAAGGCACGCACACAGAAAGAAGAGAAACAGAATCAGGACACCAACAAAACTGACCGTGCCCCAGCATACTGCGATTCAAACATGGTCAGCCTATGCAGGGCATGAATGACAACCGGAGAAGTTGAAGCGAAACCCTTGAGGGAGCTCACATCAATTTCATGCACAAAAGCTATTAGTTAAAGCTCCACACCAGAGAGACTCTTTTGCTGCTTCAGCACGAATAGTAATATGCCTTCTTCTTCTTCGGCGATCCCTCATAGCCGAGTAAGATTGTCTTTCATGAACACGGTCTTAACAGTGAGTCCGTAAGTGACTGTGGAGGCCAATTCTGGATTCACATGTCCTTCAACAGTGAGGACATAGGTTTCCGGGCGGGAGTTGATCATGGTGTGGATTTGACAAACATGCCTTCCTCTTAGCATGCTTCTCCCTTTTGTCCTGAGTTCGAGCATCTTCAAACTACACTGCTCTGAGCCACGGGCATAGGAAGGGGGGATGGTGGGGGCAGTCCGACCCGGGTTCCACTCTGGGAGGGGTGACAAGATGGCTCCTGCCTCCCCCCAACTGTAGAGTGGCTAAGGGCTCCCGCAGTCTGTATGGGCGCCGCTTGCATGGCATCCGTATGGGCTACCGCTCTCACGCGCCATCCATACGGGCTGCTGCTCTTGCGTGCTGTCCGTACGGGCGCCCATCATAGCTGTCAACTTACAGATTTGAAAATAAGGGACCAGCAGCCTCAAAAATAAGGGACCAGCAGCCCAAATAAGGGATTTTAGTCAACCAGCTGAAATACGAAGTTAAAAGGGACCAGATAATTTGGAAGAGCAGCGCCGGTTTTTAGCCCTTCGTTTCCAGAGGTTGCTGCTCAAGACACCAGCTGATGAAACACTGCAATTAAATAACTACAAGCACCAACCACTTTTCGTGCAAGACGAAGTCCAAGCTACGAAGATGCTGGTGCGGTTCTGTATCTTTTCTCTTGTGCTCCATCTGCAGCTCTCAGTTCCATCAGGCGGGGCTGGAGGAACGGGGGGAAATAGTGCCCGAAGTAAACCTGCAGATCAGACCATCTATGCTAGTCTACCACTACAAATCTATGGGAGAAGCGCTTGCAGTCCTTCCTCCACTTTCCCCCTCTATGGTTAGCCCTTGGAACACCTATGTGTCTCTATGGTTGCCCTCGCTCTCTTCTCAAGGCTCCTCAGTCCTGGTGGGGAGGGGCTCCTGGGGGCCGAGGCTGGTGAGAGGAGGCCGGAGGGGGGCGGGGGGGCAGCCAAACAACACAGTTGGAGCCTCCCTCCTCCCTGGCCGGGAGGGAGGCAGGGAGAGGAGCTACTTCCTTTGAAACCCGGGAAATTTAAGGGACATCATCAATAAGGGACAGCAGCGGGACACAGCGCTGGGATAAGGGAGTTTCCCACCAAATAAGGGACGGTTGACAGCTATGGCGTCCATACGGCGCCGTGCGAGAGTGGCATCCCATATGGACTGCACATGTGCGGCATCCTGTATGGTCCCAGCACATGCACAGTCTGTATGGGATGCCACTCACACAGTACCCCTCTGGTCGCCATGCAAGCAGAAGCCCATGCGGATGCCATGCAAGCGGCAGCCCGTATGGAGTGCCCATGTGCAGCATTCCGTACGGAATGCGCACGCATGGGATGCCGCACATGCGCAGTCCATATGGGACGCTGTGCATGCACAGTCCGTATAGGCTCCACCGCCCCGGTGCCGGAGGGGGTACCTCTACCACTGCTCTGAGCAAGAGACAATTGATAGCACAGGCAAGGAAACTGCTGGGTGGACCTTCTTTTTAAATCCACGTTGTCTAATCAATTTAGTGGGGTTGAAGATACAGATTCCAAGAATGTAGCAATGTCTCCATGAATATTCCCATTGGCTTCTCAAATTTCTGGCAGTTCTGTTTGCCCAGTCATACATGGATTTGTTTACAGCTGTGTTCTTGAAAAAAGAAGGCAAGATGCTTTTGTGCATGTTTTGCGCTGCTCATGTTCACACTGCATCCTGGGTTTAGAAGTCTTCCGACAAAATATTTACCAGCAGTCCTATGCTTCAGCCATGGTCATACTACATAGAATACTTGCTTTACAAGAGGGTAGAATATGGTAGTATGCATGCACAATGAAAAGATACACAATGAAGTCTTCTTTAAGTATGCTGTGGCAACTTATAAGTAGAGAGTGTATCACAGTAACGTATGTGATTTGTGCCTCTTAGCTGAAGAAACACTCTCTTTCCTTCTTTGAAATATCATTCCCTGAATTTATTTTTGTATCTGTCAGTTTTGTAGACATTGAAACATCTGAAATAATGCTATCAACATGGAAGACAATCTGTCTAGATTTTCATCGCCAAAGCAACAAACTTTCCAAAAGTGTTCAGCTCTTTTGCAACCTAATTAAAGCAAGTTTTGCAGAACCTAAACCACGGTATCAGATACATTGCATCATGCCTACCGTATTTGCAAGGTTAAATGGCTCGCCTTTGAGTTCTTCTAGTCCTAAGCAACTTCAAGAAATAAAACGGCTTTCAATTTTTTAGGGACGTTCAACACCTTTTCTGTAATTTCAGTGAGAATTTTCACAATCATGCACAGTGATATTTCACTTCTGTGATATCAGTCTGCAATTGTGGATAACTGATGCTTTGCAATGCTGCTATAAAGCATTGTTGCATATTGTTATATCCAATTAATGATGCATAAGCACCATTTTAGCATCACCCTGTCCTCAGTTTAGTTCAAGACTGCAGTTACTTTCATGGGGAAAATGCAAAACGACTAAGTTCATTCTGGGTGAATATGAACAAAATTACATCCAATCACCCACCTAGTTACAACATTTGGATTGAAATAGGATCTCATCGCTTCCAATCCATTGATCCATCTACTTGTCTCCTATCCAAAAATAATGATATTTTGTATACCAAGCCGAGAATATGAAGTTTGGTGACATCTTTACCAGCAGTTGCCCTGAATGCACATAATGTTCCCAGATAGCAGTACAATGAAGATTTGGAGAATTGATGCACATCATATTTGTTACTGGCTTAACTGTGCAACAGCTTATACACCCAGCCACTACTTTTTGTGGATTTGATTATAAAATTCTCCAGGATGTTGCCTGTTTAGGACATGTATACTGAAGATGTAGCCTTTGCACCAGAAAAGGATACTTGTGGCATCTGAGTGCTGACTGTGGGAGAACCAGCCTCATGTAACCAACATGCTTAAGTTTAATTTGTGCATGAAGGGGTTAATGTCATAGAGTAAGTTGTCTTGGCGGGCTAAACTAGGTCACTCCTCCTCACCTTAGAAAGGAAGGAATTCAAGTCTACTGCTCTTCCTCAGTCCGCTGGAGAATCTTAACATGTAAGGTCTAAGCTTGTTGCTCCAAGTTCAGACCACATGGCTCTAACAAGCTTCCCTTGAGTTCCTATACCAATAATTTAGGAACTTTCACCACTGCAGTTAAGCTAAGTTTTACTGCCTGTGTTTTCTGACTGATATATGGAAAAGCACATGAACCTGACCTTTGAAGAGTTTGTAAGTAAACCAATTTTAAACTTAACAAACGTGTGATCTTTTTCTATGCTAGGAGATGAGGGGAACTTTGGAAGGAATGCAGAAAGGCATATTTTAAAGGTCTAACAGCCTATATTTCCATGTTTTTCTTTGCTGGATATTTTGTGATTTTAAATATCTACTGGGGTTTTCTGACCAAAGAGTACTTACCCCAAACCTTGAATTTTGCATCCAGAAATTATCCTTTTATAGACCTTTTATATGCCTATTTTTCCTTTCCCAACACTGACCGCGCCCAGATGTGAGTAATAATAATAATAATAATCCCACAAGAAGAAATTCTTACAAGACTATCCGTTTTGCAAGTTTTATTGTATGTATAGTTCCCTCCCCCTTTCTGACTCGTAAACCAACCTAATGTTCTCTTCCACTGGGCTGTCATGAATCTACTGTCACAAAATATATCTCTTTCCAGGAAGACGATGCTTCCAGCATTGTGCTCAGAAATGCCAGTTCTCATTATACATGCAAACAAGCAGATGTCACAATTTATTCCTATTGACAAAGGGTTCTTGGCTGTTGAGCTTTAAAGCTGATAGATCATTTCATGTGGGAGGAGTTTGTTCTCCCCCTGTCCCGCCGTCTGCTTTAGCTCCTCAGCTGAAAAATTTGAAACAAAATGATGTGAGAAGAAAATGTCTTGAACTATCCTTGTGCTTCCTCAAATCTTGGGTTGCTATGGGGTGATGCCCCTAGAACCAAATAGTACTAAACTGCCAATAGTACCAAAATACAGTTATCATCAGGTTTTGTAGTCATCTGTTAGGTTCGCCACCTGGAAGTTCAGTGTTTGCAGAAGCTCAGACAAGTAGCATGTGATTTCTGAGAATCCCAACTTTAATTTAACTCTGCAAGTTTCTATTTCCTAGTAGTGATGTATGGAAGTGAGAGCTGGACCATAAAGAAGGCTGATCACCGAAGAATTGATGCTTTTGAATTATGGTGCTGGAGGAGACTCTTGAGAGTCCCATGGACTGCAAGAAGATCAAGCCTTCCATTCTGAAGGAAATCAGCCCTGAGTTCTCACTGGAAGGACAAATCCTGAAGTTGAGGCTCCAATCCTTTGGCCACCTCATGAGAAGAGAAGACTCCCTGGAAAAGACCCTGATGTTGGGAAAGATTGAGGGCACAAGGAGAAGGGGACGACAGAGGACGAGATAGTTGGACAGTGTTCTCGAAGCTACCAGCATGAGTTTGACCAAGCTGCAGGAGGCAGTGGAAGACAGGAGTGCCTGGCATGCTCTGGTCCATAGTCGGACACGACTAAACAACAAAAAGCAAGTTTCTGTACCTCATGGCTTTGGATATGGGCTTGGTCATTGAATGCATTGGCTTTTATCCTAGGATAAGACAGGAAGTTCATGGAAGGAACATTTCCCCATCCAGGCTGGATTACGACAAACCAAGACCATAGGTTTTATCAATTTAAATTTCTTGCAACAGAAATAACCATGAAAATAGATATCATAAATGTTTATATTTGCATACATATCAGTACATAGCCATGGATGCAGCTAAAAACTTAGTCTAACCAAAACAGATAGCAATAAGCCTATTTGCATATGAAATGCCTTTAAATTAAAATACCTTATAATTTCTTACTTAGCATATCTGAAAACGATATTATACTTATTTCTGCTCAGGTTTGTAAACACAATATGACTCATAACTGTGCAGCCATTAAGTATATTTTTGTTATATCGGTAGGAGACTCTCTGTTTTTTCAGTCTGTTTTCCTTAAGTCCTTTATTTTTTAACCGTGTGTGTGTGTGTGTGTGTGTGTGTGTGTGTAACACAGTACTTAACAGCCCCTCACAATTTGTGCCCTTAATCATGGGTAGGCAAACTAAGGTCTGGGGGCCAGATCTGGCCCAATCGCCTTCTAAATCCGGCCCACAGACGGTCCAGGAATCACTTTGTTTTTACATGAGTAGAATGTGTCCTTTTATGTGTCCCAGTATGTTTCTGAGCACAATGCAAAGTGTTGATGTTGACCTTTAAAGCCCTAAACAGCCTCAGCCCAGTATACCTGAAGGAGCATCTCCACCCCAATCGTTCTACTCAGACACTGAGGTCCAGCGCTGAGGGCCTTCTGGCGGTTCCCTCAATGCTAGAAGCAAAGCTACAGGGAACCAGGCAGAGGGCCTTCTCAGTAGTGGTGCCTGTCCTGTGGAACGCCCTCCCATCAGATGTCAAAGAGATAAACCACTACCTGACATTTAGAAGACATCTGAAGACAGCCCTGTTCAAGGAAGTTTTTAATGTGTGACATTTTAATGTATTTTTAATCTTTGTTGGAAGCAGCACAGAGTGGCTGGGAAAACACCGCCAGATGGGCAGGGTACAAATAATAAATTACTATTATTATTATTATTATTATTATTATTATTATTGCAACTCTGGGTTATTTGTGGGGCCTGCCTGGTGTTTTTATATGAGTAGAATGTGTGTTTTTATTTAAAGTGCATTTAAAATGCATCTCTGGGTTATTTGTGGGGCATAGGAATTCATCCATTTGCCCCCCCAAAAAATATAGTCCGGACCCCCCCCCCACAAGATCTGAGGGACAGTGGACCAGCCCCCTGCTGGAAAAGTCTGCTGACACTGTTAGCTTGTGCATCACTCTTCCCATGTCCTTTTCTCTCTGCCACCATTTGCACCCACTGGAAAGCTTGGAGGGTCAGGAAGACATGGGAGGTTGTTGGCAGGAGGAGGAATCATACCAGATCAGGTAGAACCTCACCTGATTTTAGGCACCCCACTTTGAAGCCCCCTATGTCCTCATCCACATTAAGGATAAATCCTCATTTATAATAAGCATTGCTGGTGGAGCAGTTTCTTTCTCTGCTGTGCGTTTTTAAAGATTCTGAGGTAAAAACGCAGTGAGTCACGGCAGGAGATGTTGCTCTTGAGTGAAATGGCATATTGAGGCTAATGGACCTCCTTTGAACTTTGCTTTGTTTCCTCCTTAACCGATTCCACCATGAGACTCTGAAACTGCCTAGCTCACAGACAGCGGCTGCTGGAAAAGGGAGACAAAACCCTAAAGAAAACACCACTTTGAGGAACAGGAGGGGAAAGGGGATTTCTGACCGTCAGTTTTAAATGGCTAGGGTTTATAGTGAAACTGAAACCATGCATTGAATTTGTTTTTGGGGGGATGACACACACCATTATTCATCATTTTCTATACAAAAGCAAGAAAAATGAGTATAAACTAGTTCTGAGCCAAAAGATGAGAGGTTCAGACATTAGTGGATTTGGAGGGTGGGGTGAAAGGTTTGGGTGTCGTTTACGATGTCAGAGAAATCCGTAGAAAACAGAATCAGGAGTGGAAATTGCTAGTATTCACCTACTCGTTGTTCAAAACGGGAATCAATTCAGTGAAGAGGATTGATATTGGCTGTTGTTGGATTCAGCCCACAAATGATACAAAATTAATTATCCACACACACACAAACACCTTGCATTGTGCTTCCTTTGCATTCAAATGAAGGGTGGAATAACATCATAACATAGTTAATTATGTAAATTACCAAGTTATGCAATTTCACTGCAGCAGACAGCATAATGTTTGGCAGAAGTTTGCCTGCAGCAGAACAGAAACAGCGGTGCAGGACAGAAAATTACACCTTTGTGCATGAGGTAAAACTCACTGCTGCTACCCAAAACTCCTTCCAGCCACTATTACCTCCCCTGCTCCTGCAACACCTCCATAAGACAGATGCAAAGGGGGAGGCCAGTGCCGGATTTACGTATAAGCTAAACAAGCTATAGCTTAGGGCCCCACTCTCTTGGGGCCCCTAAAAAAAATTAGAGGGAAAAAACTGGATGTACATTTCCAAAATATAAGATAAAAAACAAACACAGTGGTACATCGGGTTACATACGCTTCAGGTTACAGACTCCGCTAACCCAGAAATAGTATATCGGGTTAAGAAATTTGTTTCAGGATGAGAACAGAAATCGTGCTCCGGCGGCACGGCGGCAGCAGGAGACACCATTAGCTAAAGTGGTGCTTCAGGTTAAGAACAGTTTCAGATTAAGAACAGACCTCTGGAACAAATTAAGTACTTAACCTGAGGTACCACTGTAAAATAAAACCTACATACAGCAACAGTGTTTTGTGTTGTGTAGGCTCCTTTGATGAAAATAACCTGCTAGCCTGCTCCCTAAAATATCACATATAAAGGGCCCCATTACCTTTGGTAGCTTAGGGCCTCATCAAACCTAAATCTGGCCCTGGGGGAGGCCACCTTGCTGCCATTTACTGTTCTTTCTCAGTCCAGATCTAGAAAGAGGAAAACACGTACAAAGCTACCTTATGTACAAGGAGTAGGGAGCCCTACTAAGCCCAAGGGCCACATTCCCTTATGGCTCACTTTCCTGGGGCCACATACCATTGATGGACAGGCCAGAGGCAAAAGTGGTGAATGGGCATATGCGACTCTTACCAGCCATGCAGAAGCCAGATGTTTTCCCAGATACACCCCTCTTTAGTCTATGTCCAGGCAAGGAAGAGATTCAAAGATCCAGACCAGCCAAGCAAAAACATTCAAGAAGGGTTCAGAATAGGGCACAATAGAGGTGTATAATATTCTGGGTCAGTGGTGAAAGTATTTAATAGAATCATAGAGTTTGTGTCAGGAATGAGCCAGCTCCCAGCGAAGGTTTATAGCCAACTGCAGAAAGCAGCCAGGAACAGAGAGGCTTTGATGTTAGTCAGGCAGGGGAGAGCCGGCTGCTGCAGACTTCGGCTCTTCCTGACCTTGATGGGCAGGCTGATAAGGTAGTAGCTGAGAGGAGGCTAGAACACAGCCAAAACTCGCCGGAAGCACAGACATTAGCGAACAAACTCAGAGACAGCCTCTCAGAACCAAAAAAGGTTGGAGTTGATCTACTCAGTCCGAAGAGTTGGCGAATGGGAGGGCTGCTAGATAGGAAGCTAAACATAAAACGTAAGGGTCATAAGTTCAATATCTTCTGTCGACACCGGAAGGGTCGTCTTGAGTAATGATGCCGGAGGCTTTGTTAGAGCCGTCTGGAGCTATCTGTTTTTGCAATAAATCCTCCTTTTTAATTATCTATGCTTATTGTGTTATCAAGCTAGGAACCAGGACTCCAGACAGTTTGAAGGGACCCAACCCCCTGCATTGCAAGAATCTCAGCTAGAGCATCCAAGACAGATGGCCATCCAACCTCTGCTTTGAAAACCTCCAAGGAAGGAGAGTCCACAAACTCCTGAGAGAGACCATTGCACTGCCGAACAGCTCTTACTGTCAGAAAGTTCTTCCTGAGGTTTAGTTGGAATCCCCGTTCTTGTAACTTGAGTCCAAGGAAGAGGGTTTCTTAAAATAATAATTTTGTAAAAGAATAGTTAAGTTCAGTTCTCCCTGTTTCCACACTGCTCTGCAATTTTTCTTTTAAGTCTTCATGAAGATTGAACAGCATTAATCTTAATATTCCCATGCTCGGGTGCCATTTTGCCTAACACACACATTTTTGCAAAGCAAAATATAACATGATGCATTTGCGTCTCTTAGTTTCACTAACATATGCAGGCACAGGTCAATTCTGTGTCCAGGGCAGCTCTCTACCAGCTTCATCTGATATGCAGACTGAGACCCTACCTGCCCGCGGACTGTCTCGCCAGAGTGGTGCATGCTCTAGTTATCTCCTGCTTGGACTACTGCAATGCGCTCTATGTGGGGCTACCTTTGAAGGTGACCCGGAAACTACAACTAATCCAGAATGCGGCAGCTAGACTAGTGACTGGGAGTGGCTGCCAAGACCACATAACACCAGTCTTGAAAGACCTACATTGGCTCCCAATGTCTGTTCTGCCCGGACGGTGAGATCCAGCACCGAGGGCCTTCTGGCGGTTCCCTCACTGCAAGAAGCAAAGCTACAGGGAACTAGGCAGAGGGCCTTCTTGGTAGTGGCACCCGCCCTGTGGACCACCCTCCTTTAAAATGTCAAGGAAATAAACAACTACCTGACATTTAGAAGACATCTGAAGGCACCCCTGTTCAGGGAAGTTTTTAATGTGTGACATTTTAATGTATTTTTAATCTTTGTTGGAAGTCGCCCAGAGTGGCTGGGGAAACCCAGCCAGATGGACAGGGTACAAATATATTATTATTATTATTCACACTTTATCCTACTACACACATTTTTGTATGCATTACTTGGCTGTAGAACAGCACTGCAAAGTTCAGAAAAGTGTTAATTTTGAAGGGTTACCTTGTTTTAGTTCTGGTATTATTTCAGAAAGTGTGAATTAGTCAGATTTGCTTTTAAGTGTAAACCAACTCAGAATTATCCTCCATCCTTATAGTGTCTACACTGACCATCACTATTTCTTCCGGGATGCAGGCAGAGCTATTTGCCAGTCCTACTGGGGCATGTCAGGGATTTAACCTGGTGTCTCCTCCTCCCCTCTAAACACCCAGGATGCAATGTGCAGAGTGGCAGACCTGACTCATGACCTTAACTAGCATCATGGTACACATTATCAAAGCATTTACCATCATTGCTCCTGAGTTTACGAGACAAACCTATATGGCTGAGTCTTAAGTGAGTGAAAGGAAACTTTTTTAAAGATGCTTTTTTATCGGTAACCATAATCACAGGAGAGAGTCTAAAAATTTACTGACCTGCTCCTTCAGATGTAAAAGTTTAATCAACTCGCTAAGGTCTGAATTCTCAAAAGTGCAATAAAACAGCAAATGAGAAGGGGGGGTTAAGAGATCCCAGGAAATCTAAACAGAAACTGCATCTGGGAGTTGAGCTTTTAGAAAGCGTCTTGTCAGAAATTTCCAGCTGTTACTGCGTGGTAAATAATTTAAACAGATGCTCTCAGCTAAAAGTGCATAGTGACAGATTAGGGGGAAAAATGAATTTTTAACAATGCTACTAAACTATATAACAACAAACTCGAGTTGAGAGTCATCCAGCTTTCCAGTATCAAATGCACACAGTAGAGCATCTAAAAATATTAAATGGGGACAGAAAACATAAATTAATTAAGACACATTTTCTGTCTCCAAGTGTTCAGGTGGTTCATAGTGAGTCACTAGAAGGAAACAAAGTCTCCATGTCTTTTTAGACTTTTTATTTATTTCTTGGAGTTTTGAGGTTGTTAAGAGTTACCACTGCTGTTTTTTACAGTGTGTGTGTGGGGGGGTTAATCCTTATTTACGCTAGGAATGTACAAACCAGCACAACCCCAGGACATTTGCCAAGTCTGAGTGAGACTCTTTGAGCTTCTCACAGCATTCCTCAAATATTTTGCCCTGAACCGTTTCTCAAAATTCATCACATCAGGGATGCATTAGTTGAGATTCCTGTGTTGCAAGGGGTTGGACTAGATGACCCTCAGGATATTTTCCAACATCACCATTCTGTGATTCTATGGTCACAATTTAGCTTTGGGTGAAATCTGGTGGAAATCACATTCAGCACAGTCTCCTTCAGCAAAGTTCACCTCTCAGATACCTCCCCTCTTAATTAAAGCCCTGTAGAATCACTAGACGGGCCTGATGCCAGCTCTTATGGTCTTACGTTTCAATGCACGTATTGCATGAATTAGCTAGGTTCACAGTGAAATGCAAACTGAACCAAATTCCTCCCACAACCAACTTAGACAGCCTCCCCAGGACACATTGCACCATGGGTTTGCCCTGTCCATTAGCTAATTGAATTTCGAAACCCTATTTAAAACCGAAGCCGCAAAGACATGGAGAATCAATTGTATCTGTGATTTGTAGGATCTCACTTGTGCTTTTAATAGTTCAGAAAGTGACACATTCAGGACTTATTGTTGAAGAGATTCCTGTGGAAGGGTGCCCATGCTCCCAGATTCCCACCCTGATGTGCCTTGAATGCTCATTACTGCAGAGCAAGACACTTGCGTGAGCAATGTAGTATAAAGATACTGATCATTTCCTCTCCCTCAAATATTGGATTTTATGTTAGTTGCAAAAAAAGAATTGCATCTAGGAAAAGGATTAGTGGGAGAAAGAGAAAGAGGATGTACAATGGTACCTTGGTTCTCAAACGCTTTGGTTCTCAAACGCTTTGGTTCTCAAACTCTGAAAACCTGGAAGTAAGTGTTCTGGTTTTCAAACGTTTTTCGGAAGCCGAACATCCAATGCAGTTGTCGGCTATTGTTTCCAGGGCACCTGCACCAATCAGAAGCTGTGCTGTAGTTTTTGAACATTTAGGGCATTTTGAACATTTAGGAATTCAAATGGAGTTTTTGAGGCGTTTTCTGTTAATTTGTTTTTGTGACTGTGTGGAACCCAGTTCAGCTACTGATTGACTGATTGTGTGACTGTGGAAATGGGTAAAAGCCCCCCATCCAAACAATGACTATCATCAGTGCAGGTAAGGGAAAAAATAATTTTAATTTTTATCATCTACGATACTGTCTTATTTATTTTGTAGTGCAGTACATTGATTCTTGCTTTCATTTTATAGATCAGTTGGTCTTGTTAGATAGTAAAATTCATGTTAAATTGCTGTTTTAGGGGTTGTTTTTAAAAGTCTGGAACGGATTAATCCATTTTGCATTACTTTCTATGGGAAAGCGCACCTTGGTTTTGGAACGCTTTGGTTTTGGGACGGACTTCCGGAACGGATTAAGTTTGAGAACCAAGGTACCACTGTACAGCTATCCTGTTGATATGGAAGGACCATACATGGTGTGATGGCCTGGGACTCGGACTCGGACTCGGAACCAGAGGAGTATCAGTCTGTACCAGATCCTCTGCCTCAGGCGGAATCGGAACCAAGTCTGGGGCCTGATTCTGAAGAGCCCCAGTCTGCACAGGTTCCTCTGCAGCAAGCACCAGCTGGGCCGAGTCAGGGGCCTGAGCCTGCCCTGGCTCCAGATGCGGGGATTACCTCGTTGCCTTCAGCTGGGCCATCACTTACAGCTGCTCCACTACCAGTTGGGTCAGGAGAGGCTGAGGCGGCCCCTGGGTCTAGTAACTCACTGTCATCTCCTGAGCTGCAGAGACTAAGGTCTGAGAGGAGAGACCTGAGTACTCCCAGGATGAGTGCTCGCCTTCGGGCGAAACAGGGAGCTGAGTCAAAAGGGGATCAGGACTGGCTGTTACCCCGACAGAGATAAAAGGCTGTCGGACTCCCCCCCAGGTTGTGGGAGCAACATTGCTGTTTGCTAGAACCTGCCTGTAACCCTGTGCCTGATCTAGCCCGGTTTCCTGCCTTGGCCCTGTCGGACTGACTCTTTGCAGAACCCTTGGATTCGGGACTGGACCTGGACCGCGTTGCTTGGCTTAACCCCCAGGCCCAGCACACATAGCTCAGAGAGAGAGTATCTGCTTTGCAGGCAGAAAATCCTGGGTTTGATCAATGGCATCTCTATGCAGGGCTTGAAGAGACCCATGTCTGAACTATTTGAGAACTGCTGCCTGTTTGTGTAGACCAGGGGGCCAGAAACCTACAGCATGCGGGCCCCAGTTTAGCCTGTGAGCTCGTTTTTCCAAAGCCATGGCCATGTGGCCCACAGCAGGTATTGAAGAGGTAGAAATGTGGCTGCCAGCGAAGATTTGGAACCCTAAAAGTGCATCAATTGGGTACTTATTGAATCTGCTCACAGTTTTGATAGAGGTGAGCATATTGTTGGGAATCTGAATACATGCAGCTACTCACACAGAGTCAATTAGGGTTTGGCAGACAGCCAAGGCAATGTGAAGGAGTAAGTCTGCCTGGTGATAAAGAGGCATGGAGACAGATCCATGATTGGTCAAGTTCTCTCACGGGAATAATGATTAATGGCCCACTAACTGGAATGTGTGGTAGTACGAGTGTCAGTGTAGGAGTTGGAGGTTGAGAGTTGTGAGTCGTGTATGAGTGAGCTAGCTAAAGATCTGTGTTCTGTTCTGTTCCTGTAAATAGTCCACTGTATATAATAAACACCTAACTACAAGTTCCCGCTTCCTGCTTCGTCCATCCTGTCTGCAGCCAAGTTGCCAATTGCTTTTGTGAACGTTTGCATTTACTCTGCTAGGTCTGGCTAAGGTCCTGCAACTAGTCAGAAAGTTGTGAAATGTCAATAGGTTTTGCCAATATATGTGGCAGGGAGCAGATGTTACCTCACTCCCCTCTCAATCCAGGTAGCCACAACCCCAGATATGGAATACAGCAGGGGTGAGGAACATGAGGCCCGTGGATGGAGTGTGGCCCTCAAGGCCTCTTTAAGTGGCCCTTGGAATTCTCCCCAGGCAATACCGCTTCACAGGCCTTGCTCTGTCCCTGGAGTGTCATTGCTGGGCTGGAATGTGTCCTTCAACTTTGATAACGCTTGTCTCCATGGAAGAGTAAGAGAGGAGCTTATAGTAGCTAGCCTTCTGTGCCGTTGCTTCATCAACTTTTGCCTCTGATCTCACATGTGGCCTCCAGGAGATTGCCCAGAAGGGACTGTGGCTCTCGGGTTGAACATGGTTCTAGGTCTCTAGGATATAGGGACCCCAAGCATTCAATAATGCTAGATAGTTCTTGAATATCTTCTGCAAACGACAATTGTCGTTTCTGGATTCCTTAAGCTGATGTAGACTTGAGCAGCCATATGGTCTTTTCTCTATAGATGTGTCTGCCAGGTGGGCTGGAAGCCCATGAACTTTCTATTTTGTGAAGTATGTGAGCAGGGAACACACAGAGAAAGGAGTCAGCTATAAAAGCTAGACACTCGCTTCCTTGAAAGCTGGGCAATCTGGTGGAAAGCAGCGGGGTTAATAGGGTACAAGAGAAAGTTGCCCATGACTGATGTTTTATTCACTTCCCTTCTTTCCCTTGTTTTAGCGAACAATGGCCTCATCTGAACATTGTGCAGTGAGGCTGAATGGTTCTGTTTTAAAGAGAGCCTTTACTTCCACCACGACAGTTTATGCGCCCATTCCCCTCTCCTAACCTTAGCAATAGCTGGCACAATGGTCTCTGCCGCCATCCCTGTTTAAGCATCATTGACTGCCGCTGCTGTCCTTACCCGCAGAGCTTCTTAACAAGTGGAAGCTGTTAGCTGAACTAATGAGCCTGCGAAGGTTCAATGAAATCTATAGCTCACTAAAAGAAAAAGAAAAAAGCCACCCAGCTTTTCCTGTGATTTGGAGTCCTTTCTGTTCTCGGAGGAAGAGCCAAGATGAGCTTGGAAACACAGCAAAGTACCCTTTGGGTAGCAATGTGAGGCTGGACCAGTTCAGGATTAGACCCTATGGAGGCCCTTAGGCAGTTGAAATCTCACAGCCCCCCTTGCAAATTATCTCCTAATACGTTTTTCATTTTACCAACCAACAAATCTAATAAGCCAATTTTATTACACAAAACAGGCATTCACAATTATTTATGTTATTAAACAAATAAACCTATTATGTTATTCAACAAAAACGATTAAACATTATTAAACAATATGACACACACTTATAAAACTTTTGTTAATTTTTTTTTAAAAAAACAACAACAAAACTTTAAACATTCACTTTCCTCAATTTTTGGGTGGTGAAATCTTTCAGGATATCTAGGAAGTCTACTCACACTTCATATTTGGAGGTTTCTTGTGAGTGTGCTCTATTGGGATAACACTGAACTAAGAAAGATTGATTACAATTTTCTTTCAAGATCAAATCAATATTATTTTGATCTGTTCTTGCGGAACCCCTAAAAGGTGTGGGGCCCATAGGCCACTGCCTATTTTGCCTATTTGGTAACCCAGCACTGGGCTAGAGCCAGCTCCTGTTTGCCAAGGCTAATGAAGACTCAGGCTGTGCATTATATAATCATCATCATCATCATCATCATCACCATCATCATCACCATCATCATCATCATCACCATCATCATCATTTATTATTTATACCCCACCCATCTGGCTGCGCTTCCCCAGCCACTCTGGGCGGCTTCCAACAAAATATTAAAATACCGTAATGCATCAAACATTAAAAACTTCCCTAAACAGGGCTGCCTTCAGATGTCTTCTAAAAGTCTGGTAGTTGTTGTTCTCTTTGACATCTGGTGGGAGGGCATTCCACAAGGAGGGAGCCACTACCGAGAAGGCCCTCTGCCTGGTTCTCTGTAAATTGGCTTCTTGCAGGGAGGGAACCGCCAGAAGGCCCTCGGCGCTGGACCTCAGTGTCTGGGTAGAACGATGGGGATGGAGACGCTCCTTCAGGTATACTGGACCGAGGCTGTTTAGGGCTTTAAAGGTCAGCACCAACACTTTGAATTTTGCTCGGAAACGTACTGGGAGCCAATGTTTGTCTTTCAAGACCGGTGTTATGTGGTCTCGGCAGCCACTCCCAATCACCAGTCTAGCTGCCACATTCTGGATTAGTTGTAGTTTCCAGGTCACTTTCAGAGGTAGCCCCACGTAGAGCGCATTGCAGTAGTCCAAGCGGGAGATAACCAGAGCATGCAACACTTTGGCAAGACAGTCCGCGGGCAGGTAGGGTCTCAGCCTGCATACCAGATAATGCTTCCAAATACCATTTGCTACAGGAGGGGAGGGTGCTCCACCCCCATCGTTCTGCCTGGACACTGAGGTCCAGCCCTGAGGGCCTTCTGGTGGTTCCCTCCCTGCGAGAAGTGAGGTAACAGGGAACCAGGCAGAGGGCCTTCCTAATAGTGGCACCCACCCTGTGGACCGCCCTCCTTTAAGATGTCAAGGAAATAAACAACTATCTGACTTTTAGAAGACATCTGAAGGGAAGTTTTTAATGTTTGATGTTTTATTGTGTTTTTAATATTCTGTTGGGAGCTGCCCAGAGTGGCTGGGGAAACCCAGCCAGATAAGTGGGGTATAAATAAATTATTATTATTATTATTATTATTATTATTATTATTATTATTATTATTATTATTATTATCCTGCTTGCATGCTTCCCATAGGAATCTGGTTAGCCATTGTGAGAACAGGATACTGGCCTTCATGAACCTTTGGCCCAATCCTGCAGGACTGTTCATAAGGCCTTATGTGAACTATGGAGTTGTTTTTGTTTGGGAAGATGATAAGTAAGCACAGCAGAGCTAGTTAAAACATCAAATGCATCATAATTGAAAGGGATAAGAAATTACTATAAATAGAAGGTTTTAAAAATCCATTTTGCTCCTTTTAATCCTTACTGGTATGGTGCAATTTTAATGTACCACTCTAGAAAATCAGCATATCAAACAATGCAGGGAAAAATAGAAGCTTTGTTCTCAGAATATGCCTCCCTCCTCCATTCTTCCTGCATCTTGGAGGTCGTCTAGTGCCTTTGCTGATAAGAAGTTTAAAAGAGGCTCCCCAGTGGGAAGATGTTAGAGGGTTCCTCATAGGGCTGACACATTACAAGTGCTTCCACACAGTTTATGAGCTAAAAAAAACCAATACTATTGGCAATGAAAGGAGATGTTTAGCCCTCATTCTGCAGCAGCCTAGACTTGAGAGCTTTAAAGGACACACCAGCCTATTACAATATCTCTTCCAATTAGGGCCCCTTCTTACTCAGAGCAAGATACACTGAGTGATATCTAGTGTTAGTCGTAGTCAAACCATTGAAATCAATGGAAATCAATGGCAAGTTATTTCAGCAAGTCCACTCTGAGTATGAATTAGTCAATAACAACCCAATGTCTTTTCATATCACTGGTCCTCAAACTATAAGGTGAGTTCCATTGGGTGGTACAGTTGTACCTTGGAATTCAAATGATCGAAAACTGCAAGTGATTGTTTTCAAACATTCTTTTGGAAGCCGAACATTCGGCGGGGCTTTCACGGCTTCCGATTGTCTGCAGGAACTTCCTGCAGCCATTCAGAAGCTGAGCCTTTGTTCCTGAATGTTTTGGAAGTCAAATGGACTTCCAGAACGGATTCCATTTGACTTCCAAGGTATGTCTTTATTGGGCACTTGGAAGCAGGGAGACCTCCAGTGCACATGGGGTCCTGATGGGGTACAGGTGGCAGGAATGTGTGTGGGGGGGAACCATTGTGGTAGCAGGGCTGCCCTCTGTGCTAGTGAGAGTTTTAAAGGATAAGATGTTACAGGTCTGCTTCCAAAAATAATGCCTCTTTTCTCCTTTCTTAAAAGCAATTTATTGTAATCTTCTACTCCATAGATATGAATATTGTCTGCTCATAAACAGTGCCCTGAATTGGAAAATACAGCTCCCCAAATCCTGCTTGGGGTAAAGCCAATTCTGCTAGCACACTGGTCCTGCCTCCACTGGGGAAGAAATTCAATTCAGTTTGCATCTAAAGTTGAATTTACCTAATTCACACATTCCAAAACAATACATGATCTGAAACTCAACCATTCTTCAAAATTCACATTTCTCTGATTTTTTCAGTACAGTTCTCCAGTTAGTACAAAAATGCTTGTGCTAGGCTAAAGTGTACACATAAATGAGTGTGTGTACTGCATTATATTACGCAAAATTGCTTTTCAAAAATGTGAATATTGGGCAAAATTGCATACAAATGTGCATAGCAGAAGAAATTTGCACAAAAAATGCTGATGAATATTCATGAGGACTTAAAAAATAATTCAAACTGATGTTGAAATGTGGAGAACTAAACTTAGGACTGGAAAAAAATAAGAAACCGAGGGAAGCTGAAATATTCACCCATCCCTACTCCATGTGGGGATGAAATGTGAGAATGCCATCTGTGAGCATGAAATCCATAGCACATAGGCTAAAACTGCATGGCCGATTCACGAAATGAAATTCACCAGTAAGTCATGGAATTTTCACTACATGATGGATTTTAAAAAAAAAGTAGGTAGCTTGTGCACGTTCCATCTCAACATGGATATTTGAGGGGGAGGGACAATGGAAGTGGGGCTAGTTCTCTGGAAGAGTAGCAGTGGACAGGACACATGCACTCCTTTCCCACATGATGTATCAAATAGAGGATGTGCTATCATCTTATCCAGCCCATGTTGGAGCCCTGCTGAAACACTGAAGAGCAATTCACAGTTGGTGTAGTCCAGTTTTGTCCAGAGTATTTTGGACTACAACTCCCATCAGCCCCACTCAACATGTTTGGGAGCTTGGGTCCAAAACTACTGGAAGGAACCAGAAATCTGACCCAGCAATACTGGGCTAAGGTAAAGGGTAAAGCTAAAGACCATTAGATCCAGTTGTGACCGACTCTGGGGTTGCAGCAGTCATCTCGTTTTATTGTCCGAGGTCATGTGGCCAGCATGACTAAGCCGCTTCTGGCGAACCAGAGCAGCACACAGAAACGCCGTTTACCTTCCCGCCAGAGCAGTATCTATTTATCTACTTGCACTTTGACGTGATTTCGAACTGCTAGGTTGGCAGGAGCAGGGACCGAGCAACGGGAGCTCACCCTGTCGCGGGGATTCGAACTGCCAACCTTCTGATCAGTAAGTCCTAGGCTCTGTGGTTTAACCACAGTGCCACCCACGTCCCAAGACTGGGCTAGATAGCCCCAAAGTTCTGGCTCAGCATTAGCCAGCCTTGGTTGCCTAGGTACCGGATTCCTGGAGCACCCACAAAATTATTATTATTATTATTATTATTATTATTATTATTATTATTATTATTCCCATGAAAGGGCCGAGCACCCACAAATTTCAGCACCAGTGCTATGCACACTCCACCTATGGCCCCAGGCAACCATGGTCGTGAGGCCAAGGCCAAGCTCTGCTTGGTGGAGTACTATTGGTGGAGCTTGACCCTGTGGCAAACTGCTGCCTTTGGACCAACATGGAACATGGGCTAGAAGTTGTTCTCCTCGGTTCTCTTCACCTTCTCCCTTGAAGAGAAGGGCTTGGTGAGACTCCTGTGGAAAGAGTTGCTTGATGAATCAAAGTTAATGGGAGTTTGAGAGAAGTTATACAATCCAGGATTCAAGGGACAAATCTTTAGAAACTTGACATATATTGTCCATTACATTAGAATATACATGTGTTTTCCATTTCAGCATCAGATTAATATTCATTGATTAGCTCAATCAGCCAATTCACACACACAACATTTACATGCTCTGCTCACCTGATAAATTGGGCCTGTTTAAATGCAAAAAGGCCGCCCCTAATTCTAAACTCTCAACGCTCCAGACAGTTTATGGCACACTTTGTGGGTAAAGATTTGCTAACAACACCTACCAAATTGCTCTCATGGGATTTATGCAGAAGAATGGAGAAGAGATCCAAATCACCCTTGCTTCCAACATATTCTCTTTCATGGTTTCTTTAAAAAAAAATGTGTTTCTGTGTTTATATATGCAATTATTTTAATCATTTTTATATGTGCAATCGTTTTATATGTGTTTCTTTATTGTATTGTGAAATTGCTTCAAGATGCTTTGTTGGAAGTGATTCATAAGTGAAACGAATAAACAAATTAATAAATCTACCAGTTAAAATGTCAGGGAGAATAAGAAACGAAAAAGCACAATTGCTGCCTAAGTAGCTGACCTAACAGCAAAATCCTCCACACTGCTCAGGAGCCTAATCCTGCACTCAGGTAAGTGTGCAGGCTTTCTCTGCTTAATGCACTGCCTGGGGGTGATGGGAGTTGTAGTCTGGAAGGTGCCACACTGACGAAGGCTGATGTATAAGGTTGCAACTTCTGTTACTAGAATCCTTTGCTCTTAGCTTCCATGCGTCTGAGAGAGGGCTAGTTGTTTGGCATAAGTTTCCTCTTTTTCTACAGAAATACCCCCCCCCCCCATCACATACAACCCACAGGACTTGAACATCGACGATGCATGCCTGGCTGAGGAAGTCTGTCCTAATGTCAATTCTTACATTTTTGTTTCTTGGTGCCTGTGTCTCCAAGGATAACATTTGTGGAGGACAGAGGACTCTTTACCACTGTGGGTCAATGCTTTAGTTCTGCTTTGTCAACTACAGAGCGGCTTGATGGATCTGACGACGTCTCCGATGCTATGCAACTCCCCTCGTGCCATTTTGAATTGTAGCAGAGACTGGCCGCGTCTTATTTTTCAAGCAAACCAGAGGAATTAATTTGCTTCTCTCACCTTGGGCCTGAGTGTTTTAACTCATGACTGTTTCCCCAGGAGCATGCTCAAGAAATGAATGTCAAATGCAAAGACCTTTTCAAACAGGACTTTAATACGAAGGCATGGCATGCCTGGTTGGTTGCAGGGACGCGGGTGGCGCTGTGGGTTAAACCACAGAGCCTAGGACTTGCCGATCAGAAGGTCAGCAGTTCAAATCCCCGCGACGGGGTGAGCTCCCTTTGTTTGGCCTCTGCTCCTGCCAACCTAGCAGTTCAAAAGCACGTCAAAGTGCAAGTAGATAAATAGGTACTGCTCTGGCAGGAAGGTAAACAGTATTTCCATTCGCTGCTCTGGTTCGCCAGAAGCGGCTTAGTCATGCTGGCCACATGACCTGGAAGTTGTACGCCAGCTCCCTCAGCCAATAAAGCGAGATGAGCACCGCAACCCCAGAGTTGGTCACGACTGGACCTAATGGTCAGGGGTCCCTTTACCTTTACCTTTATACAAACACAACCCATTGCCGAAGAAGAAGAAGAAGAAGAAGAATGAGAAGAAGAAGAAGAAGAAGAAGAACTGAATGGGGCTTGAGAGCACTATATGGAAAATAATTTTGGTGAAGAGCATTTCCAGATGTGGTAGGTATTTGGGAAACAAGAATTTAAACAGCTGCTGTGGTTGCCAGTTAATTTCTGGGGCCAATTCAAGATGCTCAGATTAGTGTTTAAAGCCCTCAGCGTCTTGGACCCTAAATATCTGAGAGACCACCTCCACCCCTACCAAGCTTCCCAGGTATTGAGCTGTGTAGAGGGGGCTCTCTTGGTAGTTCTGACTGCCTCAGAAGTGTGAGGAACGGCAGGCTGAGAGAAGACCTTCTCTGCAGCAGTTTCTATGTTGCGATACTCTCTCCCCACAGAGAAGCATCTAGCACATTCATGGTACTGCATTCTCCATATGCTGAATATAAATACCTCTTCACCCCGGCCTTGAACAGTTAAGGTATTCTCATTTGTCGGACTCCTATTGTGTTAAATTTGGAATGATGTTTGATCATTGCAATGGTTTCAGTTGTTTTTTCAATTTTAACCTGCCTTGGGATTATATGGCAATGAGTGGATAAGAAATTTGTTGTTGTTGTTTAGTCATTTAGTCATGTCCGACTCTTCGTGACTCCATGGACCAGAGCACGCCAAGCACTCCTGTCTTCCACTGCCTCCCGCAGTTTGGTCAAACTCATGCTGGTAGCTTCGAGAACACTGTCCAACCATCTCATCCTCTGTCGTCCCCTTTTCCTTGTGCCCTCAATCTTTCCCAACATCAGGGTCTTTTCCAGGGAGTCTTCTCTTCTCATGAGGTGGCCAAAGTACTGGAGCCTCAGCTTCAGGATCTGTTCTTCCAGTGAGCACTAGGGCTGATTTCCTTAAGAATCGATAGGTTTAATATTCTTGCAGTCCATAGGACTCTCAAGAGTCTCCTCCAGCACCATAATTCAAAAGCATCAATTCTTCGGCGATCAGCCTTCTTTATGGTCCAGCTCTCACTTCCATACATCACTACTGGTTAAACCATAGCTTTAACTATACAGGCCATTGTCAGCAAGGTGATGTCTCTGCTTCTTAAGATGCTGTCTAGGTTTGTCATTGCTTTTCTCCCAAGAAACAGGCGTCTTTTAATTTCGTGACTGCTGTCACCATCTGCAGTGATCATGGAGCCCAAGAAAGTAAAAACTCTCACTGCCTCCATTTCTTCACCTTCTGTTTGCCAGGAGGTAATGGGACCAGTGGCCACGATTTTATTTTTTTTGATGTTGAGCTTCAGACCAGAAATCTTCCTAACAAATAATTTTTTAAAAGTTTGCTCTAGAAAGAATCTGGAATATCCAAATTAACCTTCCACATGTTCCCAAGATATAATTGCAACAAACCATTGGCTGGAAGCCTTCATTGGAGCTCGATACAAATTAATTAGGGATGAAAACAGACACTGGATATTGATTTGAAACGAATCTGTCAGAGGGACACCTGTAATTCAGTGCCTACACTTGTGAGCTTGTTGCCATCACTACTTTCTATTTCAGGCAGAGCGCAGATGAATGTTTTTCAGAGAGTCATCATTGCTCACTGTACACAGATGCATTTTTTAAAAACATGTTACATTCTTTTAGCAAGCCGACCAATTTCTTTTTGCAGATTTTGTAGCACAGGGAGAGAAACTTTTCTCATTTCCTTCTAGGCAACTTTTCAGGGGCTGCATGCCAGTTGTAAGTAAAAGTAAAGGGACCCCTGACCATTAGGTCCAGTCGTGGCCGACTCTGGGGTTGCGGCGCTCATCTCGCTTTATTGGCCGAGAGAGCTGGTGTACAGTTTCCAGGTCATGTGGCCAGCATGACTACGTGTATGTCCAGGTGCTGTGACTGCCTATCGGTCAGTGCCCAGATCATCACCACTGCCATGATGTAACATCTGCATGCTCAGAGGAGGAGATCAGCATAGTTGCTCTAATAATAATAATAATAATAATAATAATAATAATAATAATAATAATAATTTATTATTTATACCTCGCCCATCTGGCTGGGTTTCCCCAGCCACTCTGGGCGGCTTCCAACAAAACACTAAAATACAATAACCTATTAAACATTAAAAGCTTCCCTAAACAGGGCTGCCTTTAGATGTCTTCTAAAAGTTTGGTAGTTATTTTTCTCTTTGACATCTGGCGGGAGGGCGTTCCACAGGGCGGGTGTCACTACCGAGAAGGCCCTCTGCCTGGTTCCCTGTAACTTGGCTTCTCGCAATAAGGGAACCGCCAGAAAGCCCTCGGTGCTGGACCTCAGTGTCCGGACTGAATGATGGGGGTGGAGACGCTCCTTCAGGTCTACTGGGCCGAGGCTGTTTAGAGCTTTAAAGGTCAGCACCAACACTATGAAATGTGCCCGGAAACGTGCTCTTGGATGCCTTCTGTGGATTTGATGTGCTGTTTGAGTATATTGAATACCTCATCTGAGCAGTACACCCTCCTTAACCAGCCAAACACTAAAAAAACTCTTATTGACATTCTCCGCTTGCTTTCCCATCGCTTGTTTTGTTTTTGACTTGCATTTGGAATGCAAGTATATTCCCACCATCATATTTACTATCCATCTTATTGCCAGGTTTTTCATTGCAGTGCTATCAGTCATAAATGCTAAGGAACTGACCGGCTCTATGATAGTTTGGAGCTGATTGTTCCAGTGCCTTCCAGACATGCTTATTTTATATTTTTATTACCAAGTGGTTTCTTTTCGCTTGCTCCTTGGCACCCACACCACTTTTCTCACCTCGCTCTTGGGTTATTCTACAAGTGCTTTTAGTCTGCTGACAGTTTAACTGATCAGCGTGACAAAAAAAAAAAGTAGAGGAAGAGAGAAATCTTTTCAGTTTTGCCATTGATACTTACAAATGCTGGAGGGTGACTATAAAAGCCCTTGATTTCAATGGGGCTCTGTGCAAACCGAGATTAAAAACAATCAAAGAATATAAAATGCTCTCTAGCTGGAGGGTATTTCTGAACACAGGGACATAAACTGTTCATATAAGCTGGGTTAGACATGCAGTTTGTTTACTGAAAAGGAACCAGATACAAATGAAACAGGCTGGCTTGCTAAGAAGTTTTATTCCTGTGAAATTTGTTCTGTGGGGGACAGAGGGGGGGGACCACTGCATCCCTCAGCCACACAATGACCTCAAAGACTCCACTATTCTCTCCCCTCCCTCCTTCTCATACACAGCTTCCCAGCGATGGGGGAGAAGATCCATTCAGGTCCCATTTAAAGGTGAACCTACCAAATTCACAATTTCCATAACCCTACATTAACCAAAACACCCGCGGGATGCGGGTGGCACTGTGGGTTAAACCACAGAGCCAAGGACTTGCTGATCAGAAGGTCAGCGGTTCGAATCCCCACGACAGGGTGAGCTCCCGTTGCTCGGTCCCTACTCTGGCCAACCTAGCAGTTCAAAAGCACGTCAAAGTGCAAGTAGATAAATAGGTACCACTCCGGCGGGAAGGTAAACAGCATTTCCATGCGCTGCTCTGGTTCGCCAGAAGCGGCTTAGTCATGCTGTTCACATTACCCGGAAGCTGTACGCCGGCTCCCTCAGCCAATAAAGCGAGATGAGCACTGCAACCCCAGAGTCATGACTGGAACTAATGGTCAGGGGTCCCTTTACCTTTTTACACAAACAAAACAACAGCCATCCTTACAAATGTGCACTACTCTGAATTTTGCAGTGCTGTTCTGCAGGCAAGTAATATGTGCAAAAATGCAGCAACTAGTATAAAGTGTGCATAAAAATGCATCTATTGGTGAAAATACCATACAAAATTGTATTAAGCTTTAACTCTTAGTGACTCTGTATAAATAAAATTCCAGTTCTGTTTCCAATGTGACCCATCCTTAATTTGATCTTGGGGTATGTGTCAGTCATCACAGGTTTTCCTTTCACATTATTAAGAGTCTTTCCTGCTGGATATTAGAAAACGCTACCAAATACAGAGAACCTCAGATCTCCAATGTGTTACTGACAGGGAGTGTCTTAGTTTTAAAGCACCTAAAAGCTCCCAAATTTATTCAGGGAAATTACAACACCATCTCCTTTAAATACACATCATTACCCCTTAGATCAGGGTTTTCCCAACTTGGGTCTCCAGCTGTTTTTGGACTACAACTCTCATCATCCCTAGCTAGCAGGACCAGTGGTCAGGAATGATGGGAATTGTAGTCCAGAGAGCAGTGCTCTGAGGCTGAGCCTAGGCAGGCTGTGGAAGAAGACAGGGAGTCTCCCCCACCTCCTGTGACCAGCTCCCCTCCCCTCTGGTCTCCCAGAACAGAGTAATGAAGTGGGCAGAGCAATGAGAGACAAGAAGGCAGAGCCTTAGGCTACTAGGGAAAGAACCTGGAGAAGAGCCTTAAAGAGTGAACGGAAGGTAGGGAACTCCAGTCCTCGCAACTGTTTCATTGGGGCCTCCTGGAAAGGGTTGCTGAGACCACTAGGCCTGAGCTGTGGCTTGTTTCCTTGAATAAAGAGAACGTCACTAGCCTTGGGTTGTCACTCTGCTTGGGATTTATTGTTTTATTGCTGACGTACGCCTGGCTCCAGCCCTGACATCTTTGACTTTTGTTATAAAAGAAAAGCTGGAACAAGTCCGCAGGTTCCAGATTTGGTGGCCAGTCAACCAGTTTGCACCTCCAACCCCATTTGGAAGGCACTGTAAAGGGATGGCTTGCTGATTTTAAAGGGAACTAATTTCAACCTCATAGGGACTCGGGTGGTGCTGTGGTCTAAACCACTGAACCTAGGGCTTGCTGATCAGAAGGTTGGCGGTTCGAATCCCCACAATGGGGTGAGCTCCCGTTGCTTGGTCCCAGCTCCTGCCAACCTAGCAGTTCGAAAGCATGCCAGTGCAAGTAGATAAAAAGGTACCACTCCAGTGGGAAGGTAAACGGCGTTTCCGTGTGCTGCTCTGGTTTCACCAGAAGTGGCTTAGTCATGCTGGCCACATGACCCGGAAAAACTGTCTGCGGACAAACGCTGGCTCCCTCGGCCAGTAAAGTGAGATGAGCGCCACCACCCCAGAGTCGTTTGCGACTGGACGTAACTGTCAGGGGTCCTTTACCTCTTTAATTTCAACTTCAGGCTTCCCCTGAATACATAATACCTAAGATCATCAACTGGGGTAGGGCATGCATAGAAGCTGCATTCTCAGCGATACCTCTGATGACATTACTTGAGGAACTTGATTAATAAATGCCCCTTCCTCTCCATTTCCCATGGGCTAAAACATTATTAATTTAGATATAACAAGGGTAGGAAACCTCTACCCACCCAGATACTGCTTACATTGTCTTTCACCATCAACCATGCAGGTTGCCATTGACCCTCAAAGAAGATTGTCAGAATTCTTGTTTTGGAAAACTCTTCCAAGGTCCAGAGTGGCTTCCAAGGCAAAAATATCAGATGGATTTCTCTCTCTCTCTCTCTCTCTCCCCCCCCCCCTTCTCTATTTTCACGAGCAACCATATTCCAAAGAACTTATGGAGACTTTATACGCAAAACTGTAACTCACCAGCATTTATTTTAAATGGCACACTGTAGTAGCTAGCTAATGTGTGCAATGTGTATGGCAGCTTAAACGGCAATTGCTTGCATAAAACAAAACAAAATAAATTGCAGGTCTTTATCGAGGTGCCTCATCATTTTTATTTTTATCGAAGTTCTTCGTTGCAACAGTTTACTTCCCTGTTAAAACTCCTTTTGACAGGGAGAATATGAGAGCGAAGCATCAAAATGGGGTGTCCCCCTGCCTACAAAAGCTGTTTATGTGCTGGATGAGTGGAAGGAATAAGGGCATGAATTATGTCTGGTAGGCAAAAGGTTCCAATTAGCCGAAGGGTAACGCAACGGCATTACTCCAACTTCAGAGTGCGGCAAAGGTTTGCTGTCAAAGAATAGAAGGGTAGAGTTCATTACCTTTTTGCCGAAGAACGTAATGATCCGAGCTGAGTTAAGCATTCTGTAACAAGATGGGCTTGAAGCAGATGAATATAACCCAATCTGTGATAGTGATGATCTATACATTAGGTTTGCAGAACTGTGCGTGCAGAATAGTGGGCAGAATTCAATTTTGCGCTCTTCCAATTGTTCTGTCTGCATAAGCATTATGCAGATGGAATGATACCCTCCCTTTCCTCCCTGCATATAGTGTACACTTACTTCTGAATGTTCTCCTGACCTCTGCAGAGCACACTTTGGGGGGCATGGGGACATACAGTGGGGTGGGGGGGGAGGAAAGCCCCATTGCACATGTGGATGCACTTGCACAGGGCTTTCACTGGTGGGGTTGGTTTCGTGGGGCACAATGCCAGCATGCAGGCTCGCACAATGTTGTCACAAAGCAGTGGGTGGAGCTTAAAGGTAAAGGGACCCTTGACCATTAAGTTCAGTCGCGAACGACTCTGGGGTTGCAGCACTCATCTCGCTTTACTGGCTGAAAGAGCTGGTGTTTGTCCGCAGACAGCTTCCGGGTCATGTGGCCAGCATGACTAAGCCGCTTCTGGCAAACCAGAGCAGCGCACGGAAATGCCGCTTACCTTCCCGCCAGAGCGGTACCTATTTATCTACTTGCACTTTGGCATGCTTTCGAACTGCTAGGTCGGCTATTTAACTGCTATTTATGCCCAATAGGCCCTAAATCAAGCCCCTTGGAGATGCAATAGGGATAATGCTTCTCTAAAACATATGTTTTTTCACTGTCATATATTGAAAGATTTTTGGCAGAAGGTAACTGAAACTATCAACAGAACTGTACGGAACGACCTTACGTTTACAGAGCAAAATCAGCACATGGAACCTTACAAAATGACAACATGAGTGCATTCTCCTTGCAGTGTTACCACAGCAAAAAGACTGATGAACTGGAAAAATAAAACTGGAAACTGGAAAAATAAAAATGTGGATCCCATATAAACACAGAATTGCCATGGACAAATTCAATGATATTTGGAATCCATTCTTACTAATATTGTAATCTGGTGAAGAACAATAACAACCTTGTAAAGTATATACCGGTAGTTTTGGGTTTCACCCCTTTATTTTCCCCTTCTACATGGGTTCTGTTTTTCTTTTTCTTTTTCTCTTTTATCTACGTTTAGTGCACATATAACTTTTTGAACTTTTTGAACTTTCAATAAAGATGTTTTTTTTAAAAATCAAGCCTCTTTCCAATTTACTTGCACCCACTCAGCCTCTTTTCTCCCTTGTAAAAGACCAGTTAGTTTTTCTGGGGCCAAGCAGGATACTCCCCCCTCCCCAGCCCTTCTGTACTGAGGGTGAGGAATTACAATTAGCATGGATGTCCCTCTTAATTTGATCAGGTTTAGGCTAGAATGTGTAGGGAATTTATCAAATAAGCCGATAATAGGTGAGCACCCTGAGTCACCTGATTGGGTGATTGGCATTTCCCAAGGCTCACTGCTCAGGACTGCAGACCTGTGAGCAGGATATTGCTCAACATTTTGGGTTAACCTGTCTTGCCCACCTGGTGTTGTGGAGGCCCCGGGGGGGAGACATCCCTCTTCGTCCAAAAATAAATGGCTTTGGGAGCAGGGTGGTGAAATTTACCAGGTTAGCATCTCACACAGTACGATTTGCGCATCAGTGGGGCTCATTTCAACACATTTACTGGTGCCTCTGGGTGAGATTCCAGTGTGAATTAGAGGTTTCCAAACCAGGATGGATACATCAGAAAAATAGGGAAACTATAACATGCCTTCTACAGAGTCAGATATTTGGTCCATTTTGCCCAGCATTGTCTACACTTACTGGCAATGGCACTCCAGGTATCTCTGAGCCTTACCTGAAGATTCTGGAGACTGAACCTTGGCTTGCTGATTGCTCTCTAATCCACAAACCTTCCAGGCATTATCAGTGCCTTGGAATTATCAGCACCAGGAGATGAGAGAAGAAACACACCCTATTAAATCTGGTTTTGGGTTTACTTACCACCACCTCTTTTCTAGGGACGAGGGTGGCGCTGTGGGTTAAACCACAGAGCCTAGGACTTGCCGATCAGAAGGTCGGTGGTTCGAATCCCCATGACGGGGTGAGCTCCTGTTGTTCGGTCCCTGCTCCTGCCAACCTAGCAGTTCGAAAGCATGTCAAAGTGCAAGTAGATAAATAGGTACCGCTCCGGCGGGAAGGTAAACGGCGTTTCCGTGTGCTGCACTGGTTCGCCACAAGCGGCTTAGTCATGCTGGCCACATGACCCGGAAGCTGCTGTTACCGGAAGCTGAGTTCAACAGCTGCATGCCGGCTCCCTCGGCCAATAAAGCGAGATGAGTGCTGCAACCCCAGAGTCGGTCATGACTGGACCTAATGGTCAGGGGTCCCTTTACCTTTACCTTTACCTCTTTTCTGGATGGGGAGAAAGATAATGTTTTCTTCTCATTTTATCCCTCTTTAGTTCTAAAACAGCAGAACAAAGAGAAATCTGAATGCCCACCTCCCATTTTAAACACTGTATGTACACAGAAAGTGTCAAAATGGCGGTGATGAAAAGTGTAGCCGTTGTTTATTTTCAGTGTAGTTGGGAGGTGGGAAAACATATTTAGAAGTCCGCTACAGGGCATTAAAATTGATTTCTGGTTTATCTGGTAGAGTCGAGTCCCTTGCCAAGCTGAGAAATAATTGATTGCTTGAAGCCCTGTACCGTGGTTAAAAATTGATAAATGCTAGGGCAGGGGCAATGCTTTATCAGGACTCCAGAGTAGTGGGACCCCCGTATCTCTTTCTCATCGCCACCTTCAGATCATGAGGCAGAATTTAAAAGGTGCTTTGTCTTAATCTTGGCAAATTACACCCAGCAATTCCAAGTCTACTCCACATTGCTGCAGGCGTTGGAGGACCTTTGAAGTCAGATAATAACTGATTAGTAATTTACAAGTCCAGGACATCTGTTTAAAGTTTAGCAGATTGTTTGCCTTTTATTAGACACTCTAATTAAAATTAAAAAGGCCGGTGCCGATAACCATAATATTTTCAGTATCAAGCCAGAGCACAGCCTTTAATCTTCTGCAGAAGAAATGCAGGACACCTGCATTCTCCGAACACCCCTAGCCTCATATTGCCAGAAGGATAGTGTCGTCCCCCCACTCTTATTCCACATCAGTGAAGGATTTCCCCTGGTGGTTCAATGTAGTATTCATTTTGTTTGAAGTAACCCATCTCGTCCTGGCTCCTGAAGAAGATGTGTTAATAAAACCGACCCTTCCCCTTAAAGAAGAACTAAAAGAAGTATGGTTAATTTTGCAATAAAGGCGCTTGCACTTATTCTGGAATGGCAGAGATTCGTACAATTATTCACCAGTATATATTCTGGGCAGGGAGACGCGGGTGGCGCTGTGGTGTAAACCACTGAGCCTAGGACTTGCCAGTCGGAAGGTTGGCGGTTCAGATCCCCGTTATGGAGTGAGCTCCCATTGTTCAGTCCCTGCTCCTGCCCACCTAGCAGTTCAAAAGCACGTCAAAGTGCAAGTAGATAAATAGGTACCGCTCCGGCGGGAAGGTAAACTGTGTTTCCGTGCACTGCTCTGGTTCACCAGAAGCGGCTTAGTCATGCCGGCCACATGACCTGGAAGCTGTCTGTGGACAAACGCCGGCTCCCTCGGCCTATAGAGTGAGATGAGCGCCGCAACCCCAGAGTTGTCCACTACTGGACCTAACAGTCAGGGGTACCTTTACCTTTACCTCTATATAATCTGGGCAGGCAGTTGTAGAGCATCTAATTACAGTTTCCAAATTCATTTTATATCCACTTTTAACTTTAACCTTATTACATTATAAGTGTTATAACAATCCTGCTAACGTTTTTAAATATCTACAGTGATCTTTAAGGTACTCTGTAATTTTTTTCCCATTCTTTACTAAATGTCTTCTCATCTTGGTTTCTGATATTCATGGTCATTTTTGCTATTTCGGCATAGTCCATCATCTGGGTTATCCATTCCTCTTTGGTGGGGACTTTCTCTTCCTTCCATCTCTGGGCAAAAAGCATTTTTGCGGCTGTTGGCACATACATGAACCATCTTTTCTAATCCTTTGGTATTTCATCACCTATTATTCCTAATAAGAAGCTTCTGGGTGGTGTTTGTTTGTTTGTTTGTTTGTTTGTTTGTTTGTTTTACAAAGGTTTTCTTAAACATTTTTTTCCAATTCATTATATATCATTTCCCAGCATTCTTTTATTATTTTGCATGTCCACCACATATGGTAGAACATGCCTTCTTTTTTCTTACACTTCCAACTTAAGTGTACTTATTTTAGATACTATGTTATTCTAAATAAGTAAGTAAACAAATGCATATGTTTGCATGCACTCAAATCTCAGAGTGGCTAGAGACTCCAGGTGTGAATGAAGGTCAATGGAGGATATGGCATCTTTAAATGGTTTTATTTATTCATATTCACAACTTAGCAGGGAATAGAAGAGCTCACAGAGTTAACCCTTCTGTAGCTCTAGTTTCCCCATGAGGGTTCCAGAGAATATCTAAGTCACAGCTTTGAGGTCCAGCCCAGAGCAAGACTGGTCTCCTTTCAGCTCTCACCATCAACAAAATCTTTCTTACACACAACCCCACTTGCCCTTTTGCTCTCTGTCCTAGGATGACATAGCATCCAGACAGGCGAAGCAGGAAAAGTTGTACCCATTTGTCTGTATTGCAGCAGGGCAACCTCTTTGGACATGTAAATGGTGGCACTAAACTGGCCAGATAAGGCCGTTGTCTTAGAAATAAACTGTTCTGACTAGTTCAGTAGCCTCTTCTACTGGATTCTAAGCCTCTGTGGTACAAAATCATAAGCCTGGAAGGGATCCATGGATATAATCCAGACTGAATCTCCAGTCCTATAACCATAGGGTAAATTGCACAAATGTTTTCACTGGAAACCTTCTTCAAGGGCACAACAATTATGTGTGGACTTATTCCAGTAAGGCAACATCTTCCGATTAGCATACCGTATTTTTCCGTCTATAAGATGCCCCCATGTATAAGATGCCCCCTATTTTGGGGGACTCAGATTTAAGAAAATGGGGGGAGATGGCCCCGTGTATAAGATGCCCCCTAATTTTTGACATTATTTTTTAGGAAAAAAACCTAGTCTTATACATGGAAAAATACGGTAAATAAATACCTATAGAATTTAGGACAACATAGTAAACTGGTCTATATTTTTTTCTCCCTAATGTCTTAAATTTTTCCCCATTTTCAGGATTTATTTATTTAAATAAAACAAATGGGAAGAATACAAAAATGGCACCTCCCACTTGCAGTCTGAAGTGGTGCAGTCAACTCGACCTCCTCAAGACTATACCATTCCATACTTTTGCATATATCAGACCAGATCCAAGGCTAAAATATGGAGCTATAATTTACAGTGGTAAAAGCAGTAGGGTCACCAGGGAGCAGACTCAACTCCCACCCTACTGGTGTCCCCATTTAATGATTCTCCACAGGAATAGGTGGGATTCATATGGGAAGACCTAACATGCTTCAGGGTCTCCCATAGTGCACTGCACAATGCATTCCTCATAATAGTTCCCCAAACTCGGCCCTCCAGCTGTTTTGGGACTACAGATCCCATCATCCCTGACCACTGGTCCTGTTAGCTAGGGATGGTGGGAGTTGTAGTCCCAAAACAGCTGGAGGGCCGAGTTTGGGGATGCTTGACATAGACCCTCCTCAAACACTGGTTGTCATAATGACACAGATAATGGAAGGCCCATAGCTCAGTGGTAGAGCATCTGTTTTGCATGCAGAAGATCTGAGGTTCAACCCCTGGCAGGACTGGGAAATCTTGGAGGGTCACTACCAATCATCATAGACAATACTGAGCTAGGTGGACCAATGAACTGGCTCAGTGTAAGCCAGCTTCATGTCTTCCTGTCTCTTATAATTTGAAATTAAAGGTCCTGACTACCTTCTTGTGCCAGAGGAAATGCCATTGTTGAAATAAATTTGGCACAGCTTTGATTTCTAACCACTTTTTAAAAGACTCATGCTGGATTCTAATCATTGCTATACACCAGTGTAATGGGTTTGAGTTACTCTTGCGCAAACTGTCCCCGTTAGGGGGCTTAATTGCCTGGGTTAAACCGTCCTGACTGCACAGCCCATCTCAGCATGGCTGCCTCAGTCGCTAGCAGAAAATAAACCTTTTCCAGCATAAAAGCTGTTTGACTCCCAGTCGTCTCCGCCTCTCACTGCGCGGGAGTCTTCTGTGCAGGGAGGGCGTGGGTAGTGGAGGACCTGTGCTCTCCTCACTGATGTCCAGGGAAGAATCCCGGAGCTCTCCCTCTGCTTCCCCCATTTGCCCCCCTTGATCCCTTGTGTTACGCCGATTTCCTTCCTCCTCTACCAAGCTGCGTCTCCCCCTGGTGCTGGTACCTTCTCCTGCAGAATCTGGGAGCCTCTCCTTCGCCTTTCGCTCTGATGTCAGTTCCCTGACAACCAGTGACAACATATTTTCATCATGACTTAGCACACTGTCGTATATTATGACAGCAGCTTTCATTCTGGCATTTAGTTCCATTCTTTTCCCATTTCAATTACCTGCTCTAACAATGTGTGCACAGGTCTTTGCTGTACCATTCACAGAATGTTCTCCCTCCTTCTCCTTTTCCTTCAGTAAATTACGAGCAACCCAGACATCTTATAACTGTCTCTGAGGACATCCGGATAAATAGGGTAGCCTTACATACATGTAAATCTCCTTAATCTGAGGAGAAGAAAAAAAGAACTCTGCATGCTGAGGGCCTTTGGGCTGGATCGCAAGTGCAAAAACTGCTTAATCACTCTTTAGAGAAAATCAAACTCCAAAACTTCAAAAGGCCCCTTTCATATTGGCCTTCAAAGTAAGATTATTCACCAAAGGTATTTCTAGTTGAATGATTAAAACCTGCTCAAGGCCCAACCCCTGTCAGGCAATGAGTTGCTTGAAGAAGCTTGCTCACTAGTCCAGCAGCTTTCAAATGGAGTTCCTGGGAACTTTGGCGTCCCCCAGAAGCTTAGAAGAGGTTTCTTGACAAGGAAAGAAGCCTGCCCATCATTACTGAACTGCTTCGCCACATCCTCCAGGGCCATATGGTTCATATGGGGCGACTTCTTGGTCCATTGGATAATTTGGTACAATTTGATTGACTGAGTCATTGATTGATTGGAATATTTACATACTGCCCTCTCATAGAATATCAGGACACTGTGGAGAGATCTAAAAACATTTTTAGAAACCCAGACACGCCAGGTGTCCCAATTTTCCAGGGACAGTCCTTGATTTACAGAAGGAGTCCCAGTTCCTGATTTGGTCCTGGGATGTCCCACCTTTCCTTAAAGGTAAAGGGACCCCTGACCATTAGGTCCAGGCGTGGCTGACTCTGGGGTTACAGCACTCATCTTGCTTTACTGGCAGAGGGAGCAGCCGTACAGCTTCCGGGTCATGTGGCCAGCATGACTAAGCCACTTCTGGTGAACCAGAGCAGCACACGGAAACACCGTTTACCTTCCCGCAGGAGTGGTACCTATTTATCTACTTGCACTTTGACATGCTTTCGAACTGCTAGGTTGGCAGGAGCAGGGACCGAGCAACCGGAGCTCACCCAGTCGCAGGGATTCGAACCGCTTCCCCGCTCCTCCACATGCAGCTGCTGGGTGACCTTGGGCTAGTCACAAGTCTCTCAACCTCACTCACCTCACAGAGTGTTTGTTGTGGGGGGAGGAAGGGAAAGGAGAATGTTAGCCGCTTTGAGACTCCTTAAGGGGAGTGAAAGGTGGGATATCAAGTCCAAACTCCTCCTCCTCCTCCTCCTTCTCCTCCTCTTCTATATTCCCAAACAAACCAAGGTGAGTGATTTCTTCTGGATGCAACCCCAATGTCTGTTTCTCTCCCTTACGTTTTCCTTTCCTTAGCCTCTTCCCTTCCTTCCATGGCACCTTATTTGGAGGGGTGCCACAACACAAAGGGCCCTGCTTCTGTTGAACAATCACGTGATCTCCAAAGGAGGGTCACCTTTATCCAGATCTCAGCTGATGATTTTTAACATATCAGCAAAGGAAAGAAAAATAAACTTGGACACATGACCACAATATTATCTCCCACAAAGACTTAAAAATGTTTTTGTCTTATTTCTATATTTTACTTCCGCAGCCTCAAAACACAGCCTGATATGGCACACCTCAGATATTAGCTTCACTTCAATAACCCTAATGAAGTTTAACTTAATGAAGTAATAAATTCAGGGATGTGTGTCTGCATGCATTTGTTTCATGGATTTATTATCTGCAAATCCACAGATAAAATGCATTGGGATGAAAAGCCAAGACCCGAGAAAGATGCTGAGTATCGGAGCGTGCACTATATTCTGCATTACCAATAATTTACAGAAAGGCAGAAAAATTACCTTAGTGATTGTTTAAGACCCAGATTAATGCTTGCTAGGTGTGTCAACAGGATTAGAACAGTTTGAAAAGGGTGTTGGAGGGGGAGAGAGCCATGGGAAAGTGGTACCCGAATCTAGTGTGTGACTGTAATATAATCACACATCTTTGTAATCTTGATGGGTGAATATGGAATTTGGAATATGGAAACCAAGCCATATGAGGAATGGTTGAGGGAGTTGGCTATATTTAGCCTGCAGGAGACTGGGGGGTGAAGGTGAGCCATCTTCAAATATCTAAAGGGCTGTCACACCCACCCCTGACTCAGATCTGTCCCAGAAGGATACCATGGTCAATAGTATTGAAAACCACTGAGACATCAAGGAGAATTAGCAGTGCAATGTGATGTTCTTCCATGATTAAGTCCCATTAACTCTGCTGTATGGGAATCTTTTGCAGATTATCACAGTGCCTGGACACAGGCAGCCAGGTTGTATATCCATAGCAGTGACCAGAGGAGGAATGACCACTGGGAGGAGCACAGAGAGAAGGAACGCCATGGTGCACCTGTAGCAACAAAACTGGACGCCTTTCTCTGCCCCACCTGCAATAAAACATGTCTCTCCCATATCGATCTCTACAGTCATAGCAGGAGCTGTAACTTTCCAACAGTTTGATTTTACCCCCAAAGACTGACTCCTCCATTGTCTCCTGAGACAGTCAAATGCTGCAGATTCACCTGCTGGGCTCTTCAACTTCCTAGAGTTTTCCATGCTTCACAATGTACAATACAGGCACATTATATATTTCCCATTTCAATCTACATTGAACAATGACACTTAACAGGAAATACATGTTTGTGTGCGTCGAAATGTCCAGCGTTTGTGTGACTGGGATGTAGCCTCCTGTAAGAGTTGCAACAATTGCTTTGGCCCCACCCACCACATGCATGCGGTTCGCGTGAAGAAAAGAAGTGATGCTCGGGCTGGAAAAGACCCCCCCCCATCTAAAGCTAGACGGTTTGACAGTGGCTGCTCTGCACTTCTCTGCTGCAGGAAAATACCTCTTCTTCCTTGGTTCCTCATTTGAAATCCACACCTCACACTCCATCTCTCCTCTACCTTTCATACCCTGCTGCTGTCAAAAGCCATGTCATCATGTATGAATTGGAAAGGAAGCACTGCCTACCCGCCAGCTCAGTTCTTGAAGCTGCAAAATCTTTTTGAACCATTTGATGGGTGGGGTAAAATGAAACCCTCCTGAAAAATGATGGGGGGGGGGATGCATTTTCATCTTGAAGGGGGGGGGTTGCCACTTATTCTTTCTTCTTTTGCAGCTTCTCATATCCACAGGGTTGCCAAAAAGTAAAAACCAGGACACCCCAAAATTGTTGAACTCTCTTTCGGAAACCACCGAAAACGCCAAAAAACCCATGATTGTTCAGCCGACTTGCTAAAGATTCAGGACAAAGAACCACCTTTTGGAAATTCCCCCTGGACGTCAATTCTGCCTTTGAAAATTAGGATGTATTGCAGCCCTAAACATCCATATTTGGACAGACACCTCTTCAAGCTCTTCTTGCACCCAGGTTAGTCTTGACTTTATTGTATTTCAACTATTGCTTTTATCCAGTTTCTTTTTGTTACTTTGCATTTCACAATGCTATTTTAAAAGTCTTGTAAGCCATCTTGAATCCCAACTCGGGAGAAAGCAGAGATATAAATACATTATATAAAGTAATCACCACCATGATCATAATGGGTGGCAGAAAAATAATTGCAGGCCCTTACGACAACAACAGGGACGTGGGTGGCGCTGTGGGTTAAACCTAGGACTTCCTGATCAGAAGGTCGCGGTTCGAATCCCCGCGACAGGGTGAGCTCCCGTTGCTTGGTCCCTGCTCCTGCCAACCTAACAGTCCGAAAGCATGTCAAAGTGCAAGTAGATAAATAGGTCCCACTCCGTCGGGAAGGTAAACGGCCAGAAGCGGCTTAGTCATGCTGGCCACATGACCCAGAAGCTGTAAGCTGGCTCCCTCGGCCAATAAAGCGAGATAAGCACCGCAACCCCAAAGTCGGTCACGACTGGACCTAATGGTCAGGGGTCCCTTTACCCCTTTACCTTTACAAAAACAACAACAACAGAGTGATGTGGTGGTTACAGTGATACCCTGGAGCCAGGAAGACCTGGGTTCAAATCCTTACTCAGACACAAAACTTATTGGATGACAGTGGGTTAGACCAGGGGTCAGCAAGGCTTAAGCGGCTTGGGCCACTTCACTCCCCTGGAGATCTCTCTGCGGGCCGGATCACACGCATGTGTTCTGGCACGGAGAAGGCATCTGTGTGTGCGTGTGCATGCACAGACGCTATTTCCAGCACCGAGAAGGCACAGAGGAGGTGTCTGCATGCAAGCACATGAAGATGCTATTTCCGGCGCTGATGAGGCGTCTGCAGCTTCCTGCAGCCAATAGGAAGCCCCGCCAGCACCGCAGAAGTGAGTCCCTGAGCCACGTTGCACCGGTTTATCGCAGCACATGGGGACTTGCTGAGTGGTCGGCAGGGTTCGTGTGCGGCTTAGGGGCCGGTTGAATGACCACTTCGGGCCGTATCCAGCCCCCAGGCCTTAGGTTGCTGACCTCTGGATTAGACCCTGACTCTCAGCTGAATCTACCTCCTAGTATTACTGTAACAGTAAAAGGGAAACAGGGAAGGCAATATATGGTGCCCTGGATTCATTGGGGGAAAGGGGTGGAATTGTAGCAAATAAACCCCAGGTTCCCCTAAAATCAGTTGAGGACTCAACTCTCCTCTATCTCTTTTAAAAACGGACAACTACATTCAGTGCACCCGTACATCAGCTTCTTTCCCTTCTCCAAACTCTGGTCAGTATCTCATTCATAAACAGAGAGCGATCCCTGAGCTATCAGGAAATTGCCTCCCAATGATCAAACACACTGGCCTCTTAACCAACCACCTCCCTAACAAAGGAAAAAGCTAGCCAGCCGCTGTAACATTAGATACCATTTCATGTTGCTTTTCTGGCAAACTTATTGCTCGCTCTCTCGCACACACGCAGAGGAAAGAATGAAGGCAATCGTATTCTGGAGGGGACGTTTTATTCTGAATGCTAAGTTATGGGTTTGCTATCACTGTAATAGCTCCCCTGTCTCCTCATCTTGGAGTACTTTGAATTCCTATGGCAGCTTGGTGGTATGATTTACAGCTGTGATTCAGGCTCATTGTTCACTGCAAGCCCACAGGGAGAATGCATGTTAAGTCCAGCATCCTTTTCTGCAAGCGAGCTTATGAGGGCTCAGGTGCTGCTTGTATGACTTCCAAGTGAATGGTTCGATTTCACTCTACAGAAAACCTTAATACAGGCATAGGCAAACTCGGCCCTCCAGATGTTTTGGGACTACAACTCCCATTATCCCTAGCTAACAGGACCAGTGGCCAGGGATGATGGGAGTTGCGTGGCGATTCCCGCCCCCTCCCACAGATGGAATAAATAAAGACACCGGACACCAGAATTTAGGTTACTAGGCGTAAAATGGCCACAACTTTATTGATTACAGGTAAGAGCAGTATTGGCTTTAGGCATTGGCCCTATCAGACTAACTGGTATAAACCGGGAAGGGTTAAGCACCAACAGGGGGAGCCCCCAAGATGCACATCCCTAGGCGCTCCCCAAGGGGTTACCGCTCGGGAGCGCACTTTAGGCCCTAGCCTCCGTAGGTTTCGGTTAATAGGCTAAAATTGGCCACAGCTTTATTGATTACAGGTGATGAGTGGTATTGGTTTAGGCATTGGTCCTGATCTAATCAGCTAATCAGCTATATGGGACGCGGGTGGCGCTGTGGGTAAAAGCCTCAGCGCCTAGGGCTTGCCGATCGAAAGGTCGGCGGTTCGAATCCCCATGGCGGGGTGCGCTCCCGCTGCTCGGTCCCAGCACCTGCCAACCTAGCAGTTCGAAAGCACCCCCGGGTGCAAGTAGATAAATATGGAATATGGACCGCTTACTAGCGGGAAGGTAAATGGTGTTTCCGTGTGTGGCTCTGGCTTGCCAGAGCAGCGATGTCACGCTGGCCACGTGACCCGGAAGTGTCTCCGGACAGCGCTGGCCCCCGGCCTCTTGAGTGAGATGGGTGCACAACCCTAGAGTCTGTCAAGACTGGCCCGTACGGGCAGGGGTACCTTTACCTTTACCTAATCAGCTATCCGGCTGTAGGCCGGGAAGGGTTAACACCAGCAGAGGGAGCCTGCTGATGCACATCAATTAGGCACTTCCCCGGGGTCACCACTCAGGGGCGTGCCTTGGGTCCTGGCCTCCCTAGGCTTCGGACAGGGCCATGCCCCCTGGAGTCCTTTAGCGAACTACCCTTAAATAACCGGGGGAGGTGATGGCGCTCCCCCCCCATTCATCTACATAACAATACCCCGACCAATGCCTAACTGCCAAACCAGGAAAGTTGTGACGATTTGCTATGAGGTAGGCGAAAAAACCAAATGCCCGGTGCCAATTTGCCAAGTGGAAAAATTCCTAGCAGGGCCCTTAACGGTGACCAACCGAAGTCCATAGCAAGGTCAAAGGATAAACCTAGAGGGTAAGTGGGTGGGTGGGAAATTCCCCAGCTGATCAACGGCAAAGAGGAAGCTCCTCTGCCGCGCTTGCCTTAAATGCGGCAAGCCACACACCGCAAGCTAGCTGATTGGCTGGCCAGGGTGATGACGCAGCAGAGGATTCCCCAGATCATGCGGGGCTGGGAGCCAGCCTCCGCGCAACTGTTGGGGGCGGGAGCCCGCAACACCACCTCCTTCTGAGGTCGGAAGTGGCTTTCCCAACATAGAAATACAAAATGTGAACACAGAATCTCAGACCAAAGCAAACAAATGCAAGCTAATAACCCCACCTCCCACAAACATATTCAAAAGGTCACAAATTGTTAAATCAGCCAAAGGCCTAGTTATAGAGATGTCTCCAACCTGGTGCCCTCTAGATTCTGGCTGGTTCTACACTGACCTGTTTAATGTTATTAGAATGATATTAGACATATCGTTCTAAAACGTCACAGGGCATACTTGTAAAATAAAGCGTTTCCTACCTTTGTTTTTCCCCCCTCATCAAAATGGCTGTCTCTCTACTGCTGGTAGCTGGTTGCTCTGCAGCGCTCTCTGGTGTAATAGTTTAAGAACGCAGTGGCGTAGCGTGGGTTGTCAGCACGCGGGGCAAGGCAAGTAATTTACGCCCCCTAACCCGTGGATTTTAGCACTCGAGTGCGAGCGCGCCCCCCAGATGTTGCGCCTGGCCCCCCTGCACCCTCCCACGCTACGCCACTGGGGCTGGGGGCGAGCGAAGGAGCAAAGGACCCCCCCCAAGGGCTCAGCAGGGATTTATTAAATTTATTATTTGCGGAGCCCCCGCGGGCCGAGGCAGCCGAAGCCCCCTCCCCTCGGGCGCCCCCCCGCCCCCTCCTCTCCTTGGGCTGTAGGTGGAGCTCCAGATCCGGGCTTGGCGAGCGCCTCTCCTCCTCCCGGCCGGGTCCGGGGGCTTCCAGCCGTGCTCCGTCCTCGCCTCCCCCCGCAGCTCAGAGCCGGAGCCAGCGGCACCCCCTTCTGCCAGGAGATCCTCGCCCGCCCGCCGGCTTCCTCTCGGAGGGTTTTGGGGAGCGCAGGGCGCGGCGAGGCCCCTCGGAGCTCTCCTCCCTCCCAGTCAGCAGAAGTAGCCTCCACCTGTGGCTGGGCCGAGGGGATGGCGGCGGCGGCGGGGTGCGGAGGCTGCCTGTGCCCGGCCAGGCGGCGGTGGCTGTGTCGACGCTGCTGCAGCGGCTGCTCCTCCTGCGAGCAGTGAGTGGAGCGCAGCAGCGGCGGGGGGCGCGCGCGCTAGAGCGCAAGGCTGGCGGCACTGGGGGGGGGAGCCCGGCGGAGGAAGGAATTTGTCCCTTCCCTCTGGACTTGTGCCCCCCCAGATGTTGCACCCGGTGCGGCCGGCACCCCTGGCACCCCCCACGCTACGCCACTGTAAGAACGTATTGTGAACGTCCAAAAAAATAACGCTGCGTGTCCATATGGTTATCAAAACCATTCCTTAACCCCTAATGTTAAAAACCATGAGTGTAGATCTGCCCTCTGGTGGACTCAAAATCCCATCAGCCCAAGGCAGGATGGTCCAATGATCAGGGGTGATGGGAATTGTAGTCCAACAACATCTGGGAGCAGGTCAGGTTAGAGGAGGCCGTCCTCTCACTGCTGCAGCCAATGGAAATTCCAACACTACTGTGCTCCATGCAAGCAAAAATAGCAAATAAATTTGAGGCAGTTTTGTTTGACAGGTTTTCCATTTGAAGAGCGCTGTATCTTATGGTGTTTTACAGCAGGACTGGTGCTTTATGGCAGAATGCTTCATACCAGGTCTACTGGTTTAAAATTAGGGGTGGAAAATGGCCTGCCTTTTATTGCAAATCTTTCTCTGTTGCTGAAGTTTTCTGGGTTGTAATGGTTTTGTTGTCATGCGTTCTTTTTGTTTTTATGCTATACCTTTAGCTAATTTTTGTGAGTTGTGTAGAGCCTTTCTTGTAATGAGCAACTAATACGATTATTATTATTACTTATCAAACCTTTATTAGGCATTGTGCAAATAAAACCATAAAAGAGGAGATAACATATAAAAGCTTTGAGATATATATAAAAGGCAGCAGTTGGCTACATACATATATATATATATACATATAAAATCAGTGGTTTTCGTTGTTAACCTGCTCCTTGGAGGACTGCTACCAAAAACTCGGCTACCCCCGCCGTTACCCTTTGGTCGACGTCGGATAGGCAGAATCCCACACATTCACCTTGCTGGGGTTCCAGACCACCCAAAAGAGGGGACAGCACGCGTTGACGTGGGATACTGTACAATGGGCAATGAAAGAGAATATGCTCTACAGTGTCCGGGACATTCATAGAACATCTGCAGAATCTCTTGTTTCTAGGAATGTTTTGATATCTTCCCCTGACAAATGCTGAGGGAAAAACATTCAAACGGGCCAGCATAAAAGCCCTACGTTGGGCTGGGATTATTAATTTAGTGACGTAATTGGCTCTGCTATCTAAGATATTTAAATCATAGAATATGGGGGAGCAAATTTTGTTTACAGCTGCCATAATATTTTGTCTCTCGACATCCTTTAGTCTAGTTTGGATATTATGGAAAATGTATTGCTCATTAGAATTGTACAGGGGCTCCAGCTCGATGCCTAAAGATTCAATCTTTTTTTCGAGGTACTGATACCATCTTGATTTATAGGAGTCTTTGAGCAAATCAGCGAGCAGACTTGATGGAGGGCAGCGAAAATGGCAGCGTAACCAGTACTTTATTGAGGTGGACCATGCCCAATATTCCATTGTGTGTATGCCTATTTCTGCACACATTGTTTCATATTTAATCACAGCTGGGAGTCCAAGAATACGTCTCAGAAAGCTGGAGTGAATCTTTTTTAAATCACTGTTATATGCTTGGACCCATAGCGGGATTCCATAGAATATCTGGGATTGCACTTTTGTTTGAAATATCTGATTGGCCGCAGGAATAAATTGATTACCTTTCTGATAATAAAAACGGGCAACTGCTGATGAGGTACACTTTGCCTGTTTTATGGCATTTGTGCGATGATTTGCCCACCCTAAATTGCTCTGGAATAAAATTCCCAGATACCTATAGATTTTCACTTGTTGGATTTCTTGCCCTCTTATTTTCCATTTCTCTAATTTCCAACCATTCGAGAAGACCAAAATTTTTGTCTTCTCATAATTTATAGAGAGTTTGTTACATTCGCAGTAAAGGATCAGAGAAGATATAAGACGTTTCAGACCCAAGCTCGTTAATGATAGTAGGACAGCATCGTCTGCGTATAATAAGAGAGGAACTGGTTTCTGATTAAGTTTAGGGGCATGTGATTCTATTTTTTGGAGGTGATCTGGCAAGTCTGATAAAAATAAATTAAATAGAAAGGGAGCGAGAATACACCCTTGTTTTACCCCTTTCGAATTTGGGATGTCTGATGAAAGGTGACCTTTGGTGTTAAGTTTGACTTGACAGGTATTGGAAGAGTATAGATTTTGTATTAGAATCAATAAGCGCTGATCAATTTTTAATTCTGCGAGTTTCCTCCACAGCTTTGGGCGGTCAATTGAGTCGAATGCACCACGAAAGTCTACAAAAGCAGCATATATCTTAGATTGCCTTTGGGATCTATATTTTTCAACCAAATGCATAAGTATAAGGCAGTGGTCTAATGTAGAGCAACCTTTGGAGAAACCTATTTGTTCTTTCCCTGGTAAATTTAGATTTTTCATCCAGGTAAGAAGTTTAGATAAAAGGTGCTTAGCGTAGATTTTCCCTATCACTGATAATAGGCTTATCGGTCTGTAATTCCTTGGTTCTTTTGGGTCGCCGTTTTTAAAGATTGGGATAATTATTGATCTTAACCATATCTCAGGTATGATCCCATATTTATCTATGAGAGTAAACAATTGAGCTAAGGGTTCTGCCCACCAATCTATATAGGTCTTGAATAATTCTATTGGTAGACCGTCTGGCCCAGGAGATTTCCCCGATTTGAAATTTTTAACTATCTCTCTAATTTCCTCTTCTTCTACCCTTGGCCACTCCTGGAGTTTATTGATTTTATTTTTATAAATAATAATAATGGATAACAAATTTGCACCGTTTTACAACAGCTTTGCAGCTCCATGATTCGGTAATACACTCGTTGCTTTCAAGTCATATCCAGATATGTTTTCATCATTTTAAGGACCTGAAATGTTATTCAGACTCATGTTCCAGCACTGGAAATATGAATCTCAATGAGGATACATAGTGATATATGTATAAAGATACAAGGCAGAATTCCTCTTCTTCTTGGAGATTTCTTTTGGATTGCAGCAAGTCTGATGTCAGGAGCTGACATTCTTGGGGACCTGCTGAAACTGACACCCCAAGCTTTTTTCCTGTGAGCACGGCAGGGAAGAAAGGGCTGAGTAGGGCAAGTAGCAGCTTGCATGGTCTCAAGGCCAGAGGGACAGCAAGGAGGAGGTGTCCCATTGAGGGCATTTTACTGCAGTTGCAGATGACACTATGTGGCAGCTAATAATTTCCCATAATGCATAGCATCACTGTGGTCTGCGATTGCACCATAGCCTACTGAAGTTCAGTTGGCCAGGGTTCAAAGGAGGATCTTTGGGAAAAAAATTATTGGGCACATTATTGGTTGCTGCATCAATGGCTGGTGTTGATTGGCTGATGCTGCAGCAATTGGGTGGGCGATTGGCAGCTTCCGCTGATGAGGGAACAGATGAGAGGCAGATTTTTGGCCACCCACCCTAAAAAAAGCTCAACAACCCTGCATAATCCCCCCAAAAGCTCAACAAATCTGGGAATTTCCCCTAAAAAAGCTCAACAACTCTGTGCCATCTCCCCTCATTTTCTTAAATTTGAATCCCCCAAAATAGGAGGCATCTTATACATTGGGGGCGACTTATAGATGGAAAAGTATGGTATGAAAAATAAAACAAAACATCAGACAGTAAAAACTTCCCTAAACAGGGCTGCCTTCAGATAACTTCTAAAAGTCATGTAGTTGTTTATTTCCTTGACACCTAATGGGAGGGCATTCCACAGGGCGGGTGCCACTATTGAGAAGGCCCTCTGCCTGGTTCCCTGTAACTTTGCTTCTTGCAGTGAGGGAACCGCCAGAAGGCCCTCGGCGCTGGACCTCAGTGTCTGGACAGAACCATGGTAGTGGAGACTCTCCTTCTGGTATACAGTGGTACCTCGGGTTACAGACGCTTCAAGTTACATACACTTCAGGTTACAGACACTGCTAACCCAGAAATAGTACCTCGGGTTAAGAACTTTGCTTCAGGATGAGAACAGAAATCACGTAGCGGTGGCACGGCAGCAGCGGGAGGCCCCATTAGCTAAAGTGGTGCTTCAGGTTAAGAACAGTTTCAGGTTAAGAATGGACCTCCAGAACAAATTAAGTTCTTAACCTGAGGTACCGTTGTACTGTTAAGACCTTTCTGTTCACTCTGCCATTTCCTGACCATTATTGAGGGAGACAAGTCTGGTTCTACCAGGATGTTTAAATTGCTGTTCTTTATTGATTTTTCTCATTTTGCATATCTTGTACCCCTCAACTGTCCCATTTTAAGCAGTCAAGACTTCTGTTTGAATCCTGGGAAGTCCCGTTTTTTGGTTCCATTGCCAGAACAAAAAGCTCACTCTGGTGTGAATCAGCTGGGTTCCTCCAGAGCACCAGAATGAAAGCCACTCATTTTTTGTTCTCATGCAATAAAAAAAGAGTGTCTTTTGGTCTTGTGTTCTCACACATGCATGAGAGCTCAGGAGCAGAAAGGGAGTTTCCCGATTTAGGGGCTGAAAAGCTTGGAGGGTAAGATATATTGCAAACTGCTTTGAGATTTATAAAAGTGTAAATGAAAAATGTCATATAAGGTTTTTTTTTTAAGCAGAACGCATGTACTTTCAGCCTAAAGTATTGAGAGGAGACACTCCCCCAGTCTAACAGGAAGAACAGAAAAGATGGGAGAAAGTAGGGTGGGGAGGGGACTTGAATACTTTTTGGCAAAGCTCTTCACTGTTTTTTGGGAGAAATGAGACACTCTGGAAAAGTTTCCTTTCCACTGCAGCAAAACCTTTTGTTTTCTTCAATTAAAAGTAGCACAATCCCAAAATGAAAACTTTCCTTTGGTCCTATTGATTTGATTGTCACTCAGGCGACATTCAGAAATGAAACTTTCAAGTGAGATAGGAAACATCAAAAATGCTTCTGATTTGTTTTTGTGTTTTTTTTAAAAAAAGGAAAAAGACTCTAAGTCTATGCCAGTTCAAAGTCTGTGTTTGTCAGCAAATTGTAACTTGAAAACAGAATTTATTAATTTTTTGCATTACTGCAAAATGGTTACCTGATATATATATACATACACACACACACACATATATAATGTTGTCACTCACAGAGTAAAATATAGAAAAAGAAGGACAAATTAAAAGTTTGTGTTGAATTAACAATTTCAGTTATTGATAGTTCTGAGAATTAACTATGTGGGTTACATACAGATTTTCACCCTGATCTGATTTTAGTAAGACGAGTCATATGGAAGAACTTAGAGATTGGGGGGGGGGGTGGTTCAGTATTGTATGTTTACAAAAATGCAGATATTAGGGGAATGCGTGCATAAAAATGCATGTATTTGCATACAAAATGTATTATATTATGGGATATTGCTTACAAAAATGTGTACAGTCATACCTCACGTTACGTTTTTTCAGATTATGTCCCGTGGCAACCTGGAAGTACCAGAAAGGATTACTTCCGGGTTTCGCTGCTCGCACATGCGCACAAATGTTAAATTGTGCTTTGTGCATGCGCACAAGCACCAAATCACGTCATGCACCTGCGCAGATACGGCACTTCAGGTTGAGGGCTTTTCATGTTGCGAACGGGCCTCTGGAACTGATCCTGTTCACAACCAGAGGTACCTCTGTATGTTAGTTAAAAATATTTTGTTAATACAAAAATATGTTTATTAAGATAAATTCACATTAAAGTGCTGATATTTTTATGAGGATTTGAAACAAAACAACCACAATTGCTGCATAAAAGTGGAAAACTGTATTTAATATTGTTAAAAAAGGAGAAAGAAAGAGAGAGAAAATAAGAGAACTGAAATGGATAGATCCATCCATCTCTAGTAGGAACTGGTGGCTGAGAATGTAAGGGAAACCACAAAGCTCTCTTTCTTACTTTCTAGACTTCCAGTCTATGAACAATCTTTTCTTGTTTACAGTGCCAAGCAACTACTCTATTCCGAACTTCAAAATGGAAAGCGTAATGCTGGTGGTCAACAAAAGAGGTTTAAAGACCGTCTCAAGGCAAATCTAAAAAATGTAGTATAAACACCAACAACTGGGAAACACTGGCCTGCGAGCACTCCAGTTGGAGAACAGCCTTTACCAAAGGTGTCATGGGCTTTGAAGACGCTCGAACTCAGGACGAAAGGGAGAAATGTGCTAAGAGGAAGGCACGCTTGGCAAATCCACACTGTGATCACCTCTCACCTGGAAACCTATGTCCCCACTGTGGAAGGACGTGTGGGTCCAGAATTGGCCTCCACAATCACTTACGGACTCACTGTTAAAACCATGTTTGTGGAAGACAATCTTACTAGGCTACGAGTGATCACCAAAGAAGAAGAAGAAGATTATCTTTTTTCCTTCACGAAATAGACTTCCATGTTCTAAATTTGCCCAGGTATTTGGAAATAAAAGAACAGTTTGATGCTAAGTGTGCTTACCTGAAGTCCCGCTGAGACAAGAGGACCTCTTTCCCAGTAAGTGTGCTAAGGATTATGAACATTCCTAAGCACATCTCTGAGAAAGGAAGCTCGTCTGGAATTAATGGAACCTACCTTTTGAGGAAGCATGCTTAAGACAGAGCTGTAAATGAGCAAAGCTGCACAGCAGGCTCACCAAATCAAATTCAGCTCACTGCATATGTATGTTGATCCAACAAGAGTGGAACGAACTATACTGGCTGGCTTAGTTCGTGTCTTGCCTGCCTTGGGAATATTTATTGATGGACAGCCATATAAATTCAATAAAATAAAACAAATAAATGGGCTGCTTGGTGTTGCTCCCTGCCTAGGTCTGCAAAAGCCAGGGAGGCTGTCAAGAACCTGTCAATCTTTTATATATATATATATATGCCCAACGCACAAAAAAGATTGCCATTTCTAAGCAAGGCCTGATATAAATATAGAAAAAGACACATTTTCTGAAATTACACGATTGCTTTTCGGATATTGCTAGGATCACACACACACACACACACACACACACATGTTCATTTCCAGCTGCACAGATGGGGCTACAACTGGCCGGGGGGGAGGGGGGAACCCGACAGCCATCGCTGCCCTCGTGTCTTGAAAGCTACTTCATATGCAGTAATTAGCTGGTGAAGCCGCTTGTGGAGAAATAGCTGGAAGCGGCTCCAACTCCCACACCGCGCTGGGTCTGACACGCAGCTGTGCCAGCGAGGGTGAGGCATGGTTGGCAGTGTAGCTTGAAGATGCTGACTCCACTCGCTGCTGCATGGGAGAAGAGGGCTGGGATAGGGAAGAGAGAGCCTGCAACCGAAAGGTGACTGCAGTGTTGCCAGTAGGCAGCAGCAGTAGGGCCACTACCTTGGCGCTGCAACACCATGAGACCCTGAGAAGATGAACAAGGAGAAAAGGAAATGGGGCAATAGTGGCAGCACAAACAGCAGCCCTACAAAAAGAGGCTCTGAATATTTGAGGAGTGCGGTTATTACCCCTCTGTTATTGTCCATGCGGCTTACATCCTGAAAATGGGATTCGGGTGGCACTGTGGTCTAAACCACTGAGTCTCTTGGGCTTGCCGATCTGAAGGTCGACGGTTCGAATCCTCACGACGGGGTGAGCTCCTGCGCTCTGTCCCAGCTCCTGCCAACCTAGCAGTTTGAAAGCACGTCAAGTGCAAGTAGATAAATAGGTACTGCTCCGGTAGGAAGGTAAAAAGTGTTTTCGTGTGCTCTGGTTTCCGTCATGGTGTTCCATTGCACCAGAGGCAGTTTAGTCTGTGGATAAACACCGGCTCCCTCGGCCTGAAAGCAAGATGAGCACCGCAACCCCATAGTCGCCTTTGACTGGACTTAACCGTCCAGAGGTCCTTTACCTTTACCTTTTACCTACATCATGAAAAAATAAATAACTACAACATAACAAAAGTAGCCATCAATAGTAAATACAAAAATACAAAATACAAAACCAAACTGAACAATCCACATAAATCACAGCAAAACAAAAAACAAAAAAACAGACACACACACACACAAACCCAGCAGCAACAAGAGCAACAACTCACTCCCCAACAACACCTCAGCAGCCTCAGGGCCCACCCTACCAGATCAGCGAGATGCTTCGTGAGATTCTCAGTTCTCATTTCCAATAGAAGACCCAGTCTGCCCAGGTTATGTACCTTAAGATCAGGGCCAGCATCAAGGATCAGCATAACTGGCATCTGCTGAGGGCGTGGCACACGCTGACCAGAGCCCCCAGACCAGGTATTCCTCTTTCAGCACTGCAACCTACTAGTTTGTTGCCTTTCATTCTGGTCCTGACAACGGTGAATCAATAGACAAAAAGTATTGGTAATCAATATCAAAAGTAATCAGCCCTGGGTGCTCGCTGGAAGGACAGATCCTGAAGCTGAGACTCCAATACTTTGGCCACCTCATGAGAAGAGAAGCCTCCCTGGAAAAGACCCTGATGTTGGGAAAGATTGAGGGCACAAGGAGAAGGGGACGACAGAGGACGAGATATTTGGACAGTGTTTTCGAAGCTACCAGCATGAGTTTGACCAAACTGCGGGAGGCAGTGGAAGACAGGAGTGCCTGGCGTGCTCTGGTCCATGAGGTCATGAAGAGTCGGACACGACTAAATGACTAAACAACATTGGTAGATGCCACTGCCTGCTTGCTGCCTTTCAAATCCAATCTGCCAGAATGTTTTCCCCAAGGTCAAGCATCCTACAGGGGCAGTAAAATAGGGTATCACTCTTAGAGCGATAAATATCATTGCTCACTAATTGCTGCAGATAAAGACCTGTTCAAAACCTGACACACCTACACCTAGGCTACAGAACATAGCTAGTTGGCTATCTTGACTGTGATCTGAATTGTGAATTTATCAGGTCTACCAGACATTCCCTCTCTTTCCTTTTAAGGCCTATTTCTGGCTCAGCTCTCCATCTCTCTAGAGCCTTGGCTAGAGTCTCTCAGTATTATTTGGAAGCTCTTTTTTATTATTTGACTGTTCTTGTCTCCATCTGTACTCCTAGCCTTCATTTAAGCCTTCTAATAAACAGCTACATCTTCCTGCCGTGGGTGGCTGAGGGAAAGATATGAAAAGATGTTTCCGCTCTGTCTCCATGCCAGTCACCCTGGTGAAGCCTGCAAATAAAAAATTATAAAATGTTGGAAGATAAGGTGAGGCAAGCTGGCCATATCCTTGATTCTCAGTGTCCACAATTAGAGAGGGACGAATCTGTCAATTTGAGTTTCTCATATTTTTTTCTATCTTAAATTGAGTTCTCTACATATCTACATCAGTTTGTAATTAAAAAACAACAACCTAAAGAAAATTAATCAGTAAATTTCTCTTAATATATATGATTGTATGCAATTTTGCTCGATTTTGGTTTGCATATTGCTTCAGAAAGTGAGAATTCGGTAGGTTGATCTTTAGACATGAAGTGGATTGGATCTGTCCCCCATTCTATCCACAATACAAAGTTGTGGAATTTTAATTATGAACATGAATTTTGGGATACTTGGATGATTATAAATCCACTGACAGAACATCAGCTTTAAGAGCATATACAGTAGAACCTTAATGACAGGAAGTCCTTTTTTATGGTAGAGGAGACACCTACATTTCACCCAACCCAAATTGGGAAGTTCAAGATGTCACTGGAAAGAAAAATAGCACAGCACAGGATTGTTTTACATCCGGGTTATTCCTTCCTTAGTGTCTTTTGGGTAGAGAATGCTTTAGGGCTGCCTGGCTCGTCTTCTCGCCACCTAATGCCCTGTTCCCTAAGAATGCTGGCTCACCCTGGACAGCCCAATCCAACATGACCTGTATCCATCTCAGGGAAACCTGGACCCCCCCCCCAAAAAAAATCAGCCCCATTAAGTTCTTGCTTTGGCTGAATCTGGTGCACGACCCTGTTGCTCACATTTGCATCCCACCTTCCTTCTATTGACTTCAGAATTGTGCATTGGATTTATTTGACCATACTTCATCCTTGCAACAGCCCTATGAATTAGGTTAGGCTGAGAGAGGGTGAATGAGCTGTAGGACTTTTGACACCTAATTTCCCCATTTGAAAGTTCCACACTCTAACCACCATACCATTCTTGGCTCGGTACACTCCCTACTAATTCCTCAGTTCCCTCTGATGACCTGACATGGAACTTTGTCAGATATCAGTAGGGTGGCCATGTGTCCTGTTTTACAGAGGGCAATCCTTTACATGGTCCTTTATATGAGGACCATGTAGTCCAAGTCTGCTTTAAAGATACAGAACTATAAAAAGTGACCACAGGAGCCAAGAAGTTGAGCCCTCACCCACTGCCTTCCCCATAGAGCAGTTCTACTTGAATTATACTAATACTTTCCAAATGTACATCCATACACGCAATGGAGTACTTGCAAATTGTTGTCCTTTTTCCTTTTATTTTTTGGCAAGGCCGAATTATAAATAGAAGGCCTTCCTTATCATGCACACTTTGTGCAGGCCGCTCAACCAGACCACTGTGAAGCTGCCAAAATTCCCTGGTGTCTTCTGACCCAACATTTTGTCCAGCCCCCTGCAATGCAGGAATCTTTTGCCCTTGGGGCTCGAACCCACAGCCCTTAGATTAAGAGTCCCATACTCTATTGACTGAGCTATTCCTTTCTTCTATTTGCAGATCTTCTTGTTGTAGAAGCTTTTTGGATTTGGGTCCATTTTAGAACACTCCACTCATCCTCTAGCCAATCAGAGAAGCACCCAATTGTGACTCCCTTATTTTAGGTATACCTGGGACTAGGCCTCAGCACACATCCTGTACCTGTGATCCAAATAGTTTTTAACTGCTTTCTCTCTCCCTGTTCCGTTCTTACTTTTCTCTCTTTCCCCCACCCCTGCCAATTTCCATGTAATTCTTTGTCAATTTGCTGCTTGGCGGAAGGCAGACTGCTTGATCTCTCCTTAATTTAGCATTTAGTCTCCTCATTTCCCCATCTTTGTTCTTCTCGCCTGCTCCAATTTATCCGAGTCCTTTTTACTCAGCAGTGAGCATTTTTCCTTTCAAACCCAGCATACCTGGAAAAGAAAAGTCCTATCCTCGCCCCTCTGTTGCTAGGACACTTCACTCTCATTTATAGAAGCAGACTTGCATACAAGCGCACAGATTTTTCCATTTCATTTAGGACTTTCTCCCCATACAGCAGCAGACACAAGTAAGGAAATCTTCTAGAACTTTGCACACCATCATGCAGCGGGATATGCAAATGGTGTGGCTTATTCTGACCTCACGATGATTAGGGCTGAGGATGAAATTTGGTTCAGTTTGTATGCAAAGGCAAAGTTACTTCATTTGTACTTCCTGGAACAACTTGCAAAACAAAATGCAGGCATCCTTCCATGCAGTTTTCCAGTCAAGCAATGTGTATCAGAATGCATTTACCAGAGTAAAAATGTGGATTAAAGTTGCACATATTTCTGCGAACAACGTACCAAAATGCATCCATTGGGGATGATTGCATTTTGAAAGTGTATATCAGAAGAAATTTGCAGGGAAATGCTGATGAATTTTCATGATAACCTTAAAAATAAAATAAAAATCACAAACTGATGTGGAGAACCAAACAGTGGAGAAATGAGAAATGGAAAATGACAGCTCCTTCCATTCCTACCCATGATTACCCCTTTCTGCCATCTGAAAGACAGCCTGTTCCTAAGTGGTAGAACACTTGTTTTGCATGCAGAAGGGCCTAGGTTCAATCTCCAGCATCCCACCAGGCAGGACTAAGAGAGACCAGTGTTTGAAAACCCAAGGAACTGGTTGGACTTGATGATTCTTGGAGTCCCTTCCAACTCTGCAATTCTATGAATCTATGATTCCATGTACCAACTCAATGTGAAGCAGTTTGATGTGACTCCAAAAGCTCTACCTGGTATGAGAAAAAAGCACAGTAGGCCTTTCTCAATGACAAAGAAAGAGTAGGGATGGGGAACCTGTGACCTTCAGATGTTGAATGACAATTCCCATCATCTCTGGCTGTTGGCAATGTTAGCTGGGGTTGATGGGAGTTGAAGCTCAACCTCTGGAGAGCCCTAGGATCTCCAGCCCTGCCATATAGACATGCTCTTAGAATCATAGAATTGTAGAGTTGGTAAGGACCCCAAGAGTCATCTATTCCAACCCCCTTCAATGCAGGAATCTCGGCTAAAGCATCCATGAGAGATGGCCATCCAATCTCTGCTTAAAAACCTCCAAGGAAGGAGAGTCCACAACCTCCCTAGGGAGACTGTTCCACTGTCGAACGGCTCTTATCATCAGAAAGTTCTTCCTAAGAACTGCTAAAAATTAGAATGACACACAGGTCCCTTCAGGTGCTCAGCATATATACTCACAGGCTTGCATAGTGACTACGTGATTTGTTGATGTATATATTTCAATGTATAGCCTATTTCATACTACAGCCTTAAAAGGTAAAGGGACCCCTGACCATTAGGTCCAGTTGTGGCTGACTTGGGTTGCGGTGCTCATCTCATTTTATTGGCCAAGGGAGCTGGCATACAGCTTCCGGGTCATGTGGCCAGCATGACTGAACCGCTTCTGGTGAACCAGAGCAGCACACGGAAAGCGGTACCTATTTATCTACTTGGACTTTGACGTGCTTTCGAACTGCTGGTTGGCAGGAGCTGGGACCGAGTAACAGGAGCGCACCCTGTCGCGGGGATTTGAACCGCTGACCTTCTGATCGACAAGTCCTAGGCTCTGTGGTAAGCCTTAGGGTGGGGTAAACAAAGCATGGAGGAGAATAACATTTCATCCAATTGACTAAAGATTTCCTATGGATTATCTGTGCCCCATCTGGCAAGCAAACAAGCAAACAAACAAATAGATAGCTAGCACCTTACCTCCAATATGTTCAGGATGATACATGTGACCATCATCTATCTTTACAGCAGCACTGTGAGGTAGGTTTAGATCGAGAAACGATGACTGGCTGAAGCTACCAGTGAGCTTCATGGCAGAGTGGGGATTTGAACAAAGATCTCTCCATCCTTGGTCCTACACTGTAACCACTATGCTGTGAGGCTCTCAAGTTCAGGGAAGAACAGGGAGTCAGTGAAGATATTAGTAAAGATCAAACTCCCTAAAGGGAAGGGGCACAAATCTGAAGACAGCAAGAGTCGACTTCTTCATTGTTTAGATTTGAGAGGTTTATCAGCTGCCTACTTGTCATACAAAGAAGGTCCCTTGGCTGGGATGGACAGCGTTACTAGAGTTCTTCCCTTTGTTCAGAGTTCCACAGCAGGATGCAGAACAGGTTAAAACTTTGCCCGAGTTCATGGCCTGCTGAGGACTCAGCTCCTCACACTCTGTTGCTTGAGTTTGGAAGCAGCCAAAGTAAAACTCAGAAACTAATATCCAGACACACGTGAAGAATGACTCAATGAAGCATGGGTTTTGCCTGAAGCTTGACTCGCAGCTAAACATGAGAGCTGCTTCTGTGGAAGGAGACTGTGTGTGTATAACACAAACTCATGCAAAATCCTCTCCTGATGTTGTGGAGGGGTGTCACTGAGTGCTGAATGCACTGTGAGATCAGTTCACACCCTGGCTCCCAGGGGTTTCTACCATGAAGGCCTTTGCATCTGGAAAGCTGTGTTCCTTTTGCATCCAGTGCCATGAATACAAGAGGAAAACAAAAGAGGGATTCCTACCCAGGTGTTCTGGATTTTGTCTTAACAAAAATAATCCTTAGTGTTTTGGTTGTGGTAGGTTAATGCCTCCATTACCTTTCCCCTTTATTAAGGAATGCCCTATTGTTCACACAACCCATTGGATGTTAATTGGTTTTGTTTTACCTACACCTGAGTAAGGTCACTGACACCCACCCACCCACCTGATATTTCTTGCTTTGGACCAAAGCTAATCTAGCACAATATCCCAGCAGTGCTTAGCTCAACTGCAAAGATACAAAGGGAGCGATTTACTCCTTATTAGCAGGGCCCATTGTTTGTAATTACAGGTTTAAATATCAGCCAAAGCCCTAAAAAAGGGGGGGAGAGAGAGATCAACTGATTTCTTGAAAAGAGAACTAGATGGCAGAATTTCATGGAGCTTCTTGTTTTCTTTAAACATTAAAATGGAAATTTCACGCCTAGGACAGGCATGGGAGCAAAGAACGACTCTGGTTTCAAAACAGAGTTGAATAGATAATGAAAGGCTATATTTTTGGGAAAAACCTTCCCTCAGTTGTTACCTATGAGAAACAGGCATTTTCTCCCCTTTTCTTTCCCCCGTGAAGTTCTGGGGTTTTCCTCCTGTTGGGTGGTTGTGCAGAGCATTGAGCCTGCCACAGCCGGAGGCAAGAGTTGAAATCTTAATAAACATGGGAAAGAAAAAGGCAGAAAATTGGTAATCAGGAATTTGTGGTACTTCAGATGCTGTTGGCCCCACATTGTCCCTGACTATTGGCCATGCTGGGATGGGATTTGAAGTAGAAAACCATCAGGAAAGTATGTTTAGTTTACATTTAAAGGTTAACTCCCCAAATCCTCACTTTATGAAACAATATAGAAATGTCATGCTTGTTGTTGTTGTTGTTGTTTAGTCGTGTCCAACTCTTCATGACCCTATGGACCAGAGCACGCCAGGCACTCCTGTCTTCCACTGCCTCCCGCAGTTTGGTCAAACTCATGCTGGTAGCTTCAACAACACTATCCAACCATCTCGTCCTCTGTCGTCCCCTTCCCCTTGTGCCCTCCATCTTTCCCAACATCAGGGTCTTTTCCAGGGAGTCTTCTCTTCTCATGAGGTGGCCAAACTATTGGAGCTTCAGCTTCAGGATCTGCCCTTCCAGTGAGCACTCAGGGCTGATTTCCTTAATAATGGAGAGGTTTGATCTTCTTGCAGTCCATGGGACTCTCAAGAGTCTCCTCCAGCACCGTAATTCAAAAGCATCAATTCTTCGGTGATCAGCCTTCTTTATGGTCCAGCTCTCCACCTTTAATTTTTGCTGTTTCCAAAAAAAGGAGACTTTATCTACTTTGGCTTTCCTGATAATAGAATCATGGAATTGTAGAGCTGGAAGGGACCAAGGGTCATCTAGTCCAACCCACTGCAATGCCAAGAATCTCGGCTTAAGCATCCATGAGAGATGGCCATCCAACCTCTGCTTGAAAACCTCTAAGGGAGGAGAGTCCACAACCTCCTGAGGGAGACCGTTCCACTGTTGAACGGCTCTTACTGCCAGAAAGTTCTTCTTGATGTTTAGTCAGAGACTCCTTTCTGTTGTTGCTTTCAGCCCACAGACATAATTATGTTCCACACACACCACACATTTGCATGGCGCTTCACTTTCACTGCTGCAGAACAAGACAGTGTTGCATGTGACAAATAAAGGGCAGGATGGTAAAAGGTGCCAGTGTGGTGTAGTGGTTAAGAGCGATAGACTCGTAATCTGGGGAACCGGGTTTGCGTCCCTGCTCCTCCACATGCAGCTGCTGGGTGACTTTGGGCTAGTCACACTTCTCTGAAGTCTCTCAGCCTCACTCACCTCACAGAGTGTTTGTTGTGGGGGAGGAAGGGAAAGTAGAATGTTAGCCGTTTTGAGACTCCTTTGGGTAGTGATAAAGTGGGATATCAAATCCAAACTCCTCCTCCTCCTCCTCCTCCTCCTCCTCCTCTTCTTCTTCTTCTTCTTCTTCTTCTTCTTCTTCTTCTTCACCACACATCTAGTTCTTCAGTGGGTTTCCCTGTGGAGGGTTCCAGGGGACCATGCACAGTGGCCTAGGTCCTCAATCTGAGGGGAATCAGGTTCATCCTCTGAGAACTCCCATGTTTAGTATTGAGTCAGGGCTAGGCATGGCATTAGTTGAGTGAGGAGGCAGAGAAGGGAAGGCTGGCATTTGCTTTTGCTTTTATTTCCTTCTTTTGAGAGAGAGAGAGAGAGAGAGAGAGAGAGAGAGAGAGAGAAAGCCAGGAAGGAAGGAAGGAAGGAAGGAAGGAAGGAAGGAAGACCCTCATCCACTACAATTTAACCACACATATGGTTAGCTGCTGTCATTATTAGTGCATTTTGCCATTGACCAAATCTCATCAAACACTCCATTCTAGCAATACTTTGTTCAGCTTCAAAAACAAGAAGAGAGTGAGTGAGCCCTTAACCCCCTTATTAGTAGGGCCCATTGCTTGTTATTACTGGTTTAAATATCAGCCAGAGACCTGAAAAGAAAAAAAAGGGGGGGGAATCAGCTGATTTCTCAGAGAAGAAACCAGATGGCAGAATTTCATGCAGCTTCATGTTTACACCAACCATGAAAACTCTACAGGTTCTAACTGGGCAGGGATCAGGTTGCCACCAGGAGCCAATAGTGCTCTACCTGATCATGTGAAGTTTCTGGTTGTGGCCTGATTCTTTAGTCGGTCCAGATTTCCCCTACTCTTGACTGCCTGCTTGCCTCCTGACCACCAGCCCTGAAGGCCTCTATCTTAGTACTTACTCCATGAGAGGGAACTGTGACTGGCATCTCTAATGATGGCTTACACTCTCTCTGTGTGTTCTGGGGACGGAGCCCGAATGAAAAGCCCTGTCAATAAGAACACTTGCCAGTGAATGGCAATTTCCTTTACAAGGAGGTGATGTATAAAGGGCACGCAATATTGATTGCTTGAATGTATGGACAGGCATTTAAGGATGCAACACCTCTTATTTCGTCTAGTGCTAATCACTGTTTAATAGGAATATTTTGCATTTTGGAAAATTGCCTAGTGTGTTTGAGCTCTCTTTCTCTCTCTCTCCCCTGTAAGTTACTGAAGCACTTCATTATCATCTCTCTCCAAACAGTACTGATGAAGGAGAATGGAAAATTCGCCTCCTCCCCCTTTCTCTGTCTCTTTTAAAGGAAACTCTTTCCTGGCACCTCCTTGAACAAAAATAAGAAATCTGTAAAATATGTGCTGAAAATAAAATATGGGAATAGGAACTGCTAGACGTTGTATCAATAACGCTGGTGCCAGGTTCTTGTTCACCATGGAGATTCACTTTTTCTCCCACTGATAAGAGCGCCGAAGTCTGTCAGGTTGTATTCCATTTCCCCCCTTTTAATTAAAGATAACAAAATGGCATTTTGTGTTTCTCATCCTGAAACTGAGCCTAATTAGTGGAAATAGTTTAGGGCTGGGGAACACGAAAGCCTGTTTATCAAAGGATGCCGAATTGGAAATATAACAAAATTCAGAGACACAACAATTGGGTGTTTGTCTTGGCTTTGTGTGATCTAGTTAGTTCAGATTTATTCTTCTCGGAGCTATTTGTGAATTCAAGGGCCAAATCAGAGGTCAAAGTGGGTTCATAAAGAAGAGAAGAACCCTGCTAAAATAAAAGGCTGTCCTTGCTATCGTGGGCGATGTTGTGGTCCTTATCCACCAGTGGACTCAAACCTCAGGGCTTCTTGGACCTAGCAATGGAGGAAAATATAATTCAGCCTGCATTTTAAAGCAAGCTGTACTTTATGGACCAAACCATAGGTGAAAACATAATTATCCATCCAATTTTGCACTTCTCTGAATTTTGCAAAAGATTCTCAGATTTCTCAAAGTACCAAAAGGGAATCAATATCTAGGACAAAGTACATCTAGAAATGCATGTATTTACATATAATACACCTTAAATCTGTGTTTTGTAAATATATGTGTACTTAAACACAAATTTCCTATGAATTTATTTTAACTATTTATTTTAAAAAATCACAGATCAATGCAGAAATGGGATGTAATGGATTTATGAATGAAGACATGTGAAACTGACCCAAAGCGCAAATAGACTGATCCATCCAACCCTGCTTGGAGCACCTCATCATGAACACTGTTCCTTGGCCACCATGTCTTACTAGAAAGACAAAGGCCCCCATTGTTGGTATCTTACCCTTTTAAAACTGGCATACCAGGGCCTCAACATAGTGCTTGCTTAGAATGCTTGTACAGGAAAGATGACTCAAACCTAAACAGAATCAGAGGGATGGAAGTCCTCTTTCCTCCCACATACAGAACCAGAAAGATGTCTCTGGGTGGAGGAACAGTTGCACCAGAGCTGGGAAAACCTGGCATTTCTCTATCCTTCTAGGATACCACTCAATGTTGCACCAGAGCTGGGAAAACCTGGCATTTCTCTATCCTTCTAGGTTACCACTCAATGCACAATTTTAGCTTTAATTTACAACCCATGTAGCCCTGTAGCCACACTGGGCAAATGGGTGCACTCCCACCCCTGAGGGCCAGGAAGAGAAGTCTTGAAGTCTTCCTTGAAGGTTCTCAACTTCCACACCATTGTATGGTCCTTAGGAGTTGTAGCTCTTGGAAAACAGAATGTTCTCAACAGCACTGCTAGGAGCTGTTGTGACTGCAGGATCCAACGTGCCAACAAGTTCTATTTGCCATCTCCTTTAATGGCATGTTGGACAATGCCAAGCTCTACATGGTAAGCTGCTCATCTTGTAGATGTCAAAACATAGCCTCATCAGCACAGCCGTTGCCTAGGCTTACAACCGAGTACAGATTCTGCTGTAGCAAGGCATTCTCCACACTGATGAACAATAAAATAGCCCTCCACTTATATGTTGTTGTTGTTTAGTCGTGTCCGACTCTTCATGACCCCATGGACCAGAGCACGCTAGGCACTCCTGTCTTCCATTGCCTCCCGCAGTTTGATCAAACTCATGCTAGTAGCTTCAAGAACAATATCCAACCATGTTGTCCTCTGTTGTCCCCTTCTCCTTGTGCCCTCCATCTTTCCCAACATCAGGGTCTTTTCCAGGGAGTCTTCTCTTCTTATGAGGTGGCCAAAGTATTGGAGCCTCAGCTTCACGATCTGTCCTTCCAGTGAGCACTCAGGGCTGATTTCCTACAGAATGGAGAGGTTTGATCTTCTTGCAGTCCATGGGACTCTCAAGAGTCTCCTCCAGCACCAGAATTCAAAAGCATCAATTCTTCGGCAATCAGCCTTCTTTATGGTCCAGCTCTCAGTTCCATACATCACTACTGGGAAAACCATAGCTTTAACTATACAGACCTTTGTTGGCAAGGTGATGTCTCTGCTTTTTAAGATGCTGTCTAGGTTTGTCATTGCTTTTCTCCCAAGAAGCAGGCGTCTTTTAATTTTGTGGCTGCTCTCACCATCTGCAGTGATCATGGCACCCAAGAAAGTAAAATCTCTCACTACTTCCATTTCTTCCCCTCCTATTTGCCAGGAGGTGATGGGACCAGTGGCCATGATCTTCATTGTTTTGATGTTGAGCTTCAAACCATATTTTGCGCTCTCCTCTTTCACCTTCATTAAAAGGTTCTTTAATTCCTCCTCACTTTCTGTCATCAATGTTGTGTCATCTGAGGTTGTTGATATTTCTTCCGGCAATCTTAATTTACATTATGTTTATTTCCTTATTCTTTACATTCACACTCCACCTTCCCTCCAAGGAGCTCAAGGCAGGTTTACCCCTAACTTTATCATTACAACAGCCCTACAGCGTAGCTTAGGCAGGGATGGAAGAGAAAGGGGTTAGAGATGCATGAGTTCAAGGTCACCTGATGAGCTTCATTACCGAATGGAGATTTGAACTCTAGGCTTCTAATGTATTTCTAGCTCACATTTCTATACACTTTTGCACAACTGGGTAGCCATTAGGTTTGTGGACACTGTCTCATTAATGAGGAAGGAACTTCTGAAGGCCTGATGATTCTAAAGGGCTAGAGATCTCCCCAAATATCTGCTGCCTTAGCATGGCCTCTTACAACAGCTTCTTGATGTGCCCCTCTTTGATTATTCCCGTTGGCCTTTATTGCAAATTGTGTGGTGCCAATCCGTTCGTTCCTAAAGAGGGTTCCTGACTGTTTCATGATCAGATTTCTTTGTAGATTCCTTAAGGGGGAGGAGGAAAAGAAAAGAACAAATGCTCCTGTACTGTGAATGGTGCTAAATTTTTAAATTGGTTGAGATGTCTCTGAATAATGCTTCAGATTCTGCTAAGAGGTTTATCATTTATAGCCCTGATTTGTTCCATTTATAATTCCAGAGGGTTCTATACTTAGTTTTTATTCCGCAGAGGAGTTTTATGAACATCACTAAATCCTATTTTTGCAACATGTATAATGCACAGTGCTCTCGGCAGACAGCTCTGAATGGGAGCTTTGTCTCTGCAGCCTTCCTTTATTTCCCACTAAGAATGCAAATAGACAAAACGGAGGGATCCCACGACCCCATCATCAGTTTTGTCACACAGTTCCTTGGCGAACAGATAATAATTCTTCGTGAAGGAGCACAATAGGTAGGTGCTACAGAATATAAGAGGATACAAGAAGCCATTTGTTGAAACAGACGCAAGGAACCTTGAGGGTTTAAAGCAGGCACTCTCATACCTGAATGGTAGCTAGGTACTGTATACATTCCTGTAACTCTCACCTCAGCCTCTAATGCCTGCTCCACAGTTCTTAGCAACATAGGAAGCCACTGTTTATACTGGGCCAAACTACAGTTTTCTCCTACTTCACATTTTGTCTATACCATGATTGAGAAACATCTGGCTTGAAGGCTAGACGTGGCCTATGGGAGACTCCTCACTCAGCCTGCGGTCTCTCTGATTAGGCCTACCCTTTGCTACAACTAGGCAGAGAGAGAGAGAGAAGAGAAGAGAAGAGAAGAGAAGAGAAGAGAAGAGAGAGAAGTGGGTGAGGTCTTTTTTTGTAAGGCTCCTAGGCATGAACTTGGTGGGGTGGAAGAGAGGATCGAAACTCTCCATTCCAGTCATGATGAGGCAACAAAGAGATGGGCCTTCTTTTCCCACGTGCTGCCTTCACAGAAGAGGTGCCACCTTGGGCTGAAGATTGGGGGGGCGGCGGCAACAATGTCATGTCCCTGTGATGTCACACTGCACCGCACTGCTGGGAGGAGGTGTGCTATCGGGAGGAATCCTTCTCTAGCACCATGCAGCTTCAATGGCTGCGGCTTCTCCTCTCTTGCACTCAGATGCTGTGCCATGCTTGGCTTGGCAGTTCAGCCTCCTCCAAACCTTCAGTACTGGGGTGGGGGCACTGGCGGAGGAAGAGGGCGGTGGGGGCAGCACACCGCCCCAGCAGCGCGATCCCAGTGGGGTTCCATCACGGCTGCCCCCCTGCCCACGCTGGGTGCCCCGTCCCCACAGGCGGTGCACCCCATCCCCAGAATGCGCAACCCACCCCTGCAGGTGGCGCGCCATGCCCCTAGGATGTGTGCCACACCCCTGAGGATGGCACACCATGCCCCTAGGATGTGCCCCCTCCTGCTCTCTGCCCCCAGTGCTGGAACATGAAGCTCCACCACTGGGGTGGGGTGGGGGCTAAGCCCCCTGATAAAGATTATTGAGGGAGATGACGACACCTCCAGACCCTAGAATAAGCGTGTCTGCTCCACAGTGTGAACTGGGCTCCCCCCGTAATTAGCAGAGGAAAAATAAGGAGCATAGCTGCCTGTGTTGCATTTGAGTGCGTGTCTAGTTTGGCCCATTCTTGACAACAAGTCCCACTAAGCCACTTGGATCTTTATTCTTAGTAAGGAGGCATAGGATTGGACAGAGTGTCTGCTTTGCATGAAGAAGATCTCAAGTTCTCTGGCATCAACAGGTAGGATTGGGAAATACCCCAAATTGGAATCCCAGGAGACCAGCTGCCAATCGGTGTAGACAGTACTGAGCAAGATGGACCAATGGCCTGACTCAGTGTAAGTCCTGTGTTCCTCGTTATATCACTTTCCTGATTCGACCCTCTCCTCCTCTTTGTTTTATAGAGGGTACATTTTTTTAAAAAAAACCTCTCAAAATGATTCTGCAGCAGCAAAGATGGTCTGGATTTGCATTCATGCAACTAAGCAAATGTGGCCTACAGACCTTCCTTGTCATAACATCTGGCACCATTGTAATTATTTTAATGAAAACAGGCTTTGCATAATGGGTTTATATTTAGTCATTTTGAATATGAGCATTTTATTAACAGATGCGCGGAAGGGATCTTGGTCTTCCTCTGTTCCCTTTCACGCTCTAGTCTTTCTCATTATTTTTTCATAGTGAAGCAGCATATATTTCTTTTACAATTTCAGGGTAAAAGCAACGTTTTCAGGGTTTGCTTTCGTGATGCACTTGGATAGTACCACAGACGGCAGTTTGCAACAGCAGATAGCCCTAGATCTATACCGATGCAGCAATTTTAATTTACATTGCAGTCAGCAAGCTTTTTGCACCTGCCCTCATGGCAACACACAAAAGTAAGTCATGGTTACTGTAGCGGCAGCAAGATGTGTACATGTACAGTCAATTAAAAGTTGGTTTTATTCCAGAAAAAACATGCCACTTGTCCGGAGCTCTCTGCCCGGTTTTATTCCAGAAAAAACATGCCACTTGTCCGGAGCTCTCTGTTTCTGTGATGACAATTTCCTTTTTTCTTGTACCCCTCACCTTCTGCGTTCTTGCATGCTGCGAAGTTTGCAAACTGGTTCAGACAAGCTATCATCTGCTAGGTCCTGTGTTTCTCTGGTCTGTGAACTCCCCCCTGTCCTTTCCTCTGATCTTCCCATGGCAAACCTCCCTTCGTCCCCTGAGCTGCCGTCCAAGTCTGGCAGCTGCTGCTGTTTGCTTGCTGGCTCCAGCCTGACAGTTACTCTCATTCCATGGTGAACTGTGGTTTGAGTCTTGGCAGAGGCTAGGCATGAACACAGGGACACAGTCTTCTGCTACTTGAAGAAAAGGCCCAGACTGAAGGATACCTGAAGGAGCATCTCCACCCCCATTGTTCTGCCCGGACACTGAGGTCCATTGCCGAGGGCCTTCTGGCGGTTCCCTCGCTGCGAGAAGCTAAGTTACAGGGAACCAGGCAGAGGGCCTTCTTGGTAGTGGCACCCGCCCTGTAGAACGCCCTCCCATCAGATGTCAAAGAGAAAAACAACTACCAGACTTTTAGAAGACATCTGAGGCAGCCCTGTTTGGGAAGCTTTTAATGTTTAATAGGTTATTGTATTTAAGTGTTCTGTTGGAAGCCGCCCAGAGTGGCTGGGGAAACCCAGCCAGATGGGTGGGGTATAAATAATAAATAAATTATTATTATTATTATTATTATTATTATTATTATTAGACTGAAAAGAGCGATGGACATCAAGCTCATGACACGGTGCCAGGGACCACATGCCAGGCTGACCTTGCTTGGCATAACCCTCAGCTTCCACTGCCACTCAGATCCTGGCAGCCTTTGGGGGGAGATGGGCTTCAGCAATACTGAATGCTTTGCGCGCAGAAGGTCCAAATTTCGATCCTTGGTCTCTCCATGTAAGGCTGGGAACATCCCCTTTCTGAAACCCTGGAGAGCCACCGCTATTCAGCATGGACAATGTTGAGTTAGATAAAGCAACAGTCTGACTTAGGATAATGCAGCTTCCCGTTCTCCTGTGTGAATAATAATAATAATAATAATAATAATAATAATAATAATAATAATTTAATATTTGAACCCCGCCCATCTGGCTGGGTTTCCCCAGCCACTCTGGGCAGCTTCCAACAAAGACCAAAAATACACTAAGAAGTTGCATATTAAAAACTTCCCTGAACAGGGCTGCCTTCAGATGTCTTCTGAATGTCAGGTAGTTGTTTATCTCTTTGACGTCTGTTGGGAGGGCGTTCCACAGGGTGGGTGTCACTACCAAGAAGGCCCTCTGCCTGGTTCCCTGTAACTTGGCTTCTCGCAACGAGGAAACCACCAGAAGGCCCTTGGCGCTGGACCTCAGCGTCCGGGCAGAACGATGGGGGTGGAGACGCTCCTTCAGGTATACTTCATAGAATCACAGAATTGTAGAGTTAGAAGGGACCCTGAGGAACATTTAGTCCCACTCCCTGCAATGCGTTAATTTGCAGCTGTCCTTTACGGGGATCGAACTTGCAACCTTGGTGTCATCAGCACCATGCTCCAACCAACTGAGCTATCCAGGCTCACAAGTGGAAAGCCTTGCTGGAGCAGCGGTCCCAATTTCTGCACCCGCCCCCTAAGACAACCCTGCATACAAGCAACAATTGTTCCCTTTTAAATATGAGAATTCACCACACAAGAAAGCACAGACCAATTACTATTTTTCAAAAAATGAAGAGAGGCAGGGAAAAGAGCCACTTGATCCTTATTTATTTTGCATCTGTCACTACATCTTTCCTCCCTGGAGCTCAGAGGGGCATACATGATTCTCCCTCTCCTGGTTTTTATGTTCTTAACATCCTTGTGAAATAGGCTGAGAGACTGCAACTGGCCCAAGGTCACCCAGCCCAAGGTCACATTCCCCCAGGTCCTAATCCAGCATTCTAACCACTACACCACCCTGCCTTTCCCCTTCCGGCTTTTTTCAAGTGAAGGTCGCCACCTCAACTGGTCTATCACCCTTTTGGAGGATAAGCTGAGTGGACAAATGACAGAAGGGAGAAGGGACTAAGCACTGTCTTCCCTCCACACACACAAACCATTCACTAGCTCGGATTGGCAGCCTTTTTAGTAAAAAAATAAATGATAGGAGACTGTTCATGCACTGCCCATTTAAATGACTCCTTTGAATAGTCTTTTAATATGTTTGGGTTAAATTAGAACTGACATCTAAGGTGCTTAAATGCAAATTTGACTCTGGCATTTCCTGACTATCTTTTTTATTTTATTTTATTTTTGTCAGCAGTTTCTGTTGTTCTGGTTACACTGGTTATTACAATAATGTTTTGGTTGGGGTTTTTCCCCACCGGATTTTAATTGCTATTCATGTATTTGGTTCTATTGGGTTTTGTACTGAATGTTCTGAACCTTTTCAATTCTGTTTTTAAATAAATGCAAAGCAGTGTGTGTGTGTGTATATGACAACAACTAAATAAGTAAAATGTTAAAAGCAGCCACAGTTGTGGGACAATTTGGATAGGGGCTGCAGGGCATGTGTGTGTGTGTGTGTGTGTGTGTGTGTGAGAGAGAGAGAGAGAGAGAGAGAGAGAGAGAGAGAGAGAGAGAGAGATGTCAACCCTTTCCCCAACCCCCCGCTCTTGTGCAAAACGTTCTAGCCCCCTGTTGTCACTGAGAATTCTGGGTACTCTAGTTTTTATTCCTCCTAGTAAATTGACATCCATCCTAGTAAGTTGGCATCCATCTGTCCCAGGAGCAACGGAAGAGTACACCTCCTGGGGATGAAGTTACACAGCTGTGTATAACCAATACAGGCTTTATTGTGGGGGTAGGGGGCAGATGAAGGCATCTGGTTGTGCTGCTTCAGGTGCGCCATGGCATTTCTTCTCTCAGCAGTCATTTCTCCTCTGGTCACTGCTGTGGGTACATGAATTGACTGTCCCCAGGCACTGCGGCTGTCTGCAAGGGATTGCCACACAGCAGGGCTAATGATGCTAGCCTTCATGCCACGTTTGCAGACATCTTTGTAATGCAGACCTGGTTTGCCAACAGGTCTAGTGCTTGAAGCCAGCTCCCCATAGAATCCCCATCCTTGGGGATCCTGCCATCTTCCCTTCTGCGTACATGACCAAGCACAGAGACAGAAGTGCAAACAAGCTGGAAATGTAGGTTATGGGAAAGCACATAAGCACATAAGGCAGGAGACTCTCCTGCGATGTGGTGCCCAAAGTCTTCCTGATGGAAGGCACTGAGGTGTCACTTTTGGTGGCTGTCAATCACCCATAACTCAAAGCAGCATACTCAGCACACAAGGCCTGGTAGACTTTCATCTTGGTATTGGTCATTAGCATCACATTTTGCCATACCCTTTTGGAGAGGTCAGGGAAAAAAGAAGCAGTGTCTTCTCAGAGTCAGCAATACAGACACAGTACTTCAAAAAAACATCAGCAACAGCCTTCCGCTTGACTTTTTATTCCTCCTCCTCAATGAGAATAAACAGTGACCATAAACACTTCCCAGAGTTTATGTCTGCAGCAACAGCTTAAGCATCCTGAGCTCTCGCCCTCCCCCTGGCAATTTGGCAAGTTTGTGGAAGGGTTAGAGAGGAGAGGGACTGGCAGCTGAGTGGGCTGGTTCTGATCCTTCCAAGCCAAGGTGGACTTAGGGCTTGGGCATAGCTCAACTCATAATGGCTAGGTGTCCAAATTGGCATGTAAAGGAAGGCAGTATCATGGCAAAGGGTAAAAGGTAAAGGACCCCTGGACGGTTAAGTCCAGTCAAAGGGGACTATGGGGTTGAGGCGCTCATCTCACTTTCAGGCAGAGGGAGCTGGCATTTGTCCACAGACAGCTTTCCAGGTCATGTGGTCAGCATGACTAAACCACTTCCGGTGCAACGGAACACCGTGATGGAAACCAGAGTGCATGGAAACTCCATTTACCTTCTCGCCACTGTGATACCTATTTATCTACTTGCACTGGCATGCTTTCAAACTGCTAGGTTGGCAGGAGCTGGGACAGAGCAATGGGAGCTCGCCCTGTCACGGGGATTCAAACCACCGACCTTCTGATCAGCAAGTCCAAGAGGCTCAGTGGTTTAGACCACAGTGCCACCCGAATCCCCTCCTTACACTGGTGCCTTCCTTCTGACACTAGTGTTGCACCATCTTACCTGGATGGGACTAGGGCTGAATTGAACTATGCAATGAAAGCAGTATCATACCATGTTAAACCGTCATAGACAGAGTTCCCTGGGGAAAGGGCTTGATAGTTAAAACTCTCTAAAGGAACTCCCACCACCACCAGTAGCAACCTCCTCGGGGCCTTCAATTGCCAGGGGAAGCCCTGATGGTGATGCTGCCTCTGGCTGATGCCTGGTTGTTGTTGAACATCGGTAGGCAAACTAAAGCCTGGGGACCAGGGCCGGCCCCATCGCCTTCTAAATCTGGCTTGCAGATGGTCTGCGAATCAGTGTGTTTCTACATGAGTAGAATGTGTGCTTTTGTTTAAAATGCATCTCTGGGTTATTTGTGGGGCATAGGAATTCCTTAATTTTTATTTTTATTTTCAAAATATAGTCCGGCCCTCCACAAGGTCTGAGGGACAGTGGACCGGCCCCCTGCTGAAAAAGTTTGCTGGCCCCTGTTGTTGACTCACAGCAGGATTTTCTCAATGGTGGCTGCCCATTTGTGGAATGCCCTTCTTGGTGTGGTGTGTCAGTCTCCCTAATTTCAGGAGAAAATTTAAAACATTCTTATTTACTTAGGCATTTGATGGCTGATCGATGCCAGCCTTGGCAATGGTTAAATTAACAATTGTACAGGCATATTATTGGTTTGAACCATTTCCAGATGTTTTTAAATGTTTTAGATGGGTTTAAAATATTTTAAATATGCTTTATGCTATATTCTGAATTTTGAATAATGTTTTGAATTATGGTGCTTTTGAATTATGGTGCTGGAGGAGACTCTTGAGAGTCCCATGGACTGCAAGAAGATCAGACCTATCCATTCTTAAGGATATCAGCCCTGAGTGCTCACTGGAAGGACAGTAGTAGATAGGTAGCCGTGTTGGTCTGCCATAGTCAAAATAAAAAATTCCTTCCAGTAGCACCTTAAAGACCAACTAAGTTAGTTCTTGGTATGAGCTTTCGTGTGCATGCACACTTCTTCAGATACACTGGAAGGACAGATCCTGAAGCAGAGACTCCAATACTTTGGCCACCTCATGAGAAGAGAAGACTCCCTGGAAAAAACCCTGATGTTGGGAAAGATGGAGGGCACAAGGAGAAGGGGATGACAGAGGATGAGATGGTTGGATAGTGTTCTCGAAGCTACCAGCATGAGTTTGACTAAACTGCGGGAGGCAGTGGAAGACAGAAGTGCATGGTGTGCTCTGGTCCAGGGGGTCACGAAGTGTCAGTCATGACTAAACAACTAAACAACAACAATATATTCTGAATTTAGCATTTTGATGCTAGATTATTTTGTTATGATTGCGAGTTTGTTAAAGCTCCTTTAATTTTGCCTTTTTAATGTTTTAACCTGCCCTGGGACTTTACGGGCAGGCTAATGATGATGTTTGCTGCCCTGGCATCCTTTGGAAGGAAGATCAGGATACAAATTTAATCATCATCATCATCATCATATGACTGGGAGTCGTATTCTGATGCACAACCAACTTCAGGATCCTCAGACTGGGTCACCCTGCGGAAGGGAAGGGAAGGGAAGGGAAGGACATTAATTCCCTGTCCATATGGAATGCTCACCTCTCTTTGTAGACAGGCTCTGTCGCTCACCCTACTTTGAGGGGTTCTCTGCTCCCCAAATTTCATTGCTGGCTTTAGTAGAAGAGAGCTGCTCTAGACTAATCCTAGTCTGGGCTTCCTTCACTGCCCTTCTAGCTGCTACTTTTAGGAAAGCAGGAATTATAAAGCCATTAGTCACTGCGAGTTAATGGTTGTGACACCCGAATCACACAGCCTGGGAAAGGCTAAGATAGTTATCTCTAAAACACACACTGAAAATAGAGTCACCAATGATGTCAGGCCCACAAGGTGTTCAGTGGGAGCAATCTGTGAAGATAAACATCTGCTTAGTTGCACTCTTAATTGCTAATTATGTTTATTACTAATTATCTTTTCCTTTTCATATGGCTCCCGAGGAACACCTTGAGGTCAATACCGATTTGCTGGCTCTGCCTGCTTGTGTAGAATCTTTAACCCTTTCCCCCACTTGCCTCTCCAGCTCATGACCCGCTTTATATAGTTTCCTAATTTGATTACGCTTCTACGGATCCTTCTTGTGAGCAAGGTTTGATTCATTCGGTGACTGTGCTTTTTTGAAAGGTAATTACTTGCACAGCAGAGATAATCATTCATAATGCTCGGTGCGCATTTGTTTCCTTTATGTGGAGATGCCATAATTCTGTGTGTTGGGTATTTGTTTCTAATCTAGCTTTCTTTTACTCAACCTATACCCAAAGCTCAAAGTGCTCACTAAATGATTTTTAAAAAATCATGATAAAACAAATGCAATGGGACAGATATCCAAGAGTCAGTGTGGTTTAGTGGTTAGAGTATTGGACTAGCACTGGAGATGCTCAGGATCAATTCCTCACTGAACTAGGTTACCAGCATTCAGCCTAACCTATCTTGCAGGTACGGTTGTTCTGAGGATAACAATACAGCAGGGTACATGTTAGGATTCCTGCTCTGTGTTTGCAGTCATGAGATTGTTGTCTATCACATGGCGGTGTATGTTTTCATTCTACAGTGTGGGAAGTGACGGAGACAGGATGTTTTGGTGTTACTGTGTTCCGTGAAGTGGGACTATTGTCCTTTGCTTCTCTCACTTTGCTGTCTGATGAGAAAGAGGGAGGAGCTAAAGCAGAATGCTCCGAGTGTATTATATGTAAATAAAGTAGATTAGCCAACATGCTGAGCTATTGAGTTCTGTTATGCAAACTGTGAATATACTGCAGGATCCCTAAGTGTGCTGATGCTTCTTGGTATCAGTCGCTGTGATGTTGGGGCTGCAGGAAGCTTTTGAAGCTCCTGAACGATCGACCAGGAGGGAGAGAACATGCCAGTCCTACATGATCAGGGCCACAGACCCAGTGCCAGCAGAAGAAGGACCGGGGGCTGTTTTTGTCCCAGCTGGAGTCTCCTAGAACCGGCAGAGTGAAGCAAGCCTCTTCAGAGATGGAAGAGAAAAAGCAACTGAGAGGAGACTGTGTGAGAACAGCGAAAGCCTAAAAGTGAAAGTAAAGGAAGGTCACTCCTTACCTTCAATTATGGGTGGGTTTCGTCCCCCTTGGTGAGAAAGGAAGTCTTACTGGTATTCTTTGGAGGGGAGGGGAGATCGCTTCCTCCACATGTGGCTAGTTTTAGGCCAATAGCATTGGGGGAGAGAGCTTGCTTATAACAGCTCAAAATCATAGAATTGTATAGTTGGAAGGGATTCCAAGGGCCATCTAGTCCAACCCGCTGTGATGCAGGAATCTCAGCTAAAGCATCCATGACAGATGGCCATCCAACCTCTGCTTAAAAACCTCCATGGAAGCAGAATCCTGAGGGAGACCATTCCACTGTCAAAAAGCTCTTACTGCCAGAAAGTTCTTCCTGATGTTTAGCTGTAATCTTGTGACTTGAAGCCATTGGTACAGGTCCTATACTCCAGAGCAGGAGAAAACAGGCTTGCTCCCTCTTCCATGTGACACCTTGCTCCCCCCCCCATTTCATTCGAGATGTGGGGCAAAGGCAAGAATACAGTGTGTGTGTAGTCTACCTATATGTTGTGGGTCATGTTCCAGGTCCTCACTGCTTCACCTATGTGTTAGGAGGGAGCTACAGAGTAAGCCTGGAAGGTTGCCATGCCCCCTGTTCCAGTAACTACAAGTCAGCCTACCCTTTATTTAGTCTGTGCAGCAATGGGGAGGCTGGAGGGTAGTGACATTTCACCACTGGCAACAGCAGCAATGGATCAGTAGCCCCCATGATATGCTTTGTCTCCTAGACAATGTAAGTGCAACAGCCATCAATGGGAGCAGGGAAAAGCTAGCCAGGTGCCCATGTTGTATAAAATCAAATCAGCTTAATCCTGCTCACCAGTATAGCTTCTAAAATATATGAATTGTTTGCCTATTTGGGGGTCTGCTTAGAGTTCTTGTGAGGCTCAGAGCCAAAGAATGGGGCAGGGTGTGTGGAGAGACTAAGATTTCCTCTGCTAGGTTGAATTTATCGTAGTGGGTGAGGATTTTTAAGGAGCCATCAAGCCTGGCTTCGTAGGTAATGCCCAGTGCAGATTTATTGTGCAATTTCTATTCCCCCCCCCCCAGAATGGATTTATGATACTTGTATTGGTGTAATTCCTTCCCCTGGGTAGCCTGAGAAGGAGGCTGAGACTTTGGGTCAAAACTCAAGATATGGTAATCATAAAAGGTAAAGGGACCCCTGACCCTTAGGTCCAGTTGTGGCCGACTCTGGGGTTGTGGCGCTCATCTCGCTTTATTGGCCGAGGGAGCTGGCGTACAGCTTCTGAGTCATGTGGCCAGCATGACTAAGCCGCTTCTGGAGAACCAGAGCAGCGCACGGAAATGCCGTTTACCTTCCTGCCAGAGTGGTACCTATTTATCTACTTGCACTTTGACGTGCTTTCAAACTGCTACGTTGGCAGGAGCAGGGACCGAGCAACGGGAGCTCACCCCGTCATGGGGATTCGAACCACCGACCTTCTGATTGGCAAGTCCTAGGCTCTGTGGTTTAACCCACAGCGCCACCTGCGTCCCCATGGTAATCATACCAGAAGGTTAATTTTCAACAAACACATTTGTGGTACGTACCTGGCTGGTAATCAACCAAGTTTTGCTCAGAGTAAACCCATTAAAGTTGATAGTCCTTACTTAGTCATGTTCATTCATATCAATGGATCTGTTCTGGATAAAACTGAGTTGAATACCACCCACTAAGTTTGAATATTACCTCAGCCAACCCCCATGCCCATTTTCAAAGGGGTGAAGGAAATGCAAAACGTATTCTAATATGGCATATCTTTTGATGATGAAGATATTGAACTGAAAGGTAATGTTTATGTTAATTACTTCATTGTACATTCCAAGTTCAAAGCATAGATCAACCTCCACACCCGTTTCAAGTAGGCCTGGAAAGAGATAAGTGCACTTCAATATGATATGTCCATTGAAGATTCATATATCTCATATATTTAATTATTGGGTTAGAGTACTTAGTGACCATGAATAGTGATAAATTGCCTAAACTTTGCTTTCAAGAAGAAATTTCATAAAGTGTGCCAAAAGAGTCTTCTTGGTATCAGAAGACAATGAATTTAATTCACTGTTAGGGGTTTTCTTATTAATTAATGCCATGGGAACAGCTATGGCTTCAATTCATTTGAAGCGAAGAACTGAAGATATTTTAAATATGCCTAAACCAAATAATGTGAAAAGCTTCTCATGAACAAATTTTCTCATGAGAGTTAGGCACTGGTGATTGCAAAATACCAAATTTTCAAAACATTGATTCTTCAAAAGATTTCAGAAGATGCCATCCTGTCTGAGAGTTTTTATTAAAGAAATGAGCAAAAATGCAAAATTTGGCATCAGCTGTTGAAAATCTTGCCTGTTGCTTGATTCAGTGCTGCATGTGTGCAATACATATAAATATCCACTTGTGGGGAAAGTCTCGTGGCCAATCCAGCCTGCTCCCCCCACAAAAAAACAGTAGCAAACAGGAGACAAAAATTACATAGATATTAAAGGGAGAGATGAGATCAAAAGCACCCTGATAAAAGGTTGAGTTATTTGTATTTGTGAATGCAAATACATTATCCCCTTTTGGGGGGATGCATTGCTTGTTATTATGAGAATTGCATTTTGTCCAGTCTGAACAGATCAACTGAGTACTGGTTGGTCTGCATGTGCAACCACCCTGATCCAGGAGTGGAGCAAGGTGGGGGCAGTCCGCCCCGGGTGTCATCACCGAGGGGGGAGACATTTGGCGCACTGCCCGCCCACGACTCCTGCCTGCCCTGAGCCATTGGAGGGTAGCGGTGAGTTGCGCTGCTTTGGCAGCGGCCTTCCCCCTTCGTTTTGACAGCCCCACGCTCCTGGTCTGCTGGAGGAGCCATGCAGGCAGACAGGGAGATGATGGGAAGGAGGCTGGCAAGCAGAGGGTGGAGGGAAGGAGAGAAGCAGAAGCTCCCTCAAGTGAGGACCCAAGCCCTGTTGAAGGAACGGGTTTCCCAAAACCCAAAACTGACTGTGCAAGCAGTTTTAAACTGCACCAAAATCCCTATTTCCCCTTAGCTAAAGTGCATAAACTTGAGCCGTTGAGCAAATGCTTAACAAGAACACAGTTCTCTCCTTTATCAGTTTGTGACGTCAAGGATGACCCTGACTGCACCAGTAGAACAGAGAAAACACGTTTGTGCCTTATCTTATGTTTTGACCACAAAGACGCACAGACCCAAGTCTGGGAAAAACGCCTGACGCGTGTTCCCGGAGATGATGACCTCTTCCTCCAAGATAAGAGTAGGAAGAGGAAGATCCTTTCATGGTCAGGAGTGCAGGAAGGAAATCCCTTTTATGGTTAAGAGTGCTGGAGCAGGAACATCTGTGATGTCAACCTGCGTGTACAAGCTGACGTGGCTGGGGAAGGGGGAGAGGGTGTCTGGAGGATATATATACTGCATGAAACTTCTCATTTCTTTGGACTTGCTGTGGACTTGATCACGCAAGTGCCTTCTGCTATCCAGAGATCAGAATAAACTCTTTCTTTGAACCAACCTCGGTGTCATTTGACTTCCTTCTGTCAGGAAATCTTGCCTCTGAGGAGAAACTGGCCACTCTCCAGGCACCCGGCTTGATCTTGTTGACCTCCCTGTCTGCATTTCCTGGCAAGATACAGGCTAGGTCACGATCGGCGATCCTCCTCAGCGTGAGAAGGACACACCACTCTTCCCTGCTCCCTGCTCCCCCCAGGGAGAGGAAAGAGATAGACAGAAATGTATTTACATGCCTTTATTTCTGTCTTTGCAGCATTACAGAGAAACACGTCTGCTGTCTTCAAACTCCAACAGCAGAGAGACAAACTCCACCTCCTGTACTTCCTGTACAGGTCACATTACACTCTGAGCTAAATCCGGTGCTCAGCTCTGTAAATAGACTGTCCCTCTGTTCCCACGGTACAGTCCCAACATTCCCATCATGTTTTGCTTTCCAGCCAGCTGCAGCTCGCTGCTGCATTGCTCCTTTTCCGTAACACCTTCCTCCTGTCCCGGAGCAACGCAGACCCAATCGGTGAATTCCAATAAGGCTACACTGTAAACCCCCCCCCTAAAAAAAGCTCATCAACTCCTGGCAATGACAATGGGTAGATCACAACCAGTATTTTTATTCTGCAGGTAGATTGCAGTCTCTTGGGAGTCCAACTAGATTTCAATGTGGGGGTGGGTGACAAGAAATTATCTGCACCGGGTACCACCTGACCTTGCTATGCCACTGCCCTGATCTGCATTCTAGATTCAAATCCCATTTCAAACATTGCACCCACTTTTAAGATGTAAAAAAATGCAGCACAATGTGACTGTTGAAATGTAAAGATCAAACTGAGGTTGTTGTTCTTCAGGATAGTATTGTGCTTTTTCAGCTGAAAGCCCAGCTGAACCTTCCTTCCGTTTCCTGCAGGAGCAGGAAAGGTCTAAAACACACATCTATGATGAAGGCCCTGGAAAAGGGGTTGTCTGATGAGGCTCCTGTTTGCGGTGATAGCTTTGGGTGGATGGCTCTGGCAAATATTCATATTTTTTCCACTTTGCTAGAGCAATGTTAAATTGGGGGCAATGGTGAGAAATTAAAACGGTGGGTAAATCCAGCTGTTGGATATATATATTTTTTAATGTGGGGCTAGGGCATACCTCATCTGTGGGCCCTGGCAGGGCCACGGGGCCAGAGCAAGCAAGACTCTAACTAGGGTTACAGAGATCAGAATAGCTTGATGCCTTTGTCAGCTGAAACAGAATCCAGACGTGCCAGGTGTTATGTAAGCTGAAAGCCTAAATGGACCAAAAGCACTATTAGATGTCAATTTGAAAGAGCTGCTAAATGGGGAGAAATGCGAAATTATTCTTGCTTTTCTGGAAGAAAGAAAAAAAAAACCATTAAAGTAGCTTTCCTACAATTTGGGAGCTATTTCTATGTTTTGATAGCAAGTATCCGAAAGCTCATTAAACACCGGACTCAGACTGCTCATTGCTGCTAAAACTCTTGCTGATAGGATTTTTGCAATATGTTGTCTTATCGGCTTGCCATTTCATTTTCACTGCAACACTAAGCTTATAGGATTTGGGTTGTATGGGTTGTACACAGACAGACATGGGCTCTGTTTAGACCTGCAGCCAAATCCATGGAGGTCAAGGTAGGGCCTCCTCTGTGAATGGTGTATAGTTAAGCTGTGGTGATGTCCACCACCTTGGATGGCTCTAATTAGACAAATCCATGGAGGGAAAGGCTACCAGTGGCCACTAGTCATGATGGCTATGCTTTGCCTCCATGCTTGGAGGCTGTAAGCTTCTGAATGCTGGAAACTGCAGGAGGAGGTAATGCTCTCGCACTCAGGTCCTGCTCGTAGGTTTCCCACAGGTTGACCACTCTGAATGTTAAGTACAACTGGTTTAATTCATACTGAAATGGTGAATGCCTAAATGTGTATTGGTAACTCTGGAGAAATCCCACTGCCATATTCTCAGGGACTCTGAGCTTTAACTGAGTTGATGATTAACTTTTGTTGTTTTCTGCTAACTGACACGTGAGTGTTTAACCTTGGATCAGGTGACAAAGGTATTTGCTCTTGATCTCCATTTTGAAGGGAGTTGCCATTAGTTTTTGTTCTCAAACTGGGAGAGTGAGGATGTAAATGAAGCTCTCCGGGTAAACAGTTTAAGGCAGGATTCTGGCAGACCTCTGTTTCTAGGTCAGTTTGGAATTACTTAATGTTTTGTAAGATGCTGAGCCTATGCCTTGGCCTGCCATATGTCTTATGGAACCATTTGGTTGTATCATTTGATTTTTTTGCTATGTTTTAAAGAAAGCTCTGCAAGTAAAGCTTTGAATAATAGCTTATGTTCCCTGACAATGTTTTATTTCCAAGAAGGTGTCAGTTTCCATGCATCCAGTCACTTCAAACCCTAGAATATTGCACTCCTCAGAGACTGGGGTAGGTCGCATGCAACAATACTAACGTATCTTGGTAGTTATTACAAGAGGTCTACAAATGCAGTTTAAGACTTTGAAAGTTTATCCTAGTACGGAAAGAAAAATAAAAACAGGAACATCAGAAGATCTTTTATACTAATTCAGACCATTGGTCCATCTAGTTCAGTATTTTCTTTTTATATATAAAGTTTTTATTGAATTTTACAATTTCATATTCAACCATACAACAGAATATAACACTTATCATATAACTCCCCCCTCCCCATGACTTCCCTCAACTTCCCCTTCTGCTTCTTAAAATATTTACTACTTCTGCTTAATTGTAGTCCTATTTTTATGATCTTATACCTAAATGCTCTTATTTTCTTATCAATTTTATACCGAATTTTCTTTCATAATTACATCTTACACTCAATTAGATTTCGTTTTATTGCTTCTTGACCTTTGAACTTGTTTTCTTAGCCGTAAGTGTTTAATCAAACCCTGCTAGGGAGTCCATTTCTTTACAGTATTTCTGTAAGTAGAACATGAAGGGTTCCCAGCCTTTAAAAAAGTCTTCATTGTCATTGTCTCTGACTTTTTTCCATAAGCTTCTCCATTTCCACGTATTCCATAAGCTTGGCTTGCCATTCTTCTTTTGTTGGTATCTTACTGTCTTTCCATTTTTGGGCTAGGAGAACCCTAGTCACCATTGTAGCATACATGAACAACTTCTTCCGCTCTTTTGGTAATTCCTGTCCTATTATACCCAAGATCTAGTTCAGTATTTTCAACCCTGAGCAGCGACAACTTTCCTGGGTTTCAGGACTGGACCTCTCACCTTCTGCTTGCAAAGCAAGTTGCCTGCCATGGAGCAACAATCTTTCATTCTAAGCACTTTTTGCTTCGTCTTTCTGATCCTTAACACAACCAAACCTATAAATGCCAGTGACCTGCTGGAAGCACCAGGTAACCTTGCCGCAAGAACATTTGAGAAGATTGTCACAAAATTACTGCGGCCCCTTTCTTTTAAAGGTGCCAGTTACTATTGAAACATTTCATTTAAATAAACAATCTCTGGAAGCCGCTGAAACCATCACTCTGAATATTGCTGTTTTAAAGACTCTATCAAAATGCTCCGAGTGTGAGGTGGATTTAAATAATGCATTGTGTGTTAGTGTCTAGTCTCCGAAAGTAGAGCAAATTGAGGGGAAAAAGTTGCTCGTGAAGGTTGACTTAACATATACTATAGCCGCTGACTTAGCAGTATTCCTTTTTTTAAAAAAAAGAAAAAAGAAAGTAAGTAAAGCAAAAGTCTCCCTTGAGCTGAATACTGATACTAAGTCAGTAAGTGAGTGAGTGAAAATGATTTTGAAGTGGCAAAAAAAAAAAAAAAAAAGTTTAGTGAGAATGAGAATATCCAATCAGGAGAGTGATACCCTCAAAAGCTCATCTTTCAAGCTACTTGTACCAGGAAGCATACTTAGCTTCACAAATCATTCTAAAAAAGAAATCTCTTGATCTTGGATAGTAATCTGAATATCAGATAATAATTTCAAGGAGGTGCATTTTAGGTCCGTTTTGGCAACCCTGCAGAAAACACCAGGCTGATTTGAATGGCTTAATCACTGTATCCCCTAGGCCAGAAGACATCTAAAAACTTCCAAAGTAGGTCTGAAGCGAGATGATATGATTTGATTACCTTACCTTGAATTGTTCTTCACTGTATGTTTCATGTGCTGCATATTTTTAAAAGTATTTTTTGTAGGTAACTTTGAGATGCATGTGCAAAGCATCTGATAAGTTTAAACAGTAGTAGCAGCAGCACAAGACTCAAGATTCATCTTATATGTGTATCTGTATTTTTTGTTTGTTTGTTTCTGAGTCACTCTCTGCTCTTTCTGCTTCAGCCTATGCTTTGGGTCCTGAGCAAATCTGTTTTCCCATAGACACCATTCCCTAATTCACATCATTATTCAGTCCCGACACAGAGCCAACACACACCTTTCCCATATGCATACCAGTAGATGTTCCTTTCAGTTTAGCAGTGGGATCTTGTGTTCCTGCTGTGCTAGGAGCTACTGACATTATTTTAACAGTATGCTGGAACAACCACGATGATGCAAATCTCTCATGACAGCATGCCTTTGGACTTCACTGGCACCAGAGGAGTTAGTATCTTCTCAGAATTCAGCTGGTGTAACTTGAGGAGTCAGTATCTTCTTGTAATCCAGTGTAATTTGAGGATAATATTGCACATTGTATGGGGGAAAACACAGTTATGGTTGCTTTTGGGACAGAGAACATCAGAACACAATTGCACAGTGAATATTTTGAAAATATAAATAATCACACTCCAGTTTTTCAAATTCCTACCCATCTGAAGAAATCAAGGCTTCTAGGTGTTGCTGGACCATATCTCCCATAATCCTTGACCATTGGCCATGCTAGCTGGGGCAGATGGAAGTTGAAGTCCAGAATATCTGGCGGACACCAGACCAGGGCTGACTGCTGGAAGCCAACACAATATTTTAAATACACATTATTTCCACCTGCTCAAACCAGGGCCTGAGCTCCTTTCTGGTATATTCCAAGCGGGAAAGGGATAGTTTTCAGTGGTTAAGCATCTGAGCATTTGTGGTGAGTGGGGTCATTATTTTAATTCATTAGCTTTTATATATATTTTCAAATATTATAACTGATCTAAACCGTCAGAGTCAGCAGTGCAAAATTCAGGGGGTTGGGGTGGACACACAACAATATTTTTGTGTACATGAAAGGGGAATGATTATTCCAGAATGGAATAGAAGGGTCAGGCAAGATTAAACTTCAAACTCCAGCCTATGTACATGTTAGGGAGGCTGCGGAACAACTTGCACGATCCAGGAAATGCTTGAGAAAATGTTGCACATATTGCCATTGTAGACACACCAGAAAGTTTTCACATAGGCTGCAGTGTGTTACAGAATGATTGCCCATTCAGTTGCACTGGGCATGGAGCCTTGGGAACACAACTGGGACTCCACAAAGATAATTTACAAGGAAGCTGGAGGCAGAGGGTTGATGAATTTTGGTGTGGCACAGAGCGCCACTGAAATTGAGTCTCCGAGATCCAAGGGATGGTTGCAGCAAGGACTTCTGACTAGGGGTGAGAAGCAGAACAATCTGATGATAAATATCGCTTTAAAGCTTCAGATCCATTAATACTGCAAAGCAGTTCAAACAAGCCCTGTCTTTTATCACAGGAATTGGTTAAACGTTGTAAGTTCAGATCAGATACGTTTCCGAACACAATTCAATGTGTTGGTGTTGACGTTTAAAGCCCTAAATGGCCTTGGCCCAGTATACCTGAAGGAGGATCTCCACCCCTATCGTTCTGCCCGGATGCTGAGGTCCAGCTCCGAGGGCCTTCTGGTGGTTCCCTCACTACGAGAAGCAAAGCTACAGGGAACCAGGCAGAGGGCCTTCTTGGTAGTGGCGCCCGCCCTGTGGAACACCCTCCCATCAGATGTCAAAGAGATAAACAACTACCAGACTTTTAGAAGACATCTGAAGGCAGCCCTGTTCAGGAAAGTTTTTAATGTGTGACATGTATTTTTAATCTTTGTTGGATGCCGCCCAGAGTGGCTGGGGAAACCCAGACAGATGGGCAGGGTACAATTATTATTATTATTATTATTATTATTATTATTATTATTATTATTATTATTATCCCAGAGCCTTCATTACTGCCCAGTTTATTAGGATTGCTTGCTGGTGCTCACCTGACTTCCTGGCAGTTGAATTGCTGCTGCTGCTGCTTACTGGGATGGAGAAGGGGCAGGCAGCAGGGAGGTTCGATGGTGCCAATGCATTGGTGAAGTAAATATGGTGTTCTTGCCGGTGGCTTTGCACTGCGCCAGTCTCTTCACTGCTTTCCCACATCCCTTCCCATTTAGCAGAAGCAATTCAGTGATAAGGTGAGCACTACACCCCTCCTACTGGTACTACCTATATGCACTCAGGGCTTTTCTGCAACCCAAATCTTTCTTCTTCCATCCAATCCCAGATCTCTACAGTGGTACCTTGGGTTAATAACTTAATTCGTTCTGGAGGTCTGTTCTTAACCTGAAACTGTTCTTAACCTGAAGCAGCACTTTAGCTAATGGGGCCTCCTGCTGCCGCTGCGCTGCCGGAGCATGATTTCTGTTGTCATCCTGAAGCAAAGTTCTTAACCTGAAGCACTATTTCTGGGTTAGCAGAGTCTGTAACCTGAAGCGTATGTAACCTGAGGTACCACTGTATCCATTTGATGGGCTGTGCTGAGCTAGATGGATCTATGGTCTGCATAAGACAGCTTCTTATATTCTTAAACTCTAACTTTTCTTTTTTTAAAAAAATGCAAATGTAAATATGGTAGATTGTTTTCTCTCCCCCGTGATGTTTTGCTAGCACCCCCTCAAACACACACACACACAAAACCCCACCCCAACTAGAAATAAAATGAATAGTAACATTTTGCTTTAGCTATATTGTATGCATCCGTGCTCCTTAATTTGCAGCGATACTGTGGACCTCCTGGGGCGAACTGTGACTGGATAATCTGATTGATCGGCTTTGTTTGTTTGTGCAAAAGAGACTGAAGTGTTAATAACAGCTCCTCAAGTGCAGGCCAAAGGCACCGCACGATGCAGATGCAATTCTGGAATGTTCTGACATTTGAATATATAGTTAAACCTCAAAAAAATAGCTAATCAGCTCGAGACCACGTGATTCCTGTGAACAGTGCTGTGCTCAAAGCTGTCCCCTGATTTCTTCCACCGCAAAAGAAGCTCGCAGTGACACCACAGCCCAGAAGAACACTTGGGAGACAGAGTCATAGTTCAGATGTACAGCTCGTATCCAACAGAAGTGATGTGTTGAGTACTGTGGGCTCAGTTTTATGGAGCTCCGTTCCATTTGAGGTCAGGCATGCCCCATCCCTACTGAACTTCCGATGCCTACTTTGTATTTGATTCATTATCATTATTATTCCAGTAGGCATTTTGATTGATATTTGAATTAATGACTTTCTTCCACAGGGCCTGTAAGACAGAGCCATTCCACCTGGCGTTCAATTTGAACTTAGCCTGATCTGTTATTCCCCTTCCTTCCCTCCACCTCCCCTTTTTATGAAGATTACCCGCTCTGGGTAATCCCACAGCTAATTAGAATCATAGAATCATAGAATAGAATCATAGAATCATAGAGTTGGAAGAGACCACAAGGGCCATCGAGTCCAACCCCCTGCCAAGCAGGAAACACCATTCTCCCCTGGTCTTCTTGCTGGCCCAAATAGGACTAATTTAGCCAGCTAGCCCTGGTCATCATCTAATGTTTATTGGATGGATTTCCCCCCTAAATCGATTTTTCAATTCTGAATTTATTGTTATTCACGTTTTATACTGTATTTTATGCTGTTTTTTGTTGCATCAATTAAGTGTTTTAAATTTGTTGTTAGCTGCCCTGAGCCCGGTTTTCTGAACCGGGAAGGGCAGAGTCTAAATAAATTATTATTATTATTATTATTATTATTATTATTATTATTGATTTTTATTTTTTGTATTGTATCTTTATAAGCTGCTTAGAGACTATTTCAGCTCAGCAGCATATAAATCGTTCACGTAAAATAGAATAAATGTGTACTGGTACCTGAAAAGCAAATGACCTAAAGTGTAAAGTTGGCCTGCCTGGGGCCAGGAGAGGGAAATCAACGCCAGATTTTAGGAGGTGTGGGTGGTTCCCCCTCACAGGGCACCAAGCCGATGGGATGCAAAATTGAGAAGACCCATAATTGAGAAGATCCATTTGGGGGTGCCAAATTTAGGCCTCGCACAGTGTGCCATATTAACGAAGTCTGCTCCTGAGGAAATGGGCAGTCCTGAATAGATTAAGCCCTGCTGTTGTCTTTGCCTTCTTCCCTTGCTCTCTTCTTTGTGGAAGAAGAGAGTTGATTCTGATGGTGCCTTTGCCCCTCTCCCTATCTTGTTGAGAACTAACTCTCTCTCTCTGTCATACACAGCTTTTTTTCCAGGGGGAACTCAAAGGAACTGTGTTCCAACACCTCTCAGGTGGGCGCCATTTTAAGACAGCGAGGGAGATGTTCATGGTCAGTTCTGGCACCCCTTTTTCCACACACATACATACACATACATGCACTGCAGGAGATTTTTCCAGCATAGTCCTATGAATGAAAGGTTTATTTTTGCTGACTGGGAATGGTTGTGGAACACCGGGATAAAATTCACGGTATGTAATGCCTTAAAGGAAAATATTATGAAAATGATCTACAGGTGGTACATGACCCCAGTCAAGCTAGCAAAAATATACCATTTGCCTGACAATAAGTGTTGGAAATGTAAAGAAATTGAAGGTACTTTCTATCACCTTTGGTGGACGTGCCCGAAGATTAAGGCTTTCTGGGAAATGATATATAATGAAATGAAAAAGGTACTTAAATGTACTTTCCCTAAGAAGCCAGAGGCCTTTCTCTTGGGCATTGTCGGCCAATTGGTGCCAAAGAAAGACAGAACTTTTTTTATGTACGCTACGACAGCAGCAAGAATACTCATCGCAAAGTATTGGAAGACACAAGATCTACCCACCGTGGAAGAATGGCAGATGAAAGTGATGGACTATATGACACTGGCTGAGATGACTGGCAGAATCCGTGATCAGAGGAAAGAGACGGCGGAAGAGGACTGGAAGAAATTTAAAATTTATCTTAAGAACTACTATAAAATTGAGGAATGCTAAAATGCTGAGGTGTTGAGAGAAAAAGGGATACAGTGACATAAGATAAAGTTAAAGAAAGGACTAAGAGGACATATATTTGATAAAATTGCTTAGAAGCTGCTGAAATAATTTTGTAAATTGGGATGCAGAAAGGGGAGGTATGGGGGAGTCCGAGAAAGGAGGATTATGGAAAAAAGGTTATGAAATTATACATGTTTGTTTGTCTTTTTATTTATTTGTTTGTATTGTCTAAAAAATGTTGTAAAACCAATAAAAAAATATAAAAAAGAAAGGTTTATTTTTGCTCTTACAAATCAAAGGGAAAGAAAAGAAAAGAAAAAAGAAAAGAAAAGAAAAGAAGGAAGGATATACTAGCTGAAAAGATATATATCCTTTTATACTGTTGCCTCAGTATTTTTAAACCTCTTCCCCTCCACCCTCAAGAACTTGTTCTCACTTCTTCTAAGTGAACAGCAATAATCCCTTGATCTCCAGCTTGGAAAGGAAACCACAGCCGTTTGTAAGCTCAAATGAGCAGATGACATAGGTTGTGGCCCACAAACCAAACTAATATGTGTAAACCTCAGCAGGCTTAATCTCTTTGACTTTGATGAGGAGTAAGTTATTTAAGTGCAATTACATGGCTTGAGCTTAAGGTTGCCATTTCCCCTCTTCTCTTTCTGCTTCTCTGCCTTTAAACATGAAGAAATTAGGCAGGCAAAGCGTCCCCATTCCTTTTCTCCCCGCTAGGAAATGCATCATTTGCGAAATTTCTTTGGGTTAAGCCGCCATTGAAAACGGGGGGAGAACTAGGGGGATGTATCCAACATAGCGCTAAGCTTCTTGTTCCATCAGTGCAAGGATTTCTGCTTATGAAACAGAGAGCGTTCTCCATCTCGCCTCCTCCCAGTGTCCCCCCTAAATTTGTTCCAGAGGTTTCCCCAACCCTCCAAAGCAGAATTGGGGAGAGCATGGGGTGCATTCAGTGGGAGGAGAGGCAGAGGAATCAGGTTGCATGAGCAGAAATCATTGGGCTGATGGCATGCAGTAGCTGAATACCGCCCAGTGTTTTATAGAGTGCTACATTTCCCCTTTTATTTTTTAAAAAGTGTTCTTTTCATCTGCAAAGCCAGTGTCCCCTAGTCAAGGCATGATCAATGTGCTGCTTTCCAGATGTTGCTGGACTACAAGTCCCATCATGCCTTGCTATTGGCCATGATGGCTTGGGTTGGTGGGAGTTGTAGTCCAACAGAATGTTGGAGGCATCTGTCCTAGAGAGCCCCTTTGACAAAGAAAATCTTAAGAGTTTGCAATCAATAATAGTTGTGAAAACCAGGATTAGACCCGGCCCTCTTCTTCTTTCCCCTAGCTCAGCACTGGCTGCTGTTAGTGCTTTCCTTGTAGAATTAAATCAAACCATTCGCTAGGAAGTCATGAGAAGAATCTGATAGATCAGGCCAAAGTCCTAACAAGTCCAGCACTTTGTTCTTTAAAATTTCCGCACCAGTTGATTGTAGAAACAAAACAAACCCTCAAAGTGGTTTACAGAAAAGATAAAACAGTAAGAAGAATTAGCAATAGTTTAAAACTTTCGCAAAATTCAAAACAGAAACAAACTAAAAACACATCAGTTTTCTAAATGTCTAGATGTGCTAGCTATATGCAATGCAGCTTTACTTTTCGCCAACATCTAGATCACTGAATCGGCACATATATAGACACTTAAAGCCTAAAGTGGCATTCCAGGGATAGCTTACTGCTTGACACTGCTGAGGGCATAATTAACTAACTAACTAACTAACTAACTAACTAACTAACTAATTTCTGTCCTGCCCTTCCAAAGCAGCTCAGGACAGCAATATAAATTGCCCCCTAAGAGCACAGTGAAGGCAGCGCTGCAGTTCCCTATCGGGCTTCACAATAGGTCTTGCTTTGTGATGTACTTCGAGCGACTCATACGTCTTGGTCCAACGGTTATGGATGTTGTTTGGTTTTGAGTAAAGCTGATGGCTCTCCTGGTTTAAGGAGATTAGGGCTTAAAAAAGAAACATACTGGGGAATAATGCTATGTGCTATGGTGTTTTTTTTGGTTGTTTTTTTAAAATTATAATAATTTCACTGTAGGTTTTTGACCCTTTGGGGTTTTATGGTGGACTGAGCATGTATCCTTTTGGTGTTCTGCCCAGATGAAGAGCAAATTGTCCTCGCTAGACATATGGAATGCAAACATGAGTCTTTTTTTAACTCCCGCATCTGTGCTGGCTGTCCATGTGGAAGTTAAAAATCCTCTGGCCCTCTGCGATAACCTCAGTCTCCTGGCTAACATTCCCTCGCCTAATAAAAACAAGATTTCAAGGTCTAAAGCTCTGTGTTAACTGTTGCATGGTGCTTTTTTATTTGTTTGCTTTCAGTCCTGCCCTTCCAATGTCTTTGCTGTACAAGATATCTGAAGGGCTTAACCAAATGTTTTCCTGTGAACATTTGACAAGGACAGGAGAGGTGTCCTAGAAGGGCCAAATATCCCCCATCAGCCACAAACCTTTAATACTTTCCTTGTCCCCCATTATTGACTGCAGTTTTCGGTTACATACAAGTGTAAAAGCAACCTAAAATGTTTCCCGATAATCAGTGCTATTTTCAAGGGTGGAAAAGGTGCCAGAACTCACCATGATCTGCTCCCTCATTCTCTTAGAATAAGAGGTGCGGGAACTGAGTTCTGGCAAGTTTTCACTGGAAAAACAAGCCCTACTGATAACAACAACAACAACAACAACAACAACAACAACAACAACAATTTATTACTTATACCCTGCCCATCTGGCCGGGCCTCCCCAGCCACTCTGGGCAGCTTCCAACAAAATATTAAAATACAGTAATGCATCAAACATTAGAAGCTTCCTTAAACAGGGCTGCCTTCAGATGTCTTCTGAAAGTCTGGTGGTAGTTGTTCTCTTTGACATCTGGTGGGAGGGTGTTCCACAGGGCGGGCGCCACTACCGAGAAGGCCCTCTGCCTGGTTCCCTGTAACTTGGCTTCTCACAGTGAGGGAACCCCCAGAAGACCCTTGGAGCTGGACCTCAGTGTCCAGGCTGAACGATAGGGGTGGAGACACTCCTTTAGGTATACTGGACCGAGGCCGTTTAGGGCTTTAAGGGTCAGCACCAACATTTTGAATTGTGCTTAGAAACGTACTGGGAGCCAATGTAGGTCTTTCAGGACCGGTGTCATGTGGTTTCGGTGGCTGTTCCCAGTCACCAGTCTAGCTGCCGCATTCTGGATTAGTTGTAGTTTCCGGGTCATCTTCAAAGGTAGCCCCACGTAGAGCACATTGCAGTAGTCCAAGCAGGAGATAACCAGAACATGCACCACTGTGGCAAGGCAGTCCGCAAGCAGGTGGGGTCTCAGCCTGGAGCTGGTAGACATCTGCCCTGGACACAGAATTGACCTGTGCCTCCATGGACAGCTGTGGGTCCAAAATGACTCCCAGGCTGCACACCTGGTCCTTCAGGGGCACAGTTACCCCTTTCAGGACCAGGGAATCCTCCACACCTGCCCGCCTCCTGTCCGTCCAAAACAGTACTTCTGTCTTGTCAGGATTCAACCTCAATCTGTTAGCTGCCATCCATCCTCCAACCGCCTCCAGACACTCACACAGGACCTTCACCGCCTTCACTGCTTCTGATTTAAAAGAGAGGTAGAGCTGGCAACAGGCATTCAGAAGCATAGCTGCCTCCATCTGTGGAGCATAGACATTGTGGGTAGTTGCCATCAGTATCCCCCTCCTTCATGAATTTGTCTAGTCATCTTTTAACACCGCCACCACCTCCTATGGGCGCGAGTTCCACAGTTTATCTAAGTACTGCTTTTCATCCAATTAGGAGACGTGGAGGTATTTTGGGAAGGTGGAAGAGAATCTCCGTATCCAAGGAAGAGAGGCAAGGACTGTTTCTGCAAGCCATGGTGCCGCCAGAGCCATCTCAAGTGAATAGGGGCCAGGCCATTAACATTTGACCTTCATTACTGTAAATATCGGGATGCGGGTGGCGCTGTGGGTTAAACCACAAAGCCTAGGACTTGCTGATGCGAAGGTCAGCAGTTTGAATCCCTACGATGGGGTGAGCTCCAATTGCTCGGTCTCTGCTCCTGCCAACCTAGCAGTTCGAAAGCACGTCAAAGTGCAAGTAGATAAATAGGTACCGCTCTGGTGGGAAGGTAAACAGCGTTTCCATGCACTGCTCTGGTTTGCCAGAAGTGGCTTAGTCATGCTGGCCACATGACCCAGAAGCTGTATGCCGGCTCCCTCGGCCAATAAAGCGAGATGAGCGCCACAACCCCGGAGTCGGTCATGACTGGACCTAATGGTCAGGGGTCCCTTTACCCTTTACCTTTACTGTAAATATCGCCTCATTGTTTCCAGTCTTTCTCCATTCAGAACACAGGCTTGGCTGCAAATGCTGCAGCATGATAAATGCTCGGGTTGTAATGGCACCCGTTCCATGAGCCCATAAAAGAGGCAGTTTAGTGGCTATGTTGTTTTTGTGGTGATGGCTGTTTTAATTCACTTAGCACTAAGTAGTTACCAGAGGCACATTGAGGCATGGTTTGATTGTTTTTATTTGCCCTTAAACTTCTTTTTTTGATTCCCTTTGGAAACCCACATGTATTTATCTCACTTTATATATGCCGTGTAATTAGATGTGATTTCAGTAATCGTAGCCAAGTATGTATGCATGCATAATCTAGCTCTGTGGTAGCTGCAGTCACTGACTGTGTTTCTCTAGGGCATGGGTAGGGAAACTAAGGCTTGGGGGCTGGATCCGGCCCAATCGCCTTCTCAATCCGGTCTGCAGACGGTCCGGCAATCAGCATGTTTTTACATGAGTAGAATGTGTCCTTTTATTTAAAATGAATCTCTGGGTTATTTGTGGGGCCTGTCTGATGTTTTTACATGAGTAGAGTGTGTGCTTTTATTTTAAATGCATCTCTGGGTTATTTGTGGGGCATAGGAATTCGTTCTCCCCCCCAAAAAAAACAAAAACATTCCGGCCCCCCACAAGGTTGGAGGGACAGTGGACCAGCCCCCTGCTCAAAAAATTTGCTGAGTTTCACAAAGGGGACTCCCCAACTTTGTCTGGGTTGTAGCTCAGAGGCAGAGCATGTAGTAGCACAGCATTCAGCTGGCCTCAAGTTCAATCCCTGCTATAAACCTTAGAGTCTGGATAGCTCAGTTGGATAGAGCATGGTGCTGATAATGTAGAGGTTGCAGGTTCAATCCCCACATGGAACAGCTGCTTATTCCTAAGGGGTTGGAACAGAAGATCTCCCAGGTCCCTTCCAACTCTATGATTATATTCTACGATATTTCCAGGTACTGTTGAGAAAGAACCCCATCTGAAAGCCCCCAAAGCCCCTACGCCTATTGGTCTGTTTAAAGGCTTCCATGCGCATCGTTCCCCTGTGGCATTCTCAGCATGCCACAAAGGCAATGCACCACTGAGGTTATCATTTGTATGGCCGCTCAAACTGTTACTAGAGCTGGTGGTGACTTATCTTTGGGTAGGGGTGGGGGAGAAATTTAAAGGCAAACCTATCAGATTTGCACTTCCTAGGAACAATATGCAAACCAAAGCACAGCTGTCCTCCAAAATTCACATGTCTCTGAATTTTGCAATGCAGCCAAGTAATGTGTGCACAGATGCATATATACTAGGCTACATTGTGCATTACAAAAAGAAGGTATTGGTGTGTAGGTGGGAATATGCAAAATAAATTGTACTAGGAAAATTTCATGGCAAAAATGTATTAGAGTTCTGAATTTTAAGGTGGATTGGCCAGGCAAGTGGCAGAAGATATATTTTTGTTTTCCCCCCCTTTCCCCCCCTTTTCCCCTTTGGTTATTTTATCCTGGATATTGCATTGGATTGGCCAAACAAGTGGCAGAAAAATTAGATTATAACTATAATATAATATAAGGAACGTATTGGTGTGTAGGTGGGAATATGCAAAATAAATTGTACTAGGAAAATGTCTTGGCAAAAATGTGCATGTTAGAGAAAGTTGCATATAAAAATGTGTGTATTTGGATAAATCTGCAATAATTCATCCAGTTATTTAAACGGTCTCCCCTGGGATGTTGTGGACACTTCTTCCTTCTTCTTTTAAGCAGAGGTTGTCTGGCCATCTGTCACGAATGCTTTAGTTTGGATTCCTGCATTGCAGGGCGTTGAACTCTTGGGGTCCCTTCCAACTCCACAATTCTATGATTTTATGGTTCTATATGCAATGCATTTTCATGCTAATTCCCCCCCCCCATTAATTGGAGTATCTTAAAAACTAGAGACATCACCTTGCCAACAAAGGTCCGTATAGTTAAAGCTATGGTTTTCCCTGTAGTGATGTATGGAAGTGAGAGCTGGACCATAAAGAAGGCTGATCGCCAAAGAATTGATGCTTTTGAATTATGGTGTTGGAGGAGACTCTTGAGAGTCCCATGGACTGCAAGAAGATCAAACCTATCCATTCTGAAGGAAATCAGCCCTGAGTGCTCACTGGAAGGACAGATCCTGAAGCTGAGGCTCCAATACTTTGGCCACCTCATGAGAAGAGAAGACTCCCTGGAAAAGACCCTGATGTTGGGAAAGATGGAGGGCACAAGGAGAAGGGGACGACAGAGGACGAGATGGTTGGATAGTGTTCTCGAAGCTAGCAGCATGAGTCTGACCAAGCTGCGGGAGGCAGTGGAAGACAGGAGTGCCTGGCGTGCTCTGGTCCATGGGGTCACAAAGAGTCGGACACAACTAAACAACAACAATTAATTGCAAAATGATGTGAAAATGTGCAGAGCTGAACTTCAGAATGGAAAAAAGCAAGAAAATGTGAGAAGCTGAACCTGGCAGACTTGGCCCATAGTTAGAGATGATGGGTGTTTACAGTCATTCCACTCATGTTAAGTGGGGGAGGTGGGGGTGTCCAACAACTGGTTATGAGCACACCTGGGCGCATATCTTGCAATATCTTTGTAATATATATAAGCAGGCTGCTATTAAAATGGCATTCATTAGCATTATTTATTATGCCAACAATAAATCTATTTGACATTGTAATTAACCGAAAAATCACACGAGCAATAAATACACAATCACATTCTTCTTAATATCTCAAATTGGTAATTAAGTTCAGGCAACATGGATTTAATTGATATTTTAAATGTTAGCAGTGGTAAATTGCAATTCACAATAAAATCATTAGCTGGGAGCTGGCGTGGTAAGTGGCAACGTGGCAAGTGAAAGTTGATGGGAATGAATGGATAGAAGGGGGAAATGGGGAACGTTTTCAAAGTTGTGAACTAAATCTGGAAATTCAGATGATCCCATATTTGAACTCTTGGCCACGTTTTCCCAGAAACCCTCTCATAATTATGCTAGATTTGGGCAGAGTCAGAGAAAGATCACTGTGGGGTCACTGTGCTCTGCAGGGGAGAGACCTTTAATAATAAAATTTCATCAGGAAGTCCATTCCAACAACAACAAAAAATCCTGTTGCATATCAGACAAGTGCCTGTTGTCTTTTCAGCACAATTTGAAAATCTTCCTTTTTCAACAAGCCATCTTTAGCCCAATGTACCTGCATTGGATTTGAAATTAATTTGAATTGCAGAATGAAGTTAAGTGGTTTAAGCAGCAATGTTATAAAGGTGTATGTAAAAATGGATTGTTAACAGGTGAGAATCCAAAGTTATAATATATTATGTTAAAGGACTAAGATAAAAACAAAGAGGGAAAGAAATTGCTGAATTAATTAATTGAATTGGAATACAAAAAAAGGGAGGTGTGAGGAGGTCAGGGAAACAAGGAAATGAATGTAAGGTATGGAAAGACTGATGTATTTTTTTAAGTGTTTTTTATCTATTTTGTATTTTCTATTTTTTCTTTTATTTTTACTCTTGTCTTTCTTTTTCTTCTTTTCTTTAATTCATGTAATTCTTTTCTTTGAAACCTTAATAAATATCATTTTAAAAAATTAAATTAATTTGAATTGTTTTGTAGCCTTATTGGAGTTCACCGATTGGGTCTGTGTTGCTCCCGGACAGGAGGAAGGAAGTCAAATGACACCGAGGGTTGGTTCAGAGAAAGAGTTCTTTATTTCTGCTTTCCAGAACAGCAGAAAGGCACCTGCGTGGTGTGTCCACAGCAAGTCCAAAGAAATGAGAAATTTCATGCAGTATATATATCCTCCAGGCACCCTCTCCCTCCTTCCCCAGGAATCCAACCACGTCAGCCTATGTACGCAGGTTGACATCACAGATGTTCCTGCTCCGGCACTCTTAACCATAAAAGGGTATTCCTTCCTATACTTCTGACCATAAAAGGATATTCCTTCCTGTACTTCTGACCATAAAAGGATCTTCCTGTTCCTACTCTTATCTTGGAGCAAGAGGTCACCATCTCCAAGAACACCCTCTGGCGCTATTCCCAGACTAGGTCTATGCGTTTTTGTGGTCAGGATATAAGATAAGGCACGGACGTGTCTTTCCTGTTCTACTGGTACAGTCAAGGCCATCCTTGCCGTCACAAACTGATAAAGGAGAGGGCTCTGAGCACTTGTTTAGACAGCTGGGTTTTTGGCTCAAGAGCTCAAGTTAAAGCATTTTAGCTAAGGAAAAATAGGGATTTTGGTGCAGTTTCAAACTGCCTGCACAGTCAGTTTTGGGTTGGGAAACCCATTCCTTCAGTTTGAATAGATTTTTTTAAAAAAAATATTTTGTACATATGGAATAGTTTTCAACCTATTTTTAAAAAATGCTTTTACTATGGAATTCTTTTTAACTGCTTTTATCATAGATGCTTTTTGTCGTGAAATTGCTCTGAGATATTGGCAGCGCTTCATAAATGGACCAAGTCCTATCTAGACAAATGCATTGATGTGAGGGCTACTATTAGCCATTGAGGGCTGCAAATTGCCTCAGCGGTTGGATGCAGCAATGACCATAAAACCACAGGAGAGGATAACAGGAGGGTGGACCAGATGGAACATAGGCCTGATCCGGCAGGCTTTTCTTATGTTCTTACAAATCAAATATATATGTTTGTGAGTTCTGGCTGTTTTTCAGCAGACATTGCTGCACTGCTGAGCTCCCCAGTGTTACTTAACATTGTCCCCAAAGGTGGACAAAGTTGCAGCAACAAGCTTGGACCTCTTACTTCACTGTGGTTGATGCTAAAATATCTTGACAAGCCTGTCAGAGCCGGAGCATGGCCGTAAACTTTCCCTTCTGTGATTTCACCTTTTTATTATGTTTGAGAGCTTTGTTCCACTCTAGTAGCCTGTGGCAATGTGCTGGGAAGATGAGACTTTAGCAAAATATCGAACACTCAGAAAGATGTGTCAGAAATTGCACTGAAAGATTCCTCCCCCCGTCTTGATTTGTGAGAGCAAAATGACATGAAATGCGTTCAGAGAGACTACAGGAGACAGTGGTATTTTATGTGCTATTCAGAATAGAACATGGCAAATAAGGGGAAGGCAGCCAGAAAAACAAATGCTGCTTCTGAGTAAAAAACTTCAACATTCCGAAAACAAGTTATGAACTCATTTGTATGTACAATAAATTTTACTCTAAATGCTAGCTTTGTGGTGGAACTTAAGAGTATAAGAACTGCCATATCAGTCCAATGTTGTTGAACTACAACTCCTGTTATCCCTGACCATTGAATACATGGGCGGGTCGGATGGGAACAGTAGTCCAATAATATCTGAAATTCTGCTCCACAGCATTTCTGGTTGTCTCAACTTAGAGATAGTGCAGCAGTGAAACTGGTAGAGGAAGATGAATATGAATGAATATGAAACTGCAATTAATCCAGAACGCAGCAGCTAGACTGGTGACTAGGAGTGGCTGCTGGGACCATATAACACCGGTCCTGAGAGATCTGCATTGGCTTCCAGTACGTTTCCGGGCACAATTCAAAGTGTTGGTGCTGACCTTTAAAGTCCTAAACGGCCTTGGTCCAGTATACCTGAAGGAGCGTCTCCACCCCCCTCGCTCAGCCCGGACACTGAGATCCAGCACCGAGGGCCTTCTGTTGGTTCCCTCATTGCGAGAAGTGAGGTTACAGGGAACCAGACAGAGGGCCTTCTCAGTAGTAGAACCCGCCCTGTGGAACGCGCTCCCATCAGATGTCAAGGAAATAAGCAGCTATCTTATTTTTAAAAGACATCTGAAGGCAGCCCTGTTTAGGGAAGTTTTTAATATTTAATGCTGTATTGTTTTTAACACTCGATTGGGAGCCGCCCAGAGTGGCTGGGAAAACTCAGCCAGATGGGCAGGGTATAAATAATAAATAATAATTATTATTATTATCTGGTTTAATCTGACCTCTAACCTGGACAGGAAAGAGGAATTAAATATATTTTGGGTCAACCTACACTGCTCTGGCTTTGTGGTCAATGGGGATGCCCAGAGAAATGGGCATGTGTGCCAATGTGAACAATGAACTGGTGGTTCCATGGTGCTCTTGTCTGGTTTACAGACCCAATGCCCTGTTACAATGGAAAATAACTCATTCCATTCCTTGTTTTGGGGACACAGGTGGCACCCAATTGTATGCCCAGGAGTAGGGAGGGAGATGACCCTTCCCTCATTACGGAACTTTCCTGCGTTGACGATGCTGATTTGGCGAATTGGTTTGTTCTGGTTATTTGGTTTCTGCAGAGCTACTTTATTTTTATTGTCACATTTTAATAAATATGACCTCGCCGCGTTTTAATACTGTGTTTTGAGTCCTGTTCAAAGGTGTGATGGCAAGGAAATAATTGCTTTCCACCGCATAAAGGGGATTTTCCCGTAAAAGATAAAATGCTGCGTTTGTTGCTACTGAAGCGAAAGTCCATGGAAATAGCTTTTCTGGGAAATCCAGCTCTTTGGAAAAAGTCAGGAAAGCCCGTGACTATGGAGAAAAATTACAACTGCCACAATATCACCTTCTGTTATGCCGGCTGCTATATATTCATGGGAACATCTGTTGACATAAACAAGGAGGGAACGTAGCATCACGATGCTGTCTACAAATACACAACAGTGTTGGCTTACGAAATGGTGAAGTTGTGAAGTTCCCCTTCGGGCAACATGCTGGGAAGATGCCTCTCTTTGTCCCCACATCTGGCCAGAACATCAGTCAAAATGCCACTGGAGAGAAAAGTAAGACTTGTGGCTGCCCAGTTATTCCAATTTCACTTTCTTCTTTTTTGAGGGATTCTTCCATTCAAATGAGAGTCCCATGGACTGCAAGAAGATCAGACCTATCCATTCTGAAGGAAATCAGCCCTGAGTGCTCACTGGAAGGACAGATCCTGAAGCTGAGGCTCCAATACTTTGGCCACCTCATGCGAAGAGAAGACTCCCTGGAGCAGACCCTGATGTTGGGAAAGATGGAGGGCACAAGGAGAAGGGGACGACAGAGGACAAAATGGTTGGACAGTGTTCTCGAAGCTACCAGCATGAGTTTGACCAAACTGCGGGAGGCAGTGGAAGACAGGAGTGCCTGGCGTGCTCTGGTCCATGGGGTCATGAAGAGTCGGACACGACTAAACAACTAAACAACAAATTCAAATGGTTGTTCCCAACATGAAAACCACAGGAGGTATCCAATGCACTCATTCCATGAATGCAAGGATTTCTGCTTGCTCAATAGATCTCTCCCTCCCCTTTCTCCTTTCTGTGCGCCCTCCCCAAATCTTTGGGGAGTGTTTGGGGATCTCCAAGAACAGATTTTTTGGGGGGTGGGTGCCTATGAGAGGAGGAGGCAAAGGGAAAAGTATCCAAAAGTCTCTGAGATACCGGAGCAAGTGAGTTCAATGCTTGAACCATCCATCTTCTGGTTAGCAGCCAGACACATTAACCCATTGTGCAAATGTCTAAAAGTGTACCACATGTTTATATTCAAAGTTGTTTAATATACACATTGTGTCAAAGCAATCCCCCCCAACTCATTTTTGCGTGCAGTTTACACTGACATCTGCACTTCTATGCACACTTTGCCCCAGTGTATGCACTTTTTTGTACATATTAATTGGCCGGATAACTGCATTGCAAACTTCAGAGAAGTGCAAATTTCAAAGGATGACTGTGTATGGTTTCAAAAAGTGCAAATTGTGTAGGTTCACAATTTAGTGTGACCTGAATCAAATTTCTCCACCATCCCTAATCCCAACATATTTCTATAGTTAAATAACAATCACTGTCATTCAGTCATATGCTTTTGAACAAACACTGTATGTATGCCATTTTAAACAAGCTCTAAAGGAAGCAGAAGTCAGGCATATTATTTTCTTTAGCAAAATACGAGTGGTGGGGAAAGTGAAGGCTTATTGAACTCTGAGTCCTAACTAGCCTTCAGCATTGCTAACGGTCTGCAAGATCCTGTCTCATTTGTTGACTAATCGTAGTGGCATATAATACATTTTAAAGCAATAGGTATTTCCATCTACAGTGACACATGTCCATTTCACTGATGATGTTGAAGTACTCTCAGCTCTTCCTCCAACCATATCTAATTAAAATAGTGTGTGACTTGTTTTCATGTTGGGCACAATTAAAAAGAACAGCACTCGCTTTATAAAAAACAGAATCTATGTTGTTGTCTGCCAAGAAACCTGTTGCTTTGTGGCAGACAATGAAATGGTGGCAAGACCTAGAAACATTGGGGCGTAAGCTGCATTACACAGAGGCTACATTCACACCTATGGTGCTGGAGGAGACTCTTGAGAATCCTAGGGACTGCAAGAAGAACAAACCTATCCATTCTTAAGGAAATCAGCCCTGAGTGCTCACTGGAAGGACAGTTCGTGAAGCTGAGGCTCCAATACTTTGGCCACCTCATGAGAAGAGAAGACTGCCTGGAAAAGACCCTGATGTTGGGAAAGATGGAGGGCACAAGGAGAAGGGGACGACAGAGGACGAGATGGTTGGATAGTGTTCTCGAAGCTACCAGCATGAGTCTGACCAAGCTGCGGGAGCTAGTGGAAGACAGGAGTGCCTGGCGTGCTCTGGTCCATGGAGTCATGAAGAGTCGGACACGACTAAACGACTAAACACACACACATTCACACCATTCATCAGGGCCAGCCCACCCATAAGGCAAGGTGAGGTGACTGACTCATGTGGACAGGTTCCACCCAGGGCAGCAGATCCCTCTGTCGATCTTTCTTCCCCACCCTGCTCCTGTTGTAGATCTTTACTCACCCTTTCCCCCTGGTGGGGAGGAGGGGTGTCATTTTGGAGTCTGCCGCAGGTGCCAAAATGTCTTGGGCTTTTCCAACTCTACAGTTCTATGATTCTAAGTGTGTTTAGGGTGGCTGCCTTAGACAGATTCTGTAGCCACTCAACGACTAACGCAAAGTGGTTGCAGTTCACCATCTTTTTGACGCGACATCAAGAATAGCAATCGCAAAGTAATTAATGTCATTCATGTGCCGAGAGCTGAGGTGCGGATGAAGTAGATCTGAGTCACTGGTAATATGTGACAGAAGCTCGGCAACTTTCTAAAACGCAACAGCCTGAAAAAGAAATGGCATCTGCATCAGATAGACACCAAGTTGACACAAAAAATCTAAATGAAAGCCATTTTTCAAAATCTGTTTCCCGTTTGGAGGCTGCATTTTTTTAAATTTTTTTTTTTACTGTAGCACCACATTCTTGGGGGGGGGGACTCAAAAGGTCACCAAAGCCTCGCTTATGCTTGATTCTTCATATCATCAAAATATTTAAATATGCAAAAGAGGATCTTCAACTGCAGGAGAATCAACTCCAGCAGAAGGATATGGTTGGCAACGAATTAAAAACCCTGACAAGTGGATGACTCAAAGGGGAACAGAATGTTCCCTCTTGTTGTCTTTACTTTCTTGCAGTCTGTGCTGAGGACTAATTTGCCAACTTAAACTTCACAAGGATGAGACGATCCTCCTCTCCATGACAATTTTAAGGCAGGCAAGACGCCTTAATTTATAAATGAGACTGAAAATAAATCTGGGGATGGAAGAGAGATTTGTTTTCTCCCAATCCAAGAGCCATAATAAGCAACAGCCCGTGGGTTTTGTTTATATTATCAAAATTCACCTTGATTTGGGAATCAAATAACAGAAGATTTGTTGAATACTGAGTGGTGATTTTTTATTATTAAAAAATATTGTTAGGTGCATGTGAAACTCAGATCCACATTCCAACGTCGATCTTATATTTTCTACCTTATTTATTAACATTTGGATGTATGTACTCATTACAACATGATCAGTTGGATAGAGCATGGTACTGCTAATGACAAGGGTTGATTCCCATATCAGGCTGCTGCATATTTCTCAGGGTCCCCCCAACTCTACAATTGTACACTTCTATGATTCAATGGGGATGTGGGTGGCGCTGTGGGTTAAACCACAGAGCCTAGGACTTGCCGGTCAGAAGGTCGGTGGTTCGAATCCCCACAACGGGGTGAGCTCCCGTTGCTTGGTCCCGGCTCCTGCCCACCTAGCAGTTCGAAAGCACATCAAAGTACAAGTAGATAAATAGGTACCACTCTGGCGGGAAGGTAAACAGCATTTCCATGCTCTGCTCTGGTTCCCCAGAAGTGGCTTAGTCATGCTGGCCACATGACCCAGAAGCTGTACGCCAGCTCCCTCGGCCAATAAAGCGAGATGAGCGTCGCAACCCCAGAGTCGGTCATGACTGGACCTAATGGTCAGGGGTCCCTTTACTTTATGATTCAATTATTTTCTGGGAGTGCCGCCTGCTGATCAGACAACACACCATATTCTGTGCTGGTGGAACAGAAGGTTTGGATGACCGCTGCATCAAAGACAGAAAATCCCAGCATAATGGCTAGGCTGGTGGCATACTGCCAGCACAAGGGATAGAGTAAGTAATGCTTGCAAAGTTTGCTGGATTCAAGCTTAGATGCAAGCTCCGGAGATAATGATGTTCATTTCAAAGGGCAGGCAAGCATCAGAGGAATGCAAATTCTTTATCAAATCAGGTTAAAACTTGACCTGGAAAAGACCCTGCTGGCTTATTCCTCCTTTGAAGTGATGCACCATGGGAAAGTGGCCCCAGTGCAGGAACCTACATTACCCAGGGTCAATGTTCCAAGATAACGACTTACCTGGTTCGTTACTTTGCTAGGATAGGACAATGAAGAGGTTCTCTCAAGGAAACTGGGGGTAGGGACAAAATAATGTCCCTTACAGGGGATGAGCTTTTGCCCTCTATTCCAATGGTCTGTCTACTAGAGCATAAGAAATGAATCAGACCAAGTTCACACCAAGTCCAGCATTCTGTTCTCACAGTGGCCAACCCGATGCACATGGAAAGTCAACAACAGATGAACAACACTTTCCAACTTCTGCTGACCAATAACTGGTATTTAAGGGCATACTGCCTCTGATAGGGGATGTAGCACACCGCTAAAATGGCTAGTAACTATTGAGAGCCTTAGACTCCATGCCTTGGTCTAAGACACTTTTAAAGGCTACTCCCTAGCAAATCCATAGAACTCAAGAGAAGGCCAAGGAGAAGTGGAGGCCCTAGTTTAAAAGGTAAAGGGTAAAGGACCCCTGGACAGTTAAGTCCAGTCAAAGGTGACTGTGGCACTCATCTTGCTTTCAGGCTGAGGTAGCCGGCATTTGCCCACATGCAGCTTTCCAGGACATGTGGCCAGCATGACTAAACCGCTTCTGGTGAAATGGAACACCATGACGGAAACTAGAGTGCACAGAAACACTGTTTACCTTCCTGCTGCAGTGGTACCTATTTATCAACTTGCACTGGTGTGCTTTCTAACTGCTAGGTTGGCAGGAGCTGGGACAGAGCGTTGGGAGCTCACACCGTCTCAGGGATTCGAACCACGACCTTCCAATCAGCAAGCCCAAGAGGCTGAGTTGTTTAGACCACAGCACCACCCATGTCCCCACAGGGGACCCCTTTAGCCCAAGCAGCCACTTATTGGAGAATGAGTGAGTTTTGGAAACTCACTACCAATTTGTTCGAGATGGGAGAGGAATTTTTGACCCTCTTCCCATCTCACTGAAGGTCTGGTTGCCTAGACAACTGTCCAGTAAGTTGTAAGTTGAGACCCAAATAGCCTGGGCACTTTGGGGGCACCCAGGGGGGAGATGATATCAATATGGAGTCACACATCCCATGACCTGTAACCTTTCTTGAGGTATGTAGAAGGATGTTTAAAGATGTTTCAATGTTTTATGACCCTTTGTGTGCTGTGTTTAAAATCCCCATATAAGCTTTCTTCTAATGCGCCTTGGGGCAATCTTTCTAACTAGCAGTTCTGCAAGAAGAAGAAGAATTTGGATTTGATATCCCGCTTTATCACTACCCGAAGGAGTCTCAAAGCGGCTAACATTCTCCTTTCCTTTCCCTTCCTCCCCCACAACAAACACTCTGTGAGGTGAGTGGGGCTGAGAGACTTCAGAGAAGTGTGACTGGCCCAAGGTCACCCAGCAGCTGCATGTGGAGGAGCGGAGACGCGAACCCGGTTCCCCAGATTACAAGTCTACCTGATTCTTCAGCTTGCTATTCTCTTGGCCTTGTGTTTTGTTTAAAAAGGGTTCCCTCACATGGGTAACGGACCAGTAGTTTAGAAGTAAGTTCTTACCACAGCTTCACCACATCCCTGCTTAATTGCGGGCCAAAAGTGACTGCAGTTGAGGGAAGGCTCACACAACTGAAGATGTGGGAGATTTCATCTCCTACATGTGGGGATTCCATCTCCAAAAGAGAGCTCTTGACACTCAAGCAAAGAGCAACAAAAATATGTTTATGCCTGTTTTCCTCCTAGCCGCCGGCTATCACTTTGGTGTTCTACTTCCCTGAATGAATTCCCTTATCAGAAAGCATACAGTACACACTGAATTGTTCAGCCTTTGGAGGGGAATTCTTTGAGCGTTTGTGGATGAAGATCAATCAGCTGATCCTATAGAAAAGAAATCAGAATAAGAGTATGTAATCGTTTTAGATTTCCCACCAAAAGTACTGGAGAAGTCCTTGAAATATAAAAGAAATTCACATTTCAAAGACCTAAACCTATCTGAAACCAATGAAGTACTAGTTGATTTCTTTCTGTTGGTTTATACTGACAAATGGTTTATATTCTGCCCTAACAGGGATCCCAAGGCAATTGATGAAGCAAAATAAATAAAATACTAAAATTAATTCCAAAATAAAACAATAGTAAAGAGAACACGTTTCTTTTATTCAATTATAATACTTGCAAACTAGCTTTTAAGCAGGAATATTCCCCAAAAAACTGGTTGTAAACAAAACAAAAAGTGGTGGGGATGACAACAACATAACAATGCAATTTCTTTAAAAAACCCACCAGGGTTAAAACCAATATTTAAAAATAAAAACAGCAGCAGCAGTTAGACCAAAAACCATACCCTTACCTTTGAAAAGAAGTTAAGCTGCCACTTATCTCTTAATTTTCTATGGATAGAGGTGAAAATGTGGCTAACTTTTCAAAATGCGGGCAATACAAACACACACACAGAGAGAGAGAGAGAGAGAGAGAGAGAGAGAGAGAGAGCGCGCACTACTTCTGGTTGTTATCAATACTATATATAAAAATGTCTGAAAGCAATGGCTTCGTTGTCATAGCCTGGGCGTGGGAAACTTAAAGAAGGAATCAATAAATATCACCCACTCAACCCCAATAAAACCCAGGACCAGACTAAGTCAATATTAAGCAACAAAAGTAGTCAAATAAGTTGCTTTATTTCTTTTTTAAAAATAACAACCCACAGCCGGAGGGTTCCTTTGTTTTGTAATACAGTTGCACACATTCAAACTGGATGAGTTCAAATTTGAAATCAGCAAAGTAATCGCAAATGTTTGTACTATCACTTGTCTCAAATGCTTAAATCTTTATGGATTACAGTTGTACCTTGGAAGTTGAACAGAATCTGTTTGACTTCAGAAACGAAAGTGCAGTTTCTGATTGGCTGCAAGAAGCTCCTGCAGCCAATTGGAAGCCATGGAAGCCCCGTAGGACATTCAGCTTCCAAAACCTGAACACACACTTCTGGTTTTCAATCGTTCGGGAGCTGGAACTTCCAAGACATTTGGGAGCTGAGGTACAACTGTATAACAGGGATGGGAAACCTGTGGACCTCCCAAAGTACATGGGAAACAGCAGAAAATACCTGCCTTAAGGTCACTGCCCTATGTTATTCTGCAGGGTGTGGTGCCATGAGTAGAATTTTCCAAGATGATCTACGTGATCTTGCATAGACATGTGTCCACTCAGATAACCTGCACACTCTGGGGTTGAAACAAATTTGGAGATTCCTCCAAGGGAAAAACTAAGAATCCAAAAGGATCCCAAAAGAGTTTCAGTGAGCCTTGGGAAATGTCTCAGGGAGCAAGTGTTCATGTGAAAGGTAGAAAGATGTCCCACAGCAGTCTTCAGGCAGGCACAGAGGTGTTATCCAATGGTGAAGCTGCTCTTCAAGTTAGATAATTAAAGGGCTGATCCTAACCCCATTTTCTTGGAAGAATGCCCCCTTGAATTCAGTGGAACTTACATCCGGGTAGATGCGGTTACTGCTATCAGATCTATTAACTTTTTGTACTGTGCTTTCCTTGTTACATGGTTGCTCCACGGGATATAGTAACTAAAATGAGCAATAATGCACCTATCACAGTGTACTGAGCTGGATTAATTTGCAATGTGAGCTCCAGCCATGGAATATAAAAAAAGAGAAAAATGGGGATTTGGAGCAAATGATTGCATTTAAGAACAATGGTGAAGAAGAGAGCAGAAAGGCTATTTAGGATTACATAGTCGGGGCCAGGGAAAAGTCCAGATGGGCTTTCAGCCACTGAAGGAATGAAATGACAATGGCAGATGATATTTGACAGCAGTCAATGCAAAAATAGCACATATTACAAAAATAGGCCGTACTCTCCAAGTAGCGTACGCAGATGCGGTCACAACATGGAGGGTCCTCTAAGGAAATAGACACAGGAACAACCGCGAAAACGTCTACCCTGTGAGTGGCAGCAGTTTTGAAAAGCATATATGCTTGAATGCATTGTGGAACAAAGTGAAACAAGCAAGGCATATGGTTTCCCCACCCAGAAATCTAAGTGCTAAATTTGGTAGAATTTTAGAGCAGAGAGGGCTGTTGTGGTCATGTTCTGATCTCTGTGATGCTGACATGGGGTATCAAGTCTTGCAGGCATCTGGTCGGCCACGGTGTTAGGATATAGTTCCGTTCCCCCTTAAAAGGGTACAGGCATGACTGTTGTATGTCACATGCCTGTTTACTTCCAGCACTTGCTGGGAACTTCCGCTTGTATATAGCTTTTGTGTTTCTGCTGTTTTGCTGGAGACGAAGGGAAGCAGACATGTTTTCCTCTGTTCCTGAACTATGCTGAATAAAATGCTGTACGTTATACGTACACATTTCTCTGTCTGCCTCTTCTGCTGTGAGAAGATTTACACACTCTGCTGATAGGGCATGCATGGGTACATATCTGAGGCTCGTTTCACTAATTGATGCTGTTACAAGGGAGACCGGCTGCTGGCCGGTGGCTGGAGCCAGCTGGGGGCCTGCCTGATGCCTGCCTGATGCCTGCAGTATCCCAACAAGGACTGGATGGTGGATTAGATGAACTGTTGACCTGATCCAGCAGCCTCTTCTTATGTTCTAATGGGGAGGTGAGGATTGTCCCATGAAAGGAGAGAAACCCAAACTTCATGAAAAGAAGAAACTGTAAAGAATGTAAGAAGAGCCTGCTGGATCAAGCCAATGGCCAATCTCGTGCAGCAGCCTGTTCTCATAGTGGCCAGCCAGATGTCTGTGGGAAACCCATGAGCAGGACCCACGTGTAAGAGCAACTGGCATTCAGAAGGATTACTTCCTCTGACCATGGAGGCAAAGCCAAGCCATCATGGCTAATAGCCTTTTATAGCCTTCTCCTCCATGAATTTGCCCAACTCTCTTTGGAAGCCATCAAGGTAGGTGACCATCAGTTCCTCCTGTGGGAGCAACAGCCACTGTGGTGTAGTGGTTAAGAGTGGTAAACTCATAATCTGGTGAACTGGGTTTGCTTCCCCACTCCTCCACATGCAGCTGCTGAGTGACCTCCTCCTCCTCCTCCTCCTCCTCCTCCTCCTCCTTCTTCTTCTTCTTCTTCTTCTTCTTCTTCTTCTTCTTCTTCTGCTTCACTGTGTGCTGTTCTTCACAGGGGCAGATCACTGGTGCACCTGCAGAAGCAAAGGTAGCCTTCCGTCTTCACGCCAGCTCTTCTTGAGGCAAAGGAGCTCAAAGCAAGATGCAAAATGACAGAATAAATGAGAATGACCTGGATTTAGTCTACATTCATTGTCTGAACTGGGCTAAGAATTGGGAATAGGAATAATAGCACCAATTCAGAGATGTTCAGGTGGATTCAGCTAGGGACCCATGTGTGGTGAGTTTATTTTCCATAAACAAAGCTATCAATTTACAACAACAGTATCATTCTGTCCAATAGCAGAATAAATGAAAGGGGGGAAAAGAAAATTATATAAGGTGTTTTTAGCATGGCTGGGACATCAGAGGAGGGAGTGGGGGAAGACACAACCTTGTCCCAGAAAAAAAAGAGAGGAGCTGCGGGGGAGGGGGGGACACGACAATATTCAATCAAGTCAAAAAATGGAAGAAAAAGGTATATACAAAAATTTATCAGTTCTGATCCCCCCCAAAACCTTTTCCTCCTCCTGGGTCAGCTTTTCAGCCAAGACTAGTTGCCAAATTCCATTGTAAAGGTAAAGGGACCCCTGACCATTAGGTCCAGTCGCGGATGACTCTGGGGTTGCGGCGCTCATCTCACTCTATAGGCAAAGGGAGCCGGCGTTTGTTCGCAGGCAGTTTTCCGGGTCATGTGGCCAGCATGACTAAGCCGCTTCTGCCGAAACCAGAGCAGCACATGGAAACGCTGTTTACCTTCCCGCCGGAGCAGTACCTTTTTATCTACTTGCACTTTGACGTGCTTTCGAACTGCTAGGTTGGCAGGAGCTGGGACCAAGCAACAGGAGCTCACCCTGTTGCGGGGATTCGAACCGCCGACCTTCTGATCGGCAAGCCCTAGGCTCTGTGGTTTACACCACAGCACCACCCGCATCCCTGTAAATTCCATTGTACCAAGTTTTAAAGGATCAGTAGCTTTCTGAACCTTAGGACGTGGATCAGTTAGGTTGTAAGATGTCCATACTTTAGGAAAGAACTGTGCGATTTTCAGGACCATCTTGTGGGTAGTTTTCTAAAGTTTTCTGCAAGTTATCCATAACATTGTCCAAAGTCAGCAGAAGCCATGGCCATATGTGGGACCTATCCCCGTTAAAACAGGCAAACACTTCAGCTTCACATTTTCAGCAAGGTGTATCTGAGGAAGATAACATGGTTTAGGCAAATTTAAGAATACTGCAGGAGATATTCCATGAGAAAACAGGAACGTATCTTTCCAAACAGTTTTAGGTTGTTCAAACATGTCCCCCTTTTGCCCTCACTAGAGTCTGGTGAAGCCAATTCTATTTCCTCCAAGCAGTGAGAAGTCTTAAGTATCAAGACTTTGGATGACAGAGCACTGAAACCTGATGGCAATTTTAGCTTGTGTTAGTTACACTTGGACAGGCAGAGTCCCTGGTCAGGGGAAGAGAGTCCTGGTTAACGTCCTGTTGTTTGTGCTCTGTTTTCTTGCTTGATTTTATTCGTTGATTTTATATTGTTTTCCTAAGTTGGAAAAACACTTTGGTATCTTCCTATACATGAAAAGGGCATATTATTTTCTATAATAAGCAATGAGGCAAAGCCTCAGAGTAATGATCAATGTAATCTACCTGCCTGCCTATTGGGATCTGCATGTATCACCTTATTGAGGGCAAAAAGAAAGATCTAACTTTACTTAGAGCATGTTGTTTCTGGGAAAGGATTTTACCTCTTTGTTCACATACCACCTTCCCAATCTAAATCTAGCAGCAATAACTCGATTCAGTGGAATCTCCAGGTGGAGGCAGAGACCATTGCGATTGATTCTCTGCATAGCTGTCAACGTTTTCCCCCTTTTAAGGGAAATTCCCTTATTCCGAATAGGATTCCTCGCAAGAAAAGGGAAAAGTTGAAAGCTATGATTCTCTGCTCCCTTTCTCCCACCACCAAAGCTCCCCACCCTCATACTATGCAGAGGATCTCCTAACTCTCTAGAGCAATGTTTCAGGGTAAAGAAGTAGGAATGGAGGAGAAATTCAGTTCAGTTTACATATAAAGGAGAATCTTCCTAATTCACACTTTCTAAAGCAACCTTCCTTCAAAATGTACACTATAATGCAGTTCCCCAGCCCAGTAATGTGTAAAAAAACACACATACAGTGGACGCTCGTGTTGAGAACGTGATCCGTGAGGGAGGGACGTTCAAAACCCACAGCGTCCGCAACCCACAGCGCCACGTCTGTGCACATGCGGGTTGGCGCTTCTGTGCATGTGCAAAGCGTGATTTAGTGCTTCTGTGCATGCACGAGCGCCGAAACCCAGAAGTAACCCGTTCTGGTACTTCCAGGTTTTGGCACATCCGTAACCCGAAAACACGCAACCTGAAGCATCTGTAACCCGAGGTATGACTGTATTAGTATAGTGTGTGCATACAATATGTGATATACAGTGGTACCTCGGGTTACATACGCTTCAGGTTACATACGCTTCAGGTTACAGACTCCGCTAACCCAGAAATAGTACCTCGGGTTAAGAACTTTGCTTCAGGATGAGAACAGAAATCGTGCGCTGGTGGCAGCAGTGGGAGGCCCCATTAGTTAAAGTGGTGCTTCAGGTTAAGAACGGACCTCCGGAATGAATTAAGTACTTAACCCAAGGTACCACTGTATACGTATCAGTGAAGATTCCTATATTGCAGACGGTTGGACTAGATGACCCTTGGTGTCAGAGAACGGGACTCTCAGACAGGCAGAGACAGACAGATACAGTGGAAGGAGGGGGAGAATTCCTAAGAGAGGGGCAAGAAGCAGTCAGCCACAGGAATTGAACCTTTGTACACAGAGAGACACAGAAATGCAGAAATGCAACTGCAAAGCTCAGATAGTGACACAGACATGGAAATAGTGGGAGTACAATCTCCCCAATCTTGTAGACTCAAGAGATTAAATGAGAAGCAAGAAAGTAACAGGAAGAGAAGGTGGTGTTTTTCCCGTTGGGGGGAAAGGGGGTGGAGCTTAGTTCTGGCAACTGTGCTATTGGAGGAGGACTGAGATTACTGAGCTCGAACTGGGGCTTTTAATTGACTAATAAATCTGAAATAATTAACTACCAGAGTCGTCTCGTGTGGGGGGGAGAGACCCAAGCCTGACACGTGGGATATCTTCCAACTCTACAATTTTGTGGTTGTATGATTCTAGAACAGAAATGTGTTTATTAGGCAAAACTGCATAGAAACAATGGGTGTACTAGGAGAAATTTAAACCAAGACTGTATGGAACTTGCCGAACTGACCGGGAGACTCCAAGACCAGAGAGAAGAGACGGTGGAAGAAGACTGGAAGACGTTTAAGGAATATTTGAAAAAATATGTTAATATTTAACCTTAGAATAGCTTTGGAAGTAGATATAGGCTGTAGGGTTAGAAGTAGAAGATAGGGTATCTTTAAAAAGTATTATTTGTAAGTGATAAGATGTGAAGTTATTTTAAGTGTGATTTTTTTAAAAAAGATGGTTAGAAATTATGATATATGTAAACTGCTAAAGATGAAGTAAAATGAAAATCAGATAGGTGGGACTTGGGAAAGCCCACTTAACAATATTTAGAAAAATAAGGATATGACAAGAATTTGTTCGTATTGTTTGTTTTTCTGTTTGTGTTTTTCATTTGTGTTATAAAATGAATTAAAAAATGAGGGGTAAAGGAGAAATTTAAACAAAGATAAAAGATGTACTTTTATGGGGACGCTTAAAAAATAATAATCATGTACTGATGTGGAAAAATGGATAAGTGAAACTGAGACTGGAAAAATGATAAACTGAAATAGAAATTGACAGATTTCATAGAATCATAGAATCATAGAGTTGGAAGAGACCACAAGGGCCATCGAGTCCAACCCCCTGCCAAGCAGGAAACACCATCAGAGCACTCCTGACATATGGTTGTCAAGCCTCTGCTTAAAGACCTCCAAAGGAGGAGACTCCACCACACTCCTTGGCAGCAAATTCCACTGTCAAACAGCTCTTACTGTCAGGAAGTTCTTCCTAATGTTTAGGTGGAATCTTCTTTCTTGTAGTTTGGATCCATTGCTCCGTGTCCGCTTCTCTGGAGCAGCAGAAAACAACCTTTCTCCCTCCTCTATGTGACATCCTTTTATATATTTGAACATGGCTATCATATCACCCCTTAACCTCCTCTTCTCCAGGCTAAACATGCCCAGCTCCCTTAGCCGTTCCTCATAAGGCATCATTTCCAGGCCTTTGACCATTTTGGTTGCCCTCCTCTGGACACGTTCCAGTTTGTCAGCGTCCTTCTTGAACTGTGGTGCCCAGAACTGGACACAGTACTCCAGGTGAGGTCTGACCAGAGCAGAATACAGTGGCACTATTACTTCCCTTGATCTAGATGCTATACTCCTATTGATGCAGCCCAGAATTGCATTGGCTTTTTTAGCTGCCGCGTCACACTGTTGGCTTCCTACACAGGGGAGCAGCAGGGAGAAGATTGTCAAAAATCATTTTCCAAAGAATTATACCATGAATTACTCCACTCACAGTAATTCTGGATCCAACCTATCTGCTGCAATCCCAACCAGTGTCTGTTTCGTTGTTTGTTTTTAAGGAAAGCTCTTGGAGACCTGAACATGGGTCTCCTGCATCTCATCTAGCCTGATCTGCAGAATCCGTTCCACCCACAGATCTATAATTCTTTTCTTAACTAGCCTTAACCCAGCACTATTGAAAATACTAGACAGACAGCATACATCCAGTAATGTCTGACATCTCAGTGACCCATAAATGTATTTAACAAGCGCTGGAGCTCTGGCTGCATCTCTTTTTTAAAGGCTGAGGGGAGGAAAACCTTTCACGGGTTTCCGAAGGGTGCGGAGATCACTCCAATACTTAGATGTTTTATGGCAACAGTTTTATTTAAACTAAACTGTTTCTGCATTAAAAATCCATTAAAACCTGCCTGCATAAAAGCAAATACCAGGGGATTCAATTACTCAGATTGTTCACAGTCAGCTTATTCATGCAATCGGCCTTCTCTTCTCTACATGCTTCCACCTGGGAATGCCTAAGAGGGTGGGGGGGGGAAAGTGCTATCCAAAAATACGACAGAGAAACAAATGTCAGTGTTTTACTGCACCAGAAGGCATTTGAATCCAGATTAAGGCTGTGTTTAAACACACTGTTGTTTCTATGTTTTCTCTAAAAGGTTCGTGCCCTCGAAGACCTCAGGAATGGTCCAGCGGAATGAGAATCTGAAAGGGTCAGAGTGCAACACCACTGTTCTCATTGTCATGAATTTTACCCAAGATGTATTGTACTTTTCTTGCTTAGTGTGTCATAAAATAATAATTATAATTATAATTATACATTTTTATTTATACCCTGTCCTTCCCGGTTCAAAACCAGGCTCAGGGCAGCTAACAACAAATTTTAAACACTTAATTATAAAAGCAGCATAAAATACAGTATAAAAACATGAATAACAATAAAATTCAAAGTTCAGAAATCAATTTAGGGGAAATCCATCTAATAAGCATTAGGGCTAGCTGGCTAAATTAGTCCTACTTGGGCCAGTGAGGAGGCCAGGGGAGAATTAGTTGTGGGATCCCAGAGCGGGTAATCTTCATAAAAAGGGGAGGGGGAGGGAAGAGAAGAGAAGGGAAATAAAAGATCAGGCTGAATTCAAATTAAAGGCCATGCGGAATAGCTCTGTCTTACAGGCCTGATGGAAGGAGGTTAAATCCTGAAGGGCCCTAGTCTCATGGGACAGAGCATTCCACCAGGTCGGAGCCATCACTGAAAAGGCCCTCCACCACTGAAAAGGTGAAGGATAGTTTGACCTCCTTAGGGCCCAGGACCTCTAAACTATGGTTATTCATGGACCTTAAGGTCCTCTGCAGGGCATACCAGGAGAGGCAGTCCCGTAAATTCGAGGGCCCTAAGCCACAAAGTGCTTTAAACGTCAAAACCAGCACCTTGAACCTGACCCTATATTCCACCGGGAGCCAGTGCAACTGGTAAAGCACTGGGTGAATATGCTCCCATGGCAGAGACCCCGTGAGGAGCCTCGCTGCAGCATTCTGCACCCGCTGGAGTTTCTGGGACAGCTTCAAGGGCAGCCCCGCGTAGAGCGAATTACAGTAGTGAAGCCTGGATGTGACCGTTGCATGGATCACTGTGGCCAGATCGGGGCGGGAAAGGTAAGGGACCAACTCCAATATATTGGAGTCTGCTACTATGCTGTCCAGTGTAGTGTTGGGGTAAAAGGTATCTGCTGCTTTGTGCTGGACTTCAGGCACCTTGGACACCTGAAGAAGAAACAAGATCTATGGGAATGTTAGTGCTGTGAGTCCCTCCATCCTTTGTTCAGGATATATACAGTATATTTATGTCAAAAAAGCCATATATCCTAAATATGCTACAGTCTCCATTGACCTCTTTCCTAGGAAACCAAACTCTGGGGGAAATGATTGGAGGCCCTGGAGTCTTTCCCTGCTCAGAGATTGGGCTGGCACCTGTCTGTCTGTCTGACTGACTGTCTGTCTGTCTGTCTGTCTCTCTCTCTCTCTCAACCTCTCTCCCCGATTGCCCGCCATCAATTAATGAGAAAAGAAATTGCACTCCAAAACCATTGAAGGGAAGATAAACTCTTTTGGTGAAATTCACAATGTTGGGGTGAAGAGTTTAGTTTAGTTGAGGTAGCCACAGGTATTTCTGAGCCTTTTTTCTTTCATTATTCAAACCATCTCCCTGGTAGTCTGCATGCTGAAGCCTTCCTGAGTGATCACGTTTCCTGAAAACCCCATGGCACCCTCGGGTGGGCTTTCCTGTAAGTGCTGGAAGGTGCGGAGGCTTCCTACTGTGTTTCTGACATTGGTTCATTGTTATTCAAATAAAATGTTTTCACTATTAAGCATGTCATTGTGGATTGGTTTTTTTATTTTTTATTTTTTGTTTAAGGTAAAAAGAGGGACATCCCTTACAAGGAACATCTTGGAGCCACAACAGTGGAGTGTCACCTTTAAAAAGATCTCTTAAAAAAGGTGGGTTCACCATCTGCCAAGGCCACCTGTTCTGCTCCCATATATGTCTTGCTGTTGTTGTTTAGTCGTTTAGTCGTGTCCGACTCTTCATGACCCCATGGAGACCAGAGCATGCCAGACACTCCTGTCTTCCACTGCCTCCTGCAGTTTGGTCAAACTCATGCTGGTAGCTTCGAGAACACAGTCCAACCATCTCATCCTCTGTCATCCCCTTCTCCTTGTGCCCATGTATGTCTAGGTAAAGGTAAAGGGACCCCTGGCCATTAGGTCCAGTCGTGGCCGATTCTAGGGTTGCAGTGCTCATCTCGCTTTATTGGCCTAGGGAGCCGGCGTACAGCTTCCAGGTCATGTGGCCAGCATGACTAAGCCGCTTCTGGTGAACCAGAGCAGTGCACGGAAACGCCGTTTACCTTCCCACCAGAGCAGTACCTATTTATCTACTTGCACTTTGACGTGCTTTCGAACTGCTAGGTTGGCAGGAGCAGGGACTGATGCTCTGTGGTTTAACCCACAGCGCCACCCGTGTCCCTTCCATGTATGTCTACATCCCTTCAAATAGAACATCAGAATTTAATAAGAGCTCTGCTGAATCAGTTTAGTCCAGGGTCCTGTATCCTACAGGGTCCAATCAGATGCCCCTGGGAAACCCACAAGCAGGACACAAGTATAATAGCACTCTCCCCTTTGTGCTTCCCTGCAATTGGTATAAAAACATCTGAAGATTGCTATCATATTGCCTGTTAATAATCTCTTCTCCAGACAAAACATACCCAGCTCCTTCAACCAATCCTCACAGGACTTGGTCTACAGGCCCTTCATTATCTTTGTCAGCCTCTCTGGACATGTGCCAGTTTGTGGATATTGGAGAGAGCCCAGTGTGTTGTGAATCAGCTGAGAGTCCATAGCAACTGTGAATCCCTAGCTGATGCACTGTAAGTTGAAAAAGGGGGCCTTTAACAAGCATCAAGGTGAGCTTCTGTGGTACTGCTAAGTGCAAGCATTACTGACAATAATTACACCTTTTTGACTTACCCAGAAGCTTGTGGAAACGACCAGATATGTTTGTATGGACAGTTGATTAGCAGCACGATCACATGGTCCAAACCAAGGCTTTTGCAGCCAGGAATAACTATAATTTACAGCACTAAAACATTAATCTACCCTTGTGGAACAATGAAAGTAAGGTATGGAAGGATTCAGGGACAGAAAGTGTTCAAAATGAAGAGGGCCCAGAATAGTATAGATGTATTTCTACAGGGCTACAATTTGTGTTATTCTTGGCAGAGGCAAAGGACAAAGAAAGGTCAGCCCATTCTCCATTTCCATGGATTGACCACTATCTGTGGGCTTATATTGCTGTATTTTTCTTAAACTGGCTGAGTTGGAAGATGCAGCAAATGCAGAAACACAAAATGCAGAAACACAATGGGATTACTCCTGTTGAATGTGTCTTGTGTTCCTCCAATGCACAGTCCCGGGGCGGCTAGCTTAATACTGAAGCCCTTGCTGATGGGGCAGAGGTTGTATCCCAAAGAACAGCAGCAAGGCAAGCCATATCCAGTAGTCGAGACAAATCCAGTAGGTACTGCCACATATCAACTAGGACAGAGTTGGAGAGCTCCCTGCTGATGCACTGAAAATTTCAACAAGCCTCAGAACGGGCTTCCGTGGTGCAGCTAAGTTCAAGCACTATTGACAACAAGAACACACTAAAACTTACAAGAAGCTTGTTGCAGTGGCCAAACATGTTTGCATGGGTGGCAAATTAATTCTCAGTGTGACTATGTGGCCAAGACCATGACTTGCAAGAAGGCATGACAACAATCATAATCTATAGCTTAGGCTCACCAACAACCAGTATTCAGTGGTTCACTGCCTCTGATATCAGAGATTGTTGTTGTTGTTTAGTCGTTTAGTCGTGTCCGACTCTTCATGACCCCATGGACCAGAGCATGCCAGGCACTCCTGTCTTCCACTGCCTCCCGCAGTTTGGTCAAATTCATGCTGGTAGCTTCGAGAACACTATCCAACCATCTCGTCCTCTGTCGTCCCCTTCTCCTTGTGCCCTCCATCTTTCCCAACATCAGGATCTTTTCCAGGGAGTCTTCTCTTCTCATGAGATGGCCAAAGTACTGGAGCCTCAGCTTCAGGAGCTGTCCTTCCAGTGAGCACTCAGGGCTGATTTCCTTAAGAGATACACACTGAATTTGTCTAGTTGCCTTTTAAAATAGCTCAAGCTGGCAACCTTCACTGCATCTTGTGGTAGCAAGTTCCGTGGCTTAGCTGTGTACTGTATAATAATAATAATAATAATAATAATAATAATAATAATAATAATAATAATTTATTATTTATACTCCGCCCATCTGACTGGGTTTCCCCAGTTACTCTGGGCAGCTCCCAACAGAATGCTAAAAACACAATAAAACATTGAACATTAAAACTCCCCTAAACAGTGGGTTCCATTCCTTCCTTGTATAGTGGGGGACATTTGCCACACCCCCCACCCCTGCAAGAAGAAGAGAGATGGACTCTCCTACAAGGGTAGCATGGGCAATTAAGTGGGGGTGGTTTGCCCTATAGGCGAGAGGCAGAGATCAAGTTGTTTAAGCCTGTTCCACCCAAAACTCTCACATCTTCTCACTGAGACACCCACCTTCCCACCCTTTTGCAGAGTGGGGGCTCTGCTAGTTGCTCTATGGAAGGAGACTTCACACTCTATGATTGGAGAGCTGTTTTGTTTGAATTTGGCTCATTGGCATTTGGGCCTTGTGGGTGAGTCAGTTTCGGAAAATATCTAATTACTATCTGAGCCAGAGTGGTTTTGGGGCCTGTCAGGCGCACTGGTGTGAATGCTGGCCAATGGGGCCATGGCACACATGTCAGGATCATACACTCAAGGAACGCATTGTGGAAGGGGCAGGGGCGTTCCTCACGCCTTGCTGTGTGTTCCCAGTGTGTGGCTTGTAGCTGGCTCAGGAGATGGGAGCATTAAGGTCAGTTCACCTCACAGCCTGGGCCTTTTTTGTTTTGGTTAATTTAGTGGAATTATTCTGATTGGCAGAACCTATAGTTGCTATGTTTTAATCTTCTTTCTTCTCTTTCTTTGGTGATCACCCGTAGCCGAGTAAGATTGTCTTCCATAAACACAGCTTTAGCAATGAGTCCATAAGTGACTGTGGAGGCCAATTCTGGATCCACACATCCTTCCACAGTGGGGACATTGGTTTTCAGGCGGGAGTTGCCCACAGTGTGGATTTGCCAAGCGTGCCTTATGCTTAGCACGTTTCTCCCTTGTGTCCCAAGTTTGAGTGTCTTCAAAGCCCATGACACCTTTGGTAAAGGCTGTTCTCCAATTGGAGTGCTCGCAGGCAAGTGTTTCCTAATTATTGCTGTTTATACTACATTTTTTAGATTTGCCTTGAGACAGTCTTTAAACCTCTTTTGTTGACCACCAGCATTACGCTTTCCATTTTGATGTTCGGAATAGAGTAGTTGCTTTGGAAGACGATCATCAGGCATCCACACAATTTGACCGGTCCAAAAAAGTTGATGTTGAAGAATCATTGCTTCAACACTGGTGATCTTTGCTTCTTCCAGTACACTGGTATTAGTTCTTTTCTTCTTTCTTCTTGAGGCTGTTGACACTAAGTAATTTCCGTGTATGAACTACTCTGCACTCCTATGCAAGCAGGTCTTCTCTTCCACATTCTTCATTCTTCCTGAATTTGGTTTAACTTGGAGAATTTCTAAAATCCATGCCAGCACTGGAATATGTAGCATGTAGTATTCGGCAGGAACCAGCTGTTTCAGCTCATTTGCATCTTCCCCCTCAAAATATTGCTGAGGAGCATATGTGCATGGATGAAACACCTCCCCCTCAAAAGCAAACCTGATGTGATTGCATTGTGATTCTTTTTCTTCAGAAGTGTATAAAATCATGCATTGTATGAAGAAAGCTGACAGAGAAACATTTTTTCTCCTTCTCTCAAAATGCTACAACCTGGCACCATCCAAGGAATGCTGGAAGATTAAAGACATACAAAAGAAAGTACATTTTCATGTAGCTCATGATTACGCTATGGAACTCACTCCCACGAGAGGCAGTGATTGGACAAAGTCAGGCAAAGGACAAAGCCTTTTGCGGCTCTGGGTGCCAACACCTTTAAGGACTGCCTCTCATCATATGAACATACCCAAAACCTATGTTCATTACCCGAGACCCTTGCTTGTGTTGTGCAGAGGATGGAGCACAATAACAAGCCTTTTTAGTTGTTGTTTAGTCATTTAGTCATGTCCGACTCTTTGTGACCCCATGGACCAGAGCACGCCAGGCACTCCTGTCTTCCACTGCCTCCCTCAGTTTGGTCAAACTCATGTTCATAGCTTCAAGAACACTGTCCAACCATCTTGTCCTCTGTCGTCCCCTTCTCCTTGTGCCCTCCATCTTTCCCAACATAAGGGTCTTTTCCAGGGAGTCTTCTCTTCTCATGAGGTGGCCAAAGTATTGGAGCCTCAGCTTCACGATCTGTCCTTGCAGTGAGCACTCAGGGCTGATTTCCTTAAGAATGGAGAGGTTTGATCTTCTTGCAGTCCATGGGACTCTCAAGAGTCTCCTCCAGCATCATAATGTTCTCATCATAGGGACATGGCTGGTGGACATCACTGTCAACTTTTGGGTGTCAGGAAAATATATTCTTGTTCATGCAGGCATTTGGCTCTGAAGTAGGGTCCTGGGATATCATGATAGCCAAGCCTGTTCATTTTCATCTGTTAGTGGGCTGGGGTAGGATTGTTTGTTTGTTTGTTTTGTTACTGCAGTGTGACCATTAATGTTATTTTACCTTTTTTGATGTATTAAGCATCTTGTATCATGTATATTTTAGTATTGTAACTTTCTCCAAGATGTTTTTGTGGTAAGCAATGAATAAATGCAAACTATAAGAATAAGAATAAGAGACACAAAAGTTAATCTGGACACTATATGGCTGCATCAACGGAAGTATTGTGTCCAGACCAAAGGGAAGTAACAGTAGCACTGCATTCTGCCTTGGTCAGATCACACCTGGAGTACTGTGTCCTGGGCACCACAATTTAAGATGGATGTTGACAAGCTGAAACGTGTGCAGAGGAGGGCAACCAAAATTATCAAGGGACTGGAAACTAAGCCTTATGAGGAGCCCTTGAAGGAGCTGGGTATGTTTAGCCTGGAAAAAGGGAGACTGAGAGGAGATATGATTGTCATCTTCAAATACCTTAAGGGCTGTCACATGGAAGAGGGAACATACTTGTTTTCTCCTACTCTGGAAGGTAGGACTCGAAACAATGACTTCAAACTACAAGAAAGGAGATTCCAACTAAACATTCAGAAAAACTTTCTGACAGTAAGAGCTTTTTCAGCAATGGAACAGACTCCCACAAAAGCTAGTGGACTCTCCTTCTTTGGAAGTTTTTAAGCAGAGGTTGGATGGTCATCTGCCATGGATGCTTTAGCTGAGATTCCTGAATTGCAGGGGTGGACTAGATGATCCTTGGGTCCCTTCCAACTGTAAGATTCTATAATTCTGTGAAACAAAAGGGGAAATGAATGGGGAGGGAAGGGAGAGACACAAGTGAATCAGGTATCAACTCTTAAAGGACCGACCGCTTGGAATGGTCATTGATGATCGAAATTGGCAGTGGTCCAGGCTGCTCTGATGGCTTGGATTTCCTGTCTGTCCTCTTATGATTAAGCCAGGTGGAAAAGGTTTCCAGTGGAAACGGTTTTGGGAAGGAAGAGCCAAAAGCCAGTATAATGAATGGAGGGACCATCAATGTCTTATTTTCTATGTTGAGAGACCCAGAGCTGCCATTTCCCTGGCAGCTAAGCATATATCACAAATGTCTGGTTCTGACCTTCATTCCTGCATCAAACTAAATGACTCAATCTGCCATCAGATGTGTGTGTTGTTTAAAGACAAATGGTGCCAATCCAGTTTATTATTGCTCAAATTTTCATCCATATGCATGAACTCTGCTCACGAAACTTGCCATTTATGAATTAATGTGATTGCTGCAATTCTTTATTCTCTTTCATATTTATACATCAAGACACACACAAAAATATGCGATCTTTCTTGATCTGAGGAGCACCTCTGTGACCTGTCATTATCGCTTGTCATTAAGAACCGATTCACCTTTAACATGTTCCCTTTTGCCTTAATTGGTTATTTTCTAGCCAGTTAAATTGCTTGACCCTTCAAATTTTTGAGGCCATTTTTATCTTTCCCCCTTGTTTCAAAACACCCTACCTTCCGTCTAGGTGGCAATTAATCATAACAATTCTGTTGGCAGGAGATTGTTGGTTCTCTGTAGAAGGCACTGTATGTCTCTTCTCCGCAGCTCTCTATCAGTTTGAATATGTTAAGAAGTGGGGGGAGGAAATCTGGTTGTTGATAACTGGGGGTGTGAGTGATAGAAGTTTCTGGCATTCCCTGCAAGCTGGAAGCATAATATGTTCCGTGTCAAAAAGCTACAAGAAAAGGGGAATTGGGATTTTATTAATTACTTTCACACTAAAGGAAAGACCAAAATAAACTCTGCAAATGGAAGCTGAATATACACACAGACCTGAGGCTTGTTGATATGAGACGTTGAACCTCAAATTTGGTTGTTGGTGGGGTAGTGTTACCTTCAAAAGAACTTTGGAAGAGCTCTGCTATATCAGGCCAAAGGAAGATCTAGTCCCGCACCCTGTTCTCTCACATTGTGTGGCCATGGTGCAAGAACGTCCCACATATATCAGCATCAAAAGGAGAAGTGTCATAGCATGCAAAAAGCATCAGCTTCTAACCCTGGTGTCGAAACAAGATAAAAAAATTCCTTCCAGTAGCACCTTAGAGACCAACTAAGTTTGTTATTGGTTTGAGCTTTCGTGTGCATGCACACTTCTTAAGTAGGACTGATAAAGTCCCCTGACTGAAACCCCCAAGAGCCACTGCCAATCAGGGTTGACGGTAAAGGAAAAGGACCCCTGGACGGTTAAGTCCAGTTGAATTCGACTATGGGGTGTGGCACTTATCTCCGCTTTTAGGCCGAGGGAGCTGGCGTTTGTCCGAGTCACGTGGCCAGCAGGACCAAACCACTTCTGGCAATGGGACATCGTGACAGAAGCCACAGAGAACGGAAGCACTGTTTACCTTCCCATTGTGGCGCTACCTATTTATCTATTTGCACTGGTATGCTTTCGAACTGCTAGGCTGGCCGGAGCTGGGACAGAGCAACGGGTGCTCAGCCCGTCACAGGAATTCGAACTGCCAACCTTACGACCGGCAAGCCCAAGAGGCTCAGTGGTTTAGACCGCTGAGCTAGATGGAACAAAGTGTCTGATGCAGTCCACGATAGCTTCCTGTGTTCCGATCTGCACCACACCATGTCTTCAGGTAGTGAATACTGTTGATGGATCTTAGCCAGAACCTGTTGAATATAGCAGAGCATATGCAGACTGTCCAGAAGCAGTCAACTGCAGGCAGGATGAAGCAGGAACAAGACGCTGCTACTAGTAACTTGGTTACTTATAGGTAACAGCAGACTCACAAGTTACTATATACAGGATACAGACACAGATCTTAACTATCTCTGAACAAACTCCAATGAACTCTCAGAACTGCCCAACCAACTAACCAACCAACCAAGCAGGAAGGTCATGAGTCATCATGCCTATGTGGGTGACCTCAACCAATAGCAGAGTTGTATCCAAGGTCCCATATTTCTAGGCAGAATAACTCTCTCTGCTTAGTTTTCTTGGCCTTTGGCCAACTCCTTAATTGCTTCTGTGGGAAGCTGCATCAAATAGCATGTAGTCAAAATTCCCAACAAATACCTCAAAGACTGCCTCTTTCCATATGAACTTACCAAGACCCTGAGATCGTCTTCATGGGCCTCCTCCATGAGAGGTCTGGGGTGTGGCAACAAGAGAACAAGCCTTTTCTGCAGTGGCTCCCTGTTTGTGGAATGCTCTTTGCAGGAAGGTTCAGCTGACACCTTCCTTATACACCTTTAGGTGCGAGGCAAAAACAATCTTCTTTAATAATAATAATAATAATAATTTATTATTTATACCCCGCCCATCTGGCTGGGCCTCCCCAGCCACTCTGGGCGGCTTCCATAGAAACCAAAAATACAGTAAAATATCACACGTTAAAAACTTCCCTGAACAGGGCTGCCTTAAGGTGTCTTCTGAATGTCAGGTACAGTGGTGCCTCGCAAGACGAAATTAATTCGTTCCGCAAGTTTTTTCTTCTTGCGAGTTTTTCGTCTTGCGAAGCACGGTTTCCCATAGGAATGCATTGAAAATCAATTAATGCGTTCCTGGGGAAACCGCCTTCAGACCAGGTCCGGGGACAGTCTGTCCCCCGACCTCTTCTGAAGGCTGGGGGGGGGACAAGGGCTTTTCTTCCCACCCCCCAGCCTTCAGAAGGCTGTTCTGAAGGCTGGGGGTGGGAAGAAAAGCCCTTCTTCCCACCTCCCGCCCCGCAAGCTCCGGGGACAGGAGGGCTTTGCTGCCGACCGCCAGCATTTTAAAAGCCCCTGCTGTCCCGGGGCGATTTTAAAATGCTGGCGGGCGGGAACGAAGTCTCTGCTGTCCCGGGGAGATTATAAATGCTGGGGGTCGGGAGTGAACGCTTCGCTGCCGACCCTCAGCATTTTAAAATCTCCCCGAGACAGCAGAGAAGTCTCTGCTGTCCCGGGGAGATTTTAAAATGCTGGCGGGCTCCTGCCATAGGCGCGCGTCACCTCTCCAGCCAGGAGAGGGTCGCAGGGGGCTGCTTTAGCCCCCCGCGCGCTCTCCCAGCTGGAGAGGTGACCCGCGCCTATGGAGGCTCCTGCCATAGGCGCGCGTCACCTCTCCAGCCGGGAGAGGGTCGCAGGGGGCTGCTTTAGCCCCGCGCGCGCTCTCCCAGCTGGAGAGGTGACGTGCGCCTATGGAGGCTCCTGCCATAGGCGCGCGTCACCTCTCCAGCCGGGGGAGGGTCGCAGGGGGCTGCTTTAGCCCCCCGCGTGCTCTCCCAGCTGGAGAGGTGACCCGCGCCTATGGAGGCTCCTGCCATAGGCGCGCGTCACCTCTCCAGCCGGGAGAGGGTCGCAGGGGGCTGCTTTAGCCCCGCGCGCGCTCTCCCAGCTGGAGAGGTGACGCACGCCTATGGAGGCTCCTGCCATAGGCGCACGTCACCTCTCCAGCCGGGAGAGGGTCGCAGGGGGCTGCTTCTCTGCTGTCCCGGGGAGATTTTAAAATGCTGGCGGGCGGGAGCGAATTCCAACTTGTGCATATGGACCTATGTGGCCCAATGCCTGTTGCTAGCATGGGAGGTTCGAGGTATGCACTGTGTCTCTCAGATGACAAAACAAAGGTTACATGGTTTTTTCCTCTCAAAACAAAAGCAGATACTGCAGAAACAGTTAAAAATTGGGTTCATGCAGTAGAACTTGAATTCGGTACTAGAGTTCTTGCTTTTCAAACAGACAGAGGGTCAGAATTTACTGGGTCTGTGTTGCAGAATTTCTTTAAGAAAAAGGGAATTAAGCATCGTCTGTCTACACCTTATTCCCCCCAAGAAGGAGGCGTGGCCGAACGTAAAAACAGGGTTCTGCAAGAGTTGGCAAACTCTATGTTGTTTGATGCTAAACTTCCTCAAAGTTACTGGGCGGAAGCCTGGAAGACGGCTACTCATGTTCTGAACCGAGTATATAATTCGGTAATTGATACTACGCCATATTTTGCTTTATATGGGAAGAAGCCCAAAGTTAATTACTTTCGGGTGTTTGGATCTCAAGCCTATGTACTTATCCCAAAAGCGTTAAGGAAAAAGGGAAGTCCAAGGGCTAGGAAACTCATCTTTTGTGGGTACGAACCACATGCCAAATCTTGGAGGTTCGTGAACCCAGATGGGGATACTACAAGAGTGGTCCTCAGTAGGAGCGCTGAATTTTGTGAGCAATCCGGATGGACTCACTTACATGCTAACCCTGACATTTTGAGAGATGATTTAGGCATATATGCTGAGAAAGAAAGTCCAGAGGGTGATGAGCCAGAAGGGGACGGTGCACATGGTTCAGATGCAGATTCTGACCAGGCACAAGGTTCTTCTCCTAAGGTAGAAAAGCCAGAATCTAAGAGTGTTCCAACATCGCCAGTCAGTAGGCCTAGCAGACAGCAAAAGCGAAGCAGGTCACCTGCAACACCAAGCCCAAGGGAGGTATCTAAACGGAGGTCTTTATCCCTAGAGGCACGTCCAGACATAAAGTCTGAGACAGATTCTGACAGCCAACGGTCAGAGGGGGCACAAGAGGAGCAATTGCGCAGGTCAAAACGTGCCACAAAGGGCAAGCCGCCAGAGCGGTTTAAGGTGACAAGTGTATACGTAAATATGGCACAGTGTGAGCCAGATAGCTATATAGAGCTACAACAGCTTCTAAGCTCAGAAGCCGCAAAGTGGCAGGAAGCAATGGAAAAAGAGATGGCTTCAATGAAGTCTCTCGGTGTGTTTACAAGTACAGAGCTTCCAAAAGGGCAACAAGCTGTAGGTTGTCGATGGGTATATCGTTTAAAGCCCACAACTACTGAGGAGTTGCAATATAAAGCCCGACTAGTTGCAAAAGGGTTTTCGCAGCGCAAAGGAGTTCACTATTCTCAAATTTATGCCCCTACTTCAAGATCGGAGTCATTAAGAATGCTTTTAGCCTCTTCAGCTAAGAAGGGAAATAAGCTGTTTCATTTTGATGTCAATGTGGCTTATTTAAATGCAGACTTACAGGAGGAAGTCTATATGACGCCACCACCAGGTTTTGAAGGAGACAAGCCAAACCAGGTCTGGCGCCTACACAAATCCATTTATGGGTTGAAACAGTCCGCCCGTAATTGGAATTCCTGCTTAAACGATGCTCTAGAGAGCATGGGGTTCAGAAAGAGCACAGCAGATGCGTGTCTTTATCTAAAAGGCTTGGGATGTGAACAAGAAGCAGTCTTGATATTTGTTGACGATTTATTATACAGTGGAAAGGACGATAAACTTGCACAACAATTTGCCACAAAGCTTGGAGAAAGGTTTCAGATAAAATCACTAGGCAATGTATCTGTTTATCTAGGAGTTAAAATTCAGCAAGATGAAGATGGGAACTATTGGCTCAGCCAAGAAGCTAAGATCCAGCAGTTGCTGGAAAGGTTTAAAATGGACAACTGTGCTGGTGTTAAAACCCCAATGGAGTTAAGTTACACAAAAGATGCTCAAACTGAGCAACAGGCAGAGTTCTGTAATCCCGGGGTTTACCAGTCAGCGATAGGCAGTCTACTCCACATTGCACAGTGGACTCGGCCCGATATAACATATGCTGTCAACATGCTGTGTAGACAAGCTGAAAAACCATCAATGCATGCTTGGCAAGGAGTAAAAAGAGTTTTAAGGTATCTCCAAACTACCAAAAGGTATCGCTTAAAACTATCAGCAGAGGGCAGCACACAAATTGAATGTTGGGCTGACAGCAGTTGGGCTGATGCTGGACCAGATAGAAAATCAGTGTCAGGAATGGCGATAAAATTTGGAAATGCACTAATTGGTTGGAGATCAAGAAAACAATCACTTATAGCTTTAAGTTCAACTGAATCTGAGTTCAATGCATTATCAGATGTATGTAGAGAACTGGAATTTTATAAGCAACTGGTACAAGAATTGTTTGGAGAATGTTCCCTACCTATCAGAGTGTGGGAAGACAATCAACCTTGTATTAAACTAGCTAAATCAGGTCAATTCAAGGCACACACAAAACATTTGGATATCCGTTATCAAAATGTATGCCAAAGTGTAAAACAAGGTTTAATTGAACTAAAGTATTGTCCAAGCCAAGAAAATCTCGCAGACGGTTTTACAAAAGCTTTGAGTCCGCAATCTCATAAATGTTTCTGTTCAGGTTTAAATTTGAATTAAGGTTGGTACAGCTCAGTGTTACGAGCGAGAGGGGGTGTTGGTATTAAAGGGTTAAGAAGCTCTAGTCAAGACGCTCTAATCACTGAGCAGCTGGAGGTCGTTAGGCTTCCAGGAATGTGAGTTTGTATAAATAGTCAACTCACTCGTGTGTTTGCTCCCCCTTCCCCCTTCCTTTTCTTTTGGGGCGTGTTTGCCAGGGTTTTTTGTTTTGTGTAAATAAACCTTTTATTTGAGTTCCAAACCGCTTGCTCCAAGATTCCTTTATTGAAAAGATGCTGACTCTCCAGCCCTTCTTGAGCCGCTGTGCGAAATGCTCTGCTGTAATGGGACATTGTCGCTTCGGAAGCGCACTGGACATTTGATAAGCATTAAACTAATTAAAGTTTAATGGGACAACCCGGAACTATTTTTCTGGGTTTCGCTGCCCGCGTATGCACAGTAGTGCTCTACCATGCCACATGCATGCACAGAAGCGGTCCCTCCGGTTGCGGAAACCTTGGGATCCAACCGGAGCTCTGGAACGGATACCGTATGCAACTGGAGGTACTACTGTATTTATTATTATTATTATTATTATTATTATTATTATTATTATTATTCCATAGTTTGTGTACTTACCTTCCCACCTTCATGAATAACATGCCATAATGCAACTTCACACTGCCTCTGAATGTGGTGGCACAAAGGGGCAGTGGGCATTTGAGCACGACCCTCACAGGGCTTCGCACCCCAAAATAGCCGATTTAGCCATTCATGAACTAGGGAATATAGTCTTCTGCTTTCACCTCTGTGCACACCTGAGTCTTTCCTATCATGGGGGGGGGGTTACTACAGAGATGAAATTAAGGGTCTGAAATTAGGTGCCTTTCTGCAGTTACATGGTTATTCCGTAAAATGTTGAAAATAGTGCAATTTTCTGCGTCCCCAAATGTGATTATTGCGCTCGGTTTTGCCTGTAGGCGCCACTCGCCTTCTTTGCTGCATTCAAATCATCCCTCACTTTCTTGGAATATAGCACCTGGGATCATGCATAAAACATTTGCGGCCCACGCTTCAAACACCTGCAATTATAATTGGGTCCTTAAAGTTCAGACACCCCCTACAGATCATGAGGGTTTAAAGTGTTTTTTTCCCATTGAAGAAATAGCACATATTGTATCTAGGTGTCTTTTTTTTAAAAAGCTGGATCAAACGGGGGCTTGAACACCAGCTGCTAATTGGGTTCTAAACACTCTCCCTATGTGTTCCATATCACTCTATCTTAACAATGTAAATAATTTGGAAAAACCAGACTGCTTCATCTTATTACATAAAAGGTTTTTTTTAAAAAAAACAAAACACCTAATGAATCAACATGAAAAAGGTAAAGATAACTTATATAGTCTTGTGGAGAGATGGTATTCACAGGAGAAATGGCATATTATTTCCCTCCTGCTGTGAACATGGCTCCTTTCAAATTCAGCACCTCCTATGTTCAGCTGAATAACTAAACATGATAAAAATGTATGCTCACGGTGTAATTCAGGTCCTCATCTATCACCTACTCAGGACAATGAAAATCTATAGCATTCTCTCTATTTCCAATCTTTAGGAATGTGTATTGTTGGTTCTGGGACACGGGTGGCACTGTGGGTTAAACCACAGAGCCCAGGACTTGCAGATCAGAAGGTCGTGGTTCAAATCCCCGCGACGGGGTGAGCTCCCGTTGCTTTGTCCCTGCTCCTGCCAACCTAGCAGTTCAAAAGCACGTCAAAGTGCAAGTAGATAAATCGGTACCACTCCAGCGCTGCTCTGGTTCTCCAGAAGCGGCTTAGTCATGCTGGCCACATGACCCGGAAGCTGTACGCCAGCTCCCTTGGCCGATAAAGCGAGATGAGCGCCGCAACCTGAGAGTCGGCCACGACTGGACCTAATGGTCAGGGCTCCCCTTTACCCTTTACTATTATTGGTTCTAATCCATCAGAAAAAAATGCCAATGGGGCAACCTAACCTCCAAAAAAGAACTCAGTCCATCAAGGACTGGATATGTTCAGTAGCCGTGTAATCCTGGCTGATTGTTTGGGAGGAGGGAAAAATTGGAATGGAATATCTAGAGGAGAGCATGGATAACTGGAACAATGAACAGAAGCAGTCTTGACCGCAACGTTCTGTTGCAGCCCCATTTATATACAGCTGGTTTTGATGCCAAGGCCACAGTGGCATGGCATGGTGTGGCAGGGGCCGGGAGGAGTGATTGCCCTGGGTGTGAGTGGGTGTAGATAGATAATTTATTAGGTCGAAGACCAGCTCACATAACATAACACAATAAAAACAGCATTCATAAAGACAAATTATACAATCGGAGCAGATTGCAGCAATAGCTCATGAGTTAAAATTGAGATCTATACATACACCCGTACAACTGAGATTTAGGCTACCATAAAAAATTGACCCTGAGGCGCCCCAAAGGGAAACTTCAGCATTTGCCTAGTAAGCTATTTTATACTAGAGGAGGATCTGTGCCTACAAATCTGGGCACAGAATCTGGCTACAAGCCAGGTCGTTTTATGATCTTTGCCTAAGAGGAGAGAATTTGGTTTAGACTTGTCTGAAAGATCGGCGAGCCTCTTCAGCAAAGGGTCAATGGTGTCTCTACGAAACTCAACAGACATCTAAAAAATATATGTTTGAGGTTTCCTATTTCCCCTAATGGGCAGGCACAAAGTCTCTGTGCGTACGGGACTCTTCTATAGGAGCCTTCCAGAACTGGTGAGGGCAAGGCGATTGCCCCAGGTGCAAATATGAAGGGACAGAACCAGTCTGAGCTCATGCCACCTTCCAGAGCTGTGGGGAGGAAAGCAGGGCAGGACCTTCGGGGCTGAGGCAGCATCTCCTTCTCCTTGTGGCCAGAAAAGGGATTCCTGCACACGCTGCCCCTGGCTGGCTGACAGGTCAAGGCTGAGGTGCTCAGCAGGAGGAGGAGACGTAGCAACAGCAACTGGAAAATAAAACCAAAAAATGAGAGAGGCCAATAGGATGATCTCAGAACTTGGCTTCAGAAAATAAGCATGGCCAGAAGCAATGAATTTCTGGAATGGCTATGGAAGCCATGGAGACTAGGGAAAACAGACAACACTGAGATTTTCTAGTAAGAGAGGGTGAAAATATACCCCTAGCCATATTTGCAACACCACACATAATTGTATACACCTCTAGCCCGCCCCCTCTTACCTGCTGCCTCCTCCTCCTCCTCCTCCTCCTTCTTTTGCTAAGATAAGCATCCACAGATCTTGAAAACATTCACAGAGGTTCGTCTCTTCCTTCCATCACTTTATATGTGAATGTGATGGACAAGTGAATGACAGCCCCACTATGCGATGTTAAGCCTTCATGAAAAGCACTCCATATAGTCCTCCTTTGCACTTCATATAGTCCTCTGCTTGATAATGTAGGCAGATGGTTGTGTGATCAAATGCTTCTTGGATCACCAGGGTTTTGGGGCCCATGCGCCCATATTCTCTTCATTTGGACTTCAGTTTTCTGAAGGAAGGCTCAAATAGCTTATTTGACTCTGTGCTAGCCTTGCTGACATCCTCTTGGCCCTAGTGGTGTCTTTTCTGATCTGCAGTATGCACTCCAGTTGAACTTTTAATACAACTTTTCCTCTATTGGATGCTTCCTTGATTTCATTCTTCATCTCAAGATCTCTCTGAGCCTTTTGATCAGGGAGACAATAGCATGTCCTCTGTACTAAATGACTAAATGTAGTCTTTGGACACCAGTAAAACCAGACACTCTAGTTCACCCATCTTGGCTTGGAGACATCCCCATTCAAGAGGAAGTTTTACACGAACAAAGCTTGATGGGGTCAAAACTGCCAAATTCTGTGTTTAAATCCATTTAAAATGGATTCTTCCTCCTTCACTAAGCAACTTTTGAGGAAGGCTTTGGAGATTTCTAAAAACGGTAGCAGAAAATGACAGATGGAAGCAAGTGGTGCTCCTTTCCATGAATGATAGACACATTGAATTGATCTTCCAGCTCAGGATTGATCTCCCTGGTTTTAGAGCAACTCCTTATCCATCTTCATAATATATAGCCTAGCCCATACTTAGAGGGTTTATATAGCCATCTTTCAAGTGAAACTCAGATGAGGAAAAGAAGCAGAAAAACACTTTTTTTAAAAAAAAACCCACCTAGACAATATCAAATCTATTAATTTCATTTAATGGTTACTCTATATCATACCAGCGACAACATCCTTTCTCCATTATGGTGAAGGCTGAAGAGATGATATTTCTAATCCTTGCTTTGCTTCCATTTTGTGAGATTATACCATCAAAGCACATTTGTAATATAGAATCTTAACTGAAAGGAAAGAAGTTTTATCCCATGCAATGACCAAAGGAGAAAAAAGAATCCCAAAAAGTGCAATATGTTATCCAAACTTGATTTGCAATTTGATAAAGTGTGATTTTCCAGAAGAAAACCTTTTTGTTTATTTCATCAAACTAACCCGGACATATGTTTAATTTAGTTATCTATGTTTGCTTTAAGCCTTTTACTGGTTCTTTGTATTTTATGGCAGATCCTCTTACATATAAAGGTAAAGGACCCCTGGCAGTTAAGTCCAGTCGTGAATGACTCTGGGGTTGTGGCGCTCATCTTTCTTTACTGGCCGAGGGAGCCAGCGTTTGTCTGCAGACAGTTTTTCCAGGTTATGTGGCCGGCATGACTAAGCCACTTCTGGTGAAACCTGAGCAGCGCATGGAAACGCCATTTACATTCCCGCCAGAGCTGTACCTATTTATCTACTTGCACTTTGACGTGCTTTTGAACTGCTAGGTTGGCATATACTTGTATTTTAATAGTTTTGTGGACTCTAGTTTCCTTTTAATCAATAATTTGTATTTTTTTTGTACATGGCTTAGAGAGATTTAAGATTAAGCAGTATATAAACATTTCATTGAAAAAAGTTTTGGCTCAAAGCACATGGGAGTTCTGGGATGAATAATTTCACACAATTTTTAATGTCCATGTTGCCATTGGGCCGGACTGATGACTTTGATCAGTGGATTGCTAATTCTCTCTTATCAAGTTGGGCAAAATATTTTCCTAGATCTCTCCCCTGTGTGTGGTGGGAAGAGTCTCCTCTTCTTCCCATCTGACATACCTGTCCCATGTCTGATCCTATCTGTCTGATGCTATCATAAGGAGAACCCAAAGGCCCATCTAGTCTAGCATCTTGGCCCTCACAATTGCCAGCCAGAAGCCCATGAGAAGCCAACAAGCAGAATCTGAGGGCAACAGCACTCTCCTCAATCAGTTGATGTTTGGAGGCATGACAATGTTAGGCACTGGGCAGGGGAGGAATGGCAGAGACCGCCTCCCCAGCCTGACTCTTCCATAGAAGAAGCAGACAGTTCAGTATTACAACAGGGGTTTGAGGGAGGCCACAGCTTAGATGCAGATGAGTAGAAAAGCTGGGAAATAATGGGAGAGGAGAAGGAGGAAGAAGATGCACCAGAGAGACAGCTGACAGACTCAGTGTCTTTAGAAAGCATGTCTTTACAAATTATATGAAGAAAGTCGGTTCCCAAAATTGTAATTGGCTTAGTCTAAACTAAAAATTCCATAGTTAAACAAATAGTCTCTCTGTTAATGCAAAATGATTACAGACAACTGTAATCATATATGAGATCATATAAACTGTATAGTGGTCGAAGGAAGTCAACTTTTTCTATTTTTCTATTTTCCTTTTGACTTTTTAATTTTAATCTTCTTATTAGTAGCTTTTTGGTACAGTCATACCACATGTTACATTTGCTTCATGTTACGTTCTTTCAGGTTACGTCCCGCAGCGACCCAGAAGTACCAGAAAGGGTTACTTCTGAGTTTTGCCGCTTGCGCAGGCGCAGAAGTGCAAAATGACATCACATGCATGCGCAGAAGCGGCGAATCGCAACCTGATTGTGCGCAGATGCGCCGCTGCGGGTTGCTCTTTTTTTATGTCGTGAACGGGCCTCCAGAACGGATCCTGTTCGCAACCAGGGGTACCACTGTATTTGGTAACTTGTATTATTTGTATAACTGCACTCTTTTTGGGGGGCATATATGTAATATTTATATAGGAAAAAAATATATAGAAAGCATTCCAGGCCCACCCTCTCCCAGAACCCGGTGGGCATTGAAAGTAGGAGAGTAGAGAGCTCAGAGGCAGAAGGCACAGATCAGCCACCGTAGGGATGACGCATAATGGGAAAGACGGAGGAGGTGGGGTTTCACTCAGAGCAACTCCATTACTCCAAGAGGCTGCATTTCTTTCTTTTTTTAAAAAAAAAATATTTATTAGAGTTTCCAATTTTTTACAAACAAAAAGAAAAAAGCAAACATAAAAACATTAAAAACACATAAATTTCACAATTTATTTTCTCATAACTTATTTCCCCGACCTCCTCATACCTCCCCTTCTTGTATATCCAGTTCAAATTGTTTATACAGCAAATCCTTATCTCAAAGCATTACAGCTTAAAAAAAAGAAACACCTTATTTTCTCTCCAACATCTTAGATTATTATAACTTTAAATTCTTGCTTACAAAAAGAAAACCATTTTATCATAATTACAGCTTGAAACCACTTAATTTCAGTCCAACATCATTCAACATTCTTTAATTTTACAATATTTTTGTAAATAGTCCTTAAATTTTTTCCAGTCTTCTTCTGCCGACTCTTCTCCCTGGTCACGGATTCTGCTAGTCATTTCTGCCAGTCCAAGAGGCTGCATTTCTAAGCCTCTCTCTGTGAATATTGAATAAAAAGCAACTGGTAAGAACTTCCTTGTCTCCTCCATTCCTGGCAACCTGCTGTGGGGGGCTGAATCCTCTGAAGTCTGACAAACACTTTCAACAAAGATAAGAACGAGCTAATGTGACCACATTTGGTATGTAGTAGTAAATGACAATTAATAATAATAATAATAATAATAATAATAATAATAATAATAATATATTATCACTAATATCCAGCAGTAAGGACTTTTAAATGAAAAACTGTGACCCCTTATTTCTCAATGAGATGATAAAAGAAAGGAATTTGACAACAAACACACCAACAATAAAACATAGATAAAATGGCCACATATAAAACAGTGCTAAAATGTCAATAGAAGTATAGTATTCTATTCTGCTTTGGTCAGACCTCTCTCTTATAGCACTTTATGAGACTTGGAGGACATTGGGGGTTATAGTTTCTTAAAGATGCTTAAAGTCTTAACATACAATAGTTCTCAGGGTTTGTTGGGGAAAGTGATGATTGTTAAAGTCTTATAACAGTGCTTCAAATGTCTTGTGTGGCTATGACCTGTCTAGTTCTGGGCACTAGATGGACAAAGATTATGGGAACTGTAGTTTAACAACACCTGGAGTGTCATATGGGAACTTCAGGAAAACTGGTTGCATGGGGTTATTGCAGGATTAGTAAATCGTTTGTGAATTATGGTCCTAGCATGGGTGTGTGCATCCCAGAAACATTGTAAATAGGTGACTGATTCAACATTCAGCTCTACTTACTCACAAAAGAAATGATACTGGTTTTTTAGAGTCTGGAATAAAGAGCTGGTCTAGTATCCCATAAATAATGGGAGTAGTTGTAGAATTGACAAGGTGTTCTCAGAATAATATAGGCATATTGAAGGAAATAATAATAATTTTAGGGCTTTCAGTTGAAACTGACAGACCTCAGAGTCTGAACAATAGCTCTTTGATCTTGAAAGGCACGCATTGCACATGCCACAATATATTGAAATGACTGGCTGTTGATAATTCAGGAGTGTGTGTGTACGTACTGATTTGCAAAAAAGTTTGCTTGGTGAATCCAGTTTCAGTGAATCTGGAAACAACTGCCACTTTCTGGGCCACTTCAGTTTCAAGTGTCATGGTCCTTCGGCATCATTTTGGTACCAATTAAAAAGGTAATAATTAATATCATTGTTGAAACCACATTGGTAATAATCAAAATCCTAAACTTGGAACTAGATTTTATTTGGCAGACATCTCCAACCCCATGTTTGCTGAAAATATTGGCTATACGAGATTGCGGGAGGGTAATTGGCTGGGAAACTATTATTATTTGATCCCTGTATGGGACAGCTGCATATTCCTGCATTGCAGGGGGCTGGAATAAATGACCCTCGGGGTCCCTTCCAACTCGATAATTTACGATTCTATGATTCCCATTCTCATATCTAAGATATAGTCACCAGATTTTTTTCAATGAATCCGGGGACCCTTTTTTTGGGGGGGGGGAAGCTGAGTAGCAACAGGGAGTCAGTAGTGGGGATGGTGAGGCAAAAGACCCTGGGCCCAAGCACACATGCATAATGTATAAAGGTGCAAAGCCCTTCTTTTGTACCTTGTGAAAGAAGAATGCGCAGAGTTTTTTTTAAAAAACTGGGCAACAGCCACCCACCCGTGACTCCCGAGCCTTCCCTGATCAGTCAAAACAAAGGGGAAGGGGGCAGGAGATCTGTACCGCCGGACGTCCCCCGTTCCCTTTCGGCAGTGGCAGCAGCAGGGGCAGTCAGCAGCCTGGAGCCAGCCTGGTGGTGCAGTTGGCTCTGGTTGGCTTCAGGAGCTGCTCACGGCCAGGGCACCCGCCATTTTTCCTTTCTGGAAGTCCCTATATGATGTGTTGTGCACAAGACACATCATATGGGGACTTCCGGAGAGGAAAAATGGTGGGCGTCACAGCAGCGAGCAGCTCCTGAAGCCAGCCAGAGCCAACTGCGCTACCAGGCTGGCTCCAGGCTGCAGAGGCTGCCACTGCCATGTTTCCTGGGGACAGATTTGCAAATCTGGGGACATTCCAGGGACGGAATTTGTCCAAGAACAGATTTGCAAATCTGGGGACATTCCGGGGACGGAATTTGTCCGGGGACAGATTTGCAAATCTGGGGACTGTCCCCGGGAACCGTCTGGTAAGCCCAATCTAAACTTCAATCTAAGTTCACTCTTCCAATTCACTGTTTGACAGCTGTGGCAGCATCTGTGGGAGGGAGGTCACTCCATATCCTTGGTGCTATTTATGCAACTGCAACAGCGTTTGGAGTGAAAGTTGGCTGGGGGAGAGCTACACCACCTCCCTCCCTGCCCCACTGCTGCTACAGCCACAGCAGCTCCCAAGAAACTTCTTTTTTCACACCAAAAAGCATTCACTGTAGAACATTTAGCTGAACCCTAAATTCCCCTTTCCATTGTGCCCTTTGTAACTCACAAAAAAGGGTTTTGACAGTCTCCTCTGCTATAAATGCACAGTAGAATTATTTTGCTAATGGCCTAGGTTTTTGAATGCGTAATAGACATTGGTAGGAGAACAATGGCAGTCCATTGTTCAGACAGGGCTACCAGGAGGAGGTTACAAAAAAGCAATGGGCTCAAATTGAAAGAGTTTAGGTTAAATGTCTGGAAGGATTTTCTAACCTGACGGAACACTCAGGTAAAGTAGAAAAGTTACAATAGATGGAAGGCTGGAGGCTGCCCTCATTTGAATTCAAAAGAATTTAGATATGTGTCTATCATGGACATGTTAGAAGGAAAATAATGGCTCTGCTTAAATGACAGAGAAATCAATGGCTTGATCATTCATTATTCTGCAGGGATACTAATCAGTAGTTCAGAATGGTCATTTATGTCTGCCTTTTGCTCGGTATCCAGGTAGAAGACAGGGAATTGGGGAACATGTGTCTTTCTTGTGTTTTCACTTGGGCTGTGCATTGGAACTAGCTGAAGCCTGCATCCTGAATTAAACTGCACCCACCTGGAGCAAACCAGGGCTGTCAGAAGGTGGGATGGTCTAGCGGTGAGAGTCAGGTGAGGCAGGCAGACTGAGACTAGGGATGAGAGGCTTGGAGAGACTGGATAATCATTTTGGATGGCATGCATGGTATGACAAGGTAAAGGCCCACAGTGGTTTTAAGAATCATGTAATTAGAAATGCATTATACAATGTATGGACTAGATACAAAGGTCCCCTAGTAAGAAAAACACCAAAATGGATTTCACCAATGGAAGCATAGGCCCCAAAAAAGTTAAATATGGAAAACAAATGGTTGAGGTATTCAGATTTGTTGTTAGAGAATCAGGAAGGTTTTAAATTAAAACCATTTGAACAAATTAAAGATAAAGTGAATTGGTTGCAATGTTATCAAATTAACAAATTATATAAGATGGATAAGAGAAATGGTTTTGCAACAGAAAAAACCAAATTGGAAATGGAGTTGTTAGATACTAATGATAAGAATATGTCTAAAATGTAGTTTGTTGTTGGAGTGGCATACAAAGGATGAACAAGTTAAATCCATTATGATTGATTGGGCAAGAGATGTGGGACATAATATAATGATGGAGGATTGGGAGAGGCTATGGAGGAAAGGGGTTAAGTTCGGACTTCCGGGTTGGCGCCATCGCCGAATGGCGGACTCCCTCCGAGCTCCGGCGACGCGGGGACCCTTAAAAACCACGGGCACGGAGCCCGTGGACATGGGTGACTCGGCTGGCACCGTTAGCGCCCTCCCGACTCGTGAAGGAGCCTTTTTAAAGGCTACGGATCGGGTGCCGGGGAGTAGCGTGGTGCTGTGAGTCCTCTGCTTTCCCTGCCGAGCGAAGCCGCATGCCATTCGACGGAGAGCGCTGACGACTTCTATTGAAAATTCGGACTATCAACAACAACCCGTGAGTAATTCGGAAACCGGGTTTAAAAGGAGAAAAAAAAGAAATTTTTTTTCGGATTTGGCACGAGCGGGGGAGATCCAAAAAGGAAGTCAGTCCCCCCCCATCGTAAACATTCTAAAACAAGGACTGGGTAACCAAGGTCGAGAGAGAAGCGTATTTCTGACAAAAAATAATAATTCCACGATGGGAAATTACAAGAACTGTGCTGGAGGAGAAGAGTGGAGGGTGAGAAGGAAAATGTAACCCCCCCTGGGAACCGGGGCGATTTGCGAGAGAGCCTGGTGAAGAGAGACGGAGACTTTGACAGCTGTCAAAGTAGCTGTCAAAGTTGGAGAATTTAAAGAGGACTTTGCCATGAGGACTTTCCTAGTTAATTTTGTTACAATTTGCTACAATTTGGATATAAACTGTCGAAAATAAGGAACAACAATCGGACTTTTGGATCAGAGGAAACAAAGTTATCACAATCCCCCTAGAGGGGTTTCGGGACATTACAAGAACGGTCGTAAGTGGAAAAATACTCTTGGAATCGGACAGGACTTGTTATCTCCTGGGAAAGCTGCAAAACTGAAACAGTATTTCGTCTACAGGGGTGTTTATATTAAAGGAGACAATAGAATTTTCTATTGAAGAAAGGAAGGGACTGGACGTAAGTTTTTGTTCCTGAACAACAATAACCCCTGTAGAGGTACCAAATTTCTGAATTAGAACGTTTTAGCAGCGGAACAGGACAAGAAACCTGAGAAAGTGAGAAAAAAAGAACAAAGGACTGACTACGACATGGAAAGAACAATGGGGGGAGCCTTAAAGACCAAGGAAGCTAAAGGCCCTTTGGGGCCGTTTTTAGATTGGATGTTTGAAGTTAAATATCATAAAAATAAATAAATTAAAAAAACTGGCAAGGTGGAATTGGGGTAAAATCTGATTATGGATCTAAGATTTCCAGGCTGACAACAGACAGACTGATGGACATGGGGAATTCAAACCGGGGAAGGGGGGGGAGATTTAGAATCCAAAGGCTGTGTAACTACTTTTTGAATCCTTTTATATTTTTATTTTTTCTATCTTTATATAGCTTTTTGTATATCATCTTATTGTGATTGGACGTGTTTATTAAAAAAAAGGGAATTCGTGGAAGGAAACTGGGGCGGACCTCGGGGGGAAAATCTTTTTTCCTTTCTGTTAATGATGTGGGGTGGTGGAATGATTGTATAATTTAAATTTGAATAGTGGGTTAAACAAATTAAGTTTTAAATTGGGAGTGAGAGCTTGTAGAACCAAATTAATGAAAGGGGAATATGGTAGGGAGGGGGATGGGGGAGTCCCAGAAAGTTGGTAATGAAAGTAAGGTTTCAAATGTATTTTATTTTTATTTTTTCTTGGTATTTTTGTCTTTTGTGTCTTGGAAACTTTAATAAATATGATTTTTAAAAAAGAAAGGGGTTAAGTTCACTGCATGTACGATGTTAAAGGAAAACATTATGAAGATGATGTATAGATGGTACTTGTCCCCTGTAAAACTAGCAAAGATTTATCACAAAAGTGATAACCTTTGTTGGAAATGTAAAGAAAAAGAAGGCACTTTTTTCCATATGTGGTGGACTTGTCCCAAGGTGAAAGACTTCTGGGAGAAGATTTATAACGAACTGAAAAAAATGTTGAAATATACATTTATTAAGAAACCAGAGGCCTTTCTCCTTGGAATAACAGGTTTAGAATTGCCCAGGAAAGATGTTAAATTATTTTTGTATGCCACAACGGCCGCTCAAATATTACTTGCTAAAAATTGGGAAACACAAGAACTACCAACAGTGGAAGATTGGCAGATGAAGATGATGGACTTTTCGGAGCTAGCTGACCTGACTGGAAGAATCCGCGACCAGAAAGAAGAGGAGTTTCAAGAGGATTGGAGGAAATTCAAGGACTATTTGAACAAATATTGTAATATAAAAAATTAGAAATTACTTGAAAGAAACAAATAGGCCTAGGACAAATTAAGTTATAATTGCCATATTTTTCGCCCTATAGGACGCACTTTTCCCCCTCCAAAAATGAAGGGGAAATGTGTGTGCATCCTATGGGGCGAATGCAGGCTTTCGCTGAAGCCTGGAGAGCGAGGGGGGTCGGTGCGAACCGACCCCTCTCGCTCTCTAGGCTTCAGGAAGCTATCCGCAAGTTGTGGGAGAGCTGTGCGAAGAGCTGCTCCCACGGCTAGCAGAGAGCTTGCCTGCACCCAGAAGCTTGGGGCGCGCTGAGCTCAGCACGCCCCAGGATTCCGGCTTTGTGTAGCTCTCCCACGGCTTGTGGATAGCAGCCTGTTCTGGGGGCTGGGGTCAGGGGAAGCTCGGGCTTCCCCTGCCCCAGCCCCGCACCTGGGGGGGAAATAAAAAAATATATCTTTATTTCCCCCCAAAAAAACTAGGTGCGTCCTATGGGCCAGTGCGTCCTATGGGGCGAAAAATACGGTAAATAAATGGGATTCAGAATGTGAAGAAAAATGAATAAGATGACTATAATTGGAAGTTGTTTTAGTTTAATAATGATACTGTAAAGCTGTTACTTTTAAATTACATGGAAACTCAGAAGGGAGGGACTTGAGGAAGTCAATTAAGATGTTTAAAAAGTTGGATTTGGGAAGAATTAAGTTTGCTATTATTGTTTATTTGTTTATTATTTTTCCCCTTTCCCCCTTTCTTTTTTCTTTTTTTTCTTTTTTTTCCTTTTCTGTTTTTGTGTATCATTTTGCTTTGTGCTTTGTGTTATTACGATGGAAAACTTAATACAAATTTATTTAAAGGAGACTAGGGATGGGTGAATGTGTCCATTTCAGTTTCTCACAGTTTCTCATTTTTCCAGCCTTAAAACTCAGTTGCGTGAGCAGGCGGCGACAGCCCCAGCCCCCAGGGATCATAAGGAAGGAATAAAGACTCCGACAATGTTATATGGAATTAAAATTAGGCCACAACTTTATTAAACTTCTGAATGTAAGAAGACCTTGGCTTAGGCCTTGGGTGTGTATCGCTCCCAGCCCCCCAGCTGGGGGGAACTGGGGCTCATCAGGGTAAATGGGATATAGGGGTGCTCTGCGAGACGTAAGTGTAGCAGGCAGCCCATCCCATATCCCCGCACACAGGGTAGTTCACTGATGACCTTTCAGTATATGGCCAGTGACTGTCAGGAAAAAGCAGCAATGCAAAGCCAGCTGCAGGTGGCTGGAATGCAAAACAGGATGTTGTTGTCTGGAATTGTAATGTTGGGAAAAAGGGGCAGTCTATTCTCTGTACTGAGCACCGGATGTTAGCTCAGAGTGTCATCTGACCTGTACTGGAAGTACAGGGGTGGAGCTGTGAGGAGTACTGCCGGAGTCTGGAGGGTACAGACACGTTTCTCTGTACTGCTGAATGACAGGAATAAAAGACATGTAAATAGGACTCCTGTCTGTCTCTTTTCCCCTCCCTGGGGGAATGCAGGGAGGGAGAAGGAGGAGGGTGTGTTCTTCTCACGTTTGAGGAGGATCGCCGATTTATGGCCTTGCCTGTGCCCTGCCGGGAGACGTAGTGGCGAAGGTCAACAAGGATCTCAGCCGATTGCCTGGAGTGTGAGGCCAGTTACCTCTGACTGCGGCCGAGCATCCTGACAGTGACACCCATATATATAACCCCATTAAGAGGGGGACCCTGGAATCGCCGCCGCAGGGGGGTGAGCCACCACTTCACGCGCCCCCCATATAGGGAAGAAAAGACTAAAGGGTTCCGCCCAAGGCCATAACCGTCAAAGTTGTGATGAATTGCTATGGAGAAGACAAAACCTGCCAATGCAGGAAACAGCAACCCGTCAAAGACCATAGCAGCGCACCCTAAACTGGAAGAAAAAGTTAACCTGCAAACAAGAAACATTAAACAAAGAGAGGGGAGGGAGGGTGAATCTCCAGAACCAACTGCCTGGCTATTGTCTGCTCCATCCCCTATTTATAAATGGGGCTGGCCCCACCTCCCAGCAAGAAACTGGGCATGAACCTCCAAAATTAACACTGAGAGGCCCTGTTTGCCAGTAAGCTCCCTGGGAACTGTAGCACCACACACGATCCCGCAAAGGGCACCCACAATGTAAAGTGTGAATGCTCATTCTCCACATTTCCATCTCAGTCTGAGGTGTGTTGTTTTTAAGTCCTCATGAAAATTCATCAGTGATTTAGTTTGAATTTTGCATCATATACACATTTCTGTATGCATTGTTGCCTAATTCCCACATTTTGGCAAAGCAACTACCCCTAATATAATGTGTTTCTCTGTGTTATTTTCACTAATATTAAAAGAATATGTACACACTTTGCCCCAGTATGTGCGTTTTGGTAAGCATGACTTGGGAGGAGAACTGCATTGCAAAATGTGGGAAAGTGTGGCTTTTGAAAGATGGCTTTGTTTCAGTTTGTACAATGATTTTAAAATGTTAAGGAGTTGAGTTCACCTTGAAATCGGGTTTCTGAATGGGATTCCCCCCCCCCCCATCCCTATTTGAGACCATATCTTCACCATGGCAAGTGGTGTGGGTTCAAAGGAGAAGAGAAAAACATGGTAGTTCAAGGTAAGTATAGCTGCTCAGCTTAAATATGCTCCCATCAAGAGAAGCTCTGGGGGTTTCTGCCAAACGTCCTCAGCTTAGTAGCTTCTGTACAGGGAGTTTTCCTCGCAATAACCGATATACATAATGGAAGACTTAAGTGCAAGCCTAATTAGTCCCCAGAACCTCTGCCATATCTAATGCAAGTAGACACCCTTATTTCTCACTAATTAACTCTGGACAGTAATCAAGGGGCATCCTCCAGCAAGCGCACAACACACACCAGTAATTGGATTGAGTGTAAATTTACATGAAGGAAACAGAGTTGCATTTCCTGCGAGACACTTCCTGCCTTTCCCCATGAGGTCACCCGGTGGTGAGCTCCAATTGACTAGAGACCTCTCACGACCTCTCTGCCATTATTTGGCAGGAAACCTGTATTGATCTGTCTGGGAATGGCTCGGTACTTGTTAATTAGCTTTCAGTGTCTCCTTACATCCAGTTTAGTCCTTAAGGTAATTATCCTGTCAGGCCCGCTCCTTTAACTATGAACTCTTCAGGCCCTGCGCTGTTCAGTCTTCTACCCTGGAGATTGCTCTACGGACTGAATCTTTCTCCCACAATTCTCCTCTTATATGAACTTGGTGGCCCACATGGATACCCATGGGGAAAGACCTCCTCAGCTTTAGCCAACTTTAAGGGAGCATAAAACTTGTGTGCTCTCTGGGAAAACCTTTCCATTTTTAAACCCTAAGCCAAGGACACCAGGTTGCTTGCTTGGGACCTCGATGAAGTTACTCCTTCACTCTCTTTTATCTGTAATGGGTAAAAAAAAAAAGCATTTTTAAACTGAAGGAGCATCTCCACCCCCATTGTTCAGCCCAGAGGCTGAGGTCCAGTGCCGAGGGCCTTCTGGCGGTTCCCTCACTGCAAGAAGCTAAGCTACAGGGAACCAGGCAGAGGGCCTTCTTGGTAGTGATGCCCGCCCTGCGGAATGCCCTCCCATAAGATGTCAAAAAGATAAACAACTAACTGACATTTAGAAGACATCTGAAGGCAGCCCTGTTCAGGGAAGTTTTTAATCTGTGACATTTCAATGTATTTTTAATCTTTGTTGGAAGCCACCCAGAGTGGCTGGGGAAACCCAGCCAGATGGGCAGGGTATATTATTATTATTATTATTATTATTATTATTATTATTATATTTATTTTTTGCATTCACCATGTATTTTGTTTCTCAGATCTCTCTGCCCTCACATTGTCCATACCCAGGTCATTTAAACCTGAGCGTTGCCCTCCATACACACCTACTATATCTGCAACGCTCCCGCTGACTCCTTATATGACTACCATTAGACTAGGGCCAACTCTGCTTTTGGCCAAAGTGAGACAATAATCCCAGGCAGCAGTTGGGGGGTGGGGAAGAAGCAACGATCTCCCAACCACTACCTCAGTTGGAGTTTAGTGTTCCATGTGGCCTGTCTTGCACCCCCGAAGCTGCCCTGCTGCCCTTAGTTGTGGTGGATGCTGACATCGCCAGTGTTGAAACAAGACTGAACTGTCACTTTGGTCAGTTTCTGAATGTGGAATGGGGGAGGAAGATAATATTGCCCTTTGCCTCAGGCACTGAAACAACATGTGCCAACCTTGCATTAGACATAGGAACAAAGGAAGAGTCTGCTGGATTAGGCCAATGGCCCATCAAGTCCGGCATCTTGTTCTCTCAATGGCAACCTAGATGCCTGTGAAAACTCAAGCAGTACCCAAACACAAGAGCCACTGGTTTTCAGAAGCATCACTGCTTCTGACAATGGAAGCAGATCACATCCATCAGAACATATCCTCCATGAAAAGGTCTAATCCTCTTCTGAAGCTATCCAAGTTGGTGGCCTTCTGTGGGACACTCTGGCCAGGATTCAGCATTTCTCTCACTGACCACACAAGGACTGCTGCACCAGCAGAAGGGTGAAAATAATTGTTGTGCAATATGAAATCCAGCAAAAACGGTGGCACTAGTGGAAGCTTCTTATGCAACAGGTTATGCAACAGGAAACATCAGGGCTACCACAACCTGTTGCATAACCAGCCCCAAGAAACTTGCTGGCTGCCTCCACTTTCTGTTATGCAAGACATTCTGCTAGGTCAGCTAGTATACCACTAAAGGACTTTAACTTAGTGTGACATTGAATTCCTCCATCTGCCTCTGTCTTCATCTCAGTCACAGTGCTTTCTGTCCAAGCAGCATTGGTTTGGGTGTGTTAGCATTTCCCTCCCCCGTTGCTGGATGTGTGATTGTTACATCACATGTCAGTGTTTACTTTCTAGGCTTGGAAAGTGTGAGAACGGAAGTCAGTCTTATCTCTTCTGCTGTACTGTACTTTTGTACTTTTCTTTCTCCCTCTCTATTGGAGAAGAAGTGAGAGGACGTCATGATTGCTTTGTCCTGTATATAGGTAAAGGTAAAGGGACCCCTGACCATTAGTTCCAGTCGTGACCGACTCTGGGGTTGCGGTGCTCATCTCGCTTTATTGGCCGAGGGAGCCGGCGTACAGCTTCCGGGTCATGTGGCCAGCACGACTAAGCCTCTTCTGGCGAACCAGAGCAGCGCACGGAAACACCGTTTACCTTCCCGCTGGAGTGGTACCTATTTATCTACTTTGTGCTTTCAAACTGCTATGTTGGCAGGAGCAGGGATCAAGCAATGGGAGCTCACCCCGTCATGGGGATTCGCACCGCCAACCTTCTGATCGGCAAGTCCTAGGCTCTGTGGTTTAACCCACAGCGCCACCCATGTCCCTTGTCCTGTATATATTGCTTAATAAATACTTAGAATGCACACAGTCATGCTCCACAACCATTTCTGCTACACTCTGCTGATAGAGTGTGCACATGTCTTTTGATGTGTGTTTTGATATGTGTTTGATATGTGTTTTGATATGTGTCACTGGTGCTCACTGGGACTGATTTGTGAACGTCCCGGGATGCGCTTCATCAGGAAGATGCCCAGGGAGATCTGTCTCATTCCGGAGGCTGTGTGTGCCCCCCAGGCATGTTCCAACAGGGTGGCCTGAGTATAATCTTGCAAAAAGAGTGGCTGGGGAAACCTGGCCATATGGGCGGGGTATAAATAAAATTATTATTATTATTATTATTATTATTATTATTATTATTATTATTATTAACCATCTATCTATGCAATATTGTATTTCCTAACCACCATTGTGCCACCTTAAGTCAATACATATTATGATTAAGACCAAATCGGAACTCATTGCCACAAGTAATTTAAAAAGTAGGCACGCAATGCATTAATCTTAAATGCTTTGCGTGGACTCTCTATATATTTAAAAAATCACTCTTCATTGGTTAAACAGGGCAACACACATGTTCATGTAACAAATGCACTACCAGGGCAACGTTCCTCTCACTCAACGGGATAAAATTTATCTTAGCTTTGTTTCCCCCCAAAATAATAATAATAATAATAATAATAATAATAATAATAATAATAATGTGTGCTTTAATATGTGCAGTGAGCAGTACTGAACTCTGTTCCCTTGTCAAATGCAAATAGCCCAAAGGAACATAGCTGTCAATTTACAGATTTGAAAATAAGGGACCAGCAGCCTTGAAAATAAGGGACCAGCAGCCAAAATAAGGGACCTGCAGCCTCACCTGTTCCAAGCACTCCAGTCTTCCTGTCCTCCTGCAGTCTGGTCAAACTCATGCTGGTAGCTTCGAGAACACTGTCCAACCAACTTTGTAACCAGAGGTTCAACTGAAAAGAATCCAAATCACATGCACCACAAGGCCTATGCAGCCTCAACTTAAGATGGCTCCCCGGCCTGGCTTTGCACTGCAAAGTTTGCAGCAGCACGTGCAACAAAATGGTGTCCAGCTTTCAAAAAACCCCTCAGCTTGAATTAACTAGCCACACACAAGGCATGCAAGCTCCACCACCCAGTCGTTCTTAGACTTCTTATTGGGTGAGCAACACAGCCAAGCAACACAGTTGGAGCCTCCCTCCTCCCTGGCTGGCAGGGAGGGAGGGACGGAGAGGAGCTGCTTCCTTTGAAATTTAAGGGACATCATTTAAGGGACATCCATCAATAAGGGACAGCAGCGGGACATGGCGCTGGAATAAGGGACTGTCCCTTCAAATAAGGGACACTTGACAGCTATGCAAAGGAAGTCTCCTTAGACATCTAAATGCTGAATCAATGCTCTTGATGAAATGCAAGCTGTCAAAATTCCAAAATGTCATCACAGTGTGATAACTGTTGGGATTGGACTTAGATTAATGATTTTCCACAACACGGTTGGATTTCTTGGGAGCCAGAACCCAGTCTTCAGAATGCAGAACTGCTGACTCCTTTTTAGCTTGCCTGTTGCTACTTGAGATAGCTTTGTAATCCTTAACAGCTGAAATCAAGATTGCTGCTGAGTTCTTCTTGCTGTTGTTTGCAATGAAAATGCCTGCATTGAATCTAAAAGGCTGTCCCGAAAATGGGAACATCTGTCACAGAAAGGACATGATTGGGACTTGCAAGCTACCTCGATACACTGCTTGGCTAACCACCAGGAGATGAAACCTTGAAGGACTTTCCTGAGTTTTGGTAAATTCCCTTTCAGTTATTGGCTGACACTGGCGAGATGTGGATAAGGTTTCTTGTTGTTTTAAGTAAGTTGAAAGAAAATGATTTAAGGGAGGCTTTGCTTCCCATGTTGTACACACATTTATTTGTTTTCTTCCACTGTCACTTCTGATCAAATAGGCTTTGTGGGTCTTTGAAAGAATATAAAACCTGCAGAAGTTGTTTTCCAGAGGCAAAAGTACAGTGAACACACACACACCATCAGCAGTGATCTATCTTTCAAACCATTTTCAATTATCTAGGGGGAAATGCCTGTCTTCATGTTATTTTTTAGGCATGTACAGCTGTTACGTGCTGGGAACACATAACATGGCAAATTGGGATTTGGGGTGATTTTACTCTTCCCTGTGTTAATGTCAACAAAGAACCTTGAGGTACATCAGGACACACAAAAAGTCTCATTTCATTGTTGCTCTGTTTGTGTGCACCAGGGGTCAGCAAACTTTTTCAGCAGGGGGCCGGTCCACTGTCCCTCGGACCTTGTGGGGGGCCAGACTATATTTTTTTTTGGGGGGGTGAACAAATTCCCATGCCCCACAAATAACCCAGAGATGCGTTTTAAATAAAAGGACACATTCCACTCATGTAAAAACACGCTGATTCCAGGACCGTCCGTGGGCCAGATTTAGAAGGCGATTGGGCTGGATCTGGCCCACGGGCCTTAGGTTGCCTACCCCTGGTGTGCACTATAGTATGCAATAAACTATTACTCAGAGTAGACCCATTGGAAGTAATGACCCTAACTTAGTCATGTTCATTTCATTCAGTGGATCTACTATGAGTAAAACTTGGTTGCGTATCACCCCACTATTTCTATATGTTTCTTTATTTCTCCAGAATATGCTCCTCTTCTGAGCTATCACAAACATTTGGTCTGCACACTTTCTTCTTTAAAGCATCTCTCTACTATGTACAGGGTTTCCCCCTCCATTATGACACTCTGTAAACAAGGCCACCTGGGAATCCAGATGTGCATTTCTCTTTGAACAACAATTCTCTTCCAGACAACACATTGAAACTGCAATTACACTTGGCTTTAGTATCAATTATGTTTAAATTAACGATGGTTAGCAACTACTTTGCAATGGTGGCGCATGGAATCCAATTCCAAATGGATTTAGCCATAAATGCAAGTAGTCACATAAAAGACTAATATTAACTGCCATTGCAAAGCACTCACTCAGCATACAAAGGGCCAAGGAAGAATGCGTCGTCAAAGAGGAGCCTGCGATGAGATTTGGTCACATGTTGCGATCATGAAGGCATGCAGCTAAAAACAGCCTTCCCTTTCCCAGCCCATAATATTTGCAAGTATCTGTCACATCCCGGTCACAGTATGAGCCTCCATAGTCCTGCGACACACCCTGGGCAACCACTGTCAGGCACACATCTATTTTGCACTATGAATCCCATTGGCCATTGTGGTGAGGATGATATATTGTTGATCAACAATATCTCAAAGGCAGCAGGTTGGGGAAAACTGTTGCAGGGTGAGCGAGAATTGCAACAGGTACAGGCAGGGGAATGCAGTTCACAAAAGGGAGGTATTTTCAATGACTTCTGCCTGACCATCGTAATGGATGTTCCAGTCTCAAATGGGAGAAGAAAGAAAGCAGTGATAGTGAACGATAGGTTGTGCCAGAGTGAAGAATGCAAAAAAGTGGGTTAAATATCTCCTCCCCCTTCATGGAATATGTCTTTCAATCCCTATTTAGAGTTCCCTTCCAGGACAACTCTTAAAAGACTTAAGAAGAGGGCACGAGAACACAATATTGTTACTCGGCCTCGGCCCAGTATACCTGAAGGAGTGTCTCCACCCCCATCGTTCTGCCTGGACACTGAGGTCCAGCGCTGAGGGCCTTCTGACGGTTCCCTCATTGCAAGAAGCAAAGCTACAGGGAGCCAGGCAGAGGGCCTTCTCGGTAGTGGCGTCCACCCCGTAGAACGCCCTCCCATCAGATGTCAAAGAGATAAACAACTACCTGACATTCAGAAGACATCTTAAGGCAGCCCTGTTCAGGGAAGTTTTTAATGTGTGACATCTTAGTGTATTTTTGGTCTTTGTGGAAGCCAACCAGAGTGGCTGGGGAAACCCAGCCAGATGGGCAGGGTATATTATTATTATTATTATTATTATTATTATTATTATTATTATTATTATTATTCATATGCTCTAATCCTTGCCACCAACTGTCTGAAGATGCATCAATTGTCCCATTAAGTGAAGTGTGTTAATTCAGTGTGGATCTCGCTTCACCACGTTGCTCCCTTCTCATTGGAGAGCCTGTGTAGCTTAGTAGTTAGAGCAGGGGTGGGCAACCTCTGGCCCACAGGCTTAATGGTACCCACCAGGAATCCTCATTTGGCCCACATGCCCTGCACCTGACATCATGCATGATGTGAGTTACAGCATAAAATCATTGGAAGATCCCTTCTGGGACAACCTAGTTCAGCACATACCTCTCTAGCAATGGACCACCAGATGGACCTAGAAGCCTCAGCATGTGCTTCTTCCCAGTTAGCCTATTTGCAGGTCTCATGGATTCCTCCCAACAGGATTTAAAAGACTCCATCTGCATTTACCAGGGGAGGGGGGATTATGCCAGCCTTCACACAAATTTCTCTGGAAAACTCCCTGAATATTGCTGAAAAACAGGAGAAGAAACTGGTGGGAGATTTTCCTGCATTTCTGCACATCACAATACCCAGGGGAAGTTGTCATTGCATATCCATGATATATGTAATTGAATCTTTATGGCTATATTATTCTGACAGAAGACTGAATTATACAGGGGGATGCTGGTGAGCTACTTCATTGTTCACTTTGCATGAGCACTTGCTATTTAAATTTTTAATAAGCCTAAGCCTCAATTCTTAAAGTGCTAGCAACTTTCTCTTGCCTCACGTAGCAGTCTCCACAATATGCTTAATAGGTGTGCCTGAGAATGTTTGCCTGGTTTATTCCAGTTCGATGGAAATGGCTTTTGCATGGCGACACTGAGGACTGTGTCCTGAAAGCACACACCCTCAGCACCACTCAGTGATGTCTTATGTGTTTCAGGCAACCCGTTGTGTGTACAGTTTGCACACAATTTACATACCTTCCCATCGAATTGGGACGTGAGCCAAACAAGTATAAAGTGATGGGCTGCTATCACTGCCCAGTCCGTATACATGGAGAGCAATAAATATTGCCTGACTTCCACTCACCTTGGGCAGCTGTCCTGTAACGCGATGCCATAAGAACATAAGAAGAGCCTACTGGATCAGGCCAATGGCCCGTACAGTAGTACCTCAGGTTAAGAACTTAATTCGTTCTGGAGGTCCGTTCTTAACCTGAAACTGTTCTTAACCTGAGGTACCACTTTAGCTAATGGGGCCTCCCGCTGCTCCGCTGCCACACGATTTCTGTTCTCATCCTGAAGCAAAGTTCTTAACCCGAGGTACTATTTCTGGATTAGTGGAGTCTGTAACCCGAAGCATCTGTAACCTGAAGCATCTGTAACCCAAGGTACCACTGTATAGTGCAGCATCTGATTTTCACAGTGGCCACTCAGATACCTGAGGGAAACCCCAAAACAGGATTTGAGCATTTACCATTTCTGTGGTTTCCAGCAACAGGTGTTCAGAAGCATCGATGCCCTTGAGACTCATCCCACAGAGCCTCTATAGGAGGATACCATGATCAACAGTATAAAAAGCCACAAAAGGCTTGAGAACAAAGAGCAAGATCACACTCTCCTAGTCTTGTTCTCAATAAAGGTCATCCATCAAGGTGGCTTAGGGCCGATTCAGTTCCATAGTTGGGCTTGAACCTAGATTCAATTGGGTCTAGACATGCATGCCAACTCCTAGGGGTCAAGGCACTTCCGCATGGAGAGTGTTTTTTTTTAGTAGGCCTGGCCTCCTCAATGTTCAGAGGGCATTTGGCTCTGCCCCCAGCTCCTTGCGACATCTTGCTCATGACATCATGATGTTGCGTAACATCATGAGTCTGATGTCAGGACATCATGTCGGGCCTCCTCAATCAACTTGGGAAGATAGCGCCTCTGGGTCTCGATCAGGGTTTCCCAAATTTGGGTCTCCAGCTATTTTTGGACTACAATTCCCATCACCCTAACCACTGGTTCTGCTAGCTAGCTAGGGATGATGGGAGTTGTGGTCCAAAAGCAGCTGGAGACCCAAGTTTGGGAAACCCTGGTTTAGATAATCGGAACCACCCAATAATGGTCATAGATAATTCACCATGGCCATCTCCTCCACCTTCCCTAGGAAGGGTATATTCACAGCTGGACAATTATGGGTCCAGGGCTGGCTTTTTTAGGAGCAGTTGTACCATCACCAATTTTGCAATTATTTGAAACGAGCAGTTAATGAAATGTTGGTTAATGGGGAAAACATTTATAAGTTTGTACTCTAAGGGAGCAAATGAAGGTGCTCATGATCTTTTCTTTGGGTTGGTGATTTATTAAAAAAATGTGAAAGTATTGTTCTCATACCTGCTATAAAAAAATAAGCAAAGGGACCCATGTGGAGAGCTGTGGCTCGAAAGAAAATGGGATGTGGCTCTGAAAAGGTTGCGGTGAGGCTACAGCTCTAAAAGATGTGGGGCTGACTGCCAGTGTGGTGTAGTGGTTAAGAGCGGTAGTCACGTAATCTGGGTAACCGGGTTCGCGTCTCCGCTCCTCCACATGCAGCTGCTGGGTGACCTTGGGCCAGTCACACTTCTATGAAGTCTCTCAGCCTCACTCACCTCACAGAGTGTTTGTTGTGGGGGAGGAAGGGAAAGGAGAATGTTAGCTACTTTGAGAAGGGGAGTGAAAGGCGGGATATCAAATCCAAACTCTTCTTCTGCTGCTGCTGCTGCTGAGGATCAGGTCTGAGGCTGACAAGCGGAAGGAGATCGTGAGGGAGAATGAAAAATGTCCATTATATGAGAGAGCTTTCATCAAATTACCAAAAAATATGGGGAAAATATATAAATCATGCTTGAGAGCTTCACAGCCTATTAAAAAGTAACAGTGTGATGTATTGTATGCCCCGGCTCCTTTCAGAGTGACGAATAGGCAGCTTTCTTGGTGCCCACTAGGATGAGCGGTGATAATGATAATGATAAATATCCATGCAAAATAACAGACCTATTAGGGAAATAGCACCCCCTTGACTCATTAAATACACAGCCTTTTGCCAGCAACTTAATCAGTTCCATGAGAACGTGACCTATTGATTCGGTTAAACCACTCAAAATGCTTCAAAAAAATAAAAAAATAAAAAAACCATGCTGTCCACAAATCAAAGCAAATATATGAGGACATATCTTTCCTTTCCTCACTCAATCAGGTGGGACTGAACTGAATGAAAACAAAAACCTACGGCTTTGTAGGGCTTGAATAGGGCTGAGATGGCAGGGTATGAATGAGAAGAAACAAAGGGAGAAGGTAAATACCCAAAGACAAAAGATTGGAGAGCAGAAACAAGGATAATAATAGAAAGTTATGAGGACTATGAGCTGGATCCAGACTTTCCATAAATACTTCTGATCATAGGACGCTTTGCTAGAGGCTGCATTTTGCAATGGCTCACAGTGCCTCGTACAATCACGCAATCCTTAAGAGCAGCTTTTTGGGGTTACAGGGGCTACACCTCTGCAAACCAACCAAGTTCATGGTGGTCATCATCTGAAGATCCTCTGTGGGTGTCTCAGTCATCGCAAGTCCATGGAACAGTCCTTTCACAGCGGTGGCACCTACCCTGTGGAAAAGTCTCCTATTGGAAATTAGGCATGAGCCATCATTATTAAGGGCAGTATTCAACTCAATGGCTGTGTGCATGCAAAGATTGCCACTAGCGCAACAGGACTTACAGGATGGGGCCAAAACTAAAATTATTAATTATTAATTATTAATATCATTATTCCTTTCATTTCTATAGCCACTATACATTTTTAAGGGGAGGGGAAATCTCAAAGTGATTTAAAACACATTAAAACACCAAATAAAAGAATTCAGCACAAAAATTTACTGAAGGAAGTCAGATATAAAGTATACATTCAAAGCAACATAATTAGCAGGAAACAAAAATATGATCTTAAGGAGTTCAACATAAAACATTACAAAGAAGGTCAGCTATAGAATGCACATTTAATTTAGCAAAGTTAGCAAAAAAAAATCTTATTGCAAAAGAAAGCATTAGTGAAGGAAGTAAAATATGAAATGCAAGTTTAAAACAGCATAATTAGCAAGACAATAAAAGACATCAACGGTGTCTCCAAAAATTTTTACACATCACTTGGGAAGACAGGCAAACTAATACCAGTGTGCTGGAAGAAGCAAAGATCACCAGTGTTGAAACAATGATTCTTCAACATCAACTTCGTTGGACTGGTCATGTTGTGCGGATGCCTGATTATCATCTTCCAAAGCAACTACTCTATTCCAAACTTCAAAATGGAAAGTGAAATGCTGGTGGTCAACAAAAGAGTTTTAAAGACTGTCTCAAAGTAAAAGTAGTATAAACACCAACAATTGGCAAACACTTGCCTGTGAGCGCTCCAATTGGAGAACAGCCTTTACCAAAGGTGTCATGGACTTTGAAGACACTCAAACTCCGGAAGAAAGGGAGAAACGTGCTAAAAGGAAGACACGCTTGGCAAATCCACACCATGATCAACTCCTGCTTGGAAACCAATGTCCCCACTGTGGAAGGACGTGTGGATCCAGAACTGGCCTCCACAGTCATTATGGACTCATTGTTAAAACTGTGTTTATGGAAGACAATCTTACTCGGCCACGAGTGATCGCCAAAGAAGAAGAAGAAGAAGGTTCATGGCTGGTGGCAACTGTGGAAGCTCAGGTTCAATGACCTGGGTCTGCACTAAGAGGCAGCCAAGATGGGCTCTGGGCTCTTCAGCAGCTTCAGCTTGTTGGCTGCAGCTGTCATTGTCTCTAGCTCCACCTACTGTTGATCTCCTGGCCTTCTGCCCTACCAGTCCCAATGAGCAATGAGCACCTACTGAGCTAATGTATTTGCAGTATATTTTGCAGACAGATTTCAATCTCTGGCCACCACCCTCTCACTCACTATGACAAATTAAGAACCTCGCTTTCGCCAGGGACACAAAAACACTCTGGAGAACCGTTGATTGGAACAAAAGACATTTATAGCATCCCTTGGGCACCTGCCAATGATAAGGTTCCCTCAAAACCTCACATACCAACCTAACTTCCAAATAAATTGTTAAATGCCCCCCAAAAGGAGGCTAAGAATACATGCCTCTTTCACCAGACGAGAAAACTTTCAAGAAACTGGAGGTCACATTTTGGTGCAGCACACATTTTCAAATGTCCTAAATAAACTGTTAATGGTTGAATTGCCAACGCTATGCTGTAGTGCATGATCTTTTTGGTATGTATTATGGCTCTTGTGCCATTATTGTATTTAGATTGCTTATTTTCTGTGAAATGCTTTGAGAGCCATGTATTTATGGAAAGTGTGGCTTATAAATAAACTTGACAATGGCTGTACTATGAACAGCTTAATATAAAGGTATACTCGTTTATCGTCAAGTTATGTGATCTCAGTAGAAATAAGCACCATATACGATAATTAAGTCTTTTCAAAAGTTTATGTTCCTGTGGAAGAAATATCTGAAAGGTTCCTCTCTCCCATCCTGCTTTACTTTTCACAGTTAATGCTAAATCATGCTGCAATAGGTTAGCCCACCAGCATAACTAGGTGTTTTTTGTTTGTTTTTACAGGCAACTAGTACAGTGGTACCTCGGGTTATAGACACTTCTGGTTACAGACGCTTCAGGTTACAGACTCTGCTAACCCAGAAATAGTACCTCAGGTTAAGAACTTTGCTTCAGGATGAGAACAGAAATTGTGTGGTGGCGGTGCGGCAGCAGTGGGAGGCCCATTAGCCAAAGGGGTGTCTCAGGTTAAGGACAGTTTCAGGTTAAGAATGGACCTCCAGAACGAATTAAGTTCTTAACCCGAGGTACCACTGTAGTGGCATATATTCAGTGAATGTTCCATCAGCAAGAGGATTTATCTTTCTGCAGAGGACCATTCTCTCTCTTTCTCCCTCCCTCTCTCTCTCTCTCTCTCTCTCTCTGTTCTATGGTGTAGCCATGGTCAGCCCAAAATCTAGAATCTCTATGGAAGGGAACATTTTAGGTAGTAAGATATCTTGTGAACTGAAATATACTCGGAGTCGAGTGTGGATTTCATGCTCTTTATTCAGCTCATAGTTTGGGGAAACATGGAAGTTCCCCCGAAATGTCTGCTTTATATACATTATTTACACAATGGGCCCCATGTGATTGGCTAATTCTGGGATTCTCCTGTAGGCCAGTCAGGTTGTGGATTCACTTCCACCTGGAGTTGGATTGGGTGGCTCCTGTTGACCAATCAGACTGCTGCATTCTGAATCCTATTGTTCTAGGACCAATCTGACTGCTGCATTTTGGATCCTATTTAACTCAGTACATAACACCTGAATAGTTTAGGATAAGAGGACAGAAAAATCCCCAAATCTTAGCATTTTTAGGTACCTTTCATCTCCAGGCCCTGGGTTATGAATCAGTACAAATTCCAGGGGCATACTAGACCAAGCACTGTAGGAATTATGAATTTCTGCCTGTTGCATTCATTCGTTCCAAGGATTTAGCCCCACTTCTTAACTGAACGATTCTCAGGTCACCTTGCAACAGATTGCAATAATATAAAGCGAACATGTGTACCATGGTCATTTGGGTATTATGGGATGTTCATCAGGATTAAGCATCAGGAAAAACTTTCTGGCAGTAAGAGCTGTTCGACAGTGGAAGAGTCTCCTTTGGGAGGTGGTGGACTCTCCTTCCTTGGAGGTTTTTAAGCAGAGGTTGGATGGCTGCCTGTCATGGATGCTTTAGCTGAGACTTCTGCATTGCAGGGGGTTGGACTAGATGACCCTCGGGGTCCCTTCCAACTCCACAAGTCTATGATTCACTAACAAAATAGTTTAGTAGTTTAGAATGGGGTTGATCTGAACATCCGTCTTCCCTGAATTTATCTGCATTCCGATAGGGCAGGAGAACACTCATGAAAATCAGGATTAGGGTGGGGAATATTCAGGTAGGATTTCTTTTGACAAGGTGGAAAGGGCTTATTTCACCCCACCCCTACCTTTTGCACTTAAAAAAAAGCTAGCCATGGCATGTGATGACACTCTGTCTTCCCGGATGCACTCTCTGTGTGGATTTTCTTCTAATTCTCATCACATCCCTTGATCTTGGCAAGAAGCTCTTTTTTATTTTATTTTTACTGATTCCTCCAAAAGTCCAAACAGTTCTTTCATTTCCCATACACTGTTATATGCATATACACTCCAGGTTTCTTAAAGTAACCAGCGCTTAAATAGAGACGTACAAAAAATGCAAATGATGGTACCAAAAATACTTACATATTAATATTTATAAAATTCTGCTGCAGAAAAGTATAGCACTGCATAGAGCTTGATTCTTTTCTGTGTATTATATGTTATAATGGATGTTAAGAGTGATGGGCTAAGAATTGGGGGACCAGTGTTCAAATTTTCACTCACCCACAGAGCTCTCTGGGTGACTTTGGGTCACTCACTGTCTCTCAGCCTAATCTACCCCACAGGGTTGCTGTGAAGATGAAATGGAGACCATTTCCATGACCAGGTAGAAAATCAGTCAAGCCAAGGGCTCCCTGTCTACCATCACATCATATGAACACCTGTGGAAACCTTGTACTTGTTAGGATTTCACTCCTCTGATGCTGCATATGAGATTGGTGTAAATCACATGCCTGTCTGGGAAGAGTGTGGGAACGGAAGACAGTCTTATCTCTTCCGCTGTATGTACTATTGTACTCTACTTTTGCTTTTACTTGTCCCTGTTCTTCTCTCGGAGCTGGAGAGAGAGGACGCCATGACTCCTTTGTCTGTACATAGTGTGTAAATCATGGGTAGGCAAACTAAGGCCCAGGGGGCGGATCCGGCCCAATCGCCTTCTCAATCCAGCCCACGGATGGATCAGCATGTTTCTACATGAGTAGAGTGTGTCCTTTTATTTAAAATGCATCTCTGGGTTATTTGTGAGGCATAGGAATCCATTCATATATATTTTTCCAAAATATAGTCTGGTCCCCCACAAGGTCCGAGGGACCGGCCCCCTGCTGAAAAAGCTTCCTGACCCCTGGTGTAAATAAAGATGTAGGTTATCTCTACATTATCTCACGCTTCTTGCTGTGTTATGCTAGAAGACTAGTGTGCATATATCATTTGATATATGTCACCGAAGTGCACTGGAGAAGAAGGGAAATGCCTTTTCCAGAGCTGTGCATACCAGAGGACACTCTGAGTTCGGTGGCAGCAGGGGCGCCCCAGGGCGTTTTCGAACAATACTATGGTATATGCTGCTATTGCGCAATCCATGGCTGCTAGTTGCAATGACTATTATTTACAATGGCGATGATCTACAGTGGTGATGGCCTTCTGTTACACTCAGGTCCTGGCTGTGGGCTTCCCGCAAGCATCTGATTGGATGCTAGAAGCTGGACTAGATGAGCCACTGGCATGATCTAGCAGGCTCTTCTTATATTTTGCCCTCATCAGTGTCATGGTCATTCCCACAGCAGCTGGGAGGAGGCTTCTGAGGTTAAATATCCCTGCAAGGGTGTCACGGGGCAGGAAATCCATAATATTCTCTGTCCCCCTTCCAGGACGCCTCCCCAGGGACCATAGAAGTATGCCCTACAAGCAAATTTTCATGAGGGTTGTTTTTTTTTTAACCGATCCCTAATTAACGGGATGGAATTGATGGATGAGAGAACACGTGTCTACATACCACTGGTAGATCCCATTTCCAATTGGCAGCATGAGTCGTTTGAGAGTCTCTTGTTGATGATTTGAGGAGCAGTGACCTTAAACATCCCTCAAATATTGTGATGTTCAAAAATAGAACGTGAAGCGTGTGGCTTATGCCTCGCTTTCTCCATGAATCAAGAATCTTTTTTCCCCATTCCTCAGCTGCTTAAAATATCCGCTCTCTTTCCTCATGTAGGAAGCAGAGCTGCAATCTGGTCATGGTGACTCTGGCAGACCAGCAGAGAATTTCTAATTTTTCCCCACTGTTCTCGCCTCATCAAATCTATCTCAGTCTTCTGCACGGTCTCTCTCTCTCTCGTCCTAAAGCATCTCAAAAAAAGCAAAAAAGAAGAAGGAAAAAGCGTCATTACCAGAAAACTGCCTTTGATCTCTTGAATCAGGCTTAAATAATTTTTTTTTCTTCCTCCGGAAAACAGGCAGACATTACTTCATGCCTCAATAAAGTAAGTGCCGCGCTGACATTTAAATTTTCTCTTGACACAGTCCTGATTTACCCTTCTAAGCTGAAAAGGTGGTGATGTCATAATTTCTTTAAAAATTGGTCAAAGGACCTACCTTCCTTCCAATTTCACAGCACAACTCAGCATTTGCCAACCCGGTGACCTCCATGTGTTATAGACTACAATTCCTATCAGCCCTTATCAGCGCTAGCCATGCTCCCATAAGACTCATGCTGAGGCTGATGGGAGTTGTAGTCCAAAACAACTAACATACCCCTTTGGAAGCTGGTAGACGCTCTTTCAATTGAGGTTTTTAAGCAGAGGTTGGATAGCGATCTGTTATGGATGCTTTAGTTGAGATTCCTGCATTGCAGGGGGTCGGACTAGATGACTCAATGTCCCTCCCAAGTCTACAATTGTATGATCCTATGTGGTTGCCCAGATGGGTCAACACAGCTGCTACGTCACTGATGGGGAACCTGGAGCCCTCCAGATGTTAGAACCATAGAATTGCACATCAGTAAAACACTGCGGGGGGGGGAAGAGTCTTGATAGTTGCCCATACATTGCATCAAGATTTCTGTGCCCCCTACTACAGAGGAAATCAGGCAGCCTGAGAGCTGGATAGCCTGAGAACCTGAGACCAATAAAATAAATCAGCCATTCCCTGACAAGCAGCTCTGTTTGTAACCCTGTTTGAAAGGCAGTTCCCCTCCAATTGCTCATAATCCAGTCTCATAACTGCTGCGCCCGCAACACTGTCTATGCATTGTCTGAAATTAAAAGACAATTTACAATCCTCATGTTTTAGTAGCTGACAATATACATGGATATTAGCTGACAAGAGGACATTGTCTTAGTCTGGCGCGAGCGGAGAGAGCGGAATGAGATGCAGGAGACGCGGGTGGCGGCGGGGAGGAAGAAGAATCCCCAACAACATGAATTTATCAGCCAATATTATTTTCCTCCAATACGCTTCAGCTGCCAGCTTCCTTAATGCACATTGAATAATATGGGTCATGACATTTGCCAGCAAGCAGAAGCAAACGACGGGGAGAACATTTTGTTAGTGATGTGTCTCTGCTTAACATTCGTGCTGCGCAAACCTTTCGAGGTTCTTTCTCTAGTGGCAGAGGACCGTGGACTAGAAGGGAGACCCGGAGGGCAGTTGCGTGAACCAGGGAAAGAAAAACAAAGGTTAGAAAGCTTTGGGGAGGATTCCTGAACTCTAGAGATAGCCAGCACTATTAAATCAACCTTTTTCTTTCAGAAATCATTATTTTATCCCTCAGTCCATGACATGTCCAGCGTGACATTTGAGGAGTTGTTGTAGTAAACATGGGGAAGATCCAGAAGTGGTCCTGATTTTGGCCACAAGCCACAGCCACCTGCTCTGTGGATTCTTTAAATAACTTTTTAAACTGCATATAATAAGTCCATCTAATTTACCATCCTCCATTATATCAACGATGTCTCCCAAAAAATTTACACATAACTTGGGAAGACAGGCAAGCTAACACCAGTGTTGAAGCAATGATTCTTCGACATCAACTTCGTTGGACTGGTCATGTTGTGCGGATGCCTGGTTATCATCTTCCAAAGCAATTACTCTATTCTGAACATAAAAATGGAAAGCATAATGCTTGTGGTCAACAAAAGAGGTCTGAAGGCAAATCTTTAAAAATGTAGTATAAACACTGACAACTGGGAAACACTGGCCTGCGAGAGCTCCATTTGGAGAACAGCTTTTACCAAAGATGTCATGGGCTTTGAAGACACTCAAACTCAGGATGCAAGGGAGAAATGTGTTACGAGGAAGGCACGCTTGGCAAATCCACACAGTGATCAACTCCTGCTCGGAAACCTATGTCCCCACTGTGGAAGGACGTGTGGATCCAGAATTGGCCTCCACAGTCACTGAGCTCTTTGACAGGCTTTAAATAACTCTTGCAATGAGACACAGATTTTGGATATAATTTCTTTTTCTTTAAATAAAAAAATTCCTTCCAGTAGCACCTTAAAGACCAACTAAGTTAGTTCTTGGTATGAGCTTTCGTGTGCATGCACACTTCTTCAGATACATTCTTTTTCTTTGTCATGATGGACCAGCCTCCATTGACTGTAATGCAAGAATAGTTCTTACACAGTGGGGGGAGGAATTATTAAAAGAAGAAATTGGGAAAGGAGGAAGAGTCTCCCATTCCCATCTCCTTCAGAAGATTAGGAGACTTTATTGAATGGCTCGGACTCTGTCCACAGTGCAAATGAGGGAACTCATCCTAGTGGGTAGAGACAGCCAGCATGGTGTAGTGTTTAAGAGTGGTAGACTTGTAATCTGGTGAACCGGGTTTGCTTCCCCGCTCCTCCACATGCAGCTGCTGGGTGACCTTGGGCTAGTCACGCTGCTTTGAAGTCTCTCAGCCCCACTCACCTCACAGAGTGTTTGTTGTGGGGGAGGAAGGGAAAGGAGAATGTTAGCCACTTTGAGACTACTTCAGGGAGTGATAAAGTGGGATATCAAATCCAGAGAAATCTAGCATCATTGGAGCTCCCCTTCATGAAATGTTGCTTTGTCCAGTTTTCCATTTTTCCTGTTTAGGGAAGCTTTTAATGTTTGATGGACTATTGTATTTTAATATTTTGTTGGAAGCCATCCATAGTGGCTGGGGAAACCCAGCCAGATGGGCGGGGTATAAATAAATGATGATGATGATGATGATGATGATGATGATGATGATCTCCCCTTTGCACTACATTTCTGTGTGGCATAGCTTTCTATGACTTTCTACTCTTTTTTGCTGGGGTGCAGGGGAGCTGCGAGACAGATGAGGGGATGGAATGAATGGCTGAACAAGCTAGTCTTTGCCTGTGCAATCACTGGATACAATTCAGCATAAACAACTAAAAATGGGTCCAAGCAATGGGTTCTGGATAACTCAGATGAAATACTGGAGATTTCTGAATCTTAATGAAGCCTTGAATGAAGAAGTCTTGTATTTTTACGACTGAGACAAAATATGGGATTTTAAAAACACCTGCCATCATCTAATTGTTTATTTTTTAGGGACATCAACTTTGATTACTTGAACACATTGAGCTTCTCAGTAATTGCAGGGAGGGGGAAGATAATAAGTGACATCTCCAATCATTGACGGCAAATACTCTGATTAGACCAACTTTACAAATGAAATGTTATGGTTCAAATACTTGCAAAATAAGGAACTTCATTCCTAATTAACTTTAAGTGGCAGAGACTGAAATATTTTGAGTAATGTTTTCACCAATAAAGGTAATTGCATCTGCAATTTTGATGTCTCAAAGTAAATGAGGGCAAGGGGAAGTCCCAAAATTATCTAAGTCAAAATAATGCCATGTCCATTGTTTTATTGCTTTGTTTTCTCTTTCTCAGTCAAAAAATATGAGGAATGAAAAAGGATTTTCATTGGGAAAACTGTATGGGAGGAGTGTTAATCTCCCCTTCACCCACACTGTGGTACTATTCTAGATTGGGGCTCTTGTAGTTTGTTATGTACTAAGCTTGGATCCTAGAACAATAGGCAAATAGGATCCTAGAATGCAACAACAGATTGGCTTGCAGGAAAAGACCAATCAGGCTCCAGGAGGAAGTTAATCAGCCTATTAGGCTGGTAGGATCCTAGAATGCAACAACTGATTGGCCTGCAGGAGAAGACCAATCAGGCACTAGGAGGTTAAGCTGAATCAGCCAATCAGACAGGACTCATTGTGTAAATAATATATATAAAAGCCTGAGGTTTGGGGGGGCCAATTCATTCACTGTTTTACAAGCTGCAATAAAGAGCATGAAATCACTACAGGACTCCGAGTATATTTCATAGTTACTGTTTCAAAGAAACAGGGATGCATTCACACATCTTCTCTGTCAGGTGTAGTATGACCCTAAGAGGTATAAGGCTGTGTGAAATATTCTCAGAGTCAAGTGTGGATTTCATGCTCTTTATTCAGCTCATAGTAGTGAGGAATGAAAGTTTTTCCCAAATATCTGCTTTATATACATTATTTACACAATGGGCCACATGTGATTGGCTAATTCCGGGATTCTACTGTAGGCCAATCAGGTTGCGGGTTCACTTCCACCTGGAGCTGGACCAATCATACTGCTGCATTGTTCTAGGACAAATCAGTCTGCTGCATTCTGAATCCTATTGTTCTAGGACCAATTAGACTGCTGCATTTTGGATCCTATTGTTCTAGGACCAATCAGACTGCTGCATTTTGGATCCTATTCAACTCAGTACATAACACTGTGTAAGCCGCTTCTGCTCACAGACTCAAGAGACCACAGTTTGGTAAAATAGTTATAGTCGTTAAAATATAACTTGGGGTTCTTCACCAAATAGTTAAACTTTACCAAGTGAAGGAAGGTGGGACATACGAGGTGTCAGGCTTCAGGAATTCTATCCCGCCCCCAGTGGCAGCAAGAAGCAGAGGGGTGGAAAGGTAGAATCCTTTCTAATGGGTTTATTCATTCATAATAGTGAGAGACAAAAGAATGCAGTCTGCCCACCGATAATGGCGTCGCTCCAACTGACCTCCCTCTCCGTCCTTCCTAGCAACAACATTTCCCCTTATGGTGTCCGCTTGTGGCCAACTGTCTCTGGGTCCTTTGCTCTTGCACTCTGAATGAACGTCAAGTTCTGGGAGAAAGGGGGGTCAGAAATACTCTCCAGTGACAATGTGTCAGTCGGCTGCTCTGACTGTAAGTCCCCTGGTTCTGCCTCCCCCTTGTCTTCTGTTGCCTCCCAACTCTTCTGTTTGCCTGTCTCTGTGCTGTGACCTTCCTCCAACCCCTGCTGTAACTCAAAACTTCCTTCCTCTTCTCTGTAAGCTTCAGGAGAAGGAGGGGGTGATCTCCACCGTTCCTCCTCCATCTCGTCCCTTCTGTCCAGCCCCTGACATGAGGATAGAGAGGGAAATCTCCTGTCCACCATGGGGGGTTGGAGTCAGCTGTGCTCCATTATCCTAAATCAGATGTGGGAACCTTAGGCCTTCCAGGTGTTGCTAGAATAATTGTTTACCTTGTGTAACTCATTACTAAACACATAGAGAAAGTGCAAAACTAGATTTTGAGCTCTTGAGAGGTACTCATATTTAAAGGATGGGCAGGTCAGCCTATTTCTGTTCTAAATCTCTTCTGTCCCAATTATTGCAACAACAACAACAACTCATGTTAAAAATGTACATTTCAATGGTATGTGTTTTCACCTAAAATACACATAACTGGTATTCTAAGCATGGTCATCCGGATGCCCAAAGACTCTGATATGTTCTGAAACTACTGCGAGAGGGAATGCACACATGACTGTTTTCAAGTTTCCCATAGGCATCTGTCTGGTTGGTCTTTGTAAAAAAAGGATACTGGACAAGATGGGCCTTTGACCTGGTCCAGCAGGACACTTCTGGTGCCCTTATGATTTTGTGCTCCTCAGAGCTTCAGTTTTAATACGTGAATGCCATGGTGCAGCTGGCGAGGATAGAGATCTGAGGGGCAAAACTGATATGTGCAACTCAAAATCTCCTCCACACTTTATCCTCACACACATCACTTGAATGCTTGAATATGGCTGTCAGCTCCATCCCTGGGTCTGGTCCTAGGAGTCATCAAAACTCATGGTGGCCTCTTGTTCTCAGAATGGGGCACTGACTCAAAGACCTCTGTTGTCCTCTTCTATCATAGGATGCTGCTTTGTTTGTTTTGTTCTACTTATAGTGTTTTCTTGCCTGTCTTCTGTAATACAGTTCTTCTCCAGATTCCCCTTGTTCAGTGTCATCGGCTACAGGGTCATCATGCTAGGAATGGACAAATTTGTTAATATAGGTTTCTCTCAGTTTCTCATTTTTTCTAATCTTTCATTCAGTTCTCCACATTTCCATATCAATTTGAACCTTCCCCCCCCTTTTAAGTCCCCATGAAAAAGCACCAGTGTTTTAGTGTCGATTTCTCCAATGTACACATTTTGTACAATTTTACCTACCCTATACCTTTTCTCCTGATATATGGATTTTATATGCACATTTTACCATAGCATGTGAATTTTTGTACATGTAACTGGGCTGGACAATGGTGTTGCAAAATTCAGAGGATGTCCATGTTTTGGTTCATGTTTTGTTTCAGAGAGTGCAAATCAGGCTGGTTGTTGTGTTTTTTTAAAAAATGTGAACGAAATCTAATTTATCCCTCATTGCTGCATCTTGGAAAACACAAATGGGAGAATGCTATGTGCTTGTGTGCTGCTTGTGGGCTTTCAAAATGCATTTGAACATCAAATTCTGGACCAGATGGGTCTTTGTTCTGATCCATCAGGGCTGTTCTTATGTTAATCATTAGCCTTTGGATCTTGCTTCCACTGACTGGCTCACACCTTACGTGCGGTTGTCAAGAAGCGAGGCATTTTCAGTCACCTGAGATGTGCTGAACACTCTGCTCTTACCAATAATACAAAATAATAAACACCTTTAAGTCCCGTAGCATGCACTTCCAGTGACTGTCTTTGTGAGGATGACAGGTACCCTCCCACTTTGGAACCAACGTTCCTGATGCTGATGGTAAGTCAGAGCCATATTTTCCATAGAAATTAAGGACCGGTGAATATTTCACAGTGGGATCAAGCTGCATTCCTGATACATAAATAAATTGTGGTTTCTTTGTTAATTTTTTTGGTATTGATAAAGCGGGATATCAAATCCAAACTCCTCCTCCTCCTCCTCCTCCTCCTCCTCCTCTTCTTCTTCTTCTTCTTCTTCTTCCTTAAGGCTTCTTGATCACACAAGTGTCTGAAGTCAGAGATGTGTCCTTGGGCTCAAGGGAGATAATCTGGACTCTAGCACTGTCATGACAAATGCAAGGTGGTTCTTTTAAAATGAGATTCAGAAGTAATACAAAACACAAGTGAGTGAGAATATTAAAGATTTTATTCTAAACGGCAAACAATATATACATACCAAGCAAGCACCTAAATCTGCCACTTGGAAGTCCACAAGAAGTGGCAAAGTGACTCCCCCAGGTGGCTTCAGGTTGCACAGCCCCCACGGCCATCAGTCGTACACGAGCTTCTTAGAAACTATGCCCTAAACCGTCCGATTTATAGACAGCTAGCCTGTTATCCTGTGTGGCTTGCCCGACTGGCTATGTGCAGATTACTGGTTCCGTGGAGATTATTCATTAGCCACCCTCTCCCAATGCCTTACTTTCTCCAAACAATGTCCAGCATCAAAAAATGTACCCAGCACTATCCTTTTCTTCCAACAGATTAGGACATTAAAGGCTGTTCTCAGCCATCAAGGAGCTTAACAAGAGATAGGGAGGGGGAAGGAACAGGGGGCAGGAAGGGTAACCATGTCAGATCACCTAACTCCTTGAAATACAAATACCTTCGGGATAGAGTGTCCATACAAGTACCCACAGACCCACATGGGTGAACCAGAGTATAGAGCCATCTCCTCATTGGGGCTGCAGCTGGTGAAAACCTCTGTCTGGTTCTGGAGTCACAAAGAACCCTTGGATTATTACCCCCAGTTCCTACAACCACTCCCAAAACTCAGCTCAGAGAACACAGCAAATCTATAGGAGGCAGTGATATGAGATGGGCTCTCCAACATGACCCTCAAGCCAGGAACATCCCTGCAGTTGAAATGCCTGCAGTTCTGGAACATAGCTGCCTTCTACTGAGTCAGAACCCTGGTCTGTCTAGCTCCGTATTATTTATATTAACTGGGAGCAACTTTCCTGCGTTTCAGATAGGGAATCTTTCCTAGCCCTACCCAGAGATGCTGGGGCTTTGAACCTAGGCCATTCTGCATGCAAAGCAGTCGTTCTAACACTGTTTCCCCTTATGCTCTCAAACCAGGACTGGCATATTCCTCCACAGGGCCTGTAAGACAGAGCTGTTCTGCCTGGCTTTCAACTTGAACTTAGCCTGATCTATTATTCCCCTTCCTTCCTTCCCTCCCCCTCCCCTTTTTATGAAGATTACCCACTCTGGGATCCCACAGCTAATTCTCCCCTGGTCTCCTTGCTGGCCCAAATAGGACTAATTTAGCCAGCTAGCCCTGGTGATCATCTAATGCTTATTGGATGGATTTCCCCCCTAAATTGATTTTTGAATTCTGAATTTATTGTTATTCATGTTTTATACTGTATTTTCTGCTTTTTGTTGTTGCATCAATTAAGTGTTTTAAATTTGTTGCTAGCCGCCCTGAGCCCAGTTTTTGAACCGGGAAGGGCAGGGTATAAATAAAAAAAATATTATTTATTATTATTATATGGAGTACTGAATAATCTATGGATGTTGCTGGAATTAGAGAGACCACCTAAAGCTCACAGTATGGGTACAATATAGACTACTAGTATTCCTGCCACTTGCCCCATCCTGCCCTAGCCGAGGCTTCCAGTTATATAATATGTGCCAACTGCACAATAACACAGCATTATTCAGATAGCTCCACCCTGGCAAAAAGTGCCATACATTCAGAGGAGAAGAAAGCAGTTCTGAAAAGCAAATCCTCTAAAAAAAATAAATTAAGTGCTACATTTCATCCTTATTAGTCACACCACAGACCCCAAAAGTGACTGAAATGTACAGAGCTAGACAGGAGAATAGGGAGAGAGCGCTTCTCCTTTTCTTTTTCTTCCAAAGGGGCTCAGAAAACTGCGTAGCCCAGCTGTTCTTTGCTCTCTAATACAATGAACGTTCATCCAAAATGACATTTTCTCCATTCACGAGACGCTTCCGGCAAGAAGAGGGCGGGGAGGGGGGGAGAGCAAATAATGGGGGAAAGCAGATCAACTTAATCCATTTCAGCTTAACTTTGCAGGTGCTGCAGTGAGCTTGGAAGCGGCTGATATTAAAACTGAAATCCATGAAATTTGGGTCTATCACAGGGAAACCTCTTTCAAATTACTGGTTATTGGTGTAACCTGCCCTCATTTACCGAAGCTGGTGATTACTGAATTAGATATGGCAATTGCCCATCTTAGTATGACACACACACTCATTTCTCCTTTTTAACATCAATAGCAAACACAGCAATAGGAAATAACTGATAACTATATATTAGATGCCTGTGGCCAACAATTGGGCTGCTTATTTTAAAACGATATGTTAACTTCAATCTCCATCAGATTCCTTAGTTTTTTCCTTTGATGCATTCTCTTTTTTAAAAAATAATATTTATTTTAAAATTTAATAATTCCAGAAAAAAGAAGAAAGAAAGAATAAAAGTTAAACAGAACAAAACAATACCTTACAATACATCAAAAATAAAAATAAAAACAAAAAACAATACAACTAAACAACATAAAAAACAAAAACATTTAAAAACACATCCAATATTTCCGTATCTTTACCTTTCATTTACTTGTTTCGTCGACCTCCTCACACCTCCCTTTTTTGTATTCTAGTTCAATTAGCTATTTCAGCAAATCCTTTCCATCTTTCTCAATTTTTGTTCTATAATTTATCTTAACACAATCTAACCTTGAATTTTCCACTTTGGCCCATTAACAATCTATTTTTGCTTAATTCTTTATAACATTTCTGCTAAAGCCATATAGCTTCTTTCCAACATCCGTCTAATATTCATTAATTTTGCAATATTTCTGTAAATATACTTTGAATTTTTTCCAATCTTCTTCCACCGACTCTTCTCCCTGGTCTCGGATTCTGCCAGTCATTTCCGCCAATTCCATGTAGTCCATCAGCTTCATCTGCCATTCTTCCCGGGTGGGTAGATCTTGTGTCTTCCAGTGCTTTGCGATAAGTATTCTTGCTGCTTGCATACATAAAAAAAGTATTCTTGCTTGCTTGTATACATAAAAAAAGTTCTATCCTTCTTTGGCACCAATTGGCCGACCATGCCCAGGAGAAAGGCCTCTGGTTTCTTCAGGAAGGTATATTTAAATACCTTTTTCATTTCATTATAGATCATCTCCCAGAATGCCTTAATCTTTGGGCATGTCCACCAAAGGTGAAAGAATGTACCTTCAGTCTCATTACATTTCCAGCATTTATTATCGGGCAGATGGTAGATTTTTGCAAGCTTGACTGGTGTTATGTACGACCTGTAGATCATTTTCATACCTTTGATGCATTCTCTTTTTTCCCTTGCTAGTGGGGTCGGAGAGCTGAACATCTACATATATTTTCACTTCCAGAGGTAACACTAAATACATCACGTCTGGTAAATGAGCCACAATAGCCACCAGAGGGCCGTAGAAATTTGTGTCCCAGGCTTCTTAGACTTAGCTACTTTAAAGCCCTAAATGGCCTCGGTCCAGTATACCTGAAGGAGCATCTCCACCCCCATCGTTCTGCCCAGACACTGAGGTCCAGTGTCGAGGGCCTTCTGGTGGTTCCCTCACTGTGAGAAGCCAAGTTACAGGGAACCAGGCAGAGGGCCTTCTCAGTAGTGGCACTCACCCTGTGGAACACCCTCCCACCAGATGTCAAAGACAAAAACAACTACCAGACTTTTAGAAGACATCTGAAGACAGCCCTCTTTAGGGAAGCTTTTAATGTTTAACAGACTACTGTATTTTAATACTTTGTTGGAAGCCGCCCAGAGTGGCTGGGGAAAAATAAATTATTATTATTATTATTATTATTATCATTATCATCATCATCATTATTATTATTAGCTATCCACGTACTATCTGAAACCAAAGGTGCACATTGGTTGCCAGATCTGAAATATATTGGCATCCTTTCCAGCTCTCCTACCACACCAAACTCTCCAAGGTCAATGGTGGGGAACCTGTAGCAGATGCTGCTGGCTAGCTAAAGTTGAGTTAAGCAACTCCAGGTAGCTTAAGCCAAGATTCCCTAGACCCCTGGGGTCGCTTCCAACTCTACCATTCTATTATTTTATGATTCAATGAAAGATCCCCTCACTCTTGGCCATTGTTCATGCCTGTGGGCACTGATGGGAGCTTGAATCGAGCAACCTTTCAAGGGCCACAAGTCCTCCAGCGCTCCCCTAGACCAATCCCTTCTCCAAGCTTGCTTTCCTGGGTCCCTGCTTCTTTTACTCCTCTTTTCTGAAATGTTCTGCCAGTCCTGCCCCTAACTGGAATAATAATTGCACTTTGGCAATCTGTTTTTTTATTGGGGGGGGGGGGAGAGAAAACAAAACTGCCAGCCAGCAAACAAACAGACTAAAAGTAAATGTTATCATCTGGAGGTAACTATTGAGAAATTAGGACATGCAGTGTGCAGAATGCAGCTTAATGACAAGGAAGGCTCAATCTTGCTGTGCTGAATTTTCAGTTTGCCTCTGCTTAATTGGAGGGGCTGTTCAACATGAGGGTTAGAGACGGGGAAATCTGTTTTTGAGATAAAAAGAACATTTGATGTCTCTAAGGTCAGGGATGTGACACATGTTAAGTTTTCTGTTACCAAAAAAATAATGATGTACTATTTTCAAATCCAAGCAGGGAGAAACAGGGTGGGTGTGTAGGGGGCTTATAGGCCCATTACTGGTGTATTGGTGTGTGTGTGTGTGTGTGTATGTGTGTATGTGCATATTTGCTGTTTTCTAAAACTCCAGCCGCCCAATGACTTCAAAAGATAGCTGATTACCTTGAAAAATAAAATGGCCTTCCAACCTGTTGTGTACTGAGTTGTAGAGGATCCAAAATGCAGCAGTCTGATTGGTCCTAGAACAATACGATCCAAAATGCAGCAGTCTGATTGGTCTGCAGGAGCCACCCAATCCAGCTCCAGATGGAAGTGAATCCACAACCTGATTGGCCTATGGGAGAATTCCGGAATTAGCCAATCACGTGCAGCCCATTGTGTAAATAATGTATATAAAGCAGATACTTTGAGGGAACTTTCATTCCTCCTCTCCACTATGAGCTGAATAAAGAGCATGAAATCCACTCTCGACTCTGAGTATATTTCACAACCACTGTGCAGGAAGTGGGTGATTTGAGGACAGTGAGATATAATGAATATATGAGACAAAACCCATTGGAAGTATTGGGATGGTATTTGGGTTATGCCCCACCATCACAGCCCATTGAACAGCTTGGCTGCATTAGTCTTAGAAACATCACATCCCCCCACTAAGGTCTGTATATTTTGACAAATAAATATTTAAATCGTATATGGATTATTATTTTTAAAAAAGATCATAGTCTGTCACACCACAAAGTAAACATAGCTTGAGGGTTTTTAAGCATTCTGTTTGCATTACTCCCAGGTTTGTGTGGTCTCCTGAGATGAGGTTTCTTTTAAGGGCCAAAGAGGACAGTGTCTAAATGTACAATTGCATGTGCGTACATCTCTATAGCTCTATTTATCTATCATCTATTTATCAATATCTGCATAGATTGTGAAGGTATCAGATTGAGTCTGCGGTGGAAGAGAAGGGATTAGAATTTTTCAGACATTCAATTTTCCTGACGAAAACGCTCCTCCCCATTGTGTTTGTGCCCATTGGGGTTGGGGTTAGAGTAAGGGTTAGGGTTCGCGTTAGGGTTGGCTCCAAGGGCCAAGAGCAGCTTGGATGGGGGACAGTTTTCATCAGGACTGTAGTGCTGAGAAAAGGGTTAATTTCCATCTCCCCCACCACACTTTTGAACAAGAACTGACCCACTGGCTGCTGTTGCTTAGGGGGGGGGAAGTATCTACAATAAAATTGTTAACGCATTAGCAAAGCTGAGCAGGGTCTGGAATGGTTTTAAGCTGAATGCACAGCAGAGGGTTGGACTGAATGGCCCTCGGTGTCCCATCCAACTCTACAATTCTATGATTGTATGAAACATTGGCCTGTTGTTGTTTTTTAGTTCTTTAGTCGTGTCCGACTCTTCGTGACCCCATGGACCAGAGCACACCAGGCACTCCTGTCTTCCACTGCCTCCCGCAGTTTGGTCAAACTCATGCTGGTAGCTTTGAGAACACTGTCCAACCATCTCGTCCTCTGTTGTCCCCTTCTCCTTGTGCCCTCCATCTTTCCCAACATCAGGGTCTTTTCCAGGGAGTCTTCTCTTCTCATGAGGTGGCCAAAGTATTGGAGCCTCAGCTACACAATCTGTCCTTCCAGTGAGCACTCAGGGCTGATTTCCTTCAGAATGGATAGGTTTGATCTTCTGAGAATGCTCCAATTGGAGAACAACCTGTGCCAAAGGTGTCGTGGGCTTTGAAGATGCTGGAACTCAGGACACAAGGGAGAAACGTGCTAAGAAGGCATGCTTGGCAAACCCTCACCGTGATCAACTCCCACCTGGAAACCTATGTCCCCACTGTGGAAGGATGTGTGGATCCAGAATTGGCCTCCACAGTCCCTTACGGACTCACTGTTAAAGCCATGTTTATGGAAGACAAAATAAGACCGGAATAAATAGTGTGAGAACTTTAAAATGGTGCGAAAGCTTTGTCATTGTACGTTTGTGTGTTTTCTCCATGGAGCAAACAGCCGAGCAGCCTGTTTTACAAGGATGTCAACTCTGTCTCGAAAGACCACATCTGACAAGTGCTGTGCTAATGCTGTGCCAACTAATGGAAATCTACAAGGTTTCCTTCACTTTGTGTAGACCAATGACCTTTCCAAAGCTTAATACAAAATATGATGCATTGACAGCAGAGAGGGCCGTCTTGTTTTGGGATTGTGTGGTGTAGCAAAGATGTTCACTATGGTTGTTTCCAAGGAGGGGGGTGGTTCTTCGCAAAGAGAATTGTCACTTATTTCTGTTGCTGAGATCAAAAAAGGAAGACTTATCATTAGCAGAGAAAGAAGTACGATCAATTCACCTGCCCCAATAATAAACAAAACAGAATATCTATGTGTGGAGGTTTTTTGTGTGTGTGTTTTTGCGAGCACAGGAGGGAGGGCTGGTAATCGATTTGAATTTGCCACAACCTTCAAATTAAAGGTTAGAAGTAAGGCAAAGAGCTGACCTTTCTCTCAAGTTAATGTGATGCTATACTTATTCAAACATCTACTTCCTTGACTTCTGGGGGGAAAGCAAAGCAAAATTACATTGGATGGTTTAAATATATAGAAGCATCTGGCATTCCAGAAGCAGGCTTGCACAATGTAAATTCCATAGCAAAGGCTAGCTTAGAAAGTAAGCACAGTATGCTTATTAAGCAGACATAGCCTGTGGTCTCCGATGAGAAAGAAACACACCTGCCCCCATTCCACTGAGACTTTTCCCAATCCATGTTACTTGGGCTTGCATTCCTTCATAAATCCATTTCATCTTGTTTCCACCTTAATCTGGGGGGGGGGGTATGAAAATTCGTATTTATATGCACATTTAAATAGAGAGCTTAGCATGTTGTCTCACAACATACCCATTTCGATTTTACCTTCGAGTATCACTTTCTAAAAATATGCATTTTTGTACATTATTATTAGCCGAGAAGCACACCACCAAATTTAAGGGGAGCTATGAGACAAGACTCTCCTGTCCATTCACCCCCCACCAGAGGCTGCTGATGGGATTTATTAGGTTGGGGAGGGAATATATTAGCTATATTTTACCCCTCTATAGACCCACATGTGTGGGTAGGGACAAAGAGAAAAACACGGCTGCAAGCATTTTTCGAAATGCAGGGCCCCTGCAGACTCTCCCATGAGAGAAAGCTCTCTCAGCAGAGTTTAAAACCCATTTTAAGCAGTTTAATTGAAAGCATCGTTAGGCTGATCTCCCCCTTTGCTGCCCTGTTTAGTTACAGATGTCTTTAGGGGAGGGCAAACGGGGCAATTGCTCAGGGCAGTGAACTTGAGGGCATGGCATTTGCAACGCCAACCAGAAAGAAAGAAAGAAAGAAAGAAAGAAAGAAAGAAAGAAAGAAAGAAAGAAAGAAAGAAAGAAAGAAAGAAAGAAAGAAAGAAAATGCTGTAGTTATAAACTTAAACATGAGCTGCTGCCCCCACCACACACACACACACACACACACACACACACACAATTTCTGTGAAAATGGACTGGTCTAGCTTGGTTGCTTTTAGTTCCTACCGATGAGTGAAGTCAGAGCTGGAGGCTGAGGCTGGAGGAATTCCTGTCAAATTCTGGAAACCAGCCCAGATTGCCGTTTTCAGGAAAGCCAGTAGTGGAGGTGGAAGCAGCTTTTTACCAGGAGATACTGTTCCTTGTCCTCTCCATTCCTCTTAAAGGACTGCTGGTGAGGGAAAGGATTATGGATCCCCAGGAAATACTTCAGAGGAGTGAGAAAATCTTCGGGGGGGGGGGGGACTAGCATGGACCTCAGGAGTCATTGATGCTAGTTGGACTTGTGTCCCTCCTTGTGGTTTTTAATGAGTAAAATAGATATTCAGCAAACGATATATGTTGCTGGAAATCACAGGAGGGGAGATTGCTCCTGTACTTGAATCCTCCCTGTGGATTTCTGGTTCAGCACAGTGAGAACAGGTTGCTGGACTAGATGGGGCACTGGCGGAACCCATCAGGCTCTCCTTATGTTCTTGGAAGATAGAGAGAATGATGCATAGATGGATAGATTGACAGACAGATAGATATACAGTGGTACCTCGGGTTAAGTACTTAATTCGTTCCGGAGGCCCGTTCTTAACCTGAAACTGTTCTTAACCTGAAGCACCACTTTAGCTAATGGGGCCTCCTACTGCCGCCGCGCCGCCAGAGCACGATTTCTGTTCTCATCCTGAAGCAAAGTTCTTAACCTGAGGTACTATTTCTGGGTTAGCAGAGTCTGTAACCTGAAGCATCTGTAACCTGAAGTGTATGTAACCCGAAGTACCACTGTATAGATGATAGATTAGATGATGATAGATAGATAGATAGATAGATAGATAGATAGATAATAGATAGATGATAGATAGATAGATAGATGATAGATAGAGATAGATGATAGATAGATAAATGATAGATAGATAGATAGATAGATAGATAGATAGATATAGATGATATAGATATAGATATAGATATAGATATAGATATAGATATAGATATAGATATAGATATAGATATAGATATAGATATAGATATAGATATAGATATAGATATAGATATAGATATAGATAGATGATAGATGATAGATAGATAGAAAGAAAGATAGGAAAAACAAAAAGGTTTTAATCCTAGCCTTGAATCAGGCGCTGTGGTCAAAACCACTGAGCCTCTTGGCCTTGCTGATCGGAAGGTCAGTGGTTTGAATCTCCATGACGGGGTGAGCTCCCATTCCTCTGTCCCAGCTCCGGCCATCCTAGCAGTTCAAAAGCATGCCTGTGCAAGTAGATAAATAGGTACCATTGTGGCAGGAACGTAAACGGCATTTCCATGCGCTCTGGCACTCGTCATGGTCCTCCATGCACCAGAAGCAGTTTAGCCATGTTAGCCACATGACCCGGAAAGCTGTCTGTGGACCAACGCCGGCTCCCTTAGCCTGGAAGTGAGATGAGTGCCACAACCTCATAGTTGCCTTTAACTGGACTTAACCATCCAGGGGTCCTTTACCTTTTACTTTTTACCCTTTACTTTTATGATTGGTGTGCCTTGGGGAAATGATTCCCTGTGATTAAAACAAAAACATGTGAGACAAAATGAAAGATTCCCCCACATCTCCCTTTCAAGCTCTGGGTTTGTCCAGAGTCGACATTTGTGGGGACGATCACAAACTTTTGGACTTCAAAAGCTGCAGCGCCACATGAATACTTAGGAAGCACAAACATATATGGTCATCTTACGTTGAGATATATACTGCAATTGCCTCAGCAGTGGGCACTAGTTGTTACGACCATATTCAACCTCAGTTGTTCCCCCTCACACACCCTGTTAAGAAAGCTTTCCACTGGGCTATGATTGGAAAACTCCTCGGTTTCTAGTTTTTCGAACCATGTGAATCCATCCTCCCATGAAATAGTCTTGAATACACTAGGGTTTCTGTCTTGCAAACCCCATCAAATTTCAGCTCAGCCCCACAAGTTTCATCTTGTTGTGTTTTCATCAAATATGTGATTGGTTGAGCAGGTAAGATGAGCAAAATTCCCATCTCACTGGTTGCCACATTGGCATCAAAAACCAGGCAGCTATTGATGTTCCAAGAAAGACTGTCTTCCCTGGGAAAATATTACTTTCTGAGACAGAAGTGCTGACTGGCAGATGCTGTGTAGTCATGCCTGGAATTAAACACCACCTGTGAAAGGTGGCAGTTACAGGAAGAAGTCACAGTCTGGCAGCTTAGAGCACCCGATTCTTGTAATTACCGGGGAGAAGGGCATCAAAGACCATGGATGAACAGCCGGATGCTGACCAACTTGTGCAGCTGAATCTGATGACAATTAATGACTTACCTAAAGGGAACAGATGAATCACCTATCAGATCGGAGATGCCTTGTCCTGCATCAAAGTCACCAAGTCTCACACCCAGACAATCCAATACTTACAGCTTTGTAAACGATGGCTGCACAGAGTGGAGCCCCATTCTGTGATGAAGATCCTTGCACGGTTCATCTGTCCAACAACTTGGTATACAAAGGGAGGACAGCCTTACCACCTGGCAACCACATATGATAATTTGAGAGAGAGCACTAGAAAGGATGTCCTTTTTGGAGCTGGTGAATGATTCTTTCCTTCTCTATGTGGAGAAGAAGGGGTATAAATATAACTAAAGGAGATGTATGGACTGAGATGATGAGTAGGCCTAAAAGGGGGAGGACCAGGGCTAAATGGCCCCTCTGGACCAGGGGATAATGGGGCCCTACAGGCCTCTCTTTTAGGGTCTTTTTTTTAATAAATAATTTTTATTATTTTCCAACACAAATATACAATTCTATCAGGTTTTCACAAATTTGTTTCTTTTTAGACTTCCTTCGGCTTCTCTGACAATCATCCATATTTACCTCTCAGTTTACGCATTCCTCTGTTTATATTGCCATTAAACTTCCCTCCCACTCCTATTTCTTTTTAACAATATATCTCAACTTTCACAGTGCTTCTTGAAATCCCACCAGTGTTGTTTGCACATCACATGTTCTTTTCAGATACTCAGCAAATTTCCCCCAGTCCTCGATGAACTTTTGGTCTCGAAGATATCTAATTTTCCCGGTTAATCTGTCCAATTCTGCATAGTCAGTCAGTTTCAGTCTCCATTCTTCTATTATCGGTATTTCCTCTTGTTTCCATTTCTGGGCCAGTAGAATTCTTGCTGCTGTGGCTGCATATTGAAAAAGTTTACAGTTTTTTCTTCTAATTTCATTCCCTGTAATTCCTAAAAGAAAGGTCTCTGGTTTCTTTACAAATGTATATTTTAACATCTTTTTCCTTTTGTTATAGATCATCTCCCAGAAGCCCTTCACTTTCTTTCTCTTTTAGGGTCTTAGGACTTCCCCCAAGCTGCATCTCCTCTCCACAGGCTAGACTTCTCACCAGTCCAGTTCCATGCCCAATGTGAGTGCTTTTGTCTAGCTGGAATACAGAGATATGCCCTGCTGACCACAAAGTTTGCTTGCCAGAATCGATGATGGAAAGATTTGTGTGTGATAACCTCCTACTTTTGCATGTCTGTAATTGCATGCCTATTGTACACAGGCAAGAGCCATGGTCATTGCCATCACCACTTTCTCCACAACGTACAAAATTCCTTCCTACCCTGAGCTCCATAACCTTTTCCATCCCTGCTCCTTATAGTTGGCTGGCATAAGCAGCGTAATAACATCAGGACATGGAATAATTGTGGGATGTATTGCTAGAGCAGTCAAGTAAGTTTCCCTGCTGCCTAGAATGGACACAGAGGGGAATGTGGCTCCAGATAGGGAGGAACTCCTGTTAAACCTGCTGAGAACCTCCTCTCCCTGTGTGTGACCAGGTAGATGGGCAGGCATGACCATAGCTGACCAAGTAATAAGGGTTGGCCATGCCGCCATCTCTCGGTCTATTTGGACTTCCTCTTTTTAGATCTTCACTTCTGGATCTCTACTGCTCCTGGCTCTTAGCCAGCAGACGACTCATCCTTACAGAGGATGGAGCCCACAAGTAGAAAGTCTGAGACCTAGCTCAGGCTTCTCTATAAATGTAACTATAACAGCAAAATAAAGACTGCCTTCAGATTACTGCTGTGAACTGAATGTAAGTAAAACCTTATTCTTATTCTCAAGAAGACTGTGTTGTGTTATTCTTATTTTAGGAGGGAAATAAGGGGGAAATTTACCTGGAAGAATCCAGTCTGGACAAGAATCCAGACTGGATTGCTTAATTAAAAGACTCTAACGAGTCATCAACTCTTCCAATAAGTTGCAAGGGAATGTGCTCTGCTGTTTACTCACTAGCGTGAGTGAGGAGGGGTAATATCAAAACAATATATCCTCTCCTACCTTCTGATGTGGGTGGTGCTGCGGGTTAAACCACAGAGCCTAGGGCTTGCCGATCAGAAGGTCGGCGGTTCGAATCCCCGCAACGGGGTGAGCTCCCGTTGCTTGATCCCTGCTCCTGCCAACCTAGCAGTTCAAAACCACAAAAGTGCAAGTAGATAAATAGGTACCGCTCAGGCGGGAAGGTAAACAGCGTTTCTGTGCGCTGCTCTGGTTCACCAGAAGCAGCTTAGTCATGCTGGCCACATGACCCGGAAGCTGTACCCCGGCTCCCTCGGCCAATAAAGCGAGATGAGCGTTGCAACCCCAGAGTCATCCGTGACTGGACCTAATGGTCAGGAGTCCCTTTACCTTTACCTTCCTAAACATTCGCACAATAATGGTGTGCAAGGGCTACGGCTTAGTCATAGAGCAGATGTTTGGCATGCAGAAGGCTCCATGTTCAGTCCCCAGCATCTCCAGGTAGGGCTGGCAAAGATGCCTGTCTGAAATCCTTGGAGAAACACAGCCAGTCAGTGTCAGCCAGAGGAACAATGGTCTAAGCCACCGCAGAGCATCTTTCTATGTTCCTAAATAGGACTGCTTTTTTTCAGTGCCTGGAAGTGTTGTGTAATGTGTTTTCCTACCCAAGGCGTGCTTATTTCCCTTGAAAATGTTGAGATGGTAGTGAAAGTTGGTGTTATAGGAAAGTGTGAACCTTAAAGTCTTTGGAGACAAATGGGACAACTGAGGAGCTGTCAAGAAATCTCAGAATGCTTTCCCAGGTTGTGACTCATAACTCGTGTCCTCTAGAACAATCCCATTAGCAGAAATTTGATTCTTCCCTGTGTGGGTCTTTGGTTTCCCAGCCAGGCTATCTAAAATTATAGCTTGGCCTTGCAAGAATGAAAGCACATGAACCAAGAATCTCCCAAAATTTCAGTCTTTTTCTCAGCTGCATTTCAGTATAACTGTCTTGGGCAAATTAGAATAAACTTAACTGGATGCCTGTTCTGCCTAGTTCCAAATTAATGAGCAGGTATTTTGCTCCATGGTTCTCATACAGACTAATTTAAATTAATTGCTTGTCTGTGTGGCCCAGTCAAAAATAAAGAGTCATGGGAAGTTTGCAAATGCAACTAGCTGTGCAAAGTGTGGGGTGTTTAATTCTCAAAATCGCTGGGCCAGAAATATGTTTCTATGTCTCTTAAACTTCTTATTGCTGGAGCAGAGGTGGGGTTTTTGTGTGTGTGTGTGTGTGTGTGTTTTAAGTAAAAGTAAAATAGAGGCACATGCTTATGGGGGCTGTAAAAAAATACCTGAAGAACAGGTGAGATGACCAATGAGAGAGTAGTGCTGCCTTCATGTCCTGCTGTGAGTTTTCTGGCGCCATCCCCATTTGTGGGGCCAAGGAAGCAAACCAGTGAGCTGGATGAGAAATGATGACAGTCAATGATCTGGGATTAAACGGGCCACAACTTTATTGATTACCAATGTGGTAGGATTTGGCACAGGCATTGGGTATATATCCTATGTCTACCAACCTGTCTGCTGATTGATACCCCTTCAGGACAATCCTAGGTTCAGGGTGTTAGAATATTCCGTTCTACCTTAAGAACAGATGTGTGGATTGTTGTATGTCACATGTCTGTTTACACTTCAGCACCGCTTGCTGTGAACTTCCATTTTGTGTATGGCTATTGCTTATGCTGCTTGCTCTTGGACAGGAAGGGAGAAGACATGTTTTTCCTTTGTCCTGATGTATGCTGAACAAACTGACTGTAAATATGCTCTCACAGCCGTCTCCTGCCACTTCTGTTGTGCAATGTTGTTTATTCTGCTGAGTGTTGCATGCTCCAGCTTCTGAAAGCTTCTGAAGCTGCGGGTCGCTGTTTCATGCTGATCCAAGGACTGGTGATCACTCAGCTTACTGGCTGGTGGGCTAGAGCCAGCTGGGAGCTTGCAAATTGCTCACGTTCCCTTGGATGCATCCTAACACAGGGATCTCCTCATGATACAGATCAAATGGGGCATCCTGCCATTAGGATGTTCTATGGCCAAAGCCCTCCCCCTGCCTCATTTGGACCCTCAGACAGAACCCTCTGGACCCCTTTACTGGGGTCCCTTGAATTTCACTCCTGGTTAGTGACTCCTCACCCCCACCCCAGAACTTAGACTATGAATCCAAAACAATGTCTTTTTCTGCCAATGTTGTGACAATTGCTATGAGGAAGCCTAAACTCCAAGACTGGCCCAGTTTGTCTGCAGGCAATTTCCTTCTTGGTCCTGAATATGGTGACAAATCCCCGTGGAACCCACTGTCTGCGTGGGGGCACCTGGCTGCACCCCCTCAGAATTTTGCGCCCAGGGCCACAGCCCCCCTGCCCCCCATGCTACACCACTGAGACACCCTTATTCCCGTCACATAGCTACAATTCCCAGATTTCCCTGAGAAGAAGGATTGGATGTTAAAGCACTCTGAAAATTGTAATTCTGTGAGCAGTAGAGGGGCCTCCTACTGATGCTCAGCACTCTTAATGAACTACAGTTCCCATGATTCTTTGGGGGAAGCCATGACTGTTAACATGACATACTAGTGCATTAAAAGCAAGGTGTGGATGTGTTCAAAACCAGCAGATTTTTGAAACAAATGCACATACCAACATTATGTTTCTGAGTAGGCTTGCCAAAATAAGAACGCTTTTAGCAAACATTGAAAACAACACAATCATGGAACAGTGAAGAAGAGACTTCAGATAATAGGTGCTGCCACACTAAAAATAGATAAATAGATCAATCTGTCACAAGCGTGGAGTGAATATTACGTGGCAGTTGTGAAAGTGCCAGTTCTTTGGAGTGGGAATACCCAAAATTCACCACACACCAAAAATCCAGATCGAAGGCTTTGCTCGCTTTAATACCAGCCAGGAAATCAAGTGAATCCCTGAACCAGCACTTTGCAAAAATAGCAAGAGGCTGAAAGGGCAAGGAGGAATGAGGCAGAACAGGCCTCAGGCCGCTAATGCAGAGTGGCGGCAACAAGTTGGAGCTGAAACAAAGAAACCATTTCCAGAGGAGTGCTGAAAGGAAAAGAAAATGAAATTAAAAATAATAATAAAAACAGAACAATTTCCCCTTAAAGGCACAAAGCAAGGAGGGCAACAGGAGTCTTTCTCCTCACAACGTTCCCAAGGTGTTTGAATTTGGCTGACAAATGAGCTTAAGGCGAATCTCACCGCTTCTGCATAGCATCAGTGGATGTTCAAAAGAAGGAGGGATTCCAAGTCAGGTTGTTTTTTTTAAAAGTATCTACCCCAGGAGACAAGTAAGAATAGACTGCTGTCTGGCCCAGCTCACATCAGAGAGATGGGGGGAAAGATCTATGAAATGTGGTTGGGTTTTTTTTTGTTGTTTTTTTTTTGAGAGGGTGAGGAAAGTTTGATGCACATTCCACTAGGGCAGTGTTTCCCAACCGGTGTTCCGCGGCACACTAGTGTGCCGTGAGACGTTGGCTGGTGTGCCGTGGGAGGGAGGCGGGCGAGTCGGGCGGTGAGAGGCGGCGGCGGCGAGGATCCGCGTCGAGCCGGGGGCGGCTCCGCGGTGGTGGTGTCGAGGTTTCTCTCTTCATTCTCCCCTCACACACACACACAGGAAATAACACAGGATCAGCTGACAGGACCCAGCCAATGGGGCGGCGGCGGGGCAGCGCGTGCAAAAGGGAGGAGCGCGAGACAGCGGACGAGGAGGAGGCCGGCATGTCCGGGCAGCAGCAGCAACAACAGCAGCAGCAACTCCCGGCGACGGCTCCTCAAGCCCCGGGCAACCCTACTCCCTCACCGGCCTCGGCCGCCCTCCTGCTCCACCCGCCGCCGCCTCCCCCGCCGCCGCCGGCCACCTCGGCCCCGCCGCCGCCCCCTCCTCCGCCCGCTATCGCCGCCACCACCACAACAGCCGTCGCCGCCTCAGCTGCCGCCGTCCCTCAGTCCCTCGCTCTGCTGCCTCCTCCCCCCCCACCCCCAAAGCTTGGAGGTTCCCCGGCAAGGGGGAGGGGAAAAAATTGAAAACTTTCACTTTCGTGTGTCCCTCCCGGCGTGACGCTGCGCGCTGACGTCACGGGGCTGTAATGGTGGTGTGCCGCGAGATTTTTTTCATCAAACAAGTATGCCTTTGCCCAAAAAAGGTTGGGAAACACTGCACTAGGGAACTTAAGCAACACATTTGGTCTTTTGAAAACAAAAAAATTGCCCAGAGAAATGAAGGGAATTCTTCAAAGGTAGAGAGGAGCTAGAAAGTAAGTAAAAGAAATAACAGCCAAGGTTCATGCATAGGTTAAGGCAGAATCTTTGACCCAGGAAAAGACGGTTTTGGTAAAGAAACGTGGAGAAGAAAATTTAATAAAGGCAGTTAAACAAAACCCAGGGGGTGTGGGGCAGGGGAGGGAGGAAGAGCCCTGCAAAGTAAATGAAGATGCTGCCCATATTGACAAAGGATGGATGTCTTGCAAGAATACCCGGTCCTTCATTTTCTGATAAAATATTTGATGGGGGCATTTGTGTATGCAGGAAGGAGCAGACATATGCAAGATACAGAGGCGACCTGCTCCTCCAAGGACTCTTCAATGTGAGAGTCATCAAAGGGTTTTAAAAAAGGGGGAAGTGTGCCTGATCGTCAAGTATTAGAATGATGAGGTGGTGAAAGGTAAAGTCTAGTAATCTTGGAGGTACATAGGAGCACAGGAAGTTGCCTTATACGGAGTCAAACCATTGCTCCATCTTGCTCAGTATTGTCTGCATTCACTGGTGCCAGTCGTTTTGCACAATTTCAGGCAGGGATCTGTCCTGGTCCTATGTGGGAGAAGACAAGGACCTCCTGATAAGAAGGTATCTGCAAGGGGCCCTCAACTGCAGAGTGCAGTGTATATAAGAGGTGAGATGATCCTGTAGCCTCCAAGTTCTCTGAATCACCCCCCCCCTGTGTTTTCAGCTTTTTCTGACTGGCTGTTTCATTCCAAATAATTGATAGCCCACACTGCAAATGTGTGTGGCTTCATGACCGCCCTGCCTTGAAATGCAAGCTCACTTGAAACATACACATTCAGTCATTCTTTGCATAAAGTAGGCAGGGCCTACTCTGAGGCCCATTGCTGAACCCAGACACTCATCTAACACCTGCATATGGCTTCACCTGCTTCTGTTGTTATGGAGAAATGGAGATGTGTGTCAGCCACATTCTTATTCACATTGTGCTCCATCCCTCTAAGGAACAGATCTCTCTCTCTCTCTCTCTCTCTCTCTCTCTCTCTCTCTCTCTCTGTGTGTGTGTGTGTGTGTGAAATTCTCAGAACTCTCATTCTAATAACTCTCAAGCAACTGTGGAACCCATGGACCTTATGCCATCAGTTCCAGGAGCCTGGAAGAACAATTAGAAAAAGCCTTGACCCATCTTCCAAGGGGGTACTTACTCATAGGGGGGGAAGAGGGGGGAAATGGCCAGGGTGCTCCTGCCATCAAATTTTAGAACAGATCCTCAGTCTGTCTTCGTTGTTCTATATCTTGTAATATATGTTTGGTTTCAAACTGTAAACTCCCTAGAGTACCTTGGCAAAAAGCTGGGATACAGTTGCAGTAAATCAATAAATCTGCTTAAACCCATTTAAGTCTACAACAGTTTGTATACTCGAATTCTCTCCAAATAAGACCCTTTGAACACACATAGTCTTACTTTCAAATAAGCATGCACATGATCAGGCTGTAAGTACGGGGACGTGGGTAGTGCTGTGGTCTAAGCCACCGGGCTTCTTGGGCTTGCTGATTGGAAGGTCGGCGGTTCGAATCCCTGCAATGGGGTGAGCTCCCGTTACTCTGTCCCAGCTCCTGCCAACCTAGCAGTTCAAAAGCATGCCAGTGCAAGTAGATAAATAGGTACAGCTGTGGAGGGAAGGTAAACAGTGTTTCCGTGCGCTCTGGTTTTCATCATGGTGTTCCATTGCGCCAGAAGTGATTTAGTCATGCTGGCCACATGACCCGGAAATCTGTCTATGGACAAACGTCGGCTCCCTCAGCCTGAAAACAAGATGAGCGCCGCAACCCCGTAGTTGCCTTTGACTGGACTTAGCTATACTCAAGGGCATCCTGATCAAATTTGCAGATGACACCAAACTGGGAGGGGTGGCTAACACCCCAGAGGACAGGATCACACTTCAAAACGACCTTGACAGATTAGAGAACTGGGCAAAAACAAACAAGATGAATTTTAACAGGGAGAAATGTAAAGTATTGCACTTGGGCAAAAAAAATGAGAGGCACAAATACAAGATGGGTGACACCTGGCTTGAGAGCAGTACATGTGAAAAGGATCTTGGAGTCTTGGTTGACCACAAACTTGACATGAGCCAACAGTGTGACGCGGCAGCTAAAAAAGCCAATGCAATTCTGGGCTGCATCAATAGGAGTATAGCATCTAGATCAAGGGAAGTAATAGTGCCACTGTATTCTGCTCTGGTCAGACCTCACCTGGAGTACTGTGTCCAGTTCTGGGCACCACAATTCAAGAAGGACGCTGACAAACTGGAACGTGTCCAGAGGAGGGCAGTAAGAGCTGTTCGACAGTGGAATTTGCTGCCAAGGAGTGTGGTGGAGTCTCCTACTTTGGAGGTCTTTAAGCAGAGGCTTGACAACCATATGTCAGGAGTGCTCTGATGGTGTTTCCTGCTTGGCAGGGGGTTGGACTCGATGGCCCTTGTGGTCTCTTCCAACTCTATGATTCTATGATTCTATTCTATTCTATGATTCAGAGGTCCTTTCCCTTTCCCTTTCTTTTTACTGGATACCTTGGCATACTGCTCTTCCTCCACAGACTTCCAAGCAGCAATTCCTTTGCAACAGTCCTGTGAGGTAGACTATGCTGAAGCTGAGCAGGGCGTTGAACCGGGGTTTTGTACACCCAAGTCCAACATTCAACTGCTACATAAAATTTCTAGGTTTAGGCTTATGTTTTGTGGTTACACATTCAAGAGGGAGGCAGCGTGTGCATTGCAGAAATTTCTGAACACAGTCCCAAAGAACTACTGCAATATTATGGATTTTGATGAAAAAAGTATCAAGGTAACCTAGACCCATCTATGCTATTTTAGTCAAGGTGGCAGCCCCAGTCTCCATAGTGATGAATGAGCCTGTAGATTCTCTGAATGGGATTTTGGCAAGATAGTATAGCATGGGACGGAGACTCATTTATCAAAAGTAGTTCCGGCATTTGCCAACATTATAGGCAGGCACTGCGTTCATGTTCCAGTAAAAGTGTGAAATTCCTTTGTCCATCAAATTGCATGGATCAACCAAGTATCTCCAATTCCTGTAACTGAAACTGGCAAGTCTTTTGCCTAACCTATAAGATGCATATCCCCTGAGTGATTCCAATTCATGAAAGGCATAGCTTGTTTTTTGTTTGTTTAGTTTTTTGACACAATCATTGATTAAACATATGGTATTTCTTGAATTGTGAAATTTATTGAATTGGGTAGATATTCAAAATGTGTATTTGGGTATATGCGAAACATTGTGAGAACTGATTTATGTCTGGGCTATGTGTGTGTTGTGAGAACATAAGAGCACAGAAAGTCACTGAATTTAACTTCCTTAACACACACACACACACACACACACACACACACACACACACACACAACACTAGATATGTAAGAATGCTTAAGCAAGAAGCTAAGAAACCAACACCAGATCTGCATGGAAACAAATTCAGTTATCCACAGAAGGAAAATATTATACACCATAGGAATAAGTCACACTGAAAGAGGGTCATAATTATAAACAAGAAGCAAAGGTGACAAAAACTGATCTGCATCAAATGGAGGCCACACATCATTGCCAGCGCTTCTGTAGAGATAAACTCAGCTAAGGGTTATTGAGAATTTGAGGCAAAATGTTCAACTATAAATCTGCTTTAATAGTCCTTCAGCTGAGAATATCACAAAAGGCCGGTTTCACTTGTAGTCAATGGAAAGTCTGTTTTACGGTCATATACAGTTCAATAACAACAAAGACTGAACTGGTTTGAGTACCAGTTTGAAAAGCTAAAAGAAAATCTCGGGACCAGAAAATTGTAAGGGTTCTCATCTAGGTGACCTCCAAGTGTTTCTGACTACAACTCCACCCTTCCCTGGCCATCGATTTTGCTAGCTAGGGATGGTGTGGAGGGCACCAGGTTGGCAACCCGTGGTCTAATAACTTTCCTCTGAACCACCCTTGGACCATAGGATGAGGTTATCCACACCTCAATCTACTCCCCCCCCAACAGTGTAACATCTGGAAGGAACATAGAATCATAGAATCATAGAATCATAGAGTTGGAAGAGACCACAAGGGCCATCGAGTCCAACCCCCTGCCAAGCAGGAAACACCATCAGAGCACTCCTGACATATGGTTGTCAAGCCTCTGCTTAAAGACCTCCAAAGTAGGAGACTCCACCACAATCCTTGGCAGCAAATTCCACTGTTGAACAGCTCTTACTGTCAGGAAGTTCTTCCTAATGTTTAGGTGGAATCTTCTTTCTTGTAGTTTGGATCCATTGCTCTGTGTCCGCTTCTCTGGAACAGCAGAAAACAACCTTTCTCCCTCCTCTATGTGACATCCTTTTATATATTTGAACATGGCTATCATATCACCCCTTAACCTCCTCTTCTCCAGGCTAAACATGCCCAGCTCCCTTAGCCGTTCCTCATAAGGCATCGTTTCCAGGCCTTTGACCATTTTGGTTGCCCTCCTCTGGACACGTTCCAGTTTGTCAGTGTCCTTCTTGAATTGTGGTGCCCAGAACTGGACACAGTACTCCAGGTGTTGTCTGACCAGAGCAGAATACAGTGGTACTATTACTTCCCTTGATCTAGATGCTATACTCCTATTGATGCAGCCCAGAATTGCATTGGCTTTTTTAGCTGCCGCGTCACACTGTTGGCTCATGTCAAGTTTGTGGTCAACCAAGACTCCTAGATGCTTTTCACATGTATTGCTCTCAAGCCAGGTGTCCCCCATCTTGTATTTGTGCCTCTCATTTTTTTTGCCCAAGTGCAATACTTTACATTTCTCCCTGTTAAAATTCATCTTGTTTGTTGATGTTGAAGCCAAGAAGCCTACAAAGGAGATAGTTCCAGATGGCCAAAGAAATGTGTGCAGAGGGGATTGAAAACTGTTTGTTGTTCAGAAAAAGAGAGCTGGTCATGATTAATGTTATAAAATGGTTTTCAAAACCCCTAAAGGCTTCCATTTTTTAATCACACAGTGGAGGTGCCATTTCGAATTTCAGTGGAGAAGTAATATTCTCAGAGAGTGTCAAAAGGCCTGCTGCTGGGTATATTCAAGATGAAATGGCAAAGAAAGCAAGGGCCTAGGACCATTTATTGGGGTTACTTTTATACTTCATAATAAACAGCGATCTGTGTGCTTTTGAGGAACGTCCACCTGAAAGTTCTTAAGAAGCTGAAACAGAAAATGACTGACCCTTTAAGAAGAATATGTAGCATATTAAAATCAATTTCCCAACAAGATGGCTGGAAGGTAGTCATTTTAAAACTACTTGCTTTAAAAGGGACCCCAAAATTACAGACCTAGCAGCCTAATACAGTATTTGATCCAGTAAATTTGGAGAAAGCATAGTTAAAGGTAGATTTTTTTAAACATCTAGAAGAAGAAGCTGTACTGAGGATGAACAAGCATAGCTTCTTCAAAGGGAAGTACTATATTCCCAATATATTTGAAATCTTTGAAAGTGTCAGCTATTGTGTAGATGGGGTGATATAGTGCATTTCATATCTTTGGGCTTCCGAAAAGCATTTGACAAATTCCTTCATAAAAGGAATTATCTTAGCAATTGGTTAAACAACAGAATTGACAAAGGGCGAGTTTTCAAGATACAGTGGTATCTCAGGTTAAGTACTTAATTCATTCCGGAGGTCCGTACTTAACCTGAAACTGTTCTTAACCTGAAGCACCACTTTAGCTAATGGGGCCTCCTGCTGCTGCCGCCGCGCCGCCGGAGCACGATTTCTGTTCTCATCCTGAAGCAAAGTTCTTAACCTGAAGCACTATTTCTGAGTTAGCGGCGTCTGTAACCTGAAGCGTATGTAACCTGAGGTACCACTGTAGGGGAAAGCAGGTAATGGAGTTTTCAATAGGCACTGGAGTTATTTAACTAATAATACATGGAACAAACTAGCAAATGATGTTCAATGTAATGTGAGCCCCATTGGAAGCATCTATAGTGCTGGAAAGAGATATTGGGGCAATGCTAAAAAAGCTCAGTGAAAATGTCAACCCCATTTTCAACTGCAACAAAAGGGAAACAAATATTGCCGATTATTAGAAAGTTGATTTAAAAATAAAAAGGCCAAGGTTACCAGTCCTTTATATGAATCTATGGCAAGAAAGGGAGGAATTCAAAGTTGTGTTCTTGTGAATGGTCCAGAAATGCAAGCACCTTAGAATAACAGAATCATGGAAATGTAAAGTTGTAAGGGGACCTAAGGGTCATCTAGTCCAACCCCCAGCAAGGCAGGAATCTCAGCTAAAGCATCCATGGCAGATGGCCATCCAACCTCTGCTTAAAACCCTCCAATGACGGAGAGTCCACATCCTCCTGAGGGAGACTGTTTGGCTGTCAAATAACCCTTACTGTCAGAAAATTCTTCCCGATGTTTAGTCAGAATCTCCTTTCCTGTAACTTGAAGCTCTTTGCAGGGCAGGAGAGAACAATCTTGCTCCATCTTCCAGACTTTTAGATACAGTGGTGCCCCGCAAGACGAATGCCTCATAAGACGGAAAACCCGCTAGTCGAAAGGGTTTTCCGTTTTGGAGGTGCTTCGCAAAACGAATTTCCTATGGGCTTGCTTCGCAAGACGAAAATGTCTTGCAAGTTCCTGCGGGGTTTTTTCCCCTCCCCCCCTTTTTCCCAAGCCGCTAAGCCGCTTATCAGCTGATCCTAAGCCGCTAAGCCGCTTAACAGCTGATCCGCTAAGCCGCTAAGCCGCTTATCAGCTGATCCTAAGCCGCTAAACCGCTTAACAGCTGATCCGCTAAGCCGCTTATCAGCTGATCCGCTAAGCCGCTAAGCCACTTATCAGCTGATCCGCTAAGCCCGCTAAGCCGCTAATAGCGCTAATCCGCTAAGCCGCTAATGGGCTTGCCTCGCAAGACGAAAAAACCGCAAGACGAAGAGACTCGCGGAACGGATTCTTTTCGTCTTGCAAGGCACCACTGTAGTTGAAGATGACTAACATATCTCCCCCCAGTCTCCAAAAGATGCTTTACCAATGGTATTTAACTCTCAGTAAACTCTCCAAAATGTATAAAAGTGTTCCTAATATATGCTGGAAGGGACGCGGGTGGCGCTGTGGGTAAAACCTCAGTGCCTAGGACTTGCCGATCGTATGGTCGGCGGTTCAAATCCCCGCGGCAGGGTGAGCTCCCATCTTTCGGTCCCAGCTCCTGCCCACCTAGCAGTTCGAAAGCACCCCTAGGTGCAAGTAGATAAATAGGTACCGCTTTACAGCGGGAAGGTAAACGGCGTTTCCGTGTGCTGTGCTGGTGCTGGCTCGCCAGAGCAGCTTCGTCATGCTGGCCATGTGACCCGGAAGTGTCTGCGGACAGCGCTGGCTCCCGGCCTCTTAAGTGAGATGAGCGCACAACCCTAGAGTCGGACATGACTGGCTCGTATGGGCAGGGGTACCTTTACCTTTACTAATATATGCTGGAGATGTGAAGAACCAGATGGGACTCTCTTTCACATGTGGTGGGTATGCAAGAAGATTAAAAGCTTTTGGAATTACCGTATATATAGAGAGAGCCTGAAACAATGTTAAATGTAACTTTTTTGAAAAAAACAGAATAGTTTTTATTGGGTATTATTAGGCCCAGATATTGTTAAGAAGATAAGAAAGGTTTTGGAACAAGGTTTGATCTTCTTGCAATCCACGGGACTCTCAAGAATCTCCTCCAGCACCATAATTCAAAAGCATTAATTTTTCGGTGATCAGTCTTCTTTATGGGCGAATAGGAAGACCTATATTCTTTTGTTGGAGTATGTTTCAGAGGGGGGATTGTTTATGTAAAATAAGGAAAATATGTATTTGATGTATCGATGCAAGTACGGAAAAGAAAGCATTAAAAAAACATATCTCCTCCCAGTCTGTTAGAGGGAATATTGGTTGAATGGAAACTCCCTTTTGGTGGTTCCTTTCCCCTCCATGAATACAGTATACTGAGGTCGCAGAGGTGAGAGAGATCTGGTGGCTATGGCTGAAAGCAGGATACTCAACAACCTAAATCCTTGAAGCAGGTATCTGTTCTGATATCCACCTTTCCCCCCTTTCTAAACGATGTTCCAATTACTGAAAACTTGCTAAGACTTCCTTTACAGGCCTTGTTGTTTAAATCACTACATTGATTCCTGATGTCAGGCTTGTTAACAGACGATAAAACCCAAAACGTACATTGGCCAAACTTTTTGCTGCACATTTCCCTTCTTTTAACCACATAATTTTCTTCAACGTATCATGTTTGTTTGTTTGTTTGTTTTAAAGGTGCCTTAAGATGCTTTGAACTGGCCTAGAGATGTGTTGCTGTTGCTTTCAAAGCAGCAGCAAAGCCTTTAAAATGTTGCACATGAAGTAATGGACTTTGACAGGGAACCAACATACCTGGGATAAGTGATATGAATGGAAGGGGCTGAAACCTATAGACAACAGGGGAAGGTCAAGCAGAATAAATGGCATCTCGGCACTGAAAAGCCGAAACAAGGCTAGCCAGTGACAGACAAAACATACAATTGTACATTTAATGGATTCCCAATGGGCACTGGGTGCTCTAAATGGAAGTAAATGGATGTTACTTCTGCTGGCATTGATTGTTGAGCGAGTGGGAAAATATATGTGTCAGGGGGTGATGGGAAATGTCACCAAAATTCTTTGAGAGCATAACAATACGTTGGGGAATTAGAAGAAAGGGAAATATATATATTGCAGCACAGATGGTGGTGTGGGAAAACACCTACGATCATGGAAGTTTTGTTTTTTAAAAAAGAAAGATAGTATGCCAAGGGATGTTGTCTGTCATTCACAACATAATTCAAGGGCCCACACAACCTTCTTTGAAAGGACTTAGCACAGGCATTCTTTGATTTTATCATTTCTTTTATCTTCATTTAACTCATTCATTGGCCATATACCTAAATATCAAGGACTTTTGATGAAAATGAACAATACAATGGTGTTAGAAGACCTGGTGTTATATACTGAAGTTCTCACCCTGGGCCAGCAGGGGGATACTGAGGGATTCACTCAGGTCCACATATGCAAATAAGGAACTGAAAGTACGTTCAGTGATTGGATAGTTACAGAAAGTTGTTACTATTGCTTTGTAGTGGAGCTCTATATAAGCCGGCTGGCTGAACCCTTCAGTTCAGTTCTGTTCTGTGTCTGTGAATAAACAAGAGCTGTTTGAAGAATCGCTATGTCGTCTGATATGTTCACCCACAACACCTACAAAAATCTATTTTGATTCTGATTGTGTTATTGGCAGCATGTATTTAATTTATTTAGTTTAGTGGTTTTATGTGTGTGTGTGTTTTTAATTGGTAAACCGCATAGAGTATTTTTTAATATATTAAGCAGCCTATAAATTTAATTAGACAAACTGATGAATGAGTAGATAGGTAGCATAATATCCATTTTATTGGGATCAGTGTGGCTGTAATCCCATGCAGACTTCCCTGGGAGTAAGCTCAAATGATCTCAGTGGTGCTTTCTTCTGACAACAAAGGTTCAGCTTGTTAAACATGCTGAGCTTTCACAAAAGATCTTCAGTCAGCTGAAATGCAACCTTTAGCTTTCAATTAGAAAGTCTCACAAAGAACTGTTGCCGTTTAAACTACTAATGTGAAGTCTTGCCCCATCAAAGAAAAGGAAAGAAGTATCCAGACTCTGCTTAGTTATTTTCCCTACTTTTGGTCTTCTTCTATGTTTATCTGTCACAAACAAACTTGAAAGCTTTTGTTGTCTCCACATTTGCTCCCACAACCCTGGCATTTATGGCAGATAAGGTCGGCACCCGAAAAATTCCTTCTGTTTTCCTTTTACTACACCTCTTCTGTATTTTAGTACATTAAAGAGAACAAGGCCTACAGCTTTGGAGGACAAACCCCAAACACTTGAAATGTACATGGATATTTCTGAGAGTTAATACATTTTAAAATTAACATGATATTTGAGTAATCTATTGACTATTCTATGCGAAAAAGTGAAAATGCTGTTTCAGAATTATTGAATTGTACTGAACTTTATTGCAGCTCCTCCAGCTAAATTAATAAATCCAGACAATGGATTTATTTTTCTGTGTTCTATTTATTTATTTATTTTTACTCTCCGATTCCTTTAAGAAGCTTGATGGGAAATATAAGAGAGTTTGTGTACTGGTCCAGTAAACGCTTCCGCTGCGCCACCAGCAACAGCTCTCTTTGCAGAGCATTAATTAAGTCCAGTGCAGAGATTCTTGTTGCAGCACAAGCTTCAGAGTCTCAGCAGCAAAGAAATAACGACACAGGGAAGCCTGTCTTTCCAAAGACAGGTTTATTGCAGAAAGATAACAGAAACACCTCCGGAGCTTTCGGACATTTTTGCTTCACGCCCCACACACAGAAAAAACAAACACTCTTTATATACTGAGCAACTTAACAACTTAACGAGCTTGACTACTTAAAGTTACATGGCATTGCTAACTTGCCAGCGTCTTAGGTTTCACACCCTAACACCCCCTCTCGCTGGCAATACAAAAAATAAAATTACTTCAGACCCATTTCTTCACAAAAGTTTTCATGCCGCTGAAACCCAAGCGGTTTTGTAAAACCATCAGCTTGATTTTCATGACTGGGACAGTAATTTAATTTAACAATTCCTGCTTTTACCGTTTGACAAACATTTTGAAAGCGGATATCCAAATGTTTTGTACGACCTTTAAACTGCCCATTTTGTGCTAACTTAAGACACGGTTGATTATCACCCCATACAGTGATTGGAGTGATGGCCTTTTCATACATCTCTTGTGCCAAGCATTTGTAAAATTCTAGATCTCTACATAACTCAGATAAGGCACAGAACTCAGCTTCTGTTGAAGACAAAGCAATTAGGTTCTGTTTCTTGGATCTCCACCCAATCAGAGAGTTACCAAATTTTATTACACAGCCAGACACTGATTTTCTATCCTTTAAATTTGCCCAATCACTATCTGCCCAACAAGTAATCTGTGCTTGTCCTTCCGAAGATAATTCAAGGCAAAAATCTTTGGTGTATTGTAAATATCTTAACACTCTTTGAATTCCTTTCCATGCATTTACACTCGGTTTCGAAGCTTCTCTGCTGAGTAAGTTAACAGCGTAAGCAATATCTGGTCTACTCCATTGCGAAAGATGAAGTAAGCTTCCCAGTGCTGACTGAAAGATTTCAGCACGCTTGAATTCAGCACTATCCTTGAACTCATTGTCTTTTACAAAACCCATTTCCATTGGTGTTCTAACACCTGCACACTCCGTCATGTTAAACTTTTTCAACATTTGCAATATCTTGCCCTTTTGATTCAGTAGAAAACTGCCATTTTTGGTTCTATCTATCTGAACACCAAGATAGACCTTCACATCACCAAGATTCTTAACTTTGAAGTGTTTATTTAACTCTTTGGCTAGTTTTTTTACTTGTTCTTGTGTCTTTGAAGTATAAATCAGGTCATCTACATAAACAAGCAAAGATTCTTGAGCATCTCCTGAACTTCTGAAATATAAGCAATTGTCAGCCTTGCTCCTGCTAAAACCAATGCCTACCAAAACGTCATTCAAACACTCATTCCAATTATGAGCAGATTGCTTGAGTCCATAAATAGATTTATGTAGTTTCCATACTTGATTTGATTTACCAACTTTCAATCCTGGCGGTAGCTCCATATAGAGCTCTTCAGCCAAGTCTGAATGAAGATAAACTGTAGAGACATCAAATTGATTCACTTTGAATCCTTTCTGAGCAGCAACTGCTAATAGTGCCCGAAGGGTCTCACTCCTTGAAGTGGGCGCATAGACTTCGGAATAATGTAACCCCTTTCTTTGCGTAAAACCTCGAGCTACAAGCCTTGCTTTGTACTCTGGTTTCCCCATCGCTGTTGTCTTTATCCTGTACACCCACCTACAACTTACTGCTTTGGTACCTTCTGGCAGTTTGGTGATGGAAAACACACCCAGTTCTTTCATAGAATTCAACTCCTTTTGCATGGCCTCACGCCACCTACTGGCCTCCTCCTGGGGTAATTGCTCAACCTCCTCAAAACTTTCAGGTTCGCAATTTGCCAAACCAGCCCAAACACTAATAGCTTGGTACCTTTCAGGAGGTTTACCTTTGTTGGTACGCTGAGAACGCCTTAACAGTTCCTGCGATGTTCCTTCAGTTTCCCCCTCTGACCCAGAATCACTAGTTGTCACCTGTTTGTCACTAGTAGTTGAAGAACTTTCTGATTCTGACTTTACACGTCTCTCTTGCTGTACAGGTGAACTTTTAGAGCTGGAAGATTCTGACTTTACAGACTTGGGTGAACTAGGCGATTTCTCACCCTTGTCCTCAGACTCAAATTCCTCAGTCTGTTCTGGAACTAATACCTGCCCTGGGGCCTGAGTTTCATTGTTACTGTTCACCACATCAAATAGTATGTCAGGATTCCCATGAATTTTATTCCAACCATCCTGTTCACAAAATTCCGCACTTCTGCTGATTGTGATTTTCGTTTGATTGCCTTCTACATTCACAAATCTCCAACCTTTTGTGTTTGCTTGATAACCACAGAAAAACATTTCTTTAGACCTAGGATCGCCTTTCCTACGTTGTGCCCTAGGCACCAGCACATAAGCACGACATCCAAAAACTCTTAGATGATCAATTTTTGGTTTTTTTCCAAATAGCATGAAGTAAGGAGTATTGCCTACTGTGCTATTGTACACTCTGTTAAAAGTATAATTCGCATACAGTGCGGCCTCAGCCCAAAAACGCTGTGGAAGTCCAGAATCAAACAGCAAAGCAGCAATGGCTTCCTGTAATGTTCGAAATTTTCTTTCGGCAACTGCATTCTCCTGTGGTGAATAGGGATTGGTAAGTCTATGAACTATACCTTTCCTTTTTAACCACGTCTCCAGCGTGTGGTTCACAAATTCCCCACCACGATCTGATTGTATTTTACGTACCCTGGTGTCAAATTTACATTCGACTTCTTCAATCCAATCCATCAGGATGGAAGCTGCTTGTGATTTTTCTTTCAGAAAGAAAACCCAACTAGCCCTTGAAAAATCATCCACCAAAATTTGCATAAATCTCGCACCTCCAAGCGATTTGACTGGCATAGGGCCACACACGTCTGTGTGCACAAGTTCAAAGGGTTTCTTGCTTACTCTATCAGATCTAGGATAGTTACATGTCTTAACCTTAGCATGTTTACAAGCACAACAATCCAGAAAATTTGGACAGGGTTTAATGTTACACTCCTCAGCTAAATCTGGCATCTTGCTTACATACTTAAAGCATATATGAGCTAACCTTCTGTGTAGTAGATGTGCACAACCTGTATGAGGAGCCTTATTTACACACTTAGCTTGTGCTTCACCTGTTGAACATCTACCTGCTGCTAACTGCTCTTCATCCAAAACAAAAAGCCCATCCTCACAGGGAATTTTAACTAGCTCCTTTCCCTGTTTCGAAATGGTGCACACATCTTTTTCAAACTCAACCTTAAAACCACTTTTTACCAGGCATGACACACTCAAAAGTCCATTCTTCATTCCTGGAAGAACAAAAACAGGAAGGTTAGTTTGCAAACAGTTAACATAAATTGTGCCTTTAAGGTTCATTTCTCGTTTACTATTGTCTGCTATAGTCACAGTTTTTGCAACTGGCAATGTCTTGCAGTTCATCAAGCGGCCACTAGATGTCACTGGAACTAAACTGTGACTTGCTCCACTGTCAATTATCCACTTCAAGGTTTGTTGGCTCCTTTTAGGACTCTGTTGTGCTGCCATTGCAGATAGCCCCTTATCAGCACCTGCTCCCCCTCTGGATCGTTGATTCTTGTAGTTCTCACGTCGTCTTCCCCTGTAGCTCCGGAAACTGGCCCTGGACTGTTGAAATTCCTGTTGCTTTTCTGGACACTTTGCTATCAAATGAAACCTGCTGCCACATCGAAAACATGACTTGCTGGCCATAGCAGACACTTGTGAGGCTTCCTTACAGCTCTGCCTGCTAGTTTCCCCACGCTGGGAATTATCTGAACATCCAGCCCTTGGGGTATTTGAATTATCAATACGTTTTCGATGATGTTGATATTCTTGCTCACACAATCTAATGTTCACCTTCTCTCCGGGCGTGGCTCTATGGTGAATTCGCCTAAGAGCTTCCCAAATTGCAAATGCAGACCTTAAATTTTCCACATGAGGTAATTGGGAATCGTCTATCGATACCATCAACATGCATCTAGCTTTAGTGTCCATTTTATCATGTTCCCTGTTCTGAGCATGTGCAGCAGCCTGTTGCTCTGCTGTGGCATCTGCTGCAACAGCCACAAACGGCTTTCGCCTCTGGACATAGTCAGCCCACACTTCTTTGGCTTCCAACCAGACTTGAGCCCTCTTAGACCACTGCACGTAATTAGCAGAGTTCAACTTTGTAAAGGGAACCTGGAAATTTTCCACTGCCATTCTTGGGGTCTGCTGCTACTCCCTCTGTGTGCCCTTGCTTCTCTTTCCCCTTGGGATTTGTCTTACTCACTTTTCAGACGCCTCCAGCCTCCTCTGAAGCCTTTAAGAGCTGGATTTACGACCAAGGCGGTCTTCTCTCATCTGAAAGCTGCTTTCACTTTCTCTGCACACAATACAGCTGTAGAAACGTAGAAGGATCCATCCATAACCTAAGAGAGTTTGTGTACTGGTCCAGTAAACGCTTCCGCTGCGCCACCAGCAACAGCTCTCTTTGCAGAGCATTAATTAAGTCCAGTGCAGAGATTCTTGTTACAGCACAAGCTTCAGAGTCTCAGCAGCAAAGAAATAACGACACAGGGAAGCCTGTCTTTCCAAAGACAGGTTTATTGCAGAAAGATAACAGAAACACCTCCGGAGCTTTCGGACATTTTTGCTTCACGCCCCACACACAGAAAAAACAAACACTCTTTATATACTGAGCAACTTAACAACTTAACGAGCTTGACTACTTAAAGTTACATGACATTGCTAACTTGCCAGCGTCTTAGGTTTCACACCCTAACAAAATATACTGTCCCATGTTAGCCTCACAACGGCCCCCGAAAAGAGATTTTGACCCAATGTCACCCAGTGACCTTCAGGGCTCTCCTTTGTCCTAGTCTTATACTCTTGTCTACAGGCCTTGGATTTCAATCTGTGCCGTTATGTGATAGTGTTAGTATAAGGTTGTGACTGAGAAGGGTTCAGAGGTAAGAAGAGAGCCCTGAGCAGCATTTCCCACACTGACTATTTATATAGGATCAGTAGAAAGTATATTGTGTTAAAGGTAAGAAGAGCCCACTGGCTCAGACCAAAGACCCATCTATCATCATCATCATCATCATCATCATCATCTTATTTATTTATTTCATTTCATTTCATTATTTCATTTCTATACCGCTTTATATTTCAAAGACAAACTTCAAAGCAGTTTACAGTATATTAAAGCATCAATACAGTGGTACCTCAGGTTAAGAACTTAATTCGTTCCGGAAGTCTGTTCTTAACCTAAAACTGTTCTTAACCTGAAGCACCACTTTAGCTAATGGGGGCCTCCCACTGCCGCCGTGCCGCCAGAGCGCGATTTCTGTTCTCATCCTGAAGCAAAGTTCTTAACCTGAGGTACTATTTCTGGGTTAGCAGAGTCTATAACATGAAGCGTCTGTAACCTGAAGAGTCTGTAACCCGAGGTACTACCGTAAAACAATATGAAGAAAGTCAAATGTAGAGTATATAGTCAAAGCAATATAACTAACAGAAAACTAAAATATTATCTTAAAGATTTCAAAATAAAACATTACAAAGGAGGTCAACTGCAGAATACATATTTAGCACAAACGAAGTTAACAAAAAAAAATCTTAAACATTTTCTTTTTAAAAATCGCTAAGTGAAATGGAATATAAAATGCACATTTAAAACAGCATAATTAACAAGAGAATAAAATACTGTCATAAGCATGACACGGCTGTTTAGCAGGCACAAAAAATGGGGCAAAAGACTCCAATAGTTAGAGTTTGTTTGCAGGCAGAGTGATGTCCCTCTGGTCTTACCAGGAGTCTCTTTAGTAGAGCTGGGTGAGTGTGGGCCTCACCCCCTAGGCCAGGTGGAAACGGCCTTGCAGGGAGTGGCCTTCACAACTCATAGCTGGGCAATGTAGAGAGTCTTTCCCCTAAGTTATAGAGAGCTTCCTTCTATTTAGCCTAGAAAGAAGAAACAATGGGACTTGCAACCAAGAGCTCATCCAGAGTTCCTTTTGCACCACATTCCCCAGGCACAGGCCCATTCTTTAAAGCTGTGTCAGAACATTATTATTATTATTATTATTATTATTATTATTATTATTATTATTATTATTATTATTATTATTTTGTCCCAGCACAACCTGTGTTTTTCTGCTGAGTTGGATCGAATGGCAATCTGCAAAAACTCAATTGTCATTTGCTCTAATTCGGCGATAAAACATGGATTTCCCCGGGGAAAGGGAAGGACCAAAAACCCTGTTTGAACCCAGACCAGTGCCTAGAAATGTGGAGCAAAAGGAGGTCTGGATGAGCCCTAAATGAAAAGAACACCTGGCAGTTGTGAGGTTTGCAGCGGTGTTTGAAATATACTTGGAGTCCTATTCTGTAGTGATTTCATGCTCTTTATTGCAGCTTGTGAAACAGTGATTGAATTCCCCCCCCAAAACCTCAGGCTTTTATATACATTATTTACACAATGAGTACTGTCTGATTGGCTGATTCTGCTTCCCTCCTGGAGTCCGATTGGTCTTCTCCTGCAGGCCAATCAGTTGTTGCATTCTAGGATCCTACCAGCCTAATAGGCTGATTTTACTTTCCTCCTGGAACCTAATTGGTCTTTTCCTGCAAGCCAACCAGTTGTTGCGTTCTAGGATCCTACCTGCCTATTGTTCTAGGATCCAAGCTTAGTACATAACACTGTTGTTGTTGTTGTTGTTGTTGTTGTTGTTGTTATTTATAAAAATACAAAATGAGAACACAAAAAAGAAACAAAAATGAACCAATATTCCCCCTCCCACAAACACATTATATAAGGAAGAACAGTCTATGAACTCATGTGGAAAGAGTTTACATGATACCAAGCACAAAAGCAATGTTAACTTGGCATCCACTAAAAAAAAATTTGAAAAAAATACATATCAAGGTAACACTTGTATATAAATGAGAATTTTACTTACAGTCTTTGAGCATTTTTTTTAATAAAAAAGGGTATTTGTCTTAAGGAGAGATGTGATTAGGAAGAAGATTGGCAGGGAACAAGGAACAGTGCTGAACTCTATATAGGACAGAAGCTCCCCTGAGTTCTGCCGAAAGCTCAGCACACAGTGCCTGTGTTTATGAAACTATATCCATGGGTTCTGCCTTGCTGTTACTTATTTATTAAATACCTGTAATTTCCTTCCAAATTATTGATCGCAGTGTACAAATGTGGCTGTTTGGGTGCACAGGATATGAAAAGCGTATCTCTTCCTTATTGCAAGGACTGTGGTCATTGCTGTGGGGTTTTATTTAGTTTAAGAGAGTTTTAAGAGAGAGGAGGAAATCTTGGTCATTGTCATCTATAGCAAATTGTACCTATGGGACACAAGCAATAAGAACTTGAGCTCTTAATACAGTGGTAACTCGGGTTAAGTACTTAATTCGTTCTGCAGGTCTGTTCTTAACCTGAAACTGTTCTTAACCTGAAGCACCACTTTAGCTAATGGGGCCTCCTGCTGCTGCTGCACCGACAGAGCACAATTTCTGTTCTCATCCTGAAGCAAAGTTCTTAACCCGAGGTACTATTTCTGGGTTAGTAGAGCCTGTAACCTGAAGCATATGTAACCTGAAGCGTATGTAACCCGAGGTACCACTGTACAGGATGGCAGATATGACCTAATAGGCATTACTGAAACCTGGTGGGATGGGACTCCCTTCAATCGTGGGATAGCTAGCATTGTAGCAACGCTTTCATTATGGAGATTTTTATAAGTTTTGCAATTAAAAAAGAGTTCCAGACACATGATGGCCACCAAAGGTCTAAGCCTGAAAACTATTTTACACAGACAGATTTTTTAAAAAAATAAATAAATGAAATGCTTGGCTAGTTCCAAAATATATGCAGTGCAAAGCAATGTGATATTGTAATTTGGGTTATTATGTTCTCTTGTGTCTGCAGTGCCATTAAAAACAACAAATTGGCATGTATTTTGGGTACCATGAGATCATTCCAGATAAACCAAAATCATAAAATTTTATGTGAGTGAAATAGAAGCCAAGAAAAAAGTGAAGTCCATTCTGTTGAGAGTAGGAGGGAATACAAAATAGCCCAGGAGAAGAAGAACCAACCTTGTTCCTTTTTCCAAAAAGCCAATAAATCATATGTACAATTCCAAAACAGGGACAGTATTCAGCAGCTGACACACAAGTATGAATTGGTGGCTTCTGTTATATCTATAAAGGTAAAGGTAAAGGGACTCCTGACCATTAGGTCCAGTCGCGGATGACTCTGGGGTTGCAGTGTTCATCTCGCTTTATTGGCCAAGGGAGCCAGCGTACAGCTTCCGGGTCATGTGGCCAGCATGACTAAGCCACTTCTGGCAACCCAGAGCAGCGCATGGAAACGCCGTTTACCTTCCCGCTGGAGCGGTACCTATTTATCTACTTGTGCTTTTGACGTGCTTTCAAACTGCTAGGTTGGCAGGAGCAGGGACTGAGCAACAGGAGCTCACCCCGTTGTGGGGATTCGAACCACTGACCTTCTGATCAGCAAACCCTAGGCTCTGTGGTTTAACCCACAGCACCACCCGCATCCCGTTATATCCAAAGTATACATTTAAAACAATATCATACCGCTTTAAACAACTGTGGCTTCCCCCAAGGAATCCTGGGGACTTTAATATGTTAAGGGTGCTGAGAGCTGTTAGGAGACTCCACCCCCCTCACAGAGATACAATTCTCAGAGTGGCTTAACTATCAATCCATCATCCCAAGGGAACTCTCGGAAATGGGAATGTTGTTATGTTAAGACATAGTATCTCAGTGTATTGAGTTCCACTCCCATTGTGTTTTGGACAGTGGCGTAGCGTGGGGGGTGCAGGGGGGGCCGGCCGCACCGGGCGCAACATCTGGGGGTTAGGGTTAGGGGGCGCAAATCCACGGGTTAGGGGGCACAAATTACTTGCCTTGCCCCGGGTGCTGACAACCCACGCTACGCCACTGGTTTTGGAACATCTGGCTAGTCCAGAATGCTGGACTAGATGGACCTGTGGTTTGAGCCAACTGACTTCTCCATATATTCTTATCAGAACTACTGCAGATATTTATCTGGTGGCCCTCATGCGGGGTTACAACATCGAAAAGTGCTCCAATATATGTTTCAGGTGCTAAGCAGAGAAAGAGGTACATTGGGAGGCCAACTCTCTTCTGTCACCAGCCATCCCATCAGGCTGTGGGAGAATGTCATGGCCCCGGACTCATTGGATTGTAGCTCCAAGAAGGAGATGGATGGAAGCCCTTGTCTATCTGGCTGCGACATCTGTCACCCCATTGATCCACAGACTCCAGTGGATCAGTGGAGCCTTGCAGAGAGCTTTCCATAGAGGGAAAATCCTGAAGGAGCCAAGGCTGACCCTCTAACTGGTTAAGAGGCAAGGGACCCTAGGCAATGACTACCAAGGACTACAACGAAACTCAGCCTGTTTGCTGGAGGAATTTGCTGAGCCCACTTGGATGTTTGCTCTCAGCTTCCAGAACGCTGTCCGTGGTCCTGAAACTAGACTGTGGTCCTCCAAGATGTTTGCCTTGCCTAGCTGTCTTGCCTGGGGATCCAGGAACTACTGACCTCGCTTTATTTTGATCATCACCAGTCTTTGGTGGTGGGCAGCAACATGGATCACAACAGAGAGGGAGAGATGGGCCATCAGTTCTGATTAAAGATCAACTTCAACAAGCAGCTCCTTCAACTGTCTATTAGCAGCCATTCCACCAGACTGTAGGAGACGGGGGATGTTGGGAAACCAAGGCCTCTCTATCAGTTCTGTCGAAAGTCCAGTAATTTGTGGGGTTTCTTCTTGGATTTTTTTTCATTCCATTCTGGTTCTTAGTTACAAGAACTCTGTAACGAACAACTATTGCCTGATGGTGTTTTTCCTCTTCCAGACCAACATCTTTTCCTTCTGTGCCTTTTTTTTGGGGGGGGGGAGAATTATAGGCTTATCTTTTCAAAATAGTATGTGCTGTCAATGATAGAGGGAAAATACACATATCTAGGAATTGGTTTGAAATTCAGTTCTGCTTGCATTTTAATACAAATCTACCTCATTTGTTCTTCCTGAAACAATAAGCAAACTGAAACACAGCTCTCCTTCAAAATCCATACACCTACAAACATTGTGGTGCAATTCAACAACCAAATATGTGTATATTAGGGGAAAGTGTGCACAAAATGTGTATGTTAATGGAAATAACTTCTAAAATCAATGCATTATATTACAGGAAGCTGAATACAAAAATGTATTAAGAAAAAATGTTCATTAGGATTTTTGTAAAAAAAAAACTGATGAGGAAATGTAGCAGATTGAATTTAAATATTAGAAAATTTAGAAACAAAAAAATAAAAATCTTGAAATTGACATGTTTGTCCCTCCCTGTTTGCATCCCACATAGCTTGGAACAGAAGTAGTTTACAAATCTAGGCAGACTTCAACATAACAGGGGGAAAGGCTAAAAAAAAAAACCTTGTTGTGAAAATCTCTCAGTGGTCTGTTAATCTTATATTATTTTCCTGAAAGTAGGCTCAGTTTAGGTAAACAGAATCTATGTGGTAAATATTTTCCAAGCAAATAAGGTGTGTTATTTTGGGAAGGGCTGAATGTTTGCTCATTTCCCTTTTATTGTATGTACTTTTGCAGTGTAAGAGATGACAAGTTCATTTTGATGTGATTCATCCCACTAGAGTTGGAACTTGACAGCTATCTTGTGTTGGTAAATGCAAGGATTTAACTAAGCAGATTTTTAAGCAAAAACAAAGACAAAAAACCCTAGGTTTTTAAAAGCTGGGGGGACATACGGTGTGAAGCCAGTTTTCTTTATACTGAAAAACCTGATGTGATGCAGCACTTCAGAAATATGATGGCTGGGTCCTGGATTTGACTGAATCCTGTAGTGAATCCAGTTGATTCAGGATGATTTGTGCTCTGGCCAGATTAGGTTGAGGAAGCTACAGAGCAGGTTGAGTCGTCTTAAATTGATTAATAGTGATTTGTGCTGATCTGTACCTCAAACGTGTCCAGAGGAGGGCAACCAAAATGGTCAAAGGCCTGGAAACGATGCCTTATGAGGAACGGCTAAGGGAGCTGGGCATGTTTAGCCTGGAGAAGAGGAGGTTAAGGGGTGATATGATAGCCATGTTCAAATATATAAAAGGATGTCATATAGAGGAGGGGAAAAGGTTGTTTTCTGCTGCTCCAGAGAAGCGGACATGGAGCAATGGATCCAAACTACAAGAAAGAAGATTCCACCTAAACATTAGGAAGAACTTCCTGACAGTAAGAGCTGTTCGACAGTGGAATTTGCCGCCAAGGAGTGTGGTAGTCTCCTACTTTGGAGGTCTTTAAGCAGAGGCTTGACAACCATATGTCAGGAGTGCTCTGATGGTGTTTCCTGCTTGGCAGGGGGTTGGACTCGATGGCCCTTGTGGTCTCTTCCAACTCTATGATTCTATGATTCAAACAGTCTCCTATAAAGCCAGAAAGACTGTCTCCAAATTGTTGCAATTATTAATATAAGGAAAGTGCTAATAATCTGGATCTGGGGTGGGCCCAATCAGCTCCAGATTGATCTAGGCCAGGGGTCAGCAAACTTTTTCAGTGGGGGACCGGTCCACTGTCCCTCAGACCTTGGGGGGGGGACTATATTGGGGGGGAATGAACAAATTCCTATGCCCCACAAATAACCCAGAGATGCATTTTAAATAAAAGAACACATTCTACTCATGTAAAAACATGATGATTCCCGGACCATCCACGGGCCAGATTTAGAAGTTGATTGGGCCAGATCCAGGCCCCAGGCCTTAGTTTGCCTACCCATGATCTAGGCTGAATCAAGTCTGATCTGGATTTACAAACTGGAACTGTAAATCAGATCAGAGGTCCATGAACAGCTCTAATAAATATAAATTATACATTCAGAAGTGTATGTGGGGAGGAATAAACCCTCACAACCTCCACTCTAAAGGAAATGACAAAGCTAACTTTGTTTTCTTTTAGTTAAACATGTGAAGAATTTCAGCAAGGTACTCTCATTTTCCTACTCATATTGAGATAGGCCAAACTTAGATCCACAAAATGTTTAGGGGTATGCGTACCCCTGCATCCCCCCAGAAAAAAGCACTGGTTCTGCATACCTTGACACTGGAACTAATTAATGATTGATCTGAGAAATTTTGCAAGGTGAGTGTCAAGCTGTGACACCTCCATGCTCCAAACAGTGCACCTTTTGAGCCCACCCAGATCTTTCATGACCCTGACTCTGAACAACAGCCAGGAATCAAACGCAAAGAGGGAGGAACAAGCTGCATATGGAGAACCACCAACACAAGCCATAGAGATGAAGGAACCAGACTCTGGTCTCAACAGGGTCAACCAATCATTCATTGAACCTAGAGTTTTGTGTTTAGAGAGCCAGTGTGGTGTAGTGGTTAAGAGCGGTAGTCTCGTAATCTGGGGAACCGGGTTCGCGTCTCCGCTCCTCCACATGCAGCTGTGGGGTGACCTTGGGCTAGTCACACTTCTCTGAAGTCTCTCAGCCCCACTCACCTCACAGAGTGTTTGTTGTGGGGGAGGAAGGGAAAGGAGATTGTGAGCAGTTTTGAGACTCCTTCGGGTAGTGATCATAGAATCATAGAGTTGGAAGAGACCACAAGGGCCATCGAGTCCAACCCCCTGCCAAGCAGGAAACACCATCAGTGATAAAGCGGGATATCAAATCCAAACTCTTCTTCTTCTTCTTAAGCAGGCCAATTTAAGACTATTGAACACAGAGACTCTCGAACAGGCTGTGTTGGCCACCTGGCCACAATTTTGCACCTCCACAATGACCATTGTTCTGTGGCATTCTGGAAGAGGTGTCGGATGCAGGAGGGGTCATCACAAAAAATGGTGAAAATTCTGTCAAGTGGCTTCTTAGTCTATGGAGGGGTAAGAAAATGCAGGAGCTCAAAGTTTTCTCAAAGGGGAAAAGGTCTTTTGAGATCTTTTAGCTTAGCTCTACATGAAATAGAGCAACCTCCATGTACACTATTCTCCCTTTGCTCTTTGGAATACTAATGTAATTGTCAAGAAGGTTTCTGTGCCACTTTAGCGTGGCCTTTTAGCTCCTCTAAAATGTAACCATTCTCCCCAGGCAATGAAGTTTTGTCCTTTTGGGTATCTATGGAAATATCACACTGCTTAAATAAGTTATTCTAGAGATTCATTGAAAAAGATTTTTTCCATACATAGATTGTATGCTACTATGAGATTGTAGGACTCACAGTTATTTAACATCCAAACAGAAACTGGAAGATCTTAATGAGGCAGTTTAAATACTTACAGCTTCTTGGTTATGTCCCTCTGGGACTATTTATCTGCTGATAACCATGTTTACAGCAATAAAATAGTGATTAAACATAGAGATTGCCAAGAGTTAGACTCTCATATTGACCGTTACTTTAACAATGTTGGAGAAGAAATGAAAGATACAGGAAGGGCGGGTGGAAGACAAGATAGTGAAGTGTGATGGATGGAGACTGGAGGGACTCCATCAAATCATCGGGAAAAGATTAGCATCTTAGGTGAATTACGACAAGGGTGGGCAGCTATGAAGTAAAAGCTTGGCAGCTGTGTGGGGGGGGGGAGAGAGAAGGGAGATAGGAAGAGAGGAGGCATGGTGAGAACTGTATTAGTGCAAGGCTGCTTCTGTGGAATGACAACTCTAGATCATCTTCCTAAACAACACTAAATTTATCATCCACCTTTCACCAGCAGTTCCCAGGGTGGGAGTTATTGCTTTAACTGTTAGGGATAAAGGAGAGGGTCAGAGATAAGAAAGTTGCTGTGCCTTCTGTCTAAACCAGTAGAAGGAAGTGTTGTCATATATGAACATAGCTGCCCCTTTGCTCATAAATGGATAATAATAATAATAATTTTATTGTTTATACCCTGTCCACCGGTTGGGTTTCCCCAGCTACTCTGGGGTGGCTTACAGCATCAAACATCAGATATTAAAAACTTCCCAATACAGAGCTGGCTTCAGATGTCTTCTAAATGTTGTGTAGTTCTTTATCTCCTTGATATCTGATGGGAGGGAGTTCCACAGGAAGGGTGGAATAAATACTTGCCCTTTCTTCATATTTGGTGTGCCACCCCTCAATTGCTAGTTGAGGTTGTGCTACACTGGCCTTGCAACACCCAAATAAACATCCTGTTCGACTGACAATTGGAGTCTGGATCTTATTGGCCATCCAGACTAAACCAACAAAGTATTGGGTATTTAACTCCAATAACTCCCCATCACTACGCACAGGTTTATTCGAAAGTATACCCCACAGTATTCAATGGAACTAGTCTCAGGAAGCCAGGACTGGGCTATAATTTGCCATTTTAAATAGAATCATAGAATTGTAGAGTCATATAGTCCTACCTACTGTAATGCAGGGATGCGGGTGGCACTGTGGGTTAAACCACAGAGCCTAGGACTTGCCGATCAAAAGGTCAGCTGTTCGAATCCCCGCAACGGGGTGAGCTCCCGTTGCTCGGTGCCTGCTCCTGCCAACCTAGCAGTTCGAAAGCACGTCAAAGTGCAAGTAGATAAGTAGGTACCACTCCGGCGGGAAGGTAAACGGCATTTCCATGCACTGCTCTGGTTCGCCAGAAGCGGCTTAGTCATGCTGGCCACATGACCCGGAAGCTGTACGCCTGCTCCCTTGGCCAATAAAGCGAGATGAGCGCTGCAACCCCAGAGTCGGCCACGACTGGACCTAATGGTCAGGGGTCCCTTTACCTTTACCTTACTGTAATGCAGGAATCACAGCTAAAGAAACCTTGACAGATGGCCTTCCAGCCTCCAATGAAGGGTGGTCCACTGCCTTGCCTTACCTTGGACAGAAGTCCCGTAGGCATCAATGGGGCTTACGTCTAAGTCAAGCCAGTCAAGAATGGGCCACAAAAAAATTAAAATGTAGGCCAAAACTGCAACGTAGCAGAAATGATTCTATACTAAGTAAAGTTAATTTATTAACTCACTTATTCAATTAAAGTTACTTTATTAATTTATATTTGAAAACTTGGGGTGGGGATGAAGAAATAAAACATTTCCAAATAGGCAGCACAGATGTGGGGGTGGCGAATAGCAGCTGCACTTGGAATACTGAGAACAGAATTGGACGCATTCTCACAAAAAAGAAGAAGAAGAAAACGAATGAAAAACTTTCCTTTGCAGGTTTGCCTCGGAGCCAAACCAGAAAAGCAATTGACAGGTGATAATGAGAACAGCAGGTTGGTTTTCATCTGGCTACATCTTGCGCATGGAATGCTCCCCTTCAATGAATCGACAGGCAGCTGCATCTCACAGCAACTTAGGAACACTGATGTTTCATCGCCAACTCTGGAGTATACCAAGTGAGAAGAATGCGCCCTTTTTAGTTAGTGATGGAGTCTAACACTTCCTGAAACTGGGAGGGTGGGGGGGGGGAGTGGTCTTAAAAAACACAAGCTAAGAAATGCTTTTGAATTCAAGACAGCTGGTCTGCTGATATGGCTCTTCATTTATCAGAGCTGAGTGCTGGCACATCAGCACCAAAAGCATGCATGCTCTTGAGACTTGAAATCATTGCTTTCCTCCTTGCAGATCTGAGAATCCTATTATCTCCCCAGGTAATGAGGCTTGCTTATGTAAAGTGTGGACAAGTAAATTCTTCAGCACTCACGACTGGAAATATATCTTGGGCCAGACAGCTGGTGTTAATTTGTCCCAATATAGGTGTGCTTTTCTTTTGAATTATGGTGCTGGAGGAGACTCTTGAGAGTCCCATGGACTGCAAGAAGATCAAACCTATCCATTCTTAAGGAAATCAGCCCTGAGTGCTCACTGGAAGGACAGATCCTGAAGCTGAGGCTCCAATACTTTGGCCACCTCAGGAGAACTTGGCGCCCTGGCACCCTGCGCCGCTAGCCTCTATGGGTAAGATGTCCCTGAATAGCAGTGGGAATCTGAATTTCCTGGACATATCCAGATGTTTGGTATAACACTAAGTGGCATGCTGGCTGCAGGGAGTCCTGGGAAATGTTATTATTCCCAAGGCCACCAACAAATGCCAGGGAATTATGGAACCCTGATCAGCACCTAGTTTCATGGTCACTTTGGGAAAGGCATAAAGGTAAAGGTAAAGGGACCCCTGACCATTAGGTCCAGTCGTGGCCGACTCTGGGGTTGCGGCGCTCATCTCACTTTATTGGCCGAGGGAGCTGGCGTACAGCTTCCGGGTCATGTGGCCAGCATGACTAAGTCGCTTCTGGCGAACCAGAGCAGCGCACGGAAATGCCGTTTACCTTTGCACCGGAGTGGTACCTATTGATCTACTTGCACTTTGACGTGCTTTCAAACTGCTAGGTGGGCAGGAGCAGGGACCGAGCAACGGGAGCTCACCCCATCGTGGGGATTCGAACCCCCAACCTTCTAATCTGCAAACCCTAGGCTCTGTGGTTTAACCCACAGCGCCACCCGTGTCCCTATATAAAGGGTGGTGGACTAAGGCTAAACCCAGTCCTCTCTCAAACGTTATTCTACCAGCTCTGATTGCTATAGATGTTTCTAATTCATACTCCTTGGTTGTCTGCTCTTGAAATGATTATTATTTATAATAATATTAAGGTGTGGGAGTGCAAGATGTGGCCAAAGACGCCCAGTCACTGACTCCTCATATAGAACAATTCATCTTAACATCATAAAGAACGTTGCTTTTAATAGCGTGAAAATTGTAATGCATCAAACTGCAACATTACTACAGTTGGGCTGAATTTTTTTACAGCCGGCAGATGCAGGGCATCTAGTCAGCCATGATAATGAGCAGAGAGTGCAAAACTTTGAGCTGATGAGTTTTAACTGGCCTGTAATTGTGTCACCTCCATATGTGTTTGCAGTCAGATATTTCCCTGAAATAGCAGATTATCAGTGAGATATGATGGTAACACCACCACAACCATCATTAGCGTTTCCAAACAGCTGCTCAACCCAAAGGCTTCCAGAGTGATGCACAACATTCCCCTAAAATGCAACCTATCAAAACATAATTAAAAACTACAAAATTGCTACTAATGTTGCAGAATTTCAGTCGAGTGGAATCTAACCTAGAACTATGGCCATTGTTCCATCAGTGCAAGCATTTCAGCTTGCCAGATAAAACAATCCCTCTTCTCCTCTGCTTGCATTCTGTCCTGAGGGTTCTCCTGACCTACCTCCAGAACAAATTTGGAGAGAGGAGAGTGGGGGAAAGTCCTGTTATGCCACAGAGCCCTATAGAACAGGATAGGGCACAGATCTTTCAAGCACTGAAACAAGAGGCCATCATTTCTCCCTGCTAAAGCATTGAGAGCTCGGGATTTCTTCTCCTGTTGGGCCCATGAAGGCAGAATCTCCTTCCCTAAAGAACTTTTAGGATGTTATGATTAGCAGAGGGGTCCCTCTTGGTGGTTCCTGTGCTCTCAGATAGTGGCAGCCCCTGAATTTGGGGAATCCCTCTTCACAAAGGTGCGTGTGTAGCTTTTGTCACATGCTGAAGTCACATGGCTTCATCTTGATCTTTGATTCTCTCTCGCTCCCCCTTCTCCACCTCTGTCTCTCTATACCCAGTGACCATTTGGATTTTAAATTGATTTTCCTATTGTATTGTATTTCATAACAGGTTACAGGGAACCAGGCAGAGGGCCTTCTCAGTGGTGGCACCCACCCTGTGGAACACCTCCCTTGACATCTGTCAATGAGATAAGTATACAACCCCTTTCAGGGGTGGGTATCCTTCTGTTAATCCAACATCCATCTATGGCCCTTTGGAACTGTTGTGACACTCTTCATAATTACATGGTATTTGAATCCATCATTCTTGCTTAGAGCTGTATGCATGAAAACATTACACTCATCATTAATGCACCCCCTTATAAATTTGGGGAGAAAGTAATGCCTTTTGAACAGACTAAGTGAACTAAGCCTTCAGGATTTTTATTTAATTGTTTGTTTATATTGGAGAGGGGTGGTGTTTTAATCACAAAGGCCTGATAGAAGACAGAGAAAGAATCATGATTGCCTTGTTTGTCGTAATGAGTTGTTTTTTTAAAAAAATAAGATCCATGACTACATTTGCATCCAAGCAAGATGTGGAAGATGGAAAGTCAATAGGGAATAATCTGAGCATCGATGACACAGGCCAAGATCCCTCAAGAGTTCCTTTGTGTATGAGCAAGAATTTCAGGGAGCTAAATGGGATTTGCTGACTCCCTTCTCCTCTTTGAACAGATGGTCAGATCAGAAACTGTCAGATCAGAAACTGCTTCAGAAACGGCCCCCAGTCTCAAAATCAGCTTACCATGTGGCATGACGTCCGTGGCTAATCAAGGGCCAGAAACTCAAATCCAAAGCTCCCTTGAGGACATGGAGTTAACTGCACAGTTCTTTGGCTATTTAAAATGTAATTCTGTATACGTCTTCTAAAAATGCATACGTCTTCCATCAACTCCCATAGGCCTTACAGTCACGTATCTGGCACAGGATTGCAGTATTAAAGGTGCAAAGGGGAAAGGTATTTTAAAAATACTAATAATGTCAATACTATGAACAAAATCAGTCCTACAGAGAAGTCACTTGAGAATGAGCATCTTACAGGGTTGGCCCCTCCTGCTGGGATGAGGGAGGAGAAGGAACTGTAAAATCTCTTTTTTATATAATATTTTTATTGATTTTCCCATTTTTAACATTCATATAACATCTTATTTTCTTTTACAAATTTTTAGCTCCCCTGAGCTATTCGACTTCCCTCCATCCCGTCATCTGGTTTTTTTATATATAGCTACCTCAAATTTTCACACATTTACAAGATGGAATGTTTTAAGAGGTGGCACAAAGATATCTCGAAATTTGTCTGGCAGGGCAAAAAGCCCAGAATTAAATTTAAGATACTGACAGATGCTAAACAAAGAGGGGGTTTTGCCCTGCCGGACTTAAAATTGTATTATGAGGCAGCAGCTTTTTGCTGGCTGAAAGAATGGATGCTCCTCGAGAACACGGACATCTTGGATCTGGAAGGTTTCAATAATGCTTTTGGTTGGCATGCATATCTTTGGTATGATAAAGTCAACAGTGCCTTTAAAAATCACATTGTCAGAAAAGCATTGATTAATGTTTGGATAAGATACAAAGATCTATTGGAAAATAAAACCCCTAGAAGGGTGTCACCAGTGGAGGCTAAAGCAGTGAAGAAACTCAATATGGAGGTCGGATGGCCGAAGTATTGGGAAATTTTAGAACAGGATGGAGATAAGTTCAAACTACAAAGTCAGGAGAAATTGAAACACAAAGTAGAAAATTGGTTCCAATATCGCCAAATAATGGAATTTTTTAAACAGGACAGGAAAATCGGTTTCCAAGTGGAAAAATCAAAATTAGAAACCGAACTGCTAGAACCCAATACTAAGAATTTATCTAGAATGTATAACTTGTTGTTGAAGTGGAATACACAGGATGAAACAGTCAAATCGGTTATGATTAAGTGGGCACAGGATGTTGGACATAACATTATGTCAGCTGACTGGGAATGGTTATGGAACACCGGTATTAAATTTACGGCATGTAATGCCTTAAAGGAAAACACCATGAAAATGGTCTATAGGTGGTACATGACCCCAGTCAAGCTGGCAAAAATCTATCATTTGCCCGACAACAAATGTTGGAAGTGTAAAGAGACTGAAGGTACCTTCTACCACCTTTGGTGGACATGCCCGAAGATTAAGGCCTTCTGGGAAATGATCTATAATGAAATGAAAAAGGTACTTAAATGTACCTTCTCTAAAAAGCCACAGGCCTTTCTTTTGGGCATTGTCGGCCAATTGGTGACAAAGAAGGATAGAACTTTTTTCATGTACGCTACAACAGCAGCAAGAATACTTATCGCAAAGTATTGGAAGACACAAGACTTACCCACTCTGGAAGAATGGCAGATGAAAGTGATGGACTATATGACATTGGCCGAGATGACAGGCAGAATCCGTGACCAACGAAAAGAGACGGTGGAAGAAGACTGGAGAAAATTCAAAAGTTACCTTAAGGACCACTACAAACTTAATGAATGCTAAAATGTTGTGGTTTCCAGAAACAAAGGGGTACAGGGATATAAGGTTAGAATATAAAAGAGGACTAAGATGACAGAGATTTGAAAGTAACAATTGGGAGTTGCTAGTTGAAGTATGGACATTGGGATGCAGAGAGGGGGGGTATGGGGAAGTCCAAGAAAAGAGGTTTATATGAAAATATGTTTGAAACTATACGTGTATGTTTGTCACTTTTAGTGTTTGTTTGTCTTTTTAAAATTTTGTAAAACCAATAAAAATTTTATAAAAAAAAAACAAATTTTCACACATTTATGCCATCACATTTCTACATTTTTCTTAATGTTGTATAATTCTTTAAGCCTGTTTGTAGAAAAGTTCCTTCTAATAAACGCCCCAAGATTTCACACAATCCTGCTAGTGTCTTTATGTGTTTACAGTGATTGTCTATATATTGAATAAATGTACTCCACTCTCTCTGGAATAATAATAATAATAATAATAATAATAATAATAATAATAATAATAATAAATGATAATAATAATAATTTATTTATTTATACCCCGCCCATCTGGCTGGGTTTCCCCAGCCACTCTGGGTGGCTTCCAACAAAATATTAAAATACAATAGTACATCAAACATGAAAAGCTTCCCTAAACAGGGCTGCCTTCAGATGTCTTCTAAAAGTCTGGTAGTTGTTTTTCTCTTTGACATCTGGTGGGAGGATGTTCCACAGGGTGGGCACCTCTGGAACGCTTGATCGCTCTGGTTTCGGATTTTTCCCATCAGCTTTGCAAGTTCTGCATAGTCCATCATCTTCGTCTGCCATTCTTCTACTGTCGGTAATTCTTGTTGTTTCCACCTTGGGGCTAATAAAGTTCCAGCTGCCGTAGTAGCATACCTAAACAATTCCTGGTCAGCTTCTGATACTTCCTCTCCTACCATACCTAATAAGAACGCTGTAAAATTTCCTTCCTCATCCCCTCTCAGCCATTTTTTTTTTTTTTGCCATAATTAAACATTAGCCACACCCCTAACTATTTTGGAACTGGATTCAGTTTGGGGGGGCATGCAACTGGCTTGAAGGTTGGCCTGACTGGGGCACTGCCGAGGGGCAGATACAGAGGGGCCAAACACAGCCCTGTGAACTGCAGCAAAATCCTTTTGGCAGCAGCACTGCCAGTGCACTTTTAATGCTTTATTTTCTCTCTGTCTTGCAATGCTATGCCTTAGGGTATTTCTATTGGGGGTGGGTGGGTGGGAAATTTGTCAGTTTTTATTTTCCTTTCATTAGGATATGATGACCCTGGGAAGGGTGAATGGATCTTTATGATAGTGGCATAACCCTCGCATCAAAAGCATCCGACTACTCAGGATTCTTTGATCTGTGCAGAAAGCGCATTCCGCAATCAGCCTCAATTTGAAAACATGATACAAATGTCTAACAACTACTGATTTTACTGCAACAACGATCACTTACATCAGCGAACTTCATTTTATGGCCTTACCCTTGACAAACATATTTATCATCTGTAGGCTTGTTTAAAAAAGAGAGTTTGGGTTATGCTCTTTGAATCAATATCCTCATTACTTTTAATTAAAAGGGAATGAAGACACATGGGAACTAATTTGAATAGCATCTCCATCTTGCATTAAAGTTTCACAAGCAGTTCACAGTGCACGCCGTAGAGAGAAACATAGGCAGTGTTTTCTAATGAGATACTAGCATGTACGTGGGTGTGCAAAAAATATAGAAAGGTGGTGTGGTTAAGAAAAGTGTTCTTAACAATGCATAATTAAAAAATAGTTCTGAAGGGTTTACATGACCACAGCTTATCACATGATAACTGCATCTGTCACTTGATGGCTCGGTTGAGTTGAGGCACATATGGTGTCAGCTCAAACTCTTTGCAAAGTACATTGTGATTTAGAAGGATTTGGCAATACTTCCCCTTGGGAAGACACTTGTTTGGTAATTTAATAATATCAGTATGTTCTTCCTTGGCGTCTACTTGAAGTTCACCAAAGCATGTTTGGCAGGGCTCTTCTTTTCTCTCTCTTTAGATAGGGTTGCCATACGTCCTGAATTTCCTGGACATATCCAGAATACTGCAGCCACAAGCAGTGTCCAAGCCGAAAGTGATGAAATTGAATGAATGAATCCTTATTTACGTCAGCCATAGCAACAAAACAACAATGCGATATACAAAGAACAGAAATAAAAAGTTGATTATATAAAACACGCTTTAGGGTCCTGAATCAGCAGTCAAATAATGGACCTTATTCTGATTGCCCCAGCTAAAAACCTTGCAACCTTTGCTGTCATCTGCTCATCTTGACCTGCCAAGAGAAAGGACACTGTGGCAGTGGTTGGGCGACCCAGAATGGACAATACAAGAGGGATGATAATCTCATTCCTCAAGTCTTTATAAAGAGTGCAAGCCAGAAGGGCATGCACCACTGATTCAGTAGTGCCATCTCCACAGGGACATAAGCATTTTTCGTATGGAAAAAGTGACTAAGTGTCTGAGGAAATCTGGACATGTGGCAGTCCGTGTCGTTTTTACTGATTTTCCTCAGAAATATCTCAAACATATCCAATTTCTTTGCTAACAACTTTGGCTAAAAAAAAGCAACTCAAAACTTCTCTGTCCAGATTTTCAGTTTTTGAAATATGGAAACCCTATTTTAGAATAATTGGTACTAACTAAAGCTGTGTACTGGATTCGGCTGAGGCCCACGCCAAATGGACCAAATTCAGAGGCAGATTTCTGCTCAGGAGAAGCTGAGAAATTTTGGCTGAATCACAAAATTCTAACTTAAGTCCCTTAGGAAAAGAATTGTCCAGTAGCACCTTAGAGACCAACTAAGTGTGTTCTGGGTATAAGCTTTCATGTGCATGCACATTTCTTCAGATACACACGAAAGCTTATACCCAGAACAAACTTAGTTGGTCTCTAAGGTGCTACTGGACAATTTTTTTATTTATTTTGACTGCATCAGACCAACATGGCTACCTACCTGAATCCAAGTCCCTTAGGAGTTCCTCACAGTCCCGTCTTAACATGGCGATGGGGAACCTGAGATCCTCCATACAACTCCCATCATCCCTGACCATTAGCTATATTAGATGGGGTTAATGGGAATTGGGAGTCGCACAACATTTGGTGAGGCACAGGTGTTCACTCCTTCCTAAACAGCTTGGACCATTAACCAACCTACCTGTATTCTGCAGTGACACCTGCCAAGGTGGCCATCTTTGTTGTACCATCTGCACCACAGAATCAGATGGGGAAAGTTGCTTGTTGGTTTCCCTATAATTATGGAATTTTCTTCTGTAGAGACTCAGTAGACCTGGACTCTGAAAAACAGTTTGCATGATGAAGTTATCACCTGAGAAATACGTTTGCTGGCAGAATTTCTACAGACATGCTGGGCACTGCATGCCGCGATAGCTGTTGGATGTTGGGTACCAACTAGGGCTGCGCATAGCATCTCAAATCTGCCCTGTGCCCCCAATCAATGACCCCCCCAGATCAATCCAATTCATCTGGTGCTGCCCCCGGGGTTACCTGCTACCCCCAAAAAAACAATTCAGGGGTAGGGTTAAGAAAGGTTGAGCAGAAGGCAAACTGCAGCTGAATGGAGACAGTGCTGCAAATGACAGATACAGGGCATAATTGAAAACGATGCCTTATTACATCCCTGCATCCAGTTCATGAGAATCATAAAATTGTAGCATTGTAGGGTTGGAAGAAATCCCAAGAATCATCTTGTCCCTCCCCCTGCAAGGCAGAAGTCTCAGCTAAATAATCCTTGACAGCTGGCCATCCAAACTCCATTTAAAAACCTCCAATGAAGGAGAGTCCATCACTTTCTGATACTTATTGCCACACGTTCCCCTCCCCCTTTGAATGCAATCTCCCTCCTCATTAATTTATGGAGAAGAGTTGGGGTGAGATGGGAGAAATTTTCAGCACAGTTCTATTCCCTTTTCCATCCCAAGGCCAACTTCAGTCTTAGTTCAGCTTCAATTAACATCAATCTTCGCTGAATTTCAATTGACTTGCCTGCCAATTCTCCTGAATTATTCCCCCCACCTCCAACACACACACACACACACACACACACACACACACACACACACACACTTTCTGTTAAATAGTCCTGGAAGTCATCCTAAAGCTGGACAGGGTTGGGAGGGGAGGAGTTGAAATAACATGCTAGTCAAACTATTAATATTGATCTCAGCACTTCCTGCAGTTTAGCACCATACGACCAGCATCCTCACACGTTTTCTTTGACAGAAGAGTTGAGTGTGACAGCACTAAGTACTGTATTGCCACCTCACCTCCTCTCCCCCCTTCTTCTTCTTCCCCAACCCCATTCTGTATACAACACTAATGTTTCACTTGAAATGTTAAAAGAAGGCTCTACAACCTGAAAAAGAGGCGATGCGTGTGCTTTTGTAAACCAAGAAAATCTTTAATAAAAAAAATTAGAAGAAAAAGAATGAGTACAGGGAAAGGGAAGGTGTGGGAAGATAAGAGAAACTGGTCTGTAGAGAGATGGGAAGCACCACGAAGAAGTCGAGTCACAGGCACCAAATGTCATCTAAGAAACGCAGCTTCTGTGGCAGGGCCATATTGCATAACGGAGTCTTTCCTTCACGTTGCGTAGCTGTGAGGCAGCCTCTGCACAGAAGACAGTAAGCAGAAATGACAGAAAGGCCAAAACGGCGTCACAATAGGGGTAGTTCATCACAACTTGTCAAGAGAAGCATTTGTCCTTGGTCAAAGACAGCAGATGAAGACACAGACGGGCGGAGGCACTCACCCTGCGTGGCCATTTTAGCTTGCTGGTTTAAAAAGGCCCAAAGTGTTAAAAACTTTTATCTTGAATTCGCTCACAGAATTTATTTGCATCTTCCTTCCTTCCTTCCTTCCTTCCTTCCTTCCTTCCTTCCTTCTCTCTGTGTTTTGTAGTTTGTTTCCTCAGTTCCACATCAAAATATTTGTTTCCTCGCAGTCCACTTGTCAGCTGTGAACCTTTGGCGCCCAGTTTGTGGCCAGTCAGGTGAACCCACATTATGCTTTTGGCTGAAAGTTGTTCTAAAGTGTTTTCAAAATGGATTCAATTGTTGTAATCCACCCAGGGACCTTAGGATGAAGGATGCTTTAACAACAAGAACAACATGTACACCACAGCACCACAGACTGGACCTGATTTAACAGTCCTTCCTTCTCTGTAGGAAAGCGTGGGGATGATAGTTTTGTGAGGGGGCTGGGAACTGAAATTGACCCGAAAGGAATTTTTATGTATTATGCACTGAGGTCAGAACCAAATCACGTGGTTGGTGCACAGAGGCAGCAAAAAAATATTGTTAATAAATAAGGTTAGAATGAGTAACAAATGCAGGTAATGAAACAAATGGACTGTCAATGAATGGCTAAGGAAATGAATGAGATTTATGCAAATAAATAATGAAATGAGTGTGCTCTTTAAAATAAAAATAACTAAAGGAGAAATGAAATGAAAAATATTTTATAGCTCACCCCTTTTGGAAAGTTTCTAGTTCTTATCTTGCCTTAGGATCATCCCATGTTCCATCATACTTTGCCTCACTTTTCCACAATTCAAAGTGTTGCTGCTGACCTTTAAAGCCCTAAACGGCCTCGGTCCTGTATACCTGAAGGAGCGTCTCCACCCACATCATTCAGCCTGGACACTGAGGTCCAACACTGAGGGCCTTCTGGCAGTTCCCTCATTGCGAGAAGTGAGGTTACAGGGAACCAGGCAGAGGGCCTTCTCGGTAGTGGCACCCACCCTGTGGAACACCCTCCCTTCAGATGTGAAGGAAATAAGCAGCTATCCTATCTTTTTAATATTTAACACTGTACTGTTTTTAACACTTGATTGGAAGCCGCCCAGAGTGACTGGGGAAACTTAGCCAGATGGGCGGGGTATAATAAATTATTATTATTATTATTATTATTATTATTATTATTATTATTATTATTCCAATGCCCCAGCCTCCTTTGTCCATGATTAACTGTCCATGACTTTGTCCATGACTAATTTGTTTGGCTCTCTCACCTTGTTGTGTGCCATACTTTAATCATTGTCTCTGAACTTAATATGCAGGAAAGCAGTGTAGCTCTGTGGTATGGCATCTGCCTTGCATGCCAAAGGCACCAGGTCCAATCCCTGGTATCTCCGTGTAGCGCTAGAAGATATCACTTCTCTGAAATTCTGGAAAGCCTCTGCCAGTCCGTGTAGACAGTACTGAGCTGGGTGGATCAATGGTCTGACTCCGTATATGGCAGCTTCCTATACAATGGTACCTCTGGTTACATACTTAATTCGTTCTGGAGGTCTGTTCTTAACCTGAAACTGTTCTTAACCTGAAGCACCACTTTAGCTAATGGGGCCTCCTGCTGCTGCTGTGCCGCCAGAGCACGATTTCTGTTCTCATCCTGAAGCAAAGTTCTTAGGTAAAGGTAAAGGGACCCCTGACCATTAGGTCCAGTCATGGCCGACTCTGGGGTTGTGGCGCTCATCTCGCTTTATTGGCTGAGGGAGCCGGCGTACAGCCTCCAGGTCATGTAGCCAGCATGACTAAGCCGCTCCTGGCGAACCAGAGCAGCACACGGAAACGCCGTTTACCTTCCCGCCGGAGAAGTACGTATTTATCTACTTGCACATTGAAGTGCTTTCGAACTACTAGGTTGGCAGGAGCAGGGACCGAGCAACGGGAGCTCACCCCGTCGCGGGGATTCGAACTGCTACCTTCTGATTGGCAAGTCCTATGCTCTGTGGTTTAACCCACAGCGCCAAGCCGAGGTAATATTTCTGAGTTAGTGGAGTCTGTAACTTGAAGCGTATGTAACCTGAGGTGCCACTGTATCCCTAATTTCTAGACTGGAACCTGTAGGGTTCATGCTGTTTTAGGTGCTGCTGGCTGTTTGGACATTTACAGAAAGTCATTGGTTAAGAATGGAAACCATCATTTTACTAACAAGCTGCAGTTAAAGAGGGGAATGGCCAAAACATCAGAGCGAAACAAGGTATCCGTCTGATTTCTGCCTCCTGACAACCTGAGCAGGTTTTAACGAACAGTTCCCAATCTCCGTTAATTTGAATAAGATTAAGAGTCTGCTTGCTCTCTTGGTAATGGCATATTGGACGTACTGTGCAATGTGCTAGCAAGATGCCTTTTTAAAAACAGCTTCATTATGCTCCCTTCAGGTAGAGGGGATGGCCAGAGGCAAAATCTTGCCCGAGATGGATCACTGGGCTGATCTGATATGGCAATTCCTGCGTTTTCTGTGTTCACAACGAAGATAAGGTTTTAACCAAGCAGAAAGGTTTCACAGCTGGCTGGAACAAATCCATTTTGTTGTTATGGAAAAGGGAAGAAGGGGGAAAAATACATTTTTAATCAGAGTTTACCGACATTAGTCAACCAGTTGTCTGCCTGTGTGGAGTGGTGCTGGCAGGAAGATTGTTGGCAGATCGATGGGAAGAAACAAAATTTCTTTGCATTATTGCACCGGGAAGCCATGTTGGCTGAACAGGCTGGGCACAGAAAATGGAAAACGTTCAGAACAAGAGTGGAGCCAGAGTATAATTTGTCAAGGGAAGGGTGCTGCCAGGGCAGAGACTGATGGGTAGCACTTGTGGAGAATTTGAAAAATTATGGGTGGAGTCAAAAGAACATAGGAAAGCGTGTTCTTCTCCTTCATGGAGAGCACGTGTTGCATGGGACCCGACAAGAGACTCCAAAGTTGTGGGGTGGGCTAATTGATCATTGGACACTGTTGTGATTGGGCTTCCCTTGTTGTTGGGAAGAACTTAATGTTGCCATTCTGTGGTTGACAGCCTGAAATGTTAAAACTCCCTGCATGAAGCATAGAGCTTCCTTTTTTCGCTCCGTGCATTGGATTGCCCGTCCCCCCTCCCCATAATTAGGGTTGTTCGCTTGACTTTGCTAGGCAGGGGCCTGGTAGGAATTTTGTCCATCTGGCTGATTGGCTGGTGCCATTTGGGTTTTGCCTGCTGCGTAGCAAATCGTCACAACTTGTAAGGTTGCGGTTAGGCATTGGTTTATGGTTTGGTTGGTTGAGGGGCATGGATTGGCTGTGCCTGCCCCTCTAATGCTGCTGCTGCAGGGTATTCCGTTAAAGGAATACAGAGGCTCACCATTGCTTTTGTCCACCCTGTCAAGGGTCTAGGGCCACGCAAGAGCCCCTGGTTGCATTTGGGGAGGGCTGAGGGCAGGTTCCCTGCTCCGTCGCTATCCCCAAAATGTATTCCCCTTTTCTGGCTTTCGCAGGCTTGCGAAATGCCAGTCTGTTCCCACTGGGGGCAGATAGTCGCATCCTGTGCCTAAGCAACAACTCACTTTTTTTTTTTTTGTATTTTAATAAAGTTGTGGCCAAAATTATGCCAAAAACCTTAAACAAAAATTCCGTGTGATGTGTGAGTTATTTGTTTTTTGGTTTTTTTAAATAATTTTTATTAACTGGCCAATCACACCAAATTAAATCATATCACATAAATTCCGAATTACAAAGCCGAATTTTAAATTTTGTTGGGGGGACCCATATTTCAAGATCCGAAGGGGGATTCTGATCATCTTCTTGCTGCTGCGTTAATGTCCCAATCAGTCCAAATCAGTCCAAACAAAGTTCATAGTTCTATCCCATCTTATCTTGCTGTTTCCACATAACATCTTGTTCATATATTTTCTCTTTTTTTCTTTATGATCTCTTCTGATAGTCTCCTTAAGCCGATAAACACCAATAGTAATAATAGTCCTGTGTGAATTTTCCGTTCTTCCAATCCTCAAATTGAGATGGTTTCCATATACCGTCTCCTTCATAGATAACATCACTCTTTCCATCATACTCGTAAAACTGTCACTCTTAAGTCCCACTGAGGAGTTTAACCCACAATATATAAACAGCTCTATTTCTCTCTTTCTCCTCCCAGACTCAAGACCTCCGACAGAACTTCCCAATATGGCGACGGCATTTTTAACTGCGTCATTCCCAAGCTCTTACACATTCCACGCTCTTCTTAAAATGTGCTTTGGTTCAAAAGTTTATCTCCACACAGCCTTAAATCCACAGCTTAAGTCCTTAATATGACATTTCTGACTCATGATGGGAGGGGATTCTTGTTTAATCACATAGGGAAAGAAAGAAGAGGTTTCCCCCCCCTCCCCCATCAGTCATTTGCTGTACCTTGTCTTGGCGTATCTTCTCATGTTTTATTCTTATCTTGTTTTGTCAGAGATCTCTTCTGTTAGCAGTCTTTACTCCCTCTTCTTTCTTGAAACATGTGCATTCCTTTCATCCAAATTGTTTCCTTTGAAGTTCTGCATCTAGTGGCGCGAATCAGGGACGGCGTTCAGGAGTGCTGAAATCCCACAGGAGGGCTTTGTGCCTAGTGCCCCCACCCCCACAAATTCGGGGGTGGTATAGGGCACAGCAGGCAAGGGCTGTCCCCCCCACAATCCTGGGGGGGTTAAGGAGGCTAATTACCCCCATCATAGCCTCCAAATTACCTCGTGTGGGTCGGAGAGATGTTATTGTCAGCCATCTTCCAATGCGCCCCCTAGTGACCCCCTGATGTGTGAGTTATTTGGGGTGGCTTGGGGACCTCAACATACAAGAACCTGCTGCATTGGGCCAATGGCTCATCTTGCCCAGCCTGCTGTTTTTGCGGGGTCCAAGTAAATGCCTGTAGGAAACCCATTGGCAGGATCTGAGCAAAAGAGCACCCTCCCCTTTTCAGATAACCTTTAAACTCTTGAAAGGGAGAGCTTCCTGTTTCCATTTTAACAACCTAGATTACTTATATGTTTTGTTGCTTATACTGGTTGCAAGCCACTTTGGGATGGATTAAAAAAAAAAGGAAACCAGGTTAAAAATTAATCAGATTAATTTATCTGAGCAGTTCAACAATGAAGCCAATGAACCTACGGATTCCCTTCACCTAGACCTTCCAGCAGAGACTGAACCACCATCCATTTGGGATGTCCCAGCTTCCGACTGCCTGCTTATAAATTCCCCTTCAACATTCTGATTCTCTGTATCCATCATGTTACTCTTTCTTCAATTTGGGGAAGGTTTTGAGTAGCATGCAGGTCGTGGGTGTCAGGTGGTTGCCTAGCAACCTCGCCCTTTGATTCGGTTTGCCAAGACCAGAAGCCACGACGCTGATGGTAAAACAAAGTGGTAGGAAAGCTGTTGAACCACATGGGGAACAGTGGTAGTGGGAGAGATGAAGGGACATTTTGGATCGCTCTAGGTTTTCTGAACATCTAGGATTGGCTCTGGTAAATTATGTGTATGTATAAAGTCAAAAAATGTAAATGCACAATTTCTACTTTTGCTAATTAAATGGGATTGGGGGGAAATGTGCATATACTGTAAAGGATAATCAGTTGATGTGTCCCCTGTAATTTAGTGGAGGGAGATTTAATGGCTGAGTGTAGCATTAGTAAAGAAAGAACACCCCGGAGAGAGCTGACTTGGGCTTTTCCTTTCATTGCACAGCTGCAATGTTTCGTCAATTTCCTTTGGATGCAGATCAAATTGTAAATTGCCACCATCATCGTCTGCTAAAGCTACTGTGCATTGCGTAGTAGAGTCACAATGGAAATAAGATGTCATTTTATAAAAGCGGACTCATGTTGGTCTGTTTTAAAAAAACTTATAACAATACAGAAAATGGTGGGCTCCTTATCTGACAGATAGTCCAGTCTGGGGAAGTTAAGAACAATAACTTCACCACTATCTGGCTTGCCTTTATTGGATATTTAATTTTTTTAAGAGAACAGAGCTGCTAACACAATATGTATTAGTAGGGTAGACATACAGTGGTAAAGGTAAAGGGACCCCTGACAGTTAGGTCCAGTCACGTATGACTCTGGGGTTGCAGCGCTCATCTCGCTTTATTGGCCGAGGGAGCCGGCATACAGCTTCCAGGTTATGTGGCCAGCATGACTAAGCCGCTTCTAGCGAACCAGAGCAGCACACGGAAACGCCGTTTACCTTCCCGCCGGAGCAGTACCTATTTATCTACTTGCACATTGAAGTGCTTTCGAACTGCTAGGTTGGCAGGAGCAGGGACTGAGCAATGGGAGCTCACCCTGTCACGGGGATTTGAACTGCCGACTTTCCGATTGGCAAGCCCTAGGCTCTGTGGTTTAACCCACAGCGCCACTCATGTCCCAGACATACAGTGGTACCTCAGGTTAAGAACTTAATTCGTTCCAGAGGTCCCTTCTTAACCTGAAACGGTTCTTAACCTGAGGCTTGCTTTCGCTAATGGGGCCTCCTGCTGCAGCTGTGCTGCTGGCGCACGATTTCCGTTCTTATCCTGGGGCAAAGTTCTTAACCTGGAGCAACCAATTCCTGGTTAGCGGAGTTTGTAACCCAAAGCTTCTGTAACCCGAGGTACCACTGTACTGAACCACTCATGGATCATTCCACTTTATCCTGCAATGTTTCCTCCATAACGCAATGTTGTCTGAGGGGGACTCCTGCCCACTAGTTCAACAAAATTGGGACAATCCCTCTCCCCCCAAAAATGTCTTATGAACAATTGCAGGATTTCTGCAGGAATCTAGGGGGTATGTAACAACTGGAAACAAAGCAAGATGCTTTGTTAATAATAATAATAATAATAATAATAATAATAATAATAATAATAATAATAATATATTTATACCCCGCTCCTCCCTGCCAGAGCCGGGCTCAGGGCAGCTAACAACAGTAAAATTACAGTAAAAATATAATAGGGGGGAAAACAATTTAAAATATGGGTTAAAATACAATTTAAAATGCAGCCTCATTTTAATAGTAGCCCATAGATCAAAACTATAAGGGGAGGGAAACATAAGGGTCAGACTGAGTCCAAACCAAAGGCCAGGTGGAACAGCTCTGTCTTGCAGGCCCTGCGGAAAGATGTCAAGTCCCGCAGGGCCCTCTTGTGACAGAGCGTTCCACCAAGTCAGGGCTAGTACTGAAAAGGTCCTGGCCCTAGCTGCCACCAATCTAACCACCTTGCGACCTGGGACCTCCAAAATGTTGTCATTTGTGGACCTTAAGGTCCTCCGTGGGGCATACCAGGAGAGGTCGTCCCATAGGTACGTGGGTCCTAGGCCGCATAGGGCTTTAAAGGTCAAAACCAGCACCTTAAACCACTCCAACAATATCATGAATGCAAAACTGAAAGGTCATTTTGAGGCACCCCCATAGGAAGGCATGGAATGAGGGAAGGAGGGAGAGGGAGGAAGAAGGATCTGGTAGGGAGGTGTCTCCTGCATCATCCGCTCTCCTCCATGATGAGTAACGGAGTACAGCTGCCCTAAGCCCGGAGTGATCTGGGGTCCTGTGACATTGAAGAAACCTATGAAGAAAGGCTGCAGTATTTGGGATAGTTTAGTTTAGAGCATGGGTAGACAAACTAAGGCCCGGGGGCCGGATCCAGCCCAATTGCCCTATAAATTCAGCCCACGGACAGTCCGGAATCAGCATGTTTTTACATGAGTAGAATGTGTCCTTTTATTTAAAATGCATCTCTGGGTTATTTGTGGGGCCTGCCTGGTGTTTTTACACGAGCAGAATGTGTGCTTTTATTTAAAATGCACCTCTGGGTTATTTCACTGTAAACAAGTGGTTCTATACCATGTCTATACCAACAGGCTCTTCTTATGTTCTTATGACATCATCAAATAATCAGTGCCAGGGGAGGGAGAGAATGAAAAAGAAAATGAAGGTCAATAAAGAGAATTCAACTCTTAAGAACCTCCAAGAGCAGACCAGTAGGTAACTCCCAACATCTAAAGGAGAATGGCAGAGTGTGAGACAATTCCTGCAAGACATTTCTGAGATAAAATAGCCACAACTTACAGCGTTGATCCACAGCAGTTGAATTTGGTTCAAGACTCAGGAGCTAGAAAATTTCCCAGCGTCGGTCTAAATGAAAGGTTTCATCCACAAAATGGTTAGGATGCCTTTTGTCCTTACACAAATAAGTCATTTTTCTTTGCAGGAAAGTGAAAATGGAAGAGACAAAGTATTAACAAGCTTAATCAAAATAAGACCACGGAGCCAAAAGGTGTGCAGAGAGCAAAAGAGACTAAAGGGAGAGCTGAAATAATAAGATGTTGTGACAGTCTTGGTGATCTTAATGGCTTAATAAGAAGAGCACAATGTAGAGGATGTGGAGATCAGAGCACATGGCAGCTGAGTGGATTACAGGAGAGGGGTGCCATGATTCAGGAACACAATATCCGGAAATCTCCTGAGCGGATCAAAATACACCCTTTTGGGAAGATAGTTTTGCCCAAATCAATGGAACTTCCATCTAACCTATAGTGCTCAGGATCATGGCCTCAGTGGGTTTAGATTTCACAGGTGCTACATGAAAGGCAGTTGTCAGCAGAGCAGAGATGCCATCTTGCGAGGGTCACATCATATGTGTGATGTTGTGTGTGACATCAGGATGTTGGGAGGAGCCAGGGGCGGAGCCAAATGCAGCAAGTGAATGGCTTTAATGGCTAGTGGCTCCTCTGCCTCCTTCTGGTACCACCACTGGCAGGAGGCTGCTTTTTCCTGGTGCTATGTCTTGAAGTTCTCACCCTGGCCACCAGGGGTATTGTGTATATAGTTTTCACTCAGGTCCACGTAAGTTAGTTTAGGCGGGAAACCCTGGGTTGTTGTTACAGTGTTGACAGCCAGCTGCCTATAAAGGCAGGCTGGCTGAGCTGTTTGAGTTCAGTTCCAGATTACTATAAAGAACCACTTGGAGAAATCTCTGTGTCGTCTGCTATGTCCATCCACAACTTAATACCTTCCCCTCCACAATAGGAGGAGAAGAAGTCACTGGAAAAGCGCCACACTTGGCTCTATGCTTTGCCTCCACACTTTTTGGACATGGGATTGGCCCCTACCTCAAAAATATTGGAAGGGCAAGGGACTCAGCCCCCAGGAACTGGAGACCCTGCAACAGAGTTGGGGTCTCCTGGCCTGGAACTGGCAGCACAGAACACCAAGATCCAATGTGATTGCACCCTCCAAGCAGCCTATTGGCTCCTTACTTGACCTAGCTTGGCTATAGGAATAGGGAATAAATGCAATTCAGTTCACATTTACAGTGGTACCTTGGGTTATGAACAGTCCTGCTTATGAACACTTTGGGTTATGAACTCCACAAACTAGGAAGTAGGTGTCCCGGGTTGTGAACTTTACCCCAGGATATGAACACAATCTGCTTGTGGGGCCGCGGGAGGCCTATGTAGGGAATGCGTGCCTCAGGTTAATAACATTTCAGGTTAAGAACGGACTTCCGGAACGAATTAAGTTTGTACCACTGTAAAGGCAGACCTGTGTAATCTGCACTTTCCAAAATGATACCTGAACTGAAACATCTCCAGCCTTGAAAATTTGAACTTCTCTGAGGTTTGCAATTCAGTTTTCACATACAGCCTGAACGACAAAGCGTGTTCTCACTAGCAGAGAGCACGTGTTGCGGTTGGGGAGCAGGCCACCATCATGACTAGGCAATTTTGGGAACCCAAGATGAAAGGGTTAATTGGGTCGCTGGGGAAATTTGGGTGTTGCAAAATTGGAGGAGGGGTTTAGAGTCTATAAATTGAGGAGCTAGACTAGGGGACTTCCTCTTGGCCGTTTTGCATCGGATCACCCGCCCCCCCTCCCTTTTATAGGGTGGTTCTTGGGTTCATTTGACCTTGCTATGCCTGTCATGGGGTCGTTCGCCTTTGAGCGGGGGCCTGGTAGGAATTTTGCCATTTGGCTGATTGGCTCTTGCCACTTGGTTTTTGCCTACTGCGTAGCAAATCGTCACAACTTGTAAGGTTGGCGGTTAGGCATTGGTTAAATTGGTGCTTGGAGGGGTAAGGTGCCTATCCCTCCAAATGATGCGAATGGGAATTCCGTTAAAGGAATCCAGGGGCTTGCCATCCTTTCGTCCTTGTCCGTGGAGCCGGACTTGGGCCGGGCAAGACCCCACCGGAACATGAGGGTGAGAGGTGTTGGACTGCATTTACCCAGCCTCATTTCTCCCCAATACTTGTTTCCCACGCTGGCTTCCGGTGGTGTCCGGAAGTGCCAGCGCTGTCCTTGGGGGGGCAAGGACATAGTCATAACCAATGCCTAAGCAACCACTCACATTTTCTGTATTTAAATAAAGTTGTGGCCAAAATTATGCCAAAAACCTTAAACAAAAAATTAACGTGTGCTGTGTGAATTTTTTTTGGGGGGTGGCACTGCGGAACTCAACACGCAAAATTTAGTTTCATAAATGCACATGCAAGGATCATGAAAAAGGATTATTTAAAATTATGCACAGAAACAAATAAAGGAAAATAAAACTAAATATAAGTGTCCGACTACATTTTCAAATTGATATATTGGAAGATATTTGTACCCAAAAGGCATATGGGTATTTTGAGGTCTACTAGCAAGGTACACAAAATTTCTCTTGTCAGGTTACGAAGGAGGAGAGACTTGTACCTAGTATTTTAAGGTAGGTTTGCAAGGGGAAGATTTTAAACCATGCAAGCAGGTAGTGATCCATAAGAATGAAGAATGAACCAGGTAAAAAGTCCAGTCAAGCACAACTCCTCACACCACTGATGTTCAAAGCCTTCTAATTCATCAGCGACATGTGGATCAAAGTCTTAAGATCACCTTGAGAAGTTCAAAACATTTTTAATAAGTTCTCTTTTATAGTTGGCAGACATTCTATACAAGGAAAAAGAACAGTTGCTGAGAATATATTAACTTGGCATGAAACCAGCCTAATGCACACCAAAGATGATTCCACCCATAAATCGTTTGATTTTATGGTCACGTTAAACCAAGGATAGCTAACATGCTGTCCTCAAAATGCTGCTAGACTACAACTCCCATCACCCTTGACCATTGGCAATGTTGGCTGCGGCTGATGGGAGTTGTAGTCCAACAACATCATCAACAACATCATGATAATCCCTGCTTTAAACTCATGGAAGCCTTTTAGATGGCAAAACATCATCCGTGCACAAACTAAACCTTTAACAGGAGCTTAGTGACAATTTTTATTTTTGTTCCCATTGTAAGAGGGTGATGTTATGGCCTTAATGAAGCCAATTAAATTCAGCAGAGACCAACAAGGCGGAGAGAGTGACCCAGCAAAAGCAAATGCCTGTTGGGCTCCAATTCACTAGCAAAACCACACTCGCCCATCAAGAAGAGACCTGTCAGCTCAGTTTATGCTGATAAGGTCAGACAGATTTCATAGCTGGGTCTTGCTGGGTCTTGCTTTATTTTCTTTCTGTAGTCTTTGAATTGGGGAAGCTTTCAAGTCATTATATAAGCAACTGCTGCAAACAATCACTTTGAGAAGAAAGAAAGAAAGAAAGAAAGAAAGAAAGAAAGAAAGAAAGAAAGAAAGAAAATGTTGTAAACAAAAATTGCCCTTTTCCCTTATGGGGTATCCAAGAGCCCATATAGAGTCCTTACATAGGTTCCCTATTGGTAGGAGAGAATAACAGAGGCCAACCAGAGAATATTGAGAAGCAAAGCAGCTAGTAAGCTTGATCTTTATTGATCTGTTGCAACAGGGTGCTCCCCTCACCCTCAGGAGAGAGAAGGAACCCAGAAAAATGGCCTGCAAGGCCGTATAAAGACTTTTGAAATTGCCACCCTGTAGATCAAGACCACCCCCAGAAACATCATACATACATCACAGAAGAAGCGGTCTAAACAGAAATTTGAATGTTCTATTTCTCCTGTCCTTGTTTATCTCCTGTCTGGCAGGTTACTTGATAGGATTGCCTGGGGACCCTGGCCAGTCTTTTGTAATGATAAATACTTAGTTCCTGGGCCAGGTCACAGGCTCACACCCTATTCAAACACAGACATACCCTTAAGACAGGATTTGTGAAGGAAAAGACAATGGGGAGGCTTTTCCATTTTCTTTTGACCTTGCAGAGAAAACATTTGGTCAGTTTGGGAATCAAAATGGTTCCAGGTCTGTCTTCCTGTGCTGATCTATGTATGTGCTTGGTTGGTACACTTATGAACATATAACATATATCCAAGACCTCAAAATTCCTATCACAAAAGAAAGATTCATATTTGGAGGAGGTTGTTTTGTATCGCATAGGTCAAAGCTCAGGGTTCAGAGTTATGGATTCTCTGTGGCCTCATGTGCAGTGAAGCTTCGAAGGGATGAGTGGGGAATAAAGGCCACAAAGTTGTGGTAAAATAAGGCCACAACTTTATTGACTGAACCTGAATAGGTTTGGCATAATCACAGGGCATGGTTCTGTTGACTGGCCAGCCAGAATGTTTGTCAATATGCTCAGTGCTTTTTTCTGTTTTTTTCTAAAAAGCTTAGGGGGACTCTCATTTTGTCTCAAGAAAATCACTATATTATAGATTAAATCGGGGAAAAGAAATACAGTAAATGGACAAAAGTACAAAGATTCACAAAATGTTTAGGGGTATGTGTACCCCTGCGCACACACCCACACCCAGAAAAAAGCACTGGATATGCTCCTAAGGAATTATTATTATATATTTATTTATACCCCACCTTTTCCACTGAAAGGGACTCCAGGTGGCATACAGATAAAAATAAGAACAGTTGAATACAGAAGGCGTGAAACAATCGTTAAAGGCACACAGAGAGAAATATTGAAACCATACAAATAAATGCCTATAAAGAACATCAAACACAGAATTCCACTGACTCTGTACCCACATCTACTAACACCTCCAATCAACCTACGTCTGCACACATTCACCCACCCACACATCATCATGGTGGCACACCACACTGACCTGTTCATGTGTTAAGACCTGTGAGAGATGCTCTTCTCCGTTTCCTCCTAAGTCCGGATGTGTGTTTCATGGGAACACAGAACAGGGCCTTCTCAATGGCTGCACCCAGGTTTTGGAACTCATCTCCCAACCTGCTGCAGAAATGCCCTTCTAGACACTTCATTAGAGGACTTCTGCTGAGTAATCAAGACCTTCCTTTCTGCCAGGTTCGTGTCCTGACAGATTGGCTATTATTCTGCCGTGATGTATCGTATCATCATTTTATGGTTCTTTATTTTAGGGACCTGCCGTTTTTAACTTCTTTCCTGGTTAACTTTGAAATATTTATTATGTTTTGTTCGATAATTTTGCAGGGTTTTTTAAGTTTCCTTTGACATTAAATATGGAAGGCATTCTAGCTTTCCATATTCAATATTGTATATCTGTTTGGGTTTGGTTTTTGTTTTTTGCTATCTATCATCACCAGTAGTGATGTATGGAAGTGAGAGCTGGACCATAAAGAAGGCTGATCACCGAAGAATTGATGCTTTTGAATTATGGTGCTGGAGGAGACTCTTGAGAGTCCCATGGACTGCAAGAAGATCAAACCTCTCCATTCTGAAGGAAATCAGCCCTGAGTGCTCATTGGAAGGACAGATCCTGAAGCTGAGGCTCCAATACTTTGGCCACCTCATGAGAAGAGAAGACTCCCTGGAAAAGACCCTGATGTTGGGAAAGATGGAGGGCACAAGGAGAAGGGGACGACAGAGGACGAGATGGTTGGACAGTGTTCTTGAAGCTACCAGCATGAGTTTGGCCAAACTGCGGGAGGCAGTGGAAGACAGAAGTGCCTGGCGTGCTCTGGTCCATGGGGTCACAAAGAGTCAGACACGACTAAACGACAACAACATCTATCAACTATCAACTATCTATCTATCATCTATCTATCTATATCTATCTATCTATCATCTATCTATCTATCTATCTATCTATCTATCTATCTATCTATCTATCTATCTCTATCATCTATCTATCTATCTATCTATCTATCTATCTATCTATCTATCTATCTCTATCTATCTATCTATCTATCATCTATCTATCTAATCTATTTATCTCAGGGGTTGGCAAGGCTTACCGGACATGGGGTGAATCACTCTTGCAGAGATCCTCTGTGGGCCAGACTGGCGCAGCGCGATGCCGGAAACCGCGTCTGCGCATGTCTGCGGTGCCGGAAATCACTTCTGCACAGGCCCAGACGCCAAAAATCTCTCCTGTGCGGAAGCGATTTTTGACGTCTGGGCATTCACAGAAACTATTTCTGGCGCTGCAAACATGCGCAGATGCGATTTCCGGTGTCTGGCCATGTGCAGAAGCCATTTCCAGAGCCGCAGAAGAGAATCCCTGCACAGCGCTGAGCCAGTTTAGCACAGCGCGCGGGGACTCACCGAGCGGGCGACTCGGTTCAGGGGCAGCTCATGGGCTGGTTAAGCAACCCTCATGGGCCACTTCTGGCCCATGGGCCTTAGGTTGCTGACCTCTGATCTATACCATGTGCAGATGTGTGCATGTGGTTTCATCTGTGATCTTGCTATTCTGATAGTATTCCATTGATTTTACTCTATTTCTCTCTCTCAAACTATTTTATGCATCTTTTGTGGCTTTGTTTCTTCGTTTAATATTTGTGTGCTGGCTCTTGTTGCTATTTTGTGTTGTCTTCCAGCAGAGAATGAAGCTCGCTAATACGTGCATTAATAAGAACGAAAGAAAGGTTTAATTTATGGTGCACATTTGCACACTGGCTCAGCGCTGTCTCCTTTCAATCTCTGGCTACCAATCTATAGAAGCCGAATGCACATGCTGAAAATGCATGGCAGCAATCAATAGTGAGAAATCAAGTAATATATACAGGAGGCTGCCAATGCTTTCTGTAGTGCTGTTCTCCCTACTGAAGAGGCAGAGAGAGAGAGAGTCGAGGCTTTCACCTATTTGAAACTGCAGGATGTTGAACAAGGCTTTGATTCAGTGTTTGGATTGGTTTCAGTCTGCGGAATCCATCGGCCTTTTTCTTGAGCTGACACTTCAGGTCCGTGCTCTAGAAGGAGTGGCTCAACTTCCCAATCAATGGCGAAATAAAGATATGATGCGATGAACTCTTTGTAAATATATATATATTGAAAAATGGGAGGTCATAAATCTGGGAAGGATATTGCAGATATTAATACTGTGCAGTTTAAAGTGACTGGATGCATTGTCCAGACCCATAACAAATATTATTCAAATTTTACTAGTAGAACTCTTCAGAAACAAAACAGAATACAGTAAACGATACATCCAAAACATCCATGGAATGTCTTGTGCGGTTCAGCACAGGCTCAGCATCTTAGAAAATATGAAATAATCCAAACAGACCTAGAAGCAAAGACCTCTCATTCTTTAACAGCATCAATTGCCCTTGAGCTGTTTTCCTAAAGAGCTTCATTTACATCTTCTGTTCCTTACGGCCTTCAGAGAAAGACTAACAGCCACCACCCTTGCAAAGATGGCGAATTTTCAGCTCAGTAGCTTTGTCCCATGATCAAAGATTCACTCTCAGCAAAGAGCAGAAAACAATCAACGGGTAATCATTAACCCACTTAGGAGCTTAGGGTCCCTGAGAAAATTACTGTGGAAAAAACCCCAATGTTAGCAATACACATTTAGCCATTTTCCATTTTAAACATTCATTAATACACAAGCGTTTTCCATTTCTGTGCCAGTTAGATCAATTATACTTAGCAGACCCTGCCACTTTTGTGTTCTGTATCATGCCTAGTATTCTGTTGCTGCTGCATCAATGGGTTGAATCCAAATGTAGGGGGGGCACTTGTGTCTAAAAAGAGAAATCATAGAATTGTAGAGTTGGAAAGCACCCAAGGTTCATCTAGTCCAACCCCCTGCAGTGCAGGTATCTCAGCTAAAGCATCCATGACAGGTGGCCATCCAACCTCTGCTTAAAAACCTCCAAGGAAGGAGAGCCCACAACCTCCCGAGGTAGACAGTTCCACTGTCAGAATCTCCTTTCTTGTAACTTGAAGCCATTGGTTTGAGTCCTACCCTCCAGAGCAGGAGAAAACAAGCTTGCTTCATCTTCCATGTGACAGTTACAGATAGGTAGCCGTGTTGGTCTGCCAACCAACAGTAGCTGTTTTACTACAAAGGAATTTCAGAAATAGACTGGAAAGAGAAGCTGCTGAATTGCAACTCATTACCAAACTTAAAACAATGGAGAGACCTGGTCTGAACAGAGACATTGGATTCTTATCTCATTATACATGACTAAGCCATTTTTCACCTTCTCACACCTTGCCTTTTCCTGTAAGACCTATTGCAGTCGTTAAGAGTCGTCAACAGGCTCATCTCAGCTATCTGCCAATCTCCCATTCCCACCACCCTTCTGAGTAATACCCCTCCCCACCTTCTCACTATATAGAAGGATCTGGCAACTTCTGTTTCAGTGTATCTGAAGAAGAGTGCATGCACACGAAAGCTCATACCAAGAACTAACTTAGTTGGTCTTTAAGGTGCTACTGGAAGGAATTTTTTTATTCCATGTGACACTGTGTCTAAAAAGAGGACACTGATTTGCATAAGATTTGCATGTGCTAATTTTAAGTATAGGTGTCAATTCAGTGCAGCGGTACCTCGGGTTACAAATGCTTCGGGTTACAGACTCCGCTAACCCAGACATAGTACCTCGGGTTAAGAAATTTACCTCAGCATGAGAACAGAAATCACGCAGCGGAAGCAGGAGGCCCCATTATCTAAAGTGGTACCTCAGGTGGGGTACTAAATTGGGGGACGCGGGTGGCACTGTGGGTTAAACCACAGAGCCTAGGACTTGCCGATCAGAAGGTCGGCAGTTCGAATCCCCGCGACGGGGTGAGCTCCCATTGCTCGGTCCCTGCTCCTGCCAATCTAGCAGTTCGAAAGCACGTCAAAGTGCAAGTAGATAAATAGGTACTGTTCTGGCGGGAGCAGTTTCTGTGCGCTGCTCTGGTTCACCAGAAGCGGCTTAGTCATGCTGGCCACATGACCCTGAAGCTGTACGCCGGCTCCCTCGGCCAGTAAAGCGAGATGAGTGCCACAACCCCAGAGTCGGCCACGACTGGACCTAATGGTCAAGGGTCCCTTTACCTTTTCCTTTATGCATGGAAACGTGTGTTTTCTTGTCTGTGCATTTGGGTTGTGTAGCCTGAGAGGAGGAATTGTGATGCAAAGGTGGTGGATAAAAAACGGCTTTTTGAAAGCGTGGGCAAATCACAGTGGATCTCAGTGTGATAAGGAAAGCCACTGGGAGAGAAGGGTGCAAAGAAGAACTACAGTATGCGAGAGAAAGTGAGATTCAGCAGTAGAGTAAGTACTGAGAGAAGAGGGAAAGGTGATTGCATTTTAATCTACTTTATTTTGCTCTGCTGGGGAATATATGGGTTTTCTGTAACTTTTCCATGTAATATACTTCTGCTTAAAATGCCATATTATTTCCTTCTTAGTATTTTCCCCCACTTTTTCATACACCTGTGAGTTCTCAGCTTATTGTAAACACCCTCAAACCTGGAAGACATAACCTGTACTACCCTACCTTGAGAGGCGTCAGGGAGATCATAGGGAAGCATTTAGGCTGATTAAGAAAGGCAGGCAAGTAAAAATATCCCCCATTCTTTATCTGGTGGCAGCAAGATCTTTAAGTGGGAAAGGGGGGGTGTTGAAGTCAGAGGGGTACACTCTGTTGTGGCTTGATTTCCCTTCCCCGGATAGTACCAGACCCCCAGCTGGATGGGTGGCCATCCCATAGGACCCTCGGGGTGACCATGCCTGATTTATGGAATGCCTTCTTTAGTGAGGGGCATCTTCCTCCCTCAATATTAGCATTCAGGAGGCATTCTAAAAATACATGTTTACCCAGGGATTTGATGGCTGAAATCTGTGGCTCGTGTTAACCTTGAAATTATTAGCTGTGTGGGTGATTTTGACTGTTTTTAAACATGTTTAATGCTTTATTGGAGGTGAGAGCTGGACCATTAAGAAGGCTAAAGAAGGCTGATCACCGAAGAATTGATGCTTTTGAAATATGGTGCTGGAGGAGACACTTGAGAGTCCCATGGACTGCAAGAAGATCAAATCTATCCATTCTGAAGGAAATCAGCCCTGAGTGCTCACTGGAAGGACAGATCCTGAAACAGAGACTCCAATACTTTGGCCACCTCATGAGAAGAGAAGACTCCTTGGAAAAGACCCTGATGTTGGGAAAGATGGAGGGCACAAGGAGAAGGGGACGACAGAGGACGAGATGGTTGGACAGTGTTCTCGAAGCTACCAGCATGAGTTTGACCAAATTGCGGGAGGCAGTGGAAGACAGAAGTGCCTGGCGTGCTCTGGTCCATGGGGTCACGAAGAGTCAGACACGACTAAACAACTAAACAACAACAGCAACAAAATGCTTTATTTCTTTATTTTTTAATTGCATTCTTCTGTTATTTGCTGCCCTGGGATATGAATTATTATCATCACCACCCTTAACAAAAGTGTGCAGGGAAATGAGCTTGTTTGCCCTTAGGAGTATGTGTAATTAGGAATACAACCATTTCAGGATATTTTATGTCCATCATTGTCAGAATAAGAGGAAATCCCATCTGAACCATTAGCCAACCACCCATGCCCTACACACACAAAAAAAAATGTTTTTCTTATCTGCACAGACACTGTTCAATGTTTTATCTTATTCTAGGATGGTAAGGATAAGATGTGATACATTTTTCATTTTATTCCAAATGGCCAGTTTTCCACCCAGTTCTCCAGCTTATAACACCCAAAGCCCTGTTATCCGCTACTTTTTCCTTAAGAGTGCTTAATGATATGGATCACCATGTTTAAAAACTCTCTTTTGAGCTGATGTTGAAACATTCCAATTAGCCCTGCAATGGAAGGGCTTGTTACAGCAGGTCAAAATTTCTGGTGGCATTATTTTCCCATGGGAAATGCTGAGAGTAGATCGTGGCATTTTCTGGTTTTTTGAATTAAAGCAAGGGGAGAACTAGAGAAACAGGGAGGCCCGTGAGTTTCAGAAATGTGTGTGCATGTTTTGGATTTCTCTCTCTCTCTCCTGTTCAGAAATGCTGAAGCAATTATAAGTTGAGCCAAACTCCCTTCCAAAGTTGAGCTTGGTTCATAATCAGTTCCTTAAAAGAGCCATGCAATTACTGCTCTAGCATAGGTGTTTTGCTTAGGAAAACAGGAAGCTACCATAGATTGACTCATGGCATTGGTCTACCTAGCTCAGTGTTAGGTAGACGTTTTCCATGGTTTCAGACCCTCCAAGTCCTACTTGGATATGCAAGGGTTTGAACCTGGATCCTTTGCCATTGAAGGGCTCTTCTTTACTCTCAGCAGCTGAAATGGCAGGATGAAGGGAAAGGGAAGTGGCTGTTCCCAGACACACCTCTTTAGATGGATGATTAATACAAGGAGATGAGAGAAACTTGTAGGAGAGAGAGAGAGAGAGAGAGAGAGAGAGAGAGAGAGAGAGAGGTGTTCTTCTTCCTTTCTCTCCCTAGAAGCCAGGGTCATTCAATGAGACTGAAGAGTTGGAGAGTCAGGAAATATCTGTCCAATAGTGCATCAGTGCTGATTATTTTCTACTCTGTGCTGAGGGTGAATCTTTGATCATGTGGTGAAGGTATTGAGTTGCAAATCTCCAAAGTATCCTTTAGTCTTTTGTCTCCCATATTCCATGGAGTAAGGATGTAAATGAAGTTCTCCTGAATGGAGAGTAAACAGCTTAAGCCAAATGGAAGCTGAAGTGCAGGCTGTGGAGAGAGAGACCTTTGCTTTTAGGTCTGTTTGGATTTTCTAAGATGCTAAGGCTGTGCTGGACAGCACAAGACATCGTATGGATATTTTGGTTGTATCTTTGATGCTTATGTTTTGCTTTGAAGAGTTATGCCAGTCAAAGTTTGAATAATATTTTTATGGGCCTCCAAAAGGAGTCTGTTCTTATGCTTCCAGTCGCTTCAAACTGCACAATATTAATATCTGCAACAATTAATACCCTTCTGCAACATGCAGTGATGGCTAACAACTTGGACAGCTTTACAGGGGGGTTAAATAAATTCCTGGAAGAGCAGGATATCAGTGGCTAGTAGCCAGGATTGGTATATATTATGCCCAGCTTCAGAGGCAGTATGTCTCTGAGCACCAGACATTGGGGAATATGAGCAAAGAGTCCCATTGCTCTCAAGTTCTGCTTGCAGGCGTCCTATTGACATTTGGCTGGTCACTGTAAGAACAGAATACCAGAGTAGATGGGCCTTTGGCCTTTGGTTTGAGAACATCATTGGGGATCAAGCAATGGAATTATTCAGCAGTAAGTTCAACACAGATAGAAAGAAGTAGGTACTTATTGTGTAATTAAGTAATGAGGTTCACCACCGTAATATGTGGTGATGGACTCCAGTTTATTTATCTTTTGAAAGTACAGTTGTACCTCAGAAGTCAAACAGAATCCATTCTGGACGTCTGTTCGACTTCCAAAAGGTTCAGCTTCCAAAGCGTGGTTTCTGATTGGCTGCAGGAAGCTCCTGCAGCCAATTGGAAGCCCCATCAGACGTTCGGCTTCCAAAAGAACGTCCGAAAACCACAACAACCACTTCCGGTTTTCTATCGTTCAGGAGCTAGAACATTTGACTCCCAATGTGTTTGGGAGCTGAGGTATGACTGTACTGGACAAATTCATATGGTAGTAGAAGATAGTCATAGCAGCAAAATGAATCTTCTATGAGCAGAGATAGCTCATGTCCAAGTCCCATAGGGAGGCTCTTGTCTCTAGGCATAAGATCAAAAATTTAAAAATAAGGATTTCACCACTGTTAGCTCTAACAATTTCATAGGTTCCCATTTCCTCCTGTTGCCATTTGGGAAATCCAGCCAATTAGGACACAAGAATTAGCATACACTCCTAGCTGTATCATAGTTATGTGTTTTGAGCATGCCCAGAGTGGTTTCCTTGAAGGCCACACCACCTCACCAGGATAATCCAAACGCTGTGTTTCCTACCTTGAGGAACTTTTTTGTTTTGTTTAGTATTTGTTTGGTGACCTAGAGAGAGCATGCAAGCAAACAAGCAATGGTTGACTAAGTGTGTGTCTTTCTATAATAATACTTAACTTTTTCTTTGCTTAATAATTTTACAACTATTTTTGTCAACTGGATAGAAAGGAGAAATGGTGGATTGCTTGTGATGCATTGAGACAAGCTATGCATTAACCATTTACCTATTAAAAGCTACATCATCGACTGGATAGGGGAGGGCAGCTTTATTTGAGCTCCATGCAGTACCAGAGTATTTTCCAGAACATTTCCAGAAAAGGAGGGTTGGGTGTTGGTGTATGCATACATAGAGATCTGCTTCCAATATTTCATGCTTTCCATATAGAGAAATTAGTGTTTTGGATGGTAAAGTTTAACTGATATTTTAGGGAGGAAAACAGCATTCAACTAGAAACAAATGTTCCTCACATCTTAAAAGTTTTTGTGTGTTTGATTACTTTTTTGGCAGTGGAAGTTTAGCTGTAAACAATACATAAATTGAAAAATATATGTTTTGTGTTATGGCTTAATTTTTAAATAAGACATATGGAGTTAATATTGTCTGAAAATCATAATTGGGCCTTCTTACATAGAAGCTCTCCCCCTATCTGTAAATGTGCAGATAATAAATTATTATTATTATTATTATTATTATTATTATTATTATTATTAAGGCAATGGTGACATTCTGCTGATCATGACACAATATCATAAATAAGTGCTGTACAAGTTGTATTGGAAGGAAAACAGCAAGGTTAAAAATTGCATCCCTACCAAGTCAAAATTTTACCAGCTTCCACCATCCAAAATCTGGGGAAATTTTGGATAAGAGCATGGGGGGGGGGAGAGAGAATCCTTAAATGAACACTTTCCAAATGTTTACTTTTCCTGCAGAGATATTTTCACTCTTTTGCCTTCTCCTTCAACTCTCTAGAGTTTCGAATAAACCTCTTTTTAAAAGTTTTATCTCCAAGTAAAATAGCTTACTCTACAGAACCTAGGATCTCCGAGCATTGATCATTTTTCAAACTGTTCTTTGACATTTCATATATTCCAGGGAGAAATCTGTGTTGCACCAGCAAAAAATCTGGTGTAATTCAACTTGACCTTTCCAGGAGATACACAACATTTAACATTAGCTAAGGCGCACCTATGATTTTTAATTAATTTGAAGCCTCCCTCCTTCCAATGTTCTTGTCTCTCCCTAGTCCCTTGATACAGAAAAGCTGTCAAGTTGGAGGGCGGGGGAGAATCAGATTAATGGATTAATTTGGGAAATGCAAAGCAAGTTGAGTGATAACATAATACTCAATCACCAGCCACTTCCTTTCTCCTTCTTTTTCCTTACAAGGGTGGACAGGCTTCCGGGCAATTATCTGAGCCAACAAAAAATTGCCATGTGCATTTGCTAGATTTGGAGGATCCATTCCGTTTTTTTTTTATTAATTTCAAAACATCTCAGTGCAATACTTAGGCATGAAAATGGACCTCGATCACTTAAGACTATTCTCATACTCAACGAGGTATGCCTCTCTCAGAATGGTTGACATCAACCTCAACTGTCCCCAGGAAAAACAAAATAAAAAAATTCCTTCCAGTAGCACCTTAGAGACCAACTAAGTTTGTTATTGGTATGAGCTTTCGTGTGCATGCACACTTCTAAGTATCTGAAGAAGTGTACATGCACACGAAAGCTCATATCAATAACAAACTTGACATCTTTCCGCAAGGCCTGCAAGACAGACCTGTTCCACCAAGCCTTTGGCCAAGGAGCAGTCTGACCCCCCTTCCTTCTGTAATCCTCATAGCATTCTAGCCCAATGGTTGCCATTAATTTGACTCTGAATTGATTTTAGAATGAATTGATTTTAGAATGTATTCCAATTAATTGATTGTGATTTTATGTAAACTGTGTTATTTTTATTGTTGTTTGCCGCTCTGAGCCCGGTTTCAGCTGGGGAGGGCAGGATATAAATAAAATATTATTATTATTATTGATATTATTATTATTAGTTGGTTTCTAAGGTGGCGCTGTGAGTTAAACCACAGAGCCTAGGACTTGCCAATCAGAAGGTCGGCGGTTCGAATCCCCGTGATGGGGTGAGCTCCCGTTGCTCGGTCCCTGCTCCTGCCAACCTAGCAGTTTGAAAGCACATCAAAGTGCAAGTAGATAAATAGCTACTGCTCTGGTGGGAAGGTAAACGGCGTTTCCATGTGCTGCTCTGGTTTGCCAGAAGCAGTTTGTCATGCTGGCCACATGACCCGGAAGCTGTATGCTGGTTCCCTCTTCCAATAAAGCGAGATGAGCGCCGCAACCCCAGAGTTGGCCACAACTGGACCTAATGGTCAGGGCTCCCTTTACCTTTAAGGTGCTACTGGAAGGAATTTTTTTATTTTGTTTCGATTACGGCAGACCAACATGGCTACCTACCTGTAACTGTCTGCAGGAAGACATCTTGACATAAGAAAGACAGTAATGTAAGAAAAGCCCTGAAAGACCACACCAATGGCCCATCTATTCCAGCACCTTGTTCTCACAGTGGCCAAACAGATGCCCATCGAATGCCTGAGAGCAGGACCTGAGCACAACAGAACTTGTGATTCCCAGCAACTGGGATTCAGAGGCCTGCTGCCTCCAAGTGTGGTGGGAGAACATTATGGCTTGTAGCGTTTGTTAGCCTTATCCTCCATGAAACTGCAATCTTGGCTTGATTTAATAAATTAATTTAATAAAAAGGTAAAGGTAAAGGGACCCCTGACCATTAGGTCCAGTTGTGGCCGACTCTGGGGTTGCGGCACTCATCTCGCTTTATTGGCCAAGGGAGCTGGCGTACAGCTTCCGGGTCATGTCGCCGTTTACCTGTTGGAATTCTGCCTGGGTCAGAGGAATGTGCCACAGCGTAGGCACCGGCAGATATTCCTGTCGACCTCCCCGCGTCTCCACTCTGCTGATAAGCAGGCGAGGTCTCGGCGATTCTTCTCAGATGTGTGAGAGGAACACACCGTTCATCATCTCTCCCCTTTGGTGTCCCCCAGGAGGGGAAAGAAGCAGACAGAAAACTATTTACATCTTTTATTTCTGTCTCTCATATCAGTACAGAGAAACACGTCTGCACTCGACAACAGCAAGAAGAAACTCCCCACCCATGTACTTCCAGTACGGGTCATATGACACACACACACTGAGCTAACATCCGGTGCTCAGTACAGAATGGACTGCCCCTTTGTTTCCATGGCAACAGTCACAAACATCCTGTCTGGCTTTCCAGCCACAAGCAGCTGACTGAGCTGCTGGAGCCTTTGCTTGCTGCAGCATTGGTGCTTTATGGTAACATTACCTTCCTGCTGGAGCGGTACCTATTGATCTACTTGTACTTTGACGTACTTTCGAACTGCTAGGTTGGCAGGAGCTGGGTCTGAGCAACGGGAACTCACCCCGTCGCAGGGATTTGAACCGCCGACCTTCTGATCAGCAAGTCCTAGGATCTGTGGTTTAACCCACAGAGCCACCCGCGTCCCCCAATTAATTTAATACCTCGTTCCATTTCTAGCACAACTTTCCCCTAAGGAGCTCAAGGTGGCTGAAGGAGCCCCTCCCTCTTTTATTTTCAGAGCCACCCAATGAGGTAGGTTGGGCTAAGAGACTGTGACTAGGCCAAGGTCATCCAATGAGCTTCATGGATTAGCGAATTAGGACCCCTGTCTCCCAGTCCCAGGCCGTGTCCAACACTATACTACACTGCTAACAGTTATGCTATTAGGCATCTGAATTGGCTGAGGAGCCAACTAGCAGCTTCTTCCTGCTTCCTTTTGTCCATGGATGCTCAAATGACTTCAAGGCAGTCTGCATTCCTAGCAGGGTACCACTGCAGAGTATTTTTCCCATCTCTTATAATAATCTAGCTTTGTGGGATAACATGTTTATTTGAAATGACCAGGTGTTGCAAGCAAGGACCATCAATGGGGTTGGTTAATGGCATTACCCCTCTATCAACCAATGGATGGTTGACTGGTGGATAATCCCATCCACTTGTCAAAGTTGGCTTGGGGGTGGGAGTTAAAGACCTGCCCTGCTGGGCCAAAAAGATCCCTCACCCTGATCTGGATTGAATGTCTTTCCATGGTTTCAGGCAGAAGACGTTTCCAGTTCTCCTTGGAGTTGCTGGTGATCAAAACTGGGGTCTTCTGTACATAAAGCAGATGTTCTACCATCAAGCTACAGGTCTTCCCTGAAACCTGGTGAGGGGGGAAGAAAATCAAGTTTCAAGCATTCAAATTTTGTAGCTCGTATTTTGTCTCATCTCCAGCTTTCCTGACCTCAGACAGATGTGCTGCTGATGCTGTGGCAACACCTTCAAGAATTTTAGCTGTGAAATATCTGCAGGAAGAAGTGAAGTCACCTGCAGGCTAAATGCACACCATGTGAAAACAGCAGCCAAAATTTCATATGGTTGTGATTTTAACATATTAATCAAGATCCTCATTTGATCTAAAAGCAAAGAGACCTACACAACCTGACACTCCTACCTGATTTTTCTCCCCCCATTCCTTGGAAGATAGGGGGAGGAAACAGGATGCTGACTGATCCTCTTGTGGGTCACCCTCTAACAAACAGCCTTTTCTGCTGTAAATGACTGGCCCCTTTCCTGATCAGTAAAGACTTATACTTTTTCCAGAGTCCTTTTTTGGGAGGGGGTGACAACAGAGGCTATTTGCACCCGCTGATTCTTCCATTTTGCATATTTAAATGGTGGTTTTGTTATTTGATTATTTGGAATGACTGTTTTATTGCTGTTTTGTGTGTGTGTGTTGTTGTTTTTTTTTTAAAAAAAACCTATTGCTATTCTAATACATTGTTTACCACTCACGGGGGTTCTGAAGACAAAAAGGCAGTACTGATAAAATATTTAATAATCCTAATAAAATAACATGGCAAGTAGTTTGCATCCAGCTTGGTGGCTCTCATGTCATACAGACCTGATGCAATGTTCAAAAAATAATAGTTGGTGATCTGCCAAGATCTATAAAGCTGCTTGAAGAGGCTAAAAAGAATAGTTAAATTTATGGGCTGACTTCCCTCTCTCTCTCTTTTAAAAGGGTTTTTGCATTGTCTCTTTCCTAAATCCAGCAAATGCAGATGGGTAAAAAAATAAAAAAAATAAATGTCAGAGCAGGTTATAAATAAAGAACCAGTGTTGGGACAGCTGATAAAATATGAATACTATTCCAAAGAGCTTAATGTGTCAGCTCCTTGTAATAGAAAAGGGGATGAAGTGCGTATGTGCTCCTGCTGCTTAACAGTAGGTTTGAAAGAGGCTGTCGCAGTAGCACAAGTGGAAAATTTCCCCCTGTCTTTTGGCAGGTTTCCAAGGCGTCGATTCAACTTATGAAAAATGTGATGTTTCATTTGATTCCAAATTGCACGGATTGCATCCTGCGCATGGGATTTCCGTTAGGCAGAAACGCAAGGTGGCTTGGATGGCTTCAAAAGAGGACTGGACAAACCCCTGGAGGAGAAGGCTACCAGCTGTCAAGGCATCAGGGAATCCGATCCCACCCCCCACCCCCCCACCCCCCCAGCGGTAGGCTGCCAGGAATAGATGAGACAAGGAAAGTTCTTACCCCTGTCTTTTATTCTATATTCACAGAGAGAGGCTTAGAAATGCAGTCTCTTGGAGTAATGGTGTTGCTACAAGTAAATCTCCACCCCACCCCCTTTTCTCCTGCTTCCTCATTCATCAAGAGCACCACCCGACTTACAGTGGCCGCTTAGGGCCATTTATCTCTGAGCCCTTTGCTCTCCTACTTTCAATGCTTGCCGGGTTCTGGGAGATGGTGGGTCTGGAATGCTTTCTACTGATAACGTGTCAGCCAGCTGCTCCGGCTCTGCCTCCTCCTCCTCCTGCTCTCCCATTATTTCCTAACTTTGCCCTTCATCATAGCTGTCAATTTTTCCCTTTTCTTGTGAGGAATCCTATTCGGAATAAGGGAATGTCCCTTAAAAAAAGGGGGAAGTTGATAGCTATGCCCTTCATCTGCCTCTGAGTTGTGACCTCCTGCAAACCACTGTTGCAAATCTATACTGTCTTCCTCTTCTCTGGAAGGTTCAGGCTTGGGAGGCGGTCTCCGCCATTCCTTCTCGGTCCAGTCCCTGACACTAGTACTGTCTGCCTCTAAGGTTTCAGGCAATAACGTGTCTGAATATCACTTTCTGGAAGCAGGGGCGAACAAAGGCGTGACACCCGGGGCGGGGTGTCGCTACATAGGGCACATGTGCAGTGTCGCTGCGTACAACACATGAGGGGTTGCTTGGATGAATCAGGCCACCTTTCCATTGTCTTGGGACATCACATTCTGCTCTGAGTGGAGATGGCAAGGGCCGAACCTGAAACTTTCTGTACGCAACACATGGTGGTACAGCCCATAGTAGTACAGCCCTGCCTTGAGTTCATGGGCCTCCAGTGTGAAATATAGCTTCATAAGCAAAGACAGAAATTGGGATGCACTCCGCAGCTGATAATCAGGCCAATTTCCACCTCCAAGAGAATTGGTGTATTAAATTTACTTTCAAGGACTGACATTGGGGTCGCATTAGCATTTGCACTCCGGTCATTGTAACATTTCCAGACCATTAACATTATTCCAGTACTCTATTGTTGGGAATTAAACATTTATGAGATATTTAGCAAGAGTCTGTCTGAAAGAAGGAGAGGCCAGGAGGTACTGTGAGGTACAATTGTAATACTTATACTTGGATCTAAGGAAGATATCATTCATGAAACATTCTCTTTTGCCATGGAAATGTGTGTGCGGAAGCTATACAAGATCAAGGTGTTAACATCCTTGTGAAATTTGACCAGTCTAATGCAGGGATTCTAAATTGGCATTGAAATTACAAGTGGATGTGGTGGTCCCTCCTCTAGCTAGTGAAGATGTTTGAGGCCTTGGGGGCTTGGTATGGCCCAATGTCTTCGTAAAATAAAACCCAAAGTGAATCCGCAGGGTTATAAAAATGCATTAAGAGCACTGCTGGATCTGAACAAAGGCCCGTCTAGTCTATGTCCCAGGAACTCATAAGAAAGACATGGATACAATGGTACTCTCCCTCTCCCAGCAACATGTTTTCAGAGGAATGCTGTCTTTGAACCTGAAAGAAGTAGCTGTTGATAGCTGTATCCCCATGAGTGTATCCATTTTAAGGCCATCCAAGTTTGCGGCTATCACTACATCCTGTCATATTGAGTTCCATAGATTACTATGTGCTTCCTTTTGTATGTCTTGAATTTTCCAACATTCACCTTGATTGGATAACCCTGGGCTCTACTTACAAGAAAGGGAGACAGTTTTACACACCTCTATCATTTCCTTTTCCCAGTAGTGATGTATGGAAGTGAGAACTGGACCATAAAGAAGGCTGATGGCCAAATAATTGATGCTTTTGAATTATGGTGCTGGAGGAGACTCTTCAAAGTCCCATGGACCCCAAGAAGATCAAACCTATCCATTCTTAAGGAAATCAGCCCTGAATGCTCACTGGAAGGACAGATCCTGAAGCTGAGGCTCCAACTTTGGCCACCTCATGAGAAGAGAAGACTCCCTGGAAAAGACCCTGATGTTGGGAAAGGGGACGACAGAGGATGAGATGGTTGGACAGTGTTCTCGAAGCTACCAACATGAGATTGACCAAACTGCGGGAGGCAGTGGAAGACATGAGTGCCTGGCATGCTCTTATCCATGGGGTCACGAAGAGTCGGACACGACTAAACAACTAAACAACAACAACATCATTTCCTAGCTTACACACATTTTTTTAAATTAAAACAATTGTTGGAGAAGGTGCCAGATTAGGAGAGGAAGTCTCTATTTGCTGGAATAGGACCAAGAGGCAACACTAGGACATGTCTGAATAAGAAGTGGTCAACTTAATTCAGCTTCCTGTAAACTGGAAGTAGAAAACTAAAACACCATCTGGAGCAAAAGTATGACACATGCACAGTTTTGATTCAAAGCTTACCACTTTGTAGCAGCCAATGATCTTTTATTGAAATGATTTCCAGGCCATGACTAAGGAACCAACAAGTTGGGAGATGGGAAACCTTGTGGTTTTGTGGGCAATGATTTTAGTATTGCAATGGCATATGGTGGAGAGGTGCCCCTAGGAAAGCAAGCTATAAAACATCTTCTTAGTGGTAAAATATTATCTGGTTTTAGAATGGCCCTGCCCACCCAAGCTAGCTATAGGGCCCTTGTGGATAGGATGGGCTGTAAAGCACTTCCTGTCTGAGCCTTCTTCTTTTCTTCTTTTGCGATCACTCATAGCCGAGTAAGATTGTCTTTCATGAACATGGATTTAATAGTGAGTCCGTAAGTGACTGTGGAGGCCAACTCTGGATCCACACATCCTTCCACAGTGGAGCCCGATTTCTGTTCTTATCCTGAAGCAAAGTTCTTAACCTGAAGCACTATTTCTGGGTTAGCGGAGTGTGTAACCTGAAGCGTATGTAACCTGAAGCGTATGTAACCTGAGGTACCACTGTACTGAACTAGTGAGGTGGCCGGACTATAAGGTCACTTCCTATGTTGCAAAAACTACAGATGGAAACTTGTTCCAAACTTTTCATCCATATAGAGGTGCAACGATTTTATTTACTGTTTTTCCCTTGTAGTGCTGCATTGCTACACACTATAATAGAATTATGTAGCACTTTGACCTGTTGAGCTTGAAGCCTTTCCTTGCTTCCTTCCAAACCCTATCAGCCATTCTGTCATACGATCTGGATAAAGATATCTGCTTCTTGACCAAGTTCTTGATCCGTGTCCGAAAGCATTCACTTAACTCAGAGCTCTGCTTCCCCTGAGGGTCAAAGTTCAAGTTTTCTTCTGTGTGAACCAGCAGGAAGTATCTCAAATCAAGCCACAGACTCAGATCAACTGGGCTTATGGAAGGAATTGTGTTGGCTATTTTACACAGTGGGAAGATAAATGAACTACCCATCCAAGCTAAGATCACTTGGAACCTGCAGTGAGTGTACTTTTTAGGGCTTCCTTGAAGTGCAGAGCTCTGACACATGAGGAGAAATTTGATAGCTCCAGTAATAACCAGGTCTATGACAATCTCCTGCACAATTGAGGCTCCCCACAGTAAGAAGGGGAAATTAATCAGGAGCCGTTTATCTTACAGAGATACGGAGCCTAAGGGACTACAACAATTGTTGGACCCCGACTCCCATCATCCATGTTCAGAGACTGCAGAGATGAGATAGGCCAAATATTCAAGAACGCTAATATGCACTTGTTTGAAGTCTGCCTCAAAGTTGCATGCCGCCTTGGCAATATTCAGTAAGAATTATGCATGAATAATGTGATTTCTGTCCATTTCAGTGTGAACGGTCATGATCTGCACCTCCTGGATTAAAGTGTGGATTTGGAATTAGAATTTGTCAGTTTCAACTCCCTTGGCTTCTGGTTTTCTAATATTAAATTTAGTTTTCCACCTTTCTGCAGAAATTTGCATTTTTTAAAAATAAAAATAAAGCAGAGGCTCACATTGGACAGTCATCTCTTGTGGCTGCTTTAGCTCTCTATTATCCTAGGTATCCTCCCAATTAAGAATTTTTATTCTCTCAGTTCCCCGTTTTTCCAGTCTTAAATTCAGTTCTCTACATTTTGCAGCAATTAGTGATTTTAAAAAAATAAAAATCCTCATGAAAATTCTCCAGTGTTTTAGTGCAAATCTATTCTAATACACACATTTTTGTATGCAGTTTTCACTAATGTACATATTTTTGCAAGCAATTTCTTTTGTATGTTTTTTTCACTAGTATATTCATTTTTTTGCCTGATAAATTCAATTTTATAAGCATTGCTTGGTTGGGTTAACTGTGCATTTGGAAGGATGGCTGAGTTTTAGTTCCCATATTGTTTCAGAAATTGCAAATTATTTAATGCAATCTGAATTGAATTTCTCCTTCACCCCTAACTGGAACAGAAATATCCTTTAGAAGTCACACTTCTCTTAATTTTATAGTGGCGTTCTCAGCTCCAAAAATGTGTTTGAAATATATATTTCAGGACAAAGTATATTTAGAAACATGTTCATTGAGATAATGTGTGTGTGTGTGTGTGATGAGATATGTATTTAAATTAAATAAAATTTAAATGCAAAATTTCATATGCATTTTTCTAATGTCATATTAATGCAGAAAAGGGACAGAACAGATTTATGAATCAACACATCTGAAATAAACAAGGAGCAGATGCACAATGACTATATTAGATGTCTTGCCTGTATAATATATGTCAGTAGATTAAAGCTTCTACTGATCTGTACATTTTATTTTGAATAATTTTACAAATTTGGATGTAATTGTTTTTCTTGTAACTCACCTTGTGTTTGTTTATGATGAAGATATATATGTTTATGATGACGATATATATGGCAGCTTTTGATTTTCACCCAAGTTGCAACCATGTTGTCTTGAGTTTTTCCCTTATAGCGTACAGAGGGAAAAAAGAAATCATTTGAAATAGTTAATCCAGTGCATCTCCTTACAAACTGGTGCTAGCATGCAACTTGCTTTGCCCAGGGCAAACTGTCTTGCTTTGTAATAAGCAAGGAGTCTGGGCAGAGGGAAGAGAATGACTGAAAGAGCCTATAATTTCCTTTTTCTTGTCCTTGGAGGCATTGATCTCCACTGAAGAATGGTTCTGTCTTATGCATCAGATACCTCAATTAGAACAGCATCACGCCTGCCTAGGAGCAACATTTCATTTGGTCTGAATTAGGGCTGTGTCAATGTTCTCCCATTTTTGATGTTCAAGGGGAAAGTGCTGCTTTTGAGGCAACTGATTTCCAGGGAGGGGGTGGCCGTAATGTTGAGAGATGTAGGAGGGTTTTTTTTAGCCTATTAATTACTGTTGTTTTCTCTCTGCTGCAGCTGCTTTGGTATCATTGATGTTCTTCAGAGTTCAACAGACCCAGCCAATCAGGGATTGCATAATGTCTGGGATGATGTCACAATGCCAGTCATATCTGGTTTCATGAGAACATCACTGGGAGCAAGTGGTACCCATGAAGGGAAAGGGTGATGCAGCCTGAACTGGTCAAATAGGTGATCTCAAGCAATCACAACATAATACATGGGATGTCAATACACTTGTAGTCTGTAAGATACGACAACATGCCGGTGTCATTGAAAGAAGGCAAGGCAGCCTTCAGAAAGTATAGACAGATCTCATTCTCAATGGGCAAACACATTTGCCCCTTTAAAATGCAATCTCTGAAAAGTACCAGAAAAGGGAGTGTATTTTTTATGCTACTGAAAATGTTTGTGGAAAGCATTTTACTTTTAGTTCATCCCTACTCAGAAGGCAAGATATGTCCTAAGTATGGTTGGCATTTCCTTCAAGATTAGCATAACTATAATTTAAATTATCCTTGACCCTCTATAGGGATTTCTGCTGTTGTTGTTGTTGTTAATCATGTCATGTTTGCTGGAAGGAGGGTGTGGGAAATTGCAATCAAACATAATTATGCATGAGTGCTAGTTAGTGCATGATGGGGTTAAGACAAGTGAGCTGCGTTCCTAGACTTGGGTAGGTTATGCCTTCTCTTCTCCGATGAGAGAGGAAGTGAAACCTTCTATTTTCTTTCCCCACTCTGTGCCATGTAACTGACCAAGAAAGACATGACTAAGCAAGCACCAAGCTCACAGCATGTGTCTGAAGCTATTTTTCTGTATTCTCTACCCAATAATATTCTGCCTGTGTTCTCCTTGATACTGCTTGGATAAATGCTTGAATCTGACCTTTGGAACGTTTTGTAAGTAAAGCATTTTAAAATTACTTAACAGTGTGCGGTCTGTTCATTTCAAGAGGGGTAGCAAGCAAGGAGCACTGTTTGCAAGCGGACTAAATGGATTAAAACGATCTAAGAACCTAATATTCATAATATTATACTACTGCTTGACATGTGAGTTTGCTACTGGGGTCTCTGTTTGGTTGCAGAGTGAGTTTAGCCCTCTTTTTAGAATCCAGGCACCCAGCCAATTCTTCACTGGATTTGGTTTTACATGTGTTGGTTTTAACCTCTGATTTTGTAAAGTACATTATGTAAATCACCTCGAGGCCATTTGTATAAGGCAACCAATAAGGCTAATAAATTAGTAGTAATAGTGTTTACTATATCACTTAACAACTGTAACAACTTCCGTAGAATTTCCCTGCTGAGCACTGTGGGGAAAGCCTTTGCCCGCTTAAGTCTCGACAGATTACAGCCACTCGCTGACAGGGTCAACATGGTTTTAGAGCTCAGAGGTCAACAGTTGACATGATTTTCTCACTGTGTCAGCTGCAGGAGAAATGCCAAGGGCAGAGACGTGAGCAACTTACACCCTCCAGGAGCAATGCCTCAATGTCTTTTACATGCGCTGTGTCAGGAAGATTTTGGGCAGGACAGCATTTCAAACAAAGATTCGCTCTCCCAAGCCCCCATTCCCAGCATGCTCGCACTCCTGTCTCAGCGACATCTACGCTGACTTGGTCATGTCCACAGAACGGAAGATGGCAGAATCAACAAGGATGTCTTCAGGCACCAGGACCATTGGTAGACCAACTCTGTGTTACAAAGATGTCTTAAAATGTGAAATGAAGGCAGGCAACATTGACCCTGCTGTATGGGAATAATATTTATTTATTTATTTATTTATTTATTTATTTATTTATTTATGTCCCACCCGCCCCAGCTGAAGCTGGGCTCAGAGCAGCTAACAACAGTAAAATAATACAGCATTCTAAAATCAATTCATTATAAATTCAGTTCAAATCAAATTGATGACAAACATTGGGCTAGAGTTCTATGAGGATTACAGAAGGAGGGGGTCAGACTGTGCCTTGGCCAAAGGCCTGGTGGAACAGCTCTGTGTTGCAGGCCCTGCGGAAAGATGTCAAGTCCCACAGGGCCCTAGTCTCTTGTGGCAGAGCGTTCCACCAGATTGGAGCCAGTGCCATAAAAGCCCTGGCTCTGGTTGAGGCCAGCCTAACCTCCCTGTGGCCCAGGACCTCCAAGATGTTTTTATTTTAAGACTGTAAGGTCCTCCATGGGACATACCAGGAGAGGCGGTCCCGTAGGTATGAGGGTCCTAGGCCTTATGCAGACGACCGCAGCACCTGGAGACAGTCAGGTTGTGCACCAACAGCAGTATCCAGAAAAAGAATGACCGCTGGGAAGAGGGTAGAAAGGAGAGCTGTTGTGGTGCATCTATATCAGCACAACAGGATGCCTTCATCTGCCCCAGCTGCAACAAAACAGCTCTCTACAGCCATAGCAGGCATTATAGCTCGCCAACTGTTTGACTTCACCCCCAAAGGTTCTCTCTTCCATTGCCTCCCAAGACAGATGGAAGCCAGCCATATCGCTTACTACATAAAATGTCTCAAAGTGTAAACAACAACAACACACAAATGCAAAGTTTGCAGACAACGTCAAAATAATGCAACATTATTTACTTATTTTCTAAAGGTACTCATTCTGCAATACCATTAAAGGGCAGGTCCTGCCCCACCTTATTATACAGCCTAGGACCCTCATACCTACAGGACCGCTTCTCCTGGTATGTCCCACGGAGGACCTTACGGTCTTCAAATGAAAACATATTGGAGATCCTGGGCCACAGGGCCAGAGCCAGGGCTTTTTCGGCTGTGGCCCCGATCTGGTGGAATGTTCTGCCACAAGAGACTAGGGCCCTGCGGGACTTGACATCTTTCCGCAGGGCCTGCAAGACAGAGCTGTTCCACCAGGCCTTTGGCCAGGGCACAGTCTGACCCCTCCCCCCTTTGGTAATCCTTATAGAACTCTAGCCCAACGGTTGCCATTAATTTGATTCTGAACTGATTTTAGAATAAAAAAAATCCTTCCAGTAGCACCTTAAAGACCAACTAAGTTAGTTCTTGGTATGAGCTTTCGTGTGCATGCACACTTCTTCAGATACACTGAAACAGAAGTTGCCAGATCCTTCTATATAGAGAGAAGGTGGGGAGGGGTATTACTCAGAAGGGTGGTGGGAATGGGAATCTGCCAATCTCCCTATCTGTAACTGATTTTAGAATGTATTTCAATTAATTGAATGTGATTTTATGTAAACTGTGCTATTTTTACTGTTGTTAGCCGCTCTGAGCCCGGCTTTGGCTTGGGAGGGCAGGATATAAATAAAATTTTACTATTATTATTAATTAAAAAGATGAACACCAAAGTAGGCAAGGGTATATCATCCCAACAATATACATACATACAATTTTCTTTCTTTACCAACAAACTAGAACAATGATTGTAAAGTGAAATTTCACTCCATACCTATTCTGACCTATGAAACAATTACCAAAATGAAGGGGAGGGTGTATTCCTAAGCAGAGAGGACTGGAAACTCCCTGCTTCTATAACATAGTTGTTGTTTTTAATTTGAGTATATAGTACTTTTATTTCTGGTAGGTTTTGTCTTCTTGGAACAATGGTTCCCTCGTTTATCCTATAAGCTTGCACAGCTTCCCCAAGAAACGGCAACTAAACTTTCACCTGCTAAGTCTGTACTGAACAATGTCTCCTGGTTTTTTCTGCTCAGAACACGAGATTAGACACAAGAAATGATGAGGCACAGAGGGGGAAGGAGTGAATCACAGGTAGGAAGGCAGGGGGTAATAACATGATAGGCAGCCACACAGCAAAAAAAAGGGGGGGGGAGGACTTCAACATAATAGCTGAGGGAGAGCTGAACATGACTCAGCTAAAGTGAGCTGGAGTTCAGATGGGCAGGCTTATTCTGAGACGAGGAAACAGAACATTCACAGCAGGGCTTGATGGAAACACTCTCTAGCCAAGGCACTTGAAATGTGAGTCAGGGCTTCCCATAGAGACAAGGTCAGCTCATTTTTGACCCTCATCATACCAAATTCATATATAACCACACCACTCAGGCAAACTATGAATCAGCTTGTTGAATGACAAGCCATAGGGTCAATGCACTCCGGCTAGAACTGAATGTACAGTTTCAGGAGAGAGGGTGGCAGTCTTGGTTCTCAGCACCGAGGCAGCTGTGAATCTTCATTCTTCTGCGGCACTTGAAAACGACTCCTGCTTCCTCCCCCCACACACACCACACAAAAAAAGCACAAGATGACAGAGATCTTAAAATAATATCGCGGTATTTTCCTTTTCCATACAATGGCTCTCACAGATTTGCTTCTCATCACTTCACAGCTCGGCTCCCATTCTTGGAGGAAAAGGATTAAGAAGCTTGATCCAGGGTAGATAACCACAATGGGGGCGACTGATACAATTTTGCAATGGGGGATGCTTGAGGAATTTTGATGTTTGCCAAGTCCCATATGGCTCTGATCTGCACCTCTCATATTAATGTGAGCAGTGGAATGAGCCTAGCTACTGGAATTCATACTTTTTCACATAGTTCACAGCAGTATAAATTGAGTGCCATTTGCTAGACTCCAATTACCATCAGCCCCAGCCAATATGGCCAATGATCGGGTGGTGGGAGGTTCTTGTTGTTTTCTTCTATATACAGTGGTACATTGGGTTACAGATGCTTCAGGTTACAGACGCTTCAGGTTACAGACTCTGCTAACCCAGAAATAGTACCTCGGGTTAAGAACTTTGCTTCAGGATGAAAACAGAAATTGTGCGGCGGCAGCAGGAGGCCTCATTAGCTAAAGTGGTACCTCAGGTTAAGAACGGACCTCCAGAACGAATTAAGTTCTTAACCCGAGGTACCACTGTATTTTTAAAGTTTGTCTTTTTAGTATGCACTTGGACACCTCTTAAGATAGCATAACAAAATTTTTCATTGCGGTTCTTGAGATCAAGGGGCAGGTTGTCATTAATGTTTCAGCTATCTGGAAACCAAGCCTTATGAGGAACAGTTGATGGAGTTGGGCATGTTTAGCCTGGAAAAGACGAGACAGAGAGGAGGTATGATAGCCACATTCAAATATCTGTCACATGGAAGGTGGGGCAAGCTTCTTTTCTCTGGCTCCAGAGGGTAGGAACTGAACCAGTGGATTCAAATTACAAGAAAGGAGAGTCCAATTCAACATTAGGAAGCACTTCCTGATGGTAAGAGCTGTTTGACAGTGGAACAGACTACCTTGGAAGGTAGTGGGGAGTCCTTCCTTGGAGGATTTTAAAGCCATCTGCCAGGGATTCTTTAGTTCCAATTGTTGCCTTACAGTGGGTTGGACAAAATGGCTCTTGGGGTCTCTTCCAACTCTAGGTGTTATTATTTTTAATAGCATTTTAATGATTGCTGCTTCGGGCTACTTGAGGAGTAAGGATAGAATACAGTCATACCTTGGGTTACAGGCACTTCAGGTTGCGCATTTTTGGGTTATGGACGCACCGAAACCTGGAAGTACCGGAACGGGTTACTTCCGGGTTTCAGCACTCGCACATTCACAGAAACACTAAATTGCACTTTGCACACACGCAAAAGAGCCAAATTGCAACCCGTGCATGTGCAGACATGGTGCTGCGGGTTGCAAACATGCCTCCCACATGGATCATGTTCGCAACTCAAGCGTCCACTGTATTATTATTAGTAGTAGTAGTAGTAGTAGTAGTAGTAGTAGTATTTATACCCTGCCCATCTGGCTGGGTTTCCCCAGCCACTCTGGGGGGCTTCCAACAAAATATTAAAATACATTAAAACACCAGTCATTAAAAACTTCCCTAAACAGGGCTGCCTTCAGATGTCTTCTAAACATCAGATAGTTGTTTATTTCTTTGACATCTGATGGGAGGGCGTTTCACCACTACCGACAAAGCCCTCTGTCTGGTTCCCTGTAACCTCGCTTCTCACAGGGAGGGAACCGCCAGAAGGCCCTCAGCGCTGGACCTCAGTGTCCGGGCTGAACGATGGGGGTAGAGACACTCCTTCAGGTATACTGGGCTGAGGCTGTTTAGGGATTTAAAGGTCAGCACCAACACTTTGAATTGTGCTTGGAAACGTACTGGGAGCCAATGTAGGTCTTTCAAGACCGGTGTTATATGGTCTCGGCGGCCGCTCCCAGTCACCAGTCTAGCTGCTGCATTCTGGATTAATTGCAGTTTCTGAGTCACCTTCAAAGGTAGCCCCACATAGAGCGCATTACAGTAGTCTAAGCGGGAGATAACTAGAGCATGTACCACTCTGAGGAGACAGTCTGCAGGCAGGTAGGGTCTCAGCCTGCGTACCAGAAGGGGCTGGTAGACAGCTGCCCTGGACACAGAATTGACTTGCGCCTCCATGGACATCTGTGAGTCCAAAATGACTCCTAGGCTGTGCACCTGGTCCTTCAGGGGCACTGTTACCCCATTCAGGACCAGGGAAACAACAACAACAACTGTTGCATCTTTTTTCACATCTGTAACGTGCTGATTTCCCCTGCCAAGGCAAGAGCAAGAGGCTGCTTGTGCACGTTGACTATTGTTCCACAGTCTTGCCTGATTTTGCCGGATAGAAAAATGCTGGGAAAATTTGTCCCAAATTCACGTTGCACTCGAATGATTTTTGCTAATGAGACACTACTGGGGAAGGCGTGGAGAGAAAAACCCATCCTTTTCATACCTTGCATGAACAGGCAGAACTACTTAATGCACCGCGGAGCCAGAGAAGCGTTTAAAATAACAGCACCTGTCATCTGGCTGGGATGACTGTACAATTTAGCAAAACTCTCTCACTACTATCCAGGCAAGGTTTACAAAGTCCATCCAACCCTCTGCCATTCCCGCCCCCTCCCTTTAGATTATTCTGGAAATGTTGCACCTGCTGAAGCCCTTAAGGAGACAAAGGAATCTTTAAAAAGATTGTAGTGAAAAATGTCTATGTGAATGGAGATTTTGTGTGTGTGTGTGTGTGTGTGTGTGTGTGTGTGTGTGTGTGTGAATTGCAGGGAAATATCACAGCTAAAGTTTCATCCCTGTATAAATGATTCATATAAGCATGAACAATGTGTGTTAAATCACTTTTGCCTGCTGTGTGGATAATGTTCAATGGGATGGGGCAACTCCTCTATGAGGAAAGGTTACAAGATCTAGGTTTTTTTAGAAGAAAAAAGAGGAGCAAGAGGAAGCATGATACAGGTGTATGAAATTAGGCATGGTGCCGAGAAATTGGACAAAGATAGGTTTTTCTCCCTCTCTCATAACTAGAACTTCATGGACATGAATCTGACTGCTGACAGACCAAACAAAGTTCTTCTTTGTGAAGTGCAGAGTTAAACAATGGAATTTGCTCCCACAACTAGCTGCCGACTTGGAAGGTTTTAAAACAGGATTAGACAAATTAGTGGAGGAAAAGGCTATTGGAATCAGAGGTTTGGTAATGCTGTGCCATGGATTTCCACCAGAGTGCTGGACTGGAGATTCACTCTTTTTGGCCATAGGTACAGCTAGCCAGAGCAGGGTGGACATAGCACTTTGGTAGGGAAAGTTGAGAACTTGAGTTCCTGGCGTTCTGCTGGATAGGAGGGTAGCTTCTGAGCTGTGTGTGGAAAATTTGCCCTGAGGAAACCCATCTACAACAGCCAGAGAAAGAAGTCTCTGAACTTAGATAGAAAGACAGTGGTTAGTGTATTTTGAGAATGCACAGACGAGCAAGACCTGGGAAGCTGAAGCTGAGAACGAGTAGAGTTGTGAGGGAACTCTCTCCTTGGGTCTCCATTTGGATTGATCTTCCGAAGAGAGAAGATCCGGAACGGATCCCGGACGCGAAAGGAGGTACGACTGTAACTACGACTGTGCCTCTGTGAAGAGTCCGATAGCTGCTATGAGCACTCTGTGTATGCTCTTTAACTATGCTGTTAATGAGCAACTTTATTTTCCTCAAGTAAAAGTTTTATTCTGTTTATGAAGAAGACTCTGCTTTGATTCATTTACCTCTGCGCAACAATTAGGTCCATAAATTACCATCTAGCATATATCCAACACAAAAAACCAGCGGCAATTTGTTGTTGACAAAGGACAGCTGGACATATAAAGGGCCTCATTCAGTAGCTTAGGGCATCATCAGACCTAAATCTGGCCCTGCCCTGAATTCCAGTTGCTGGGAATCAAAAGTGGGTAGAATTCTGCTGCGCTCAGACCCTGCTTTCAGGGTTCCCACAGGCATCTTGTTGGCCACAATGAGAGCAGGATATTGGACTTGATGGGCCATTGGCCTAATCCAGCACTCATCTTATGCCCTTATCTGTTGCCCAGTTTATAGATGTTCATGGATTCATGGGATCATAGAATTGTGGAGGTGGAATGGACTCCGAGGGTCATGTAGTCCAAGAAAGGAATCTCAACAGAAAGCCTCCATAGCAGATGACTCTCCAAACTCACATAAGTTTTTTCCCTTGCATTTTAGTAATTAGTGAACTTTTTTGGCCCCGCTGAAGTTTGGCCATAGTGTGCTGCTCTGCCAGGAAGAAAATCTTCCATCAGTAATTTCCTGATGCCATTCCATATGAATTTTCAGGGCTCTTCCATGCATATATTTCTCATTGCCTCTGATTATTATTCTTTAGATAATAGAACTTTATAGAGAAGGATAGTGAAATTTCCTGACACCGCTTCTCGAGTATTCTGCTGAGGTAGAAAGTAAAATTACAGTCTTCTCTTTCTTTGCCAAAGACATTCAAATTTCTTCTCTTTTTTAATTTTTTTTTTATATACAAATCCTCCCCTCCCTCCATTTTTGGAAACATGCCATCATTTCAAGTGCTTCTGGTATCCAGTGAGAAAATGATACCATTATATGACAAAAGTGAGTAGTAATTTGCAATGCTGGAGACTGAGGGCTGATTGGTAGGCTGAATTTAGAGGTGTGCAAATTGGAGAGCTTTTCGTGAATCAGTATGCAAAGATAAAAAGCACAAGTCCTTTTTTTTTTAAAAAAGCAGTAATTAAAAATGCCAACTATAAACAAAGCAAATCGACAAACAGTAAAAAAACAAAAACAAAATAACAACGTTAAGAAATTCACATACATCCAGTGGTGCCAGATTTCAAAAAGCAAAATTCCTGACACCCACAAAGTTGTCGAGCTGTTTTTGGGAACAAACCCAAATTGCTGAGCTATTTTTTTGGGGGGGGGGGCTAACCCTAAAATAGTGGTTTTAAGCGTTCTGAGCTGCTTCCACTACTCTTCTCATCGCCTTGCCATACACCTGGGTTTTCCCTGACATTTTGCGGATTCACCAAAGTCCCCCACGCCATTTTTACACCTGACAACCAGGACATGCCGGGAATTTTCCTGCAATATGGCAAGCCTATATACACCATGAGGAAGAAAGATGGGGAAGGATTCAGCTAACTATGTCCACTAGCAGAAGACCAAACAAGGACATCTGCTAGCACAATATTGTGTTCATTCTGCAACCTTGGAAATTCATGGGGGGGGGGGGAGGAAAAAACCCAGAACAAGACATGGATATTAGGAGGCCTGTATTGCCCTCACAGAGCTACAATTCCCAGAGTGGAAATCCCTCTTTTTTCTTTCTTTTTCTTTATTATTATTTTTTCTTTTTCTTTTATTTTGACAAAGCAAGCAATCCCTCTTCCCGGAGGACTCTAGAAATTGTAGCTCTATGGGAAGAAAGTGGGGTCTCCTAATAACTCTCTCAACACACTTAACATGCTACAGTTCCCATAATTCTTTGAGGGAATCCATGACTGCTGAGGCTCCAATACTTTGGCCACCTCATGAGAAGAGAAGATTCCTTGGAAAAGACCCTGATGTTGGGAAAGATGGAGGGCACAAGGAGAAGGGGGCGACAGAGGACGAGATGGTTGGACAGTGTTCTCGAAGCTACAAACATGAGTCTGATCAAACTGCGGGAGGCAGTGGAAGACAGGAGTGCCTGGCGTGCTCTGGTCCATGGGGTCACAAAGAGTTGGACACGCCTAAACGCCTAAACAACAACAACATGACTGCTTGAAGTAGTATCGTCATGCTTTGAATGGGTGACTGACTCCAGCTACGAAAGCTGAGACTGCTGAAGAGACTCTTGGGTTGTGAAATTTTGATGGGTTATTTTGCTGCTGTTACTGATATTAATTTTCTGTCTCTTCATTTTCAGAGCTTATGGTTTTGTTTTGTTTTGATTTAAACTTTTATATGTAATTATTCTTTATTGCTACTTTTGTAATCATGGAAATACTTTCTTGTTGTAAGCCTCCTTGAACGTGATTTAAAATACGGAAAGGTGGCATCCAAATAAAATGGTGATGATAATGAAATGTATGGTGCAAATGTGGTCCATTCCAGGTATTCTGGGACATTGTGGGGAATTTAAAATGGCAGCCAGTTATTGATGCCACTCATTGGGAGCCCAACGATGCACAGTGGTACCTTGGGTTAAGAACTTAATTCGTTCTGGAGGTCTGTTCTTAACCTGAAACTGTTCTTATCCTGAAGCACCACTTTAGCTAATGGGGCTTCCCGCTGCCGCTGTGCCGCCACCACACGATTTCTGTTCTCATCCTGAAGCAAAGTTCTTAACCCAAGGTACTATTTCTGGGTTAGCGGAGTCTGTAACCTGAAGCGTATGTAACCTGAAGTGTATGTAACCCGAGGTACCACTGTGCAAGTGGAGTTTGTCCTCACTTGCAGCTTCAACAGCATCAGAGCCCAGTTCCAAGGATAAGGGATGGGATCGATGGAGTTTCCTATTCTGGTCAGCCCACGAGCTGTGTTTATGCACTGAATTGCAGCCACTTTATAATGATCCAATTATTAGAGTCCCCAAATTCTCTCAGAATTCAGAGAGCCCTGAAGCTCTCCGCATAATAATATTTGTATTTGTCTAATCATTCCTTTTAATTTGGAAGTTCATAAATTAATATACAATGGCTGTGTTATGATTTCGGCAAGACGTTCTGCCGCAAGTGGTGTGTCTTTCCATCCAGTATGCTGGCGCAGGCCATCTTAATGAAGCAATTAAATTAATTAAGGTGATGAATGCACTGGGTCCACATTTCTTTTCATCTGTAATCAGCAGGTCAGTTAGCTTGCAAGGAACAGACATGACAATTTTTGCATTTTGAAAAGTCGAAATTAGTGTCGGATCTCTGAGGGCAAACTAAACAGGAACTTATTAAGGGAAGGTTTCGAGAAACTCATTAACTGGGGGTGGGTAGACTACTAGAGGAGAGAACAAAGTGCAAAAAATAAGATTGCCAACTTCAAATACATTGCATCTTTGTAATTAAAGTACTGCTAATTGCCTGCTGGAGAACCATACAATCAATGCACTTGTAGCTGAGCAAGTACTTCCAATGAGCATGTGAAAATAAGAGTTCATATTCAGAACTGTGTATCTGTATTCATTGGCCAGGGCTCAACGATGAATGCAAGATCCTCAAGATACAGTGAATCCTCTGTGAGGATGAACCAAAATGTCACAGAGATGTCAGAAAGCTTTCACACTTCCAAGACTCTTCATCAGACTAGACATTATGCAAACCAGAGGGAGTGGGGAGATATACAGTTGGCTTGGTGCTGGTGCCATAAAACCGAGATGGGTAACCCTCAGCCCTCCCAGCAAATTTTTCTGCCCACTCCAAGGCCCCACCAGACACAGTAGCAAAAATTAAGAGGGCATTGAACAGGGTGGGCAGAGATGTTTAAACACAGATGGCCAAGCACAGTGTTCTGATGGGAATAATTATAATTATAACCTCTGAACAGACCAATAGCCCGGAGAGCCAGTGTGGTGTAGTGGTTAAGAGCAGTAGTCTCGTAATCTGGGGAACCGGGTTTGAGTCTCCGCTCCTCCACATGCAGCTGCTGGGTGACCTTGGGCCAGTCACACTTCTGTGAAGTCTCTCAGCCCCACTCACCTCACAGAGTGTGTGTTGTGGGGGAGGAAGGGAAAGGAGAATGTCAGCCGCTTTGAGACTCCTTAAAGGGAGAGAAAGGCGGGATATCAAATCCAAACTCTTCTTCTTCTTCTTCTTCTTCTTCCATCAGCTTCGGCTGGTGGCCCAGCTATGCCCCTATCTGGACAGGGATAGCCAAACTACCATTGTCTATGCTCTGGTAACCTCAAGGCTGGATTAGTTCAATGCGCTATACAAAGGGCTGCCTCTGAAGACAGTTCAGAAACTTCAGCTGGTGCAGAATTCAAAGGCCAGGTTGCTCACCGGAGCAAGACCGTTTGAGCATATTACACCGATCCTGGTCCGATGGCACTGGCTACCAATTTCTGGGCCCAATTCTAATAATAATAATAATAATAATAATAATAATAATAATAATAATAATAATAATAATAATAATAATAATTTATTATTTATACCCCGCCCATCTGGCTGAGTTTCCCCAGCCACTTTGGGCGGCTTCCAATCAAGTGTTAAAAACAATACAGCATTAAATATTAAAAACTTCCCTAAACAGAGCTGCCTTCAGATGTCTTTTAAAGAGAAGATAGCTGCTTATTTCCTTCGCATCTGAAGGGAGGGCATTCCACAGGGCGGGCACCACTACCGAGAAGGCCGTCTGTCTGGTTCCCTGTTAACCTCACTTCTCGCAATGAGGGAACCACCAGAAGGCCCTTGGTGCTGGATCTCAGTGTCTGGGCTGAACGATGGGGGTGGATGGAGACGCTCCTTCAGGTATACAGGTATACAATTCAAGGTGCTGGTTTTGACTTATAAAGCGTTAAATGGTTCAGAACCACAATACCTCAAGGGCTGCCTCTTTCCATATGAACCTACCTGGACCCTGAAGGGCCTTCTGAGGCCCTTCTTCGTGTGCCTCCGCCTCAAGAGGTCCAGAGTGTGGCAACACGAGAACGGGGTCTTCTCTGCAGTGGCTCCCAGTCTGTGGAATGCTCTCCCCAGGGAAGTTCTCCTGGTGTCTTCATTATATACCTTTAGGTGCCAGGCAAAAACATTCCTTTTTAACCAGGCCTTTGGTTGATCTGATATACATTCTATGCCCTTTTAAAATGTGTTTTCAGGGGTGTCAGCTATTGGGTGTTTGTTTTTATTTTTACTATGCATTTGTGGTTTTATATCTTGATTTTATTCTGTGAGCTATTTTAATGTATAGCTATTTTAATGTATAGCAAACTGACAAACAACTTTTCAAAATATGAAGTAGAAGAAAGAAGCCGCAGAGGAGACACTGTCTATTTCCTTCCTAATTAGCTATCATATCCTCAGAATGACAACAGCCAAGAGGGGCAATCTAACCCAATGAAGGCTAGTTACCAAAATGAAAAATAATCCTCCTAGGGTGCTATAAAATTTCTACTCTATGCCACAGTCACTAACTTACTGAAAGCCACTTGTCCTTCGCATTTTCCATGTCTCAGCTTCTCCCCAGAACACTGGTCTTCTGCAGGCTTGAGCCAGAAATGGAGAAAACCTTGTTTTCTGTTCCTTTTCATGTGTGTTGGAAATGGCTTCCTGTTCACTGCAATTTTCAGTAGTTTTGTGCCAGCTGGCCCAGCTCATGCAGATGAGTGTGCCTTGCTTCAAACGCAGAGATTTGGTTCAGTTGGCATTCAAGGAGAACCAACATAATTTGCACTTCCCCAAGCAACATGCAAACCGAAACACTGCCAACCCTCTCGATTTTACAATACAGTTTTCCAGCAAAGTAATCCATGCCCCCTCACAAAAAAGATTTTATTTTTTTTAATGGGGACTAAATTATAAGACTAATAATCGCAAATGGATGTGGGCATGTAGAGAACTGAACTTCACACTGGGAAAAGGAGAAACCGGAAGGACTCAGCTACACAGGTCAATTTATAACGTTAAAAATGTGTTATAAAAATGTGGCAGCAGATGGCACTGTATAGCAGAATCCAAAAATGATTTATTTTATTTATTTATTCATCTTATACACCACCCTGGGCGGTTCACAACAACACCATAACATATAAAATCAAACCAAAAGCAGTAACCCAATACCCCCCCACAAGCCATATTCTAAAAGGGTGTTGGATGTCAATAAGATCTACCAAAGGCCTGGTTAAAAAGGAATGTTTTTCACTGGTGCCTAAAGGTGTGTAATGAAGGCACCAGGCGAACTTCCCTGGGGAGAGCATTCCTTAGACAGGGAACCACTGCAGAGAAGGCCTGTTCTTGTGTTGCTACCCTTCGGACCTCTCGAGGAGGAGGCACATGAAGGAGGGCCTCAGAAATCAATGGCAGATTGCCTTGGGAGCTTCCCCCACCCCCATAATGTTTTTTTCCCCATAGCATTTTTTGTATCTGTTATATCTGTTAACTAATACGGAATGACCGCTCCCCGCTTAAAACGGGGGGCGCCCTTTGCGTGGACGCGCGCAGCCCCTAGATCTGGAGCGGCTCCATCAGCATAGGCTTGGTTTGCCTTCCCTCAGGTGGGATACCTGGAGGTCCCCGCCTACCTCAGTCAGTTGTCCAATCCCACCTGGGGGAAGCGTTGCCAAGGAGACCAGGCCAGGTAGGGGGAGGGATTACCTGCCCACACAATAGAGAAAGGATCTTACCTGGGAATCCTCACTTGGCTCCAGAGCTTCTCCCACCCTACCCACCCTCAGTTAATGTCTTCCTTTGCAGGTTAACTTTTCTTCATAGGTTTTGCAGGTTAACTTTTCTTCACAGGTATGCGGGCGCTGCTACAATAAGGTCGCTGTTAAAGGGCCGGAAAGGAATTTCCCTGCATTGGCAGGTTTCGCCTTTCCCATAGCAAAACGTCACAACTTTGGCGGTATCAGGCCTTGGGCGGAATCCTTTAGTCCATCTTCCTCTTTGCGGTGGCGATACCAGGGTTCCCCATTAAAGGGGTTTCTGAAGGGAGGCTTTGACCATACGCCGAAAGGTCGTATTGGAAACTTCAGCTGGTCCAAAATGCAGCTGTGGTTGCCTTTAGAACTATTATAACCCCTTTTTCTAAAACAGCTGAATTGGGCGCCAATTTAATTTCAGGGCCCAATTAAATGTGCTCATCATTTCTCGATAAAGACATTATGTCTTTTTTATAATGTACGGGAGTAATAAAGTAGAAGATGATGTAAACCTTGTCCCTGTGTTTACTTGGAATCCTGTGATGTTAATTTATTATGTTCAGTATGAAAATTTGTTCCTGTATTTTTAGTTCTAGATCTCCCTTTCTACTTTTAATTTTGTTTGCTTTATTTGGCATCCGTTAATATACTTTATTATGTTAGAAATATATATATATGCCAATAAGAGTTTTTAAAGGTGCTCATGTTGCTGTTTAAAGTCCTGGAGAAATCTTTGCCTATAAGGCAGATGCTCTAACCACTGAACTTTAGCCCTTCACTCAAGGCTCGGTTTCTAGGTCATGTAAGGTGTACCACTAGATCATATGGAATATTTCACAACATCTCCTTTGAGGTGACAGCTGGGGGGGGGGACAGAGCAGTCTCTTAGCTAACCTTACCTTGGGTTATAATATACAGTGGTACCTTGGTTTATGGGGGACGCGGGTGGCGCTGTGGGTTACACCACAGAGCCTAGGACTTGCCAATCAGAAGGTCGGCGGTTCGAATCCCCGCGACGGGGTGAGCTCCCGTTGCTCGGCCCCTGCTCCTGCCAACCTAGCAGTTTGAAAGCACGTCAAAGTGCAAGTAGATAAATAGGTACCGCTCCGGCGGGAAGGTAAACGGCATTTCCGTGCGCTGATCTGGTTCGCCAGAAGCGGCTTAGTCATGCTGGCCACATGACCCGGAAGCTGTACGCCGGCACCCTCGGCCAATAAAGCGAGATGAGCGCCGCAACCCCAGAGTCGGTCATGACTGGACTGGTCAGGGGTCCCTTTACCTTACCTACCTTGGTTTATGAACTTAATCTGTTCTGGAAGTCCATTCTTAAACCAAAGCCTTCTTAAACCAAGGCGTGCTTTCCCATAGCAGCGGGGGACTCAATTTACAAATGGAACACACTCCACAGAAAGTGGAACATGTTCTGCTTCCAAGGCAAAGTTCACAAACCAAAACACCTACTTCCGGGTTTGCAGCGTTCTTAATCCAAGTTGTTCTTAAACTAAGCTGTTCTTAAACCAAGGTATCACTGTATACACATCGCTTCACACATCCATCCATCTCCCAAAGTGAGTTACAATAGCAAAAGACCTAAGAAATTCAATAAATCAATACAAAAATAGACTCCTCAGAGTCTGAGTCCAAAACAAATGTCATGAAAAACACCACAAAATATACACCATGCAGGATAAACTCCATCAAAAACCCCGACAGACACCAGTGTTCTCCAATTGCCTAGGTATAACCTGACTAAAGTTAAAAGATGTGTTGCTTGATGTGAGCTGTTTTATTTCTCCCGCAAAAGAGCCTTCAGATAAAAATAATAATTGCAGAGGTCCAGAAAGAAAAGTTGACACACACACACACACGCACACACACATTCTTGCACCTGTCAGGAGACTGCAAATCATAAGCTCCAGGCACCCATCTTTGTAAACAAATGGTGCTGGGATAAATATTGTCAGATCTGTCTTGTAATCTGAAGGAAAGGAAAGCAACCATCCAAAGGGAAATCATAGTGGGGTGAAAATCTGTCGAAGTCAGGCTTTTTTGTAGTGGTGGAATTCTGCCTTTCACTGGAAACCAAGGAGCTTTGTTAAAAACCTCCCTTCCGCTCCATCCCCAGGTGAACCACAAGGTAGAATTAATCACAGCCCCGCAGATAGCAGAACCATTCAGCCTAATAAATGTGCTCTGTTAAAGGGGGAGGGGGAGGGGGGAGAGGAAAAAAACCAGGAAGCTGGAAAGATGGTAAACCTAAAGGAGAAAATGCATGCAAGAACTGGGCACAATTTGCAGCCATCTGTCTGGAGGTAACAAGACAGCAGATGATGAGCTGAATATGAGTCAGCATTATTGGTCTCATTGCAAAGGATGCCAACGCCATGCTGGGCTCCATTAATGGGATCTTATTATGAGTTAGCCATGGGAGGTCATTTGGCCTTCCTGCCAGAGACGTTAGTGAGAACTTTTTTTCTTGGAGAATAGCGTTCAGCTCTGGTAAAGGCGTCTCAAGAAGCACAGTATATATTTGATATGGAAACCTTTACTCCAGCAATAGTCATGTGCATTTATTTATTTATTTATACCCCACCCATCTGGCTGGGTTGCCCCAGTCACTCTGGGTGGCCTCCAACAATTCTGAAAGGCCAAAACCCCACCATCTTGATTCAAAATGGCATCCAATGGCATCCAAACATAGACAAAAAAAACCCTGCTCCTTGATCTAAGGAACAAATACTCAAAATTTGGTTGAAATTAACACAGATTTGAAAGGTTCTGTCTGCCATCTTGATTCAAAACAGTGTCCAACTGCATCCAAATGCAGATGAAAATTTGCTCCTTGATCCCAGGAGCCATCATCAAAAGTAATAATAATAATAATAATAATTTATTATTTGTACCCCGCCCATCTGGCTGGGTTTCCCCAGCCACTCTGGGCGGCTTCCAACAAAGATTAAAAATACATTAAAACATCAGTCATTAAAAACGTCCCTAAACAGGGCTGCATTCATATGTTTTCTAAACGTCATATAGTTGTTTTCCTCTTTGACATTGATGGGAGGGTGTTCCACATGACGGGTGCCACTACCAAGAAGGCCCTCTACCTGGTTCCCTGTAACTTGGCTTCTCGCAGTGAGGGAACCGCCAGAAGGCCCTCGGCGCTGGACCTCAGTGTCCAGGCACAATGATGGGGGTGGAGACGCTCCTTCAGATATACTGGACCGAGGCCATTTAGGGCTTTAAAGGTCAGCACCAACACTTTGAATTGTGCTCGGAAACATACTGGGATGAAAACTGTTCATCTAGAGCATGGATTCTACTAGTGAGCCATGGTCCTTCTGTGTGGCCATTGTTATGCAGTAGGCAGCCCTCCCTAGAAACTTCCTCTAGGCACCAAACTATCACACTCCTTTGTTCTGCTAAACTAGAAAAGGCCACAGCTCAGTGGTAGAGTATCTGATTTGCAAGCAGAAATGCCTAGATACAGTTCTTCATGTCTCCCTGGGGAACCACTGATAGCTAGTGTAGAAAATATTGAATGATGTGGACCAATGGTATAAGCTCCTTCTAGTTATCTCTCGCTTGGATTACTGCAATGCGCTCTATGTGGGGCTACTTTTGAAGGTGACCCAGAAACTACAACTAATCCAGAATGCGGCAGCTAGACTGGTGACTGGGAGCGGCTGCCGAGATCACATAACACCAGTCTTGAAAGACCTACATTGGCTCCCAGCACGTTTCCGAGCACAATTCAAAGTGTTGGTCTGACCTTTAAAGCCCTAAACGGCCTCGGTCCAGTATATCTGAAGGAGCGTCTCCACCCCCATCGTTCTGCCCAGACACTGAGGTCCAGCGCCAAGGGCCTTCTGGTGGTTCCCTCACTGTGAGAAGCCAAATTACAGGGAACCAGGCAGAGGGTCTTCTCGGTAGTGGCACCTGCCCTGAGGAATGCCCTCCCACCAGATGTCAAAGAGAAAAATAACTACCAGAGTTTTAGAAGACATCTGAAGGCAGCCCTGTTCAGGGAAGCTTTTAATGTTTAACAGACCACTGTATTTTAATACTTTGTTGGAAGCCGCCCTGGGTGGCTGGGGAGACCCATCCAGATGGGCGGGGTATAAATAATAAATTATTGTTGTTATTATTATTACTATTATTATTATTAAGCTGCCTTTATAAAGCACAAAACATGGATCCAGCACCTCGAACTCACGGGCATCGTTGCATTGTACAGTAGTACCTCGGGTTACATACGCTTCAAGTTACATACGCTTCAGGTTACAGACTCCACTAACCCAGAAATAGTACCTTGGGTTAAGAACTTTGCTTCAGGATGAGAACAGAAATTGCGCGGCGGTGGCATGGCGGCAGCAGGAGGCCCCATTAGCTAAAGTGGTACCTCAGGTTAAGAACAGTTTCAGGTTAAGAACAGACCCCCAGAACGAATTAAGCTCTTAACCTGAGTTACCACTGTACATCGTTGGGCTCCCAATGAGTGGCATCAATAACTGGCTGCCATTTTAAATTCCCCACAATGTCCCTAAATAGCTAGAATGGACCACATTTGCGGACCTCCGGAACAAATTAAGTACTTAACCCGAGGTACCACTGTATCTGCCACACTGCATGCACAGCAGGAAGTATACTGCAGTCCCTGAGATGCTATGTGGCAATGAGCTTGCGGTGCAAGGAAGCCCCAGGGGATGTTAATTAACTAGCGAGCACCGGGATGTGCAATGGCATTCCAATTATTGCAATCTCTCCTAGAGAGAAATATGAAATGGAACGCGGATTCTAATGCAAATGCCTCTGCCTCACACTGTGGGCTGTGAGGGGCTGTTAGCTGATCTCTTCTGGGCCAGAGATGCACACAGATGCAGCAAATTACAAAGCTGAGGTTTACTTTGTATTTAATCAATCGCTATGAGAGAGAACATTTTAATCACTTCAGAACTCACTAGAATCATGTTCCATTTCAGTCAATTTCATAGAGAATGTGAGAGAAGCATTCATTTCCAACACGCCTTTTAGGCAGCAAATCACAAAGCCAAAGCGCTGAGGTTTTTACTTTTCATTTAATCCCCCAAACTTTTTAATCACTTCACTTTGCTTAGTCGTATTGTATTTTACAGCTGCATCGCCAACTGTGGATAGGCAACCAATCACAAGGTTGGGCTGACAACATCGTGAAACTTCCTGATTAGCTGCGCTGCCGCCAATGCTCTACAGTAACTGAGCCACTGGAATCCTCAAGCTGTTACATCATATTTGTGTAATATGTGTGCCTAAGGCTTCATCCTCAGTGCTCATCCCACAACCCACGGATATAGCTTGGAAATGCAAAATGGCCTTGTAGTTCCTGTCGTTGGAAGCTCAGGGGTGCCTAGTGGCTAGCAGTGCCTTATTACCAGTTGGTTCTCCAACTATGAGCCCTTTGGGGTCAGACATGACTTGGCCACTGTACTCCATGTTCTGGTGATGTGTTCTATGTGGGGCCAGCGGTGGAGCAAGTCTGTATTCTGCTCTGGTCAGACCTCACCTGGAGTACTGTGTCCAGTTCTGGGCACCACAGTTCAAGAAGGACACTGACAAACTGGAACATGTCCAGAGGAGGGCAACCAAAATGGTCAAAGGCCTGGAAACGATGCTTTATGAGGAACGGCTAAGGGAGCTGGGCATGTTTAGCCTGGAGAAGAAGAGGTTAAGGGGTGATATGATAGCCATGTTCAAATATATAAAAGGATGTCATATAGAGGAGGGAGAAAGGTTGTTTTCTGCTGCTCCAGAGAAGCGGACATGGAGCAATGGATCCAAACTACAAGAAAGAAGATTCCACCTAAACATTAGGGAGAACTTCCTGACAGTAAGAGCTGTTCGACAGTGCTGCCAAGGAGTGTGGTGGAGTCTCCTACTTTGGAGGTCTTTAAGCAGAGGCTTGACAACTATATGTCAGGAGTGCTCTGATGGTGTTTCCTGCTTGGCAGGGGGTTGGACTCGATGGCCCTTGTGGTCTCTTCCAACTCTATGATTCTATGGTTCTAAGCCAATCAGGCACCAGGGGCGGTGCGTGTGCCCTGTGCTGGTCCCATGGGTTACCCGAGAGGCGAGGTCCAAGTCTGTTCCATGGTCGAAGGTGCAACGTGGAGGCAGTCCGTAGTAGCTGAAGCTGGGTGCAGGGCAGGGAGCCGGGTGAAGTCAGGAACAGGCTTGCAAGCAGGGAGCCAGGGCTGGTCAGGAGCTCAGGCAGGAAAGCAGGGCAGGGTTCAGGCAGGAATTAGCAACCAACAATATTGCACCCACAACTTGGGACTGGGGCTGGCCGGCTTTTACCTGCCCCATGGCATAGGGCGGCCCCGATCCTCTGGTGACTCGCCTCTCCTGCCCTGGAGGCGAGCACTCCTCCTGTGGGAACTTAGTTCCCTCCGCCTCTCTGCCCTGAGCCTCTGCAGCTCAGGAGAGGCTGGAGGGTTACTGGACCCACAGGCAACCTCAGCTTCCTCTGACGGGGCTGAGAGTGGAGCACCTGCAGGCAATGGGTCCTCCATCACCTCAGGAGCCAGAGCAGACTCAGCTGATTCCTGCACCTGAGGATCCAGCACAGGTGAGGACCCTTCAGGCTCAAGCCCCAGCCCCGGCTCAGCTGGTTCTGGAGGCGGGGAATCCTGTGCAGGCTGGGATCCCTCGGGTTCAGCATCCGAGTCCGAATCCCAGGCCATCACATGCCCAGAGGAGGGGCCAGCCGCCTGCGGGGCAGGGCAAGCGGGGATAGGACGCTCTATTGGGCCTCTGAGGAGTCTGTCTGCCTCCTCCCTCTCAGCCGCCCTACAGCTGAGGGGGAGGTGGTGGACAGACAATCTGGGGCAGCGTGGAGCCTGTGGATGCCCAAGCTACCACGTCACTCCCAGGAGAAACGTGTGGCTTGGGCACACTGCAGGCCCCACGGTGAGTGCCACCCAACATTTTGTCACCCCCCTCAGTAGTGACACCCGGGGTGGACCCCCCCTACTGCACCCCCCTTCCTCCTCCCCTATGTGGCACTACCTTTGAAAATGACACAGAAACTTCAGTTGGTCTAAACTCCAGCAGCCATTTTACTGGCTGAGGTTCCATTTAGATCTCATATAATCCCTGTTTTAAAAGAGCAACAGACATTGCCAGTTTGTTTCTGGGCCTCATTGAAGGTGCTCACATTGGTGTTTAAAGCCCAAATGACTCAGACCCCAAATATGTGAAGTGTCACCTTCTTCACAACACACCCTGTTAGGTACTGAGATTGGTAGAAGAAGGCCCTCTTGGTAGTTACTCCACCCTCAGAGGTTTGGGGCATGGCAACCTGGAAGAGGGCATTCATTGTGGCAGCCCCTAGGCTGTGGAATGGCCTCTGCAAAGATATGTGTCTGGAACCTTCATTATATAGCTTTCAGAGAAGGCTGAAGACATTCCTCTTTACCCTGGTTTTTGACAATTGATGTGTATGTTTTTAGGACCCGCCTTATTTTAAATTGCTTGTTATATTATTATTATTATTATTATTATTATTATTATTATTATTATTATTATTATTTACTTATATCCCGCTCATCTGGCCAGGCCTCCCCAGCCACTCTGGGTGGCTTCCAACAGGATATTAAAAACACAACAAAACATCAAACATTAAAAACTTTCCTAAACAGGGCTGCCTTCAGATGTCTTCTAAAAGTCAGATATTTATTTCCTTGACATCTGGTGGGAGGGCATTCCACAGGGTGGACACCACTACCAAGAAGGCCCTCTGCCTGGTTCCCTGTAACCTCACTTCTCTCAGTGAGGGAACCGCCAGAAGGCCCTCAGAGCTGGACCTCAGTGTCTGGGCTGAACGATGGGAATAGAGATACTCCTTCAGGTATAGGGCAGTGTATAAATTGAATGAAGAAGAAGAAGAAGAAGAAGAAGAAGAAGAAGAAGAAGAAGAAGAAGAAGAAGAAGAAGGAAGAAGATAAGAATAAGAATATATTGCGGTCTAATGCTGTAATCCACCCTGGAACCTTAAGGTGAAGGGCAGGCATGAAATAAATAAATAAATAAAAGCTGTTTTCCAACATGTTCCATTACCTAGAGTCACCAACCTCCCCTACTTACTGCCAGGGACCAGCTGGACACTGAGAAGTGGTGGGTCAACTGATGAGTGGGCACCAGAAGAAGCAGGGTTGGAGAATGACTTGGAATAAGGGATCAGTGAATTGGAGGAGTCTGTAACAGCCAAGAGACTGAGAGGAAGAGGGACTCAGATGGACCCACTGCCAGTTTGGGCATCTTACAGAGCACTCTGGATTGAGGCAGATTCTGTTTCAAAGTGCTGAACCCATGTTCAATCTGAATCTTGTGCTTGGTGCACACCGCTAATTTTGCAGCTCCGCACAAACCCATACGTACAGGCCTATTTCCATTTCTTCTGTAAAATAAGCCAAAGTGCACGGATTGGTCTAGGAGACTCAGCCGATCACACATTGCATAAGCCTCCAATGATTCCTACAATCTCCTTCCTCGTCCCTTAGAGTGACTATAGTCACCAAGAGTAGAATAGCACATTCATTTCCTTTGTGGAATTTGTATCTGTCTATCATTGTATTTCCCAGGCAGAGTTATTCATAGTGCAGATACACTCCCTACAAATATGCCCTAGAATAATTTTCTTTTCTGATTCCCAGCTGATTAGCAAAGTTCACTGCACATTATTTATCTTCTTCTGCCTACTCAGCATACATCATCCTCTGTCACTCATCTTCAGTTGCTCGTTTCTGTTCAATTATCATCACCTGAAACGGCTCATCTCGTTTACCTCCCATGCATTCCATAGTCATCACCTGACATCATTTTTCAATACGGGATTCAGACAGCCATTTCCTTTCCCAATTATGACTGATGGCAATTAACTGGAATTAGAATATTCATGCCAGCCTACCCAGGAAATTTGCCACCCGATGCTGATCACAGCGATCATTACCACTAATAGGAGCCCTGTTCATATGCTCACCTAGGTCCTTCTCCTTAAACCTCAGACCTTCAATGGACAGATGAAGGCCTGGTCATCTAAGAATTAGGTCCTCTGAAAAGGTCCTCAGCACATGATGGCTATTGAAATAATAGACTTGAACATCTGGTTCTGAATGGTTCCATATAAAACAGATTGATATGGAGGATACACCCCACCACCAGGTATTTGGAATTCATACACTTCCAAAATGACATTTGAAATTAATCTGTGTTCAAACTGGACTCAGTCTGAGTAAGTGGAACATCACATCCCCAATGGTGTCATTGGGCTACAGACTTGAAAAGCATCCCCTTCAACAACAGATGCATCCGAAATGGGTCACCAGCTGGGATGGAGCCACTACACTATCTCCTTGGAATGTGGGTTGTTGTAGCTTACAGGGAGGGGCAAGCCAGCAGGGATGTCAGCACAGTGCAAAGCTACCAATGGAGCCAATCCAGAGCTTCTGCTGGTGTGTTTGCACCATGGAGACCTCCTCACAAATTAATACCGATGCCTAGGACTAAAAATGCTAAAGGCAGACTCAAACTTGATGTCAAAATAGTATTTCAAATCACCATAACAAGAGAATAGAATGAATCACAACAGCAGGTCTCATTTCTCACCAGTTCAAAACAAATCAGCAAATTTTAAATCCAGATTTCCTACCAGAATTGAAGGGGATCAAAACCAACAGTATGTCTGAATTAGAGAACTGTTCCCCTCCGCTCTTCATCAGTGGTGGCTTATGGGCCAAAAGAGAATGCTGCTGTATAGCCAATCTCCTTTTAAATATCGCCAGACTCTGTAGTAGTTGGTGCTGCATATCAGCAAGATATCCTTTTCCTTAAAAGAGATTTAAATGTAATAGGGCTGCAGGGAGGGAACAGATTAAATTGCTTCACGGGTCACTTCTGGCCTACAGGCTGCCTGTTGCAGGAAGATGGACCAGTTGATGTCATTGATCTTCTCCTCTTTATCATCATCAGGAATGTTCCTGGCTTGAAGACATAGCTGGGTGAATTTTATACTCATTGATCTAAGCCAGCCTATTTTCTAATTTGAACATAGTCAGGAAATAATTGAATGACAATTAATCACTGCAGCTTTTGGAAAACTGCTTTTTTTCCCTCTCAGCTGCTGCACAGGGGAAAAAAGTAAGGTTCCATAACTCATTTCTGCCAAAACAAAAAATAAAAATGGAATATGCAGCCGATTGGTTTTAATAACAAGAAGTTAATGAAAACAGTGATTTGTATTTTAAAAAACATTAATCAATTACAAAAAGGCATGTATTTTAAGCCAAATCCTTTCTGTGCACAGTTTGTGAAGGTCTTCAACCCTAGGAAGTGAAGACTGACTATGAATGAAATAATAGACCCATAATAGATGACTCCAGGGGACATCTAGTCCAACCGCCTGCAATGCAGGAATCTCAGCTAAAGCATCCATGACAGATGGCCATCCAACCTCTGCTTAAAATCTTCCAGGGAAGGAGAGTCCACAACCTCCTGAGCGTGACTGTTCCAACGTCAAACAGCTCTTAGTGCCAGAAAGTTCTTCCTGATGTTGAGTCGGAATCATTGGAGAGGAAGAAAGAGCACAGAAACTTCTGCTGTCTTGCATGGAGTCGGATGTAGCTTGCTGTACAAACCTAAGAGTCACGTCCGTTGCACCACCTGGGCTTTCAAATGTCCCCTCGACTGTGACAGCCTGTTCCCAGCAAAGTGGTGAGCAGAGAATGATACCTGCAGTCTGCAGGTGATACCTGAAGTCAGCACAGCCCTAGGAATGAATCACACTATCTCAGCATTTAGGGGGTCCTAAGAATTCCTGGGCAACACCGGGTACATAATGTAATGCTTACTTTGTTTTAGATAAGTGGTGATAAGCTCTTTCTTACACATGTGCATCGATCTTCCTAAACATTAGGAAGAACTTCCTGATAGTAAGAGCTGTTTGACAGTGGAATTTGCTGCCAAGGAATGTGGTGGAGTCTCCTTCTTTGGAGGTCTTTAAGCAGAGGCTTGACAATCATATGTCAGGAGTGCTCTGATGGTGTTTCCTGCTTGGCAGGGGGTTGGACTCGATGGCCCTTGTGGTCTCTTCCAACTCTATGATTCTATGATTCTATGATTCTATGATTCTATGATTCTATGATTCTATGATTCTATGATGCATGGGCACAAATTATTATATATACAAAAGCTACCCAATTTGATGTATCTGGTTCGCCGTGCTGCATCTTCTTTGGCCTTCCCCAACCCCCAGATGTTGTTAGACTACAACCCCACCCCACCCCCAATCTGTGATCACAGAATGTGTATATGCATTGTCTTGGAAAAGGCTGAAACACCTTATTTTCTGTGCATGGAAACAGCCAATCAACCAATCAAGAGGTTTGGAATATTCCTTATGAAAAGACCCTTGGCGCAAAGGCTTCTGATGAGACCCAAGTAGCTGTTTGCTCCTTTATAAGAGAAGATCATTTGAACAATGTCTGTCTCTCTGACTTTGCTGCTGTACCAGTTCATAATGGGTCAGGAGGTGGCTTGTTCTAGACTGTGACCTTGCTCTAAAGCAGCCTTTCTCAACCTGTGGGTCCCCAGATGTTAGAATCATAGAATCATAGAGTTGGAAGAGACCACAAGGGCCATCGAGTCCAACCCCCTGCCAAGCAGGAAAACCCCCTGCCAAGCATGTTGTTGAACTACAAACCCCATCATCCCAGCAAGCAAGGCCAGAGCTCAGGGATGATGGGAGTTGTAGTCCAACAACATCTGGGGACCCACAGGTTGAGAACCGCTGCATCTAAAGGGTTTAGTTTCATCTGGCTGAGCCTTATGTTGCATCAAAATATTTATATTTTTTGCCATGCTACAATAACAAAAACGTATGGTTTCAGACAGATACTGTACATAAGAAACCCCCATGGGTTTTAGAGCTCTCTGCGATTTGAACGGTTCGTCACCCCAACGGCCAAGTTAAAAGCAAGGGCCGTAGTTGTGGAAATATGAAAATGCTCCACTTAGACCAGCACAAGCACCATGATAGAGATTTAGTGCGGCTAATCATAATGGTGCTCAGGCACATGGAGGTGTTGAGGAAGAAGTCGTTTTATCAAAGTGACAGCTTGATGGTGCATAGATACGGCTCTGTTATGACTCCCATGTCATGTTTGCTCAGTTTAATCAGGCAGGCAGCATTCTTGTTATCATCCACCTTTTGGGGCGGAACAAGCTGTGCATTGGGGGCAATCTGAATTTAGTCTCACATGTTCATGTTACATTGCTGGTGACAAGCTTCTCAAAGGCAGAGTTAGCACTGGTCAAAGACTGATATGGAAGTCAATCCCCATTACCAACAGCACCCACCCACTTGCCTGGCCTTTGCTCTTGTCGGCTTTTTAATACATCAGTGGTAGTCAGAAGGTAGATCAGAATTAACTGGTAGATCTAGGGGTGAAAACTCACCCACCAGCAAATTAGAGGAGGCAGATTGCGGGGAGACACTTCACAACATTTGCCATTTACTCCTCTGGAATAGGAGGGAGCGGGCAGAAAGTACAGCATTGCACTTGGAGCCATGAGCTCTTTTCAGGTGGTCAGCCTGATCATGTGTTAAGAGCCAAGGGGTGCATGTGCGGGCTTCACCCACAATGTCCCCTGCATCACCTGAGCTGAACAACTTCAGAAGCCTCTGCACAATAGCAAAGGTAAAGGAACCCCTGACCATTAGGTCCAGTCATGGCCGACTCTGGGGTTGCAGCGCTCATCTCGCTTTATTGGCTGAGGGAGCTGGCGTACAGCTTCCGGGTCATGTGGCCAGCATGACTAAGCCGCTTCTGGAGAACCTTCCCGCCGGAGTGGTACCTATTTATCTACTTGCACTTTGACGTGCTTTCGAACTGCTTGGTTGGCAGGAGCAGGGACCAAGCAATGGGAGCTCACCCCTTCGCGGGGATTCGAACCACCGACCTTCTGATCAGCAAGTCCTAGGCTCTGTGGTTTAACCCACAGCACCACCCACACAATAGGAACCCTGAAAATGAAGAACTTCCAGTGGCAAGAAGACATCAAAGGCCATTTAGCTGAACGTTTCAGCCTTTTTCACCCAGGTCCAAAGAGGCAAAAGCAGGTCCTGTGATGTCAAGTGATTGACAAGTGACAATCTCCACCCATTTGTAGAACCTGACCCATGTGGGTGATTGGGATCCTGCTCACTGGCTATATGAAGTTCCCCTCACCTGCACTAAATGCATAAAGATCAGAGTGAAGTAGGGAGTGTGGGGCCAGCACATGAAAACCATGCCTCAAGCGCATATTGGGTTTGTTGAATGCTTGAGATGATGACAGCAAATCTGCCCCCTGAGCGACTTTGAGCATATACAGTGGTAACTTGGGTTAAGAACTTAATTCGTTCCGGAGGTCCGTTCTTAACCTGAAACTGTCCTTAACCTGAAGCACCACTTTAGCTAATGGGGCCTCCCGCTGCTGCCGCACCGCAGGAGCGCAATTTCTGTTCTCATCCTGAAGCAAAGTTCTTAACCCAAGGTACTATTTCTGGGTTAGCAGAGTCTGTAACCTGAAGCGTCTGTAACCCGAGGTACCACTGTATATCAAAATAGAAAGGAATGTGACAAAGCAGCATTGCTTTATCCCCACACCCCCGAAAAGAGCATGATCAGATTAGAGGGAGACGAGATGCACATTGCTCCTCCTTTGCACCACAGCACCGAAGGGCCCCCACTAATTGCTTCACAGCGGGCCTTTGCAAAAAGACGCCGAAAATTGAGCTGTGTAATCTGGAAGTCCTCTATCAACTCTGTTCAGTACAGCAGGAATTCAGCTTTCATTCAATTACTGCGCACTTACTCAATAGGAGCTTTGCCTGAAGAAAGATGGGAAGTTTTGGCCATGGATTCCTGCATTATCAACTTCAAGGTGCACCTCGCTCGAAGCTTTTCTCCTGCCTCCTGTCCAAGTCATCCCTGAATGCCTTCCACATCACAAAGAAAAGGGTGCCAAATGGCAATGTAGCTAGTACAATTAATAGACCTTTGCTCTTACTCTCCCAGACACCCCCTGCTTTACTGGGGCTTGAAAAAAAATTAATTGGGATCCCCACACAGTAGAACCAATATGTCAGTTCCACTGTCTTCTGTACAATAGCTCAGGGTTTGCAGAGACAAAGCAGAAGGGAATGCATGGCCATTCAGAATGGTGTGATTGCACCATGGAGGGCGTTGAGCAAGTCTGAAGGGGCAATCATAGGCAGGGAAGATGTGAGATTTGTTTGGACTCAACTCAGAACAGGATTTGCTCCTCTCTGTCTGCAGCTACCCCGGTCTTCCTGCCAGTCTCTCCTGCAAAAAGAAAAAAGGGAGGGGAGAGCCTTGCATTGGAGCTGGTCATGGACATGACATGAGAAGACATGTAAGCACTTTCCACAGCTGGAAATGGTCCTTGAAAAATGTCATATCTTATCAGGGATCATGACACTTGCATGGCTGGAAACAGCTTTCCTTAACCATCTTGCTTTGTTTCTCTCAAGCTGGAATGCCACAGATGTCCATTGTGCTGTAAGCTCAACACAATCTCCTCACCATTAAGCTGGAGTGCTCCTTAATTGTCTACAATGCTTCTCCTATCCTCTCTTCTCAGGTATACACACACACACACACACACACACACGCTCCCTTTATGAGTAAGTCATGCCAGATGAATCTCATTTTTTAACAGTTACAAGCTTGGTAGATCATAGGAATGCTTTGAATGTAGTGCATCTTGATCTGGATTTGTAGCTGGTGGACTGAGCAAGGCCCCAAAGTGCTTACTAATGATTACTCATCATCCTGGGGGAAAGTGACAAGTAGGGTGTCACAGGGTTCTGTTGTTGTTAATGTCTTTATAAATGATTTGGATAAAAGTATTGAGGGGATATCAAATTTGCAGATAACACCAAATTAGGAGGGTTAGCTAACGTGGCTGAAGACAGAATCAGGATTCAAGATTACCTTAACAGATTGGAGAATTGGCCAAAACTAACAAAACAGATTTCAGTGGTGACAAATGTAAGGTTCTACACTTCGACAGGAAGAAATAGCTGCACAAATATAAGATGGGAAACAACCAGATTGCCAGTAGTACATGTGAAAAGGATCTAGGGGTCTTAGCAAGTCTGCTGTCCCGTTCAAGGGAAGTCATAGCACCTCTCTATTCTGCCTTGGCCAGACTACACCTGGAATACTGTGTCCAGTTCTGGGCAACACAATTTATCAAGGATATTGATAAACTGGAATGTGTGAAGAGGAGTGCAACCAAGATGATTAAGGGTCTGGAAACCAAGCCTTATGAGGAATGGTTGAAGGAGTTGGGTATGTTTAGTCTGGTAAAGAGGAAATTGAGAGGAGTTATGATAGCCATCTTCAAATATCTTAAGGGCTGTCACATGGAGGATGGAGCAAGCTTGTTTTCTTTTTCTCCAGAGGGTAGGATCCAAAGCAATGTCTTCAAGTTATAAGAAAGTAGATTCCAACCAAACATCAGGAAGATGGCCCTCTGCAATTCAATGATTCTATGAAATGCATTTGCTTATAAACATACAAAGCCACTTTGCTAAATCATTGGCTTCGCTGTTTTGACAGAACTGTGAAGAATGCTTGAAAGGGAAAAGATACATTCTAGTGAGTTAATTTTCTCAATACATAATTGATGTTGATAGACTGAAGTTCCAGAAACACACCTGCTTTGTTTATTCCGTTCTGTTGAGCTTCCCTTTTCGAAACTTGCTCTGTGGCTGTTCCACCTAAGAGGCTAATAAGCACATGAAGCATTAAATGAAAAACGGGAACCTGAAGCAGAGGAAAGATATTTCCAGAGTTTGCATAAGTTTCTGTTGCTAGGGAAACAATTTATTCATCTCTGAAGAGCACGGGGTGTCTTGAACATCTGCCTCATTTGAAAGCCTGGTTTTGTAGCATATAGGTGGCATCAATGCAACCAGAAACACAATGCAAACAAATTAATTTCTCCTTTATTAAAAGAAATACGTGCCTTTTCTTATGCACAGTGATCCTCTTATCTGGAGAGAGAAAACTTCCTTAGCTGTGAAGTCCTGACTTTTGCATGCAAAAAAAGCACAAATCCATGATCTTGATAAAACATCATCATTATGGGTCCCGCGTGGTTCTCCCAAAGAAGGAAGATATTATCTCCCGTGCCCTGGCCTCAGTCCAAGTTGGGTAATTGCATTCTGCCTAATGTACCTAGAATCCCCTGCTGCTTTGATAGGATAAGGAAGCCGCTTCTTCTCCCTGTGTAGAAGTGTTGAGTAGCTTAGCTCATAGAGTAATAATGACTGTTGTGTTGCGCCCAAAAGCCCCAAACAAATGGCATCGTCTCACCCTAGAGCCAACAGTACAAATTAATGTGCTGTTTGATTGCTGTCAGTTGCCTAAACTGCTGAAGTGCAACTTTAAAAAAAACCAGCATTTTAATATGTAGTGTATAGTAATCATCTTTGGAAATTAGCATCTGATCTTAAATATCCAAGATAATAAATCATGCACTCCCCCCCCCCCGAAGCTGGTTTTTGAGTCCATTCGCTTGTATGGTAAGGCCATCTCAGTGACATTTGAAATCTGTCTGAAATCCTGGAGAGGTGCAGTCAGTCAGCTTGGAGAGTAGAGCTTCGTATGAGTTCATGACAGCTTGCTAGAATCAGCACTTCTTATAGAAAGGCCAGGTGAATGGAGAAATGAGATGATATTAATAATAATAATAATAATAATAATAATAATAATAATTTTTATTTATACCCCGCCCTCCCCAGCCAGAGCCAGGCTTAGGGTGGCTAACACCAGTAAAATTGCAATAAAAACAATTAAAATACAGGTTAAAGCATTATTAAAATACAGGTTAAAATACAATTTAAAATGTACCCTCATTTTAATAGTAGCCCATAGATCAAAACCATAAGGGGAGGGAAAACATAAGGGTCAGACTGAGTCCAAAACAAAGGCCAGGCAGAACAGCTCTGTCTTGCAGGCCCTGCGGAAAGATGTCAAATCGCTCAGGGCCCTGGTCTCTTGTGACAGGGCATTCCACCAAGTCGGGGCCAGTACTGAAAAGGCCCTGGCCCTAGTTGAGACCAATCTAACCACCTTGTGACTTGGGACCTCCAAAATGTTGTCATTTGTGGACCTTAAGGCCCACCAGGAGAGGCGGTCCCATAGGTACGAGGGTCCTAGGCCGCATAGGGCTTTAAAGGTCAAAACCAGCACCTTAAACCTGACCCTGTATTCCACTGGGAGCCAGTGCAGTTGGTATGAGGGGTCATGTGCCCTTTAGAGATAAGGACAACTGGGTCCCCATGTTAGCCACAAGACACTGGCTCAGCACGGGAAGATCTCAGCCACCACACCCTTTGCAATCCACCACTTGTTATGACTGCTCCCCTGACCTTGCCAGACATAGACAAGGTCATGGGAAGGTGACCCTAAGCCCAAGTGGTCAAGTGTCGCCAGCACTCCCAGATCAAAGATCAAGCCCACCTACGACAAGCAGGAATCTCAGTGCAGACCTTGCTGTTGACGCCTGTGCTGTACCTCTCACCTGTCAGAAGTTTGACCCTTTGCCTGCCCAGGAAGGGAAGACAATTCTCTGGCAACATATGGGATGATAAGACGTTGTCCATTTCTTCTTTCTTTATTTCCCTCATCCTTTAAATAAAACCTGTTAAAACTTTGGTGGTTTCCATAGTCTTGCTGAATTCTAAGAACTATTGCTTTAGGCTTCCAGAACCTTTGGCAGAACACCCAGCCAACACAATCAATGGGCATGTAATGATGGGAGTAGTAGTTTAATAACCCACCAGGTTGTGGGAAGCAGTGATGCTCCTATTGTTTCCCTACTTGGGAAATAAATGAAAAGGAGGAGAATGCTGTTTGGGGGGAGGGTGAGCTTGTAGAACATCACCTTGCCAACAAAGGTCCGTAATAGTTAAAGCTATGGTTTTCCCAGTAGTGATGTATGGAAGTGAGAGCTGGACCATAAAGAAGGCTGATCGCCGAAGAATTGATGCTTTTGAATTATGGTGCTGGAGGAGACTCTTGAGAGTCCCATGGACTGCAAGAAGATCAAACCTCTCCATTCTTAAGGAAATCAGCCCTGAGTGCTCACTGGAAGGACAGATCGTGAAGCTGAGGCTCCAATACTTTGGCCACCTCATGAGAAGAGAAGACTCCCTGGAAAAGACCCTGATGTTGGGAAAGATGGAGGGCACAAGGAGAAAGGGACGACAGAGGACGAGATGGTTGGACAGTGTTCTCGAAGCTACCAGCATGAGTTTGACCAAACTGTGGGAGGCAGTGGAAGACAGGAGTGCCTGGCTGCTCTGCTCCATGGGGTCACGAAGAGTCGGACACGACTAAACGACTAAACAAAGAGCTTGTAGAAATCACTGGTGATGATGCTGGGAATGGGCAGTTGGGGGACAGGCATGCCCCTCTGACTCAGATTTTTGTCCCAGTTGGGGAAAAGCATTAGGGACGATGTCCATCTCTTCTTTGAGGCAAATCAGCCCCCATGGACAATTTCCCTACTCAAACCTGGCAGTCCGCCAGCATCTCTAATTGAGATATATATGCACATTGACACACACAATATATGCATATGCCCTTGCCATTTTGTTTAGCACCGTTCTTGACATAACTGAACTATCCCTTTATATCTCAATTTTCAATGTGGAGAACTCATCTGACATCACTAACATCTGGGGGGTGGGGCAGGGTAGGAGGGAAGAGATGGTAAATGAAGCCAAACTTGTAGGATTCGAATTCTCCCAAGCAGGAAGCGAGAAAGAAATCTTATATCCGTACCAAAGTACTATCCCATAATACTGAATTGCTAGGCAGAGCTACAACATAATGGAAATGAATGTGATTGATAGCAGGTGTCAGTCACAGAGGGGTAATTTTTATAGTGAAATAGATACCTCATAAAACTTTGACATAGGCTGACCCTTCACATGAAAAAAGTAAGAGAAATTGAAGATAAAGATGAAACAGTAATAAAACTGGGAGTTATATTTGGACCGTCCCCAGGGATGTGGGAACACAAGCCACAGGGCATTTTCAGCTTAGTATAGACTCAGCAGTGGAAAGGCAATAATCATGCATGGTTAAGATAAGATAGCAAGAACAATTCTGCTAAGTCACACATATTGTACAGGTATCTCTTAGATGTGTATTTGACCGCGCTTAGAACAGAGGTGGTGAGTATAGGCCCCTTCAGATGTTCCAGACTACAAAATGTATCAAACCCGGCCAGCATGACTAATGGTCAGAGATGATGGGTGTTTGTAGATCTCAAGCTCTGGAGGAAACCATGAGATATACTCTGACTTTGGAACATATGTAAATGATCATATCCTTCATTTATGTCCCACCGTTAAAGATGGAACCAGTCTTTGCAATTCGTGGGTCAGGTGGCAAGAGTTGAGGTGTGCCTTTAAAAAAAGAAGTTTCAGTACCCCCAAGAAATGTGCATTTTGAACATAGAATCAAAGAGCTAGGATCCCAAGGTTCATCTAGGTATATAATACTTCTTGAAACCAGTACCTCTGGTTAAGAACTTAATTTGTTCTGGAGGTCCGTTCTTAACCTGAAACTGTTCTTAACCTGAAGCACCACTTTAGCTAATGGGGCCTCCTGCTGCCTTCCCACTGCCGCGGTGCAATTTCTGTTCTCATCCTGAAGCAAAGTTCTTAATCCGAGGTACTATTTCTGGGTTAGCGGAGTCTGTAACCTGAAGCGTCTGTAACCTGAAGCGTCTTTAACTTGAGATACCACTGTATTTAAATGCTATTTTTGCAAAGCACTTTTAATGCACACTCATTAAGGAAATGGGACAGAATGGACTAAACACTATTAAAAATATGTAATTTAGCACCTGACCTGCTTTATATAAAATGGAAGTGTCTCTGTGCGCTCCCCATTCACCATAATGGGGAATCTTAAAATGGCCAAAACCTTTTCCCCATTTTGGCCTGAGGATGAAATGCACAGGAATGGGAGCCCCTCTAGAGTGGATTAAGCCTGCCAAATTGCAAATGAAAGGAAAGGAAGGCCAGGGACCTTTTTATGGGGGAAGTAAACAGGGTTCACTTTCCTCCATAATCCCCTATTGGGCAGGAAGTGTGGGGTGTGGTTGCCTCTTTCATTTGGGGGGGGGGGTTGAAGTGAAGTTTGCCTCTTGCTTTTTCTTACTGAGCTAGTGTGTAACCTAGCTTGTACAGTGGTACCTCGGTTTACATACCCTTCAGGTTACATACGCTTCAAGTTACAGACTCCACTAACCCAAAAATAGTACCTCGGGTTAAGAACTTTGCTTCAGGATGAGGACAGAAATCGCGCTCCGGCGGTGCGGCAGCAGTGGGAGGCCCCATTAGCTAAAGTGGTGCTTCAGGTTAAGAACAGTTTCAGGTTAAGAGCGGACCTCCGGAATGAATTAAGTACTTAACCCAAGGTACCACGGTATATGTTTACAAACTTTGCCACTTCACCCTGGCCTTAATTTCCAGTGCCCTCTGATAGACCACACAAGCCTTCGATAAATAATTCTAGAACACCGCCTGTGGCATTCTGAAGAGCTCTGTTTTTATTTGTTTTTGTTAATGGAGAGCAATGTAGGATTGTGTTTTTGCTTCTTCGGCTTAAATGAAGCTTTCCGCTTCCTTATTTATTTATTTATTTTTTTAAAAAAAATCATCCGCTGCTGTGTTTTACAACTACAGCAGCAGCAACCGATCCAGATCCCTTCAGTTCTCCACAGGCAAAATTTTAGACAGCCTCACTTTGGGCAAAGCTTGTGGACCTAGGGAAACACCAGGCTGTACACAAACACGCAGCTATTCTGTACAGAAGAACAGAGTGACAGAACCCTCTGTGTTTGCCTGTGGGGGCTGTGTTCTGACTCGAGGGAGGGTTATTAACATTATGCTACAACTTGGGAGGGGTGCTGAGGTCCTGAATCACCCCCAAATTTGCCTTGCCTTTTGGTCACCGCACAGAACCTACTAAATCATGGAAAGAGTATATAAGAGAAGACACAAAACTACAAAATGCTCTTCATCCAGCCATTTTCTACACGCGGATGATTATTGCTGCTTCCCAACTCACTAGAATGTGCTAATCTTCATTTCGTTACAAAGATGTGAGGATGCTGCATAGGAATTCAGCACAGAGTGAACGGAGCGATTCGGATAATTGGGGTGTGGATAGCTGGAGTTCTTTTGTGTTAGTTAATGGTTAACATAACTTAAGAGGTGATTAAACAAAGCCACTGTAAGAGTAGCTCAGGGGACTCAATCGTCTAATTGCCTTTCTACCGGCATATGCCAATCTTTTATAATAAGCATAGCAATGATTCATAACAATAAGAAACAGTTCCCTCGGTGTTCGCTATTTTATTATATAGATGCCAATTATGTTGGCTGGGGCAATCATCTATTATACCAGTGGCTCAATTGATTGCCATGCTACAGAGGGTTATGCTTTCATATATCATACTCAGTAGGGCTAGTAAAGTACTTGGATTGCTTTCATTTCTTAGAGGCACTACAACTGTGCTTGACCTTATTTGGAGACTTCTCTGGTTTCCAAGGAAGGCAAACTCCCAACCCCCACCCCCATTGCCTGTGCTATAGCTAACAAAAGAAATAATTCATTTTATAGATCCCAAATCACAGCCTTTGTGAAGGGGAGACAGCTGAGAATATTCCTAGGAGAACTGGAGAGTCTTTCATTGGGGCAGCAGAAGTGGGGTGGGTGACTTTGGGGTTAATAATAATAATAATAATAATAATAATAATAATAATAATAATTTATTATTTATACCTTGCCCATCTGGCTGGGTTTCCCCAGCCACTCTGGGCGGCTTCCAAAAGAATATTAAAATACTGTGATACATCAAACATTAAAAGCTTCCCTAAACAGGGCTGCCTTCAGATGTCTTCTAAAAGTCTGGTAGTTGTTGTTCTCTTTGACATCTGGTGGGAGGGCGTTCCACAGGGAGGGCGCCACTACCGAGAAGGCCCTCTGCCTGGTTCCCTGAACTTGGCTTCTCGCAGTGAGGGAACCGCCAGAAGGCCCTCGGTGCTGGACCACCTCAGTGTCCGGGTAGAACGATGGAGGTGGAGACGCTCCTTTCGGTATACTGGACCGAGGCCGTTTAGGGCTTTAAAGGTCAGCACCAACACTTTGAATTGTGCTCGGAAACGTACTGGGAGCCAATGTAGGTCTTTCAAGACCGGTGTTGGGGAGATAGCGCAATCATAGAGGCAATCAGTGGAAACAGCCAGCTCCAAATCTTGATAAACACCGGGCGAAATGCAGGAATGTATAATTGACTTCTTGAAGGTAATTACAGCCTAATCAGCCTCTGTTTCCCGTTCAGGGTTAAATAGCACATTGTCAGACTTCTAGGAAATTTTTAGGATGCTTTGCCACTGGAAAACCTTTCCCAGATGTTATCTCTCACTTGGAGAATTGGGCCGTGTCTGTGCAGGACTAGGTCCCAGATCAACTGAAATCATATCTTTATTTAATCCGATTACATTTCTATGTAACCTCCCAACCATCATGGAACCCAAGGCAGGTTATAGTGTATGTAGTTGCCGGTAGTTACCCAGATCTGTTTAACTCCACTGGTGGAGTTAAAGCTGGTGGCTGAGTGTTTCTTCAGACCATGTTCTGGTACCTGTGAGCTACATCTGTTGATTCCAATGGGTCTGCTTTGGGAAATGTATATATAGATATATAAATATAACCTACATATAGTTCTGCACCTACCATGAGTAAGGTCAGTTGACTGGGTCACCTGACACTTCTGTGAATGGGTGAATACTCTGCGAATACTCAATAGGATGAATTACATATCCATCAGGCTGAAGCTGTGGGAGAGATCAGGGCCTTTCTATCAGCTCTGCTGGAAGATCAGTTCCATCAGGTTCCTTCTCCCATCAACTGGCATGCGGCCATAGTAGAGGGAGAGATGAGAAACAGTCATTTTATTGTCTTTGCTAGCAGGCAAGCTCTATTTGGCTTGTCATCTCCCAGAACTGTTCTGTAGTGGCTGCAACTTTAAGAATGGGGGTCTGAGGTTGCTTAATTTCCTTTTTCCTTCACATCCCTTTTTTTGTGCCATATCTTATAACTTTTTCTGAACCCTTTTTGGCTAATCCTTCTAGATATGAATGTTGTTGTTGTTGTTGTTTAGTCGTATCCGACTCTTCATGACCCCATGGACCAGAGCACGCCAGGCACTCCTGTCTTCCACTGTCTCCTGCAGTTTGGTCAATCTCATGCTGGTAGCTTCGAGAACACTGTCCAACCATCTCGTCCTCTGTTGTCCCCTTCTCCTTATGCCCTCCACCTTTCCCAACATCAGGGTCTTTTCCAGGGAGTCTTCTCTTCTCATGAGGTGGCCAAAGTATTGGAGCCTCAGTTTCAGGATCTGTCCTTCCAGTGAGCACTCAGGGCTGATTTCCTTCAGAATGGAGAGGTTTGATCTTCTTGCAGTCCATGGGACTCTCAGGAGTCTCCTCCAGCACCATAATTCAAAAGCATCAATTCTTCGTTGATCGGCCTTCTTTATGGTCCAGCTCTCGCTTCCATACATCACTAGTGGGAAAACCATGGCTTTAACTATATGGACCTTTGTTGGCAAGGTGATGTCTCTGCTTTTTAAGATGCTGTCTAGGTTTGTCATTGCTTTTGTCCCAATAACAATAGTTGGTTGCAACCAACCCCTTCATTGGCAAGCACCTCCCTGTCCACAGGAGCACAGCACACTGCTTTATACTGAGTCAGACCACTGATCCATTTTGCTCAGTATTACCTACACAAACTGGCAGCAGCTGCCCATGGTTTCAGACCTAGTTTCCCCCCAGCCCTACCTAGAGAGACCACGGATTGAAGCTACGACCTTCTGCATGTAAAGGAGATGCTCTACCATTTTGTTAAAGATCATGACTCTCACATCGCTGAGCACACATGATTCCTGGGGGGGGGGGGGGACGCAGACACTTTCAAAATTCAAAGTAGAACTGTAACAGAAATTGGAAATAAGGCTTCAGGCCTCAATGTGCTTCCTCAAAATTTATTTCCCCCAAAATACTTTATCTGAACACTTACTTTGGAACAAAGCTTTCCTGTTCGGCTGCCCCCCCTTTCATATCCCTCATGGTTATGAAAAACGAGTGGACCATCGTTGCAAATGAAGTACAGACTGATGTGTTTATTTCCATTCATTTGTTTATCACTCTGCCTCTGCCTTTGCTTATCTGCGTAGAGGAACTCCCTAAGCGTGGTCAGAAAAACCCAAGAATCACAGAGCTTCTTGCCATGCTTTGTGCACTCAAGTGCTCAAGGATTTCATATTTCACTGACCCCTTAAAAACCAGCCTTTGTGAGGTTTTGCCCAGCTCTTTTTTGAGCTGTCCTGACTGTCCAGGACTTCTGTGAAAAGCAGAGGAATACTGTGGATTTTCATATAACTTCCTTAACTACCAGATTAAATATATATATTATATTTTTATATTATATAATAGAGAATATATATTCTCTATTGGATATGCCAGACATGACATGGGAATGGGAACTACTTACAATGGAAATTTGAATCAAAGGTCAGAGAATATTGTGGAAGGGCTAAGAGACAGTATGCAACACAATGGTACCCTGTACCCCACTTTTTAATTTAGCCATTTTGCTGTATATGATGCGTGCTGTGCAATTGGATTCACTGACTGTTTCCATTCGCCAATTTCCTACTGATAGATGCCTTGTGGGTTTTTGTTGAGATTGAAGGGAAGGATAGAAACATTTCTTAAACAAAAATAAAGAAAGAAATGTAACACTGGAGAACCTGTATATTGCTGATGACATCTACTTATGAGAAAAGACTCCCATGTCAGGGATCATTAAACTCATTTCACGGATTGCATCTGTGGCAGGAAATGATAGTGAGAGTCTCAAATCCCCATCACTGCCAATGTTCCAAATAGCAAGCTAATCTCAGTGTAACCAGTGTAACCAGTGTAACCAGATTAGGATGCCTCTAAATAGCACTTGTTGGGAAGCACAGGTGGAGACACAGGTGACCAGCACCCTCCACACTTGTGCAACTGGTATCCAGAAGCATATAGCCTCAGAAGGCAGAGGTAGAACACAGCCATAGTGGACAGTAGACTTGGGTAGCCTTCTCCCCTCCACGAATCTGTGTAATCCTCTTTTCAAGCCATCCAAGTTAATGGCCATCACTACCTCTTATGGATAGGGACACGGGTGGAGCTGTGGTCTAAACCACTGAGCCTTGGGCTTGCCCATCGGAACTTTGGCGGTTCGAATCCCCGCAATAGGGAGCTCCCATTGTTCGGTCCCAGCTCCAGCCAACCTAGCAGTTCGAAAGCACGTCAAAGTGCAAGTAGATAAATAAGTACCACTCCGGTGGGAAGGTAAACAGTGTTTCTGTGTGCTGCTCTGGTTTCTCCAGAAGTGGCTTAGTCATGCTGGCCATATAACCCGGAAAAACTGTCTGTGGACGAACGTCGGCTCCCTCGGCCAGTAAAGTGAGATGAGTACCGCAACCCCAGGGTCATTCGCGACTGACTTAACTGTCAGGGGTCCCTTAGTTTTACCTTTACCTCTTACGGAAGGTCTCTGGCCCCTCCTGATTTTTAAAAAATGAATTTTTGAGGCTCTTTTTTCCCTTTCCCTTTTCTTTCCCTTCCCTTCCTTCCTTTTTCTTGATTTTAAGTGGGTTGCTTTACATGATGTTGCCTGCTTTTTTCTCCTCATTTTATTTCTTGGCGGGAGGGCTGTGTCAATGTTCTACCTGAGGTTTTTTATTGTTGTTTTTAGAGGAGAGTTTGAACATTGTCAGTTTCCTCTTGTGAAATAAATATTTTGCTGTGTCTGACAGCTCTCTGGATTTCCAAATATGTCCCAGGTCCAAAAGGTTTGGATACTTCTGTTTGATGGAGTTTCCAGCCTAAGTCATTCATGGAGCTCTCCAAGGTACCACTGAAGCCTTGGTTTGGCTAGCTTCAGTGGCCTTCACTCAGAATAGTTGGGGCTGAAGTGCTATGATCAATGTAGGCAACAGTTAGGGCTGAAGTTAACTATTGCATCTGCAAAACCTGATCAGGTTTATGGTTTGAGTGTTTCCTCTAGACACCAGATCTCATATTCACCAGGGAGACAGAACCACCGAGAGCAACAAGAGATGCTCTCCAGTCTTTTGCCCTTAGCTGTACTAGGGCTACAAACCACATCTCGATTATCCAGGCAGGATAATGATGTCAACAATGAGCAGGTTTTCCTTCTCAGTTATCCTATTAAACCAGCATATTGTTGACATCATGAAGTTGGGAGAAAATGAATCAAATGTCAGGAAGCAGTGGGGACAAAATTAAATTGATCCTTGGCCACCTTGATAATTATTTCTCTGAATCAATGTGGGGCCAAACAAACAAACAAGATACCTAGATGCATAAATCTGTGCGCGCGCACACCCACCCACCCCTGTTTTAGAAAGATGTGGATTTTGTATATCAGCAAAATCACCAGAGGCTGTCATTGAACTGCATTTCTTTCATGGCTTTGAAAAACATAATGCAAGGGGAAATGGGAAATGGGAGAAAAATAAGGCATGGGATTGAGACAGAAAATCAAATAGGTTACCTCCAGACAGAGAGGGGATTAGGGCACCACACCAGTGATATATGTGTAGCTTACAGAACTACAGAATGGGGTGACAACCACCCAGAAATAGATCTGTTCTGTATTAAGCCACCTTAGGGCATCATTGGAACATGTCAATGATTTTAATCAAGGCGTCCCGATAATCTGGAGGAGGCAAATTATTTGAGTTTCTACCTGTTCCTTACTTCAATGAAGGTGTTTCTTTATTCCTCTTCAACCTAATAAGGAATGCAGCTTATTTCTTTGTGTGTGTGTGTGTGTGTGTCTGTGTGTGTGTGTGTGTGTGTGTGTGTGTGTACTCATACTCTAAAAGGTATTGTTAATGTCCTAACACACATAAAGCATTACATTCTTAAATTTCCACAATGTACTCCTTATTTTGTGTGGCCACAGTGGCACATGCCTTATCTACATCTCCATTTGGTACCTCAGGTTAAGTACTTAATTCGTTCCAGAGGTCCGTTCTTAACCTGAAACTGTTCTTAAACTGAAGCACCACTTTAGCTAATGGGGCCTCCTGCTGCTGCTGCTGCGCTGCTGGAGCCCGATTTCTGTTCTTATCCTGAAGCAAAGTTCTTAACCTGAAGCACTATTTCTGGGTTAGTGGAGTCTGTAACCTGAAGCGTATGTAACCTGAAGCATATGTAACCCAAGGTACCACTGTATTGTAACATGCTCTATATGGGGCTGCATTTGAAAAATACTCAGAAACTTCAGCTGACCCAGGGAGCTGCAGATTGTTGACTGGGGCTGGTTATCTGGAGCATACAATTCCCTTGTTAACAAAAACTCTACTGGCTACCAGTTTGTTTCTGGGCACTGTTCAAAGTGCTGGTTATGACCTAGAATGCGCTATACAGCTTAGATGCAGGATATCTGAAAGGCAATTCATATGAACCAGCCTGGGGTATAATATATTTCAAGGAGACCCATCTCTTGATCTTGCCACTCTCACAGACATGCTTTGCAAGGACATGGAAGAGGGTCTTCTTGGTGGCTGCTCCCAGACTTTGGAATTCCCTTCCTAGAAAATTAGACTGGGGGTGGAAGGGAGAGAGAGAGTTTAAATTCTATTATTGTTTAACTGAATTTTAATGATGGGTTTTTTCTTGTGCTCTTTTTTAGCTGTTTCTTTTTTCCCCCTGTAAGCTACCTCACTCATTTAAAAGGAGTGGGGACCACAAAATGGCAGCCATGGGTTTGGAAATGGCCAAGGCACAATGTGGAAACGCAACTGGTGAATCCACAGATGGATGGGCTCTGGCTCAAAGTCCTCTTCCTCATTTCCAGTGGGCTCTTCCTCCTATTAGGTGTCCTCTTCCATAACTCCTGTTCTTCACTGTTTGGTCATTGTCATTGTTGTCCGCTATAAGGCTCCCCATTTCTCGTTTAAAAGTTCTGATCTTATGAGTCTTTCATATGAACAAAGATTCCAAGACCTCCTTAATTTGATGCACAAGTTTACTTAGTGATTACAAGACTAACAGAACCATACATACATACAGCCCATGATGTATATACAATAGTAGGAATGTTCAAGTCATGGACAGGGCAGGAATTCCCATGCAATTGCCACCTGCAATATCCACAGGGATGAGTCCTAAGCATGAAGGTTTTTTTTAGTGTGTTTATATAATATATAATAATAGTTTATTATTTGTACCCCACCCATCTGGCTGCATTTCCCCAGCCACTCTGGGCGGCTTCCACAAAGACCAAAAATACACTAATATGTCATACATTAAAAACTTCCCTGAACAGGGCTGCCTTAAGATGTCTTCTGAATGTCAGGTAGTTGTTTATCTCTTTGACATCTGATGGGAGGGCATTCCACAGGGAGGGCGCCACTACCGAGAAGGCCCTCTGCCTGGTTCCCTGTAGCTTTGCTTCTCACAATGAGGGAACCGCCAGAAGGCCCTTGGAACTGGACCTCAGTGTCCGGCTGAACGATGGGGGTGGAGACGCTCCTTTAGGTATACTGGGCCAAGGCCGTTTAGGCCGTTTACTTCAACATGTTGAATCCTCTCTGGGATCAGGAGCCTTATCAAGGTCCCTGATCATAGAAAGATAGCTACAGTAAGCTTTCAACAGAAACCACCTTCAGCCCTTGGCATTGGTGCACAAAGGTGCAAACAGGAGCCCACATGCCTCAGATTCTTGATGGCAGGGGTGCACTCCTGCCCCCATCCACCATTTAAGGTGAAAGCTTGGAGATGCCAAGTGATGCTGTTTGCTTTAGCAAAAGAACATATTGATGCTTCCTAGATTTCCCTATGTGATCAGTTGTGCTTGCCTCTAGACCAGCAAGCCTGTCTGTGACATCATGGCTGTTGAGTCCAAGGAAGCAAAAGGCAGTATGACACGTCAAGTTGTATCACAAACAAGGCAACAAGAGAAGAGGACCAATGACATCTGATACCTAGCAGCATTGAGACATCAGAACCCCACATAGACATTACAAGGAAAAGGAGGTCAGAGGGCAAGGAAGAAGGATTCAAGACTGTTTAGAGGATGATTCACTGATCAGCATGTTGCACTGAAAAGCGCTAAACTAGGATAGCTATCTAGAGAGTGGATGTAATTCTTAGGTCAAGCGATCAACAGTTCAGTTTGATCTAATTGGGAGGGCTTGGCTGGAACTGCAACTAGAATATTTGATTTTTTAAGTTATTTTTTAAAAAGAAACCCTATATTTTAACAAGCTCAGGCAGCCAATTAGTAATGTACTTTGGACTACGGAAACATGCCTCTGCATGCAGAAAAATAACTGGAATATCTTTTAAAGTCAATTTTGCATAGATTAACAATCTGCATACCAGTTAAGATGAAAGGCTCCAGATCCTACAGGTTACATCTTGCACCCCAGTCACAAACACATCTACATAGATACAAGTTGTACTGATTTAATGGGGGGAACTGGAAGCCTAGATATGCAGACTGTTTATTAAGGAAGGTATTCAATGGTTTCTCCCATTCTGCCTCTTTATTGTCCTTCTGGTTTGCTCTGGTTTGTTTTCCACTCCTCTAAACTTGCAGTTTAGCTATGAGAATTTCCACATTGCAGACCATTCATAAAAACTAATTCCCAAAACATGTTGTTGCCTCTGTTGTTGGCTACCATTTCCAGAGTGGGTTGCCAATCAGTTCCTGAGTAATTCTGCAAATGATAGTTCTGCGAGGGGAATAGGGTTCTCCTAGCAACTCCCAGCATCCCCCAGAATTATTTGGGGGAAGCCAGGACTGCTTAGAGTGGTACCATAGCGTTTTATATGGATGGTGTGACTGCTGCATGCGGTTAGATATTGGTCCACAGCTAGTATACGTATGATGATGGGGGAGAACCACCATATTAAAAGGTTTACAAGATACAAGAAAATGTGCCCAACCTGAGATGATACTTTTCGCAAGGAGCTTGGTGGGGTGGTCTGATTTAGTGCTCCAGTTAGATTAGCGGTAGTGGCGCCCCGCCCTGTGGAACGCCCTCCCATCAGATGTCAAGGAAATAAGCAACTATCTGACTTTTAGAAGACATCTGAAGGCAGCCCTGTACCGGGAGGTTTTTTAAAGTTTGATGTTTCATTGTGTTTTTAATATTCTGTTGGGAGTCGCCCAGAGTGGCTGGGGAAACCCAGCCAGATGGGCAGGGAATGAATGAATGAATGAATGATTGAACAAACAAACAAACAAACAAACAAACAAACAAATAAAGGCGATGATGATGATGATGATCACCATCATCATTATCATCTAGATTATTTTTATATTTTAAAAAAAATAATTGCATTTAATACACACACACACAAATGATTTGTGTAGATATCCCCACCAAATGAAATGCATGGAGCTGGAACAGGACAAGCTTGACCCCGGTCCCAAATGGAACTGGGACCTGCCTGGAATGTGGTTTTCAGCCCAGGCTATTCCTAGGCAATAATTGTGCATTTATGCCATCAAGATCAGCCTAAAGCTTCCTCACAGCCCCTTTTCTTTCTTGAGAGCTAAAAAAAGAAACCCCGAAACTCTATAGCCCACTCCTGAAATTTCAAACAAGATCAATCACCTGCAATCTCCAAATAACTAATTTGTTTTTGACTGAAAAGGAGAACTGGCTGTATGTGACTAAATTAAAATGCAGTCCTGGAGATTAAATTTCAAGTTCAATCAAATTTACATATATTTAAATATAATCCAATTTAGCTATTATATACTCGCAATTATTTTCTTCTCTTTAAGTTGTAATTGCTGTGTGATGGACCCCCTTTTAATTTGCTTTTAAAAATAGCTGCATTGTGAGGCATTTAACACCATCCTTCTTTGTCATTGGAAACCTGCCATGCGGCATTTACCCAGCTCTGACCTCTCAATGAGAAGGAGGAGATTGCAACAGTCTACAAGAAGCAACTACTTTTCAATGGGAATACTTAAGGATTCTCTATTATCTACTGACTTCCTACAAAATAAGGCAGACGGTCTAGACATGGGTGGGAACACAGGTGAACTAATGCCAGTGTACTGGAAGAAGCAAAGATCACCAGTGTTGAAGCAATGATTCCTCAACATCAACTTTGTTGGACTGGTCATGTTGCTTGGATGCCTGATTATCGTCTTCCAAAGCAACTACTCTACTCCAAACTTCAAAATGGAAAGCGTAAAGCTGGTTGTCAACAAAAGAGGTTTAAAGACTGTCTCAAGGCAAATCTAAAAAAATGTAGTATAAACACCAACAACTGGGAAACACTTGATTCTGAGCACTCCAATAGGAGAACATCCTTTACCAAAGGTGCCATGGGCTTTGAAGACACTCAAACTCAGGATGCAAGGGAGAAACTTGCTAAGAGGAAGGCATGCTTGGCAAATCCACACCGTGATCAACCCCCGCCTGGAAACCTATGTCCCCACTGTGGAAGAATGTGTGGATCCAGAATTGGCCTCCACAGGCACTTGTGGACTCATTGTTAAAACCATGTTTATGGAAGAGAATCTTATTCAGCTACGAGTGATCGCCAAAGAAAAAGAAGGCACTTCCTGTCATCCTTCAGTGCTGTTGGACTACAACTCCCATAGTCTAAATCTCTATGCTCAATGGTCAGGGATGATGGGAGAAGTAGTTCAAAAACATCCCGAAAGCCACAGGTTCCCCACCCAGTGGTAGCTGGTGCCCATTGGTAGGCCTGCCAAGAGACAGGTAGAAGGGATTGGATTTTGGAGCTGTCTAAGGCCAGCAAGGGGACATGGGTGGCGCTGTGGGTTAAACCACAGAGCCTAGGACTTGCCGATCATAAGGTCGGCGGTTCGAATCCCTATGACAGGGTGAACTCCTGTTGCTCTGTCCCAGCTCCTGCCAACCTAGCAGTTCGAAAGCACGCCAGTGCAAGTAGATAAATAGGTACCACCGTGGCAGGAAGGTAAATGGCATTTCCATGCGCTCTGGTTTCTGTCAGTGTTCCGTTGCACCAAAAGCAATTTAGCCATGCTAGCCACATGATCCGGAAAGCTGTCTGTGGACAAACACTGGCTCCCTCGACCTGAAAGTGAGATGAGCGCCACAACCCCATAGTCACCTTTGACTGGACGTAACTGTCCAGGGGTCCTTTACCTTTACCTTTTACCTTACTGGGTTGCTTACTATCAACCCCTGCTCTATAAACCCCACATCTGGATGCAGCCTCAAGTCACAAAGGCTTCCATTTAGTTATCATGGCTAATAGCCAACAAATTTACTGATTCTCTTCCCTTCTCTCTTTGCCTACGTTGGTCTAATTACAAAATTAGTTATGCATGCATTAGTCTGCATCAAAGCTGTCTGTTTCCAGAGAGGAAAAATGTGAATAAAGGATGGCGGCAAAGACCAAATATTGAAATTCTGAACCCAAGACAACAATTAGTCATTTGCTTCCCTATCGAAAACACCAAAACAATTAGGCAAGGTCTGATATCAAGGCAACATTTCCTGACAACACAATCAGTGTTTCATTAGGGTTGCCTACCCCTATTAAAGCTTCACATGAGATAATGAATGTGACTAAGAGTGTCATTTTCTTAGTATTAATATTCTCATTAATATTTTTCAGCTACAAAGGGATGAAGTGGTTCATATGGAGTTCAAAATGAATGTGGTTTGATTTTGCAGGGGGGAAAGTGTATCTATCTTTGAGTGTTGCCATTTAGCACATCAGTTTGACATGAATTAAACATTAACTCATGATAAAATCATCAAAATGCAGAAACAAAGGCCTGGCTGCGGGATCAAAGGCACCTTTCAGTTGCTAAAGTAACCAAGGATGGAGCTGATGCAGTCGCCACACCGTCTCATGAGATGGCTACACAGAAGAGAGATGTGAAATCCGTCTCTTCATTTCTCCAGTTATTTCCACCTTCCCCACAAAGGCATCACAAGTTCTGGCCAGCGATGTGGGAAAGCAGATATATGGCTTTCACAATACAGCTCCAAATCATTGCTCTGAGATTCAGGCGGATGGCTTGGGCACCTTGGAAGGGCCCTTGCGCAAACATGTGTGTGTGAAATGGTAGATGCCTGACTGGAAAGCTCAAAGCCTGTTGCTGCTACATGGGAGATGGATTGAAGAAAACGAAATACGGACTCATAGAATAGAACGGACTCATAGAATCATAGAGTTGGAAGAGACCACAGGGGCCACCGAGTCCAACCCCCCTGCCAAGCAGGAAACACCATCAGAGCACTCCTGACATATGGTTGTCAAGCCTCTGCTTAAAGACCTCCAAAGTAGGAGACTCCACCACACTCCTTGGCAGCAAGTTCCACTGTCGAACAGCTCTTACTGTCAAGAAGTTCTTCCTAATGTTTAGGTGGAATCTTCTTTCTTGTAGTTTGAATCCATTGCTCCGTGTCCGCTTCTCTGGAGCAGCAGAAAACAACCTTTCTCCCTCCTCTATGTGACATCCTTTTATATATTTGAACATGGCTATCATATCACCCCTTAACCTCCTCTTCTCCAGGCTAAACATGCCCAGCTCCCTTAGCCGTTCCTCAGAAGGCATTGTTTCCAGGCTTTTGACCATTTTGGTTGCCCTCCTCTGGACACGTTCCAGTTTGTCAGTGTCCTTCTTGAACTGTGGTGCCCAGAACTGGACACAGTACTCCAGGTGAGGTCTGACCAGAGCAGAATACAGTGGCACTATTACTTCCCTTGATCTAGATGCTATACTCCTATTGATGAGGCCCAGAATTGCATTGGCTTTTTTAGCTGCCGCGTCACACTGTTGGCTCATGTCAAGTTTGTGGTCAGCCAAGACTCCTAGATCCTTTTCACATGTGCTGCTCTCAAGGCAGGTGTCTCTCAAGCCAAATACAAATTGGCCCTGCCCCATAGCTTGACTGATTGCATCCAGGAGTGGCTGGGAGCTAGGTAGAATCATGGTTCTAAAAAAGTGTAGGCTCGCACACACTGGCCAGTTTCCATTTTGTCTTGAAATGTTCATTTGGGGCTTCCCAGATGTACATAAAAGCAAGAAGCAAAAAGGAGGAGCACTGGCCTGCAATGACGCCCACCTTAGAGGTGCTGGAACGGCTCCCCGTCTCACTCTGGCAAAAAAAGAAATCCACTATTTGCTTTACTATTTTATGGGGTTTTTTAATATATATTGCAAACTGCTCGGTATCCTTGGATGAAGGGAGGTATAGAAATTTAATAAACAAAATAAATAAAAAGCACTCCTTTTTTGTTAGCTTGCTAATGTGGATTTCAATGTTACATTATGAAACGTGTTTGATATGTTTGAACAGAAGCTGCTCACTAGGTAGAATAGAATCACTTTGCTAGCTTTCCCTGCAGGACAAGTGAGTTGCTGCTGTTTATCAAGAGGGAGATGGATGAGGAAGCAGAGATGTATTCCTATTGCTGCGTTTTTTATATATATTCCCCCAATAATAACCAGAATATAACAATACCAATTAGTCCCCAATTAGTACAGTTATACAGTTATTCAAATGCCAGCCACCTTCCAGTTAATACATTTTAGTATTAATTTATTAATTGTTAATTAATAAATTATTTCCCCCCGTATGATGTATTAGATGCATTTCCGATCTAATGTCACTGTGTTTCATAATCTTATTAATTTCAGCTACATTTCCATTATCTTCTGCCCCTTTCTGTCTCCCTACTGGTAAGCAAGAGTGACCCAGCTGCTCTGATGCTAGCATGGTTGCTCCAACCCACTAAGAGACCTGCTTTTGTATTTGACTGTGCTTTTGTTGTACCTGTGCAAAAGGTAAGGTAAAGGACCCCTGGATGGTTAAGTCCAGTCAAAGGTGACTATGGCGTTGTAGCGCTCATTTCGCTTTTCAGGCCGAGAGAGCCCGCGTTTGTCCACAGACAGCTTTCTGGGTCATGTAGCCAGCATGACTAAGCCACTTCTGGCACAACGGGACACCGTGATGAGTGCCAGAGTGCACAGAAATGCTGTCTACCTTCCTGATGCACCTGTACCTATTTATCTACTTGCACTGGTATGCTTTCGAACTGCTTGGTTGGCAGAAGCTGGGACAGAGCAACGGGAGTTCACCACCGTCACATGGATTTGAACCACCGACCTTCCTATCGGCAAGCCCAAGAGGCTCAGTGGTTTAGACCACAGCGCCACACGCTCCCTTGTATGCCTATGTACTAATCTGCTTACTCTTCTGATCAGCCACTTGGAGCATTATTGGGAAAGCAGCATATAAATGAACAGGATGGAGGATCCTGGAAAGAATGTGGGTGGGTGGCCTAATTATTTTCACTACACCCCCCCCCCAAAAAAAAACCCCACTCTTAAATTCAGCTAGTTTGAAAGGCTATTATGCGGTGGAGATACCTTTCCTGGCATACATATCCTAAGCCACAAATGATGTTCAGAACAATATTTCTTTCCCAAGAGATCATGCGCTTGTAGTTAGCAAACCACAACCCCCACAATCCCCTGGATATAAATGGTATTGTGCACAAAAGTAAAAGCAATGGAGTTGGTTGGTTTGGGAAAGTCTGGCAGGGAAGGAGAAAGCAACAGGAAAAAAAATAATAATTGGGTTTTCAAGGATGGTGTGTTTTTTTAATGCTTAAAAATAAAAGCCCTTGCATTTGACAGGAGCACTCAAAAAGCCCAATTAATTTTGGACGGGAGCAAAATGGGAATCATGCATCCCTATCTCAGGAAAAGTAACTGCAGAGCAGCTACCTCCAGATAATTAGCCAGCAAGCACAGCTCCATGTCACACTCTCAGTATCCAAAAGATATAAGAAACACAGGCAGTGGCTTCATATTGAGTGAGACCATGGGCTCATGTAGCTCAATATTGTCTATGGTGGCTGGCAGTGTCTCATAGAATCATAGAATCATAGAGTTGGAAGAGACCACAAGGGCCATCGAGTCCAACCCCCTGCCAAGCAGGAAACACCATCAGAGCACTCCTGACATATGGTTGTCAAGCCTCTGCTTAAAGACCTCCAAAGAAGGAGACTCCACCACACTCCTTGGCAGCAAATTCCACTGTCGAACAGCTCTTACTGTCAGGAAGTTCTTCCTAATGTTTAGGTGGAATCTTCTTTCTTGTCTCAGCAGAGTGCAGACCAGGGTCGCTCCCAGCTATACCTGGGAGGCTATGTTCTATCACTGCATTATAGCTCTTCTCCAACATTCCTCTATATCAAGGATAGGAAATCTGTGGGGCTTCAGGTGTTGCTGGACTACTGCTCCAATCATCCCTGACCATGGACCATGTTTGTTGGAACCGATGGGAGCTGAAGTTCAACAACGCCATGAAGGCCATCGGTCAGCAGAATGTTGCTCTGTCTTGTGCTACTACTTCTTGTAGGGTGATACCCAGTGACATCATAAATTTCCTGCTTAGGTCCATTGATTTAAATGAGACTGCATATTGAATAACCCCCATGGTTGTGAATGGACCAGTAGATAAGGAGTTGATTAAAACTAAGTAATTTCTTACCCAACAGTAACCACAGAAATGTAAAGTAACATCTGTAGATGGCCTCAGAGAATTGTTTAATTAGAGTGTCGATAATTAAAAGTGAAGCATATAGTGTTTAAACTTGATTACACTCAAGTCAATATGTGTTATGTTATTTAACCAATATGTTATTTCCCCAACTTAAAATATAGTGGTATAAAGTCATTCTGCTTTGTTACATCAAGCTCCACTTTCAACACAAAGTTAAACTCAAGTTTAGCTTTTACCACACAGATGTGCTGCACTATAAGAACAAGGCTGGGTGAGGAGGGATTGACCAAAGGTAGGGGAGGTGAAATGTATTGTTTTGTGATGGTCACACCACTACCTGATAGAATTTGGCCTGGTAGTAGCAATTCACACCTCGAAGGTGGCGAACCCATTTAGATAGTCCTTGCACAGAGACTGATGGGAAGTGATGTGTTCCTGGGTGCTCTGGGGGATTTCCCACAAGAAAGCTGATGATCCTTTCGAAGTCCTGGTCTCATTATGGAATGGCACCCATTTTTGCAAAATTGTTTTCATACATTAACAGCTCAGGTCATATACCTGAAGGGTGGAAGTTGAGTATAATTGCCCCAATATATAAAAAGGGCAATAAGAAAAACCCTGCCAATTATAGACCCATTAGTTTGTTAGATGTAGCCTCCAAACTATATGCCAGGCTCCTTCTTGGGAGACTAGAAGAATGGGCAGATACAAATAAGTATGTGACCTGGCGGGTAGCACTCTTTGCAACTGCTGCTAGGAAAAATAGAGCAAATTATATAGCCAAGGTAGCCATTAACTGTAAAGGAGATGAATTTATTTGATCCTATCTATCTATCCTATCTATCTACCTATCTATCTATCTTTGTCACCAAACTCTGAGTATAAATTGCACACTGTATTAATTGATATTGTTTTTAACATTAGTGACCATGTGATGATTTTAGCTTATGAATTTTATCATTTAATGTTTTTATTTGTACATTGGGGTACTTTTATAGCTTTGTTTAGAGTATGTAATGTTTTAATAATATAAATGTTTTAAGTCTTTTTTTTTACCAATTCAGTATATATTGTCAAATAATTCTGTGTACATTGCGGCAGCCTTTGGCTATGTGCAATAAAACTGACTGAGACTGAGACATTATGGAATGGCAAGATGAAGGTGGCAGTTGACACAATCACTGCCAAGTGTCCTGTCTGGCACTGTGGAGCTCAAGTGGTCTTCTGGGAAGCTTCAGGCTATGAAGCAAGCCAAATGAACACTGCCGAGCAAGAGACTGCAAGTCTTGTACAGAAGCCAACCAAACATTGGTTTAGGCCTTACCATGAATGTGTGATCTCCACAATCAGAACCATCAGGGCATAACTGGTGTCCCATGGTAAACACAAGGTTGTTGGGACTGGCTGGCTCTCCCTCATTTTGTGTCAGCCACATTCCCATAACAGCTATTTTGTGATGGGTGCCACTGGTCCAAAAAATTTTTGTGATGGGTGCCCACTGGTCCAAAAAAAGTTAGCAACCCCTGATATAGAAGATTGAGGTTGGAGTTCCAGACACAGAAGGTGCCCACCTCTGCCCAAGCCATGAGCGTCTTTGGTGCATACATCCAAAAAAGGGTTGGGAGGAGCTTAGCACATGCCACCTTTTGTGGCGAAAGATCATTGGGGTTAAAGGGCTGCTTATTTGGCACGTCCATGTGGGGGGTCCTGCGCTGTTAGCTCACCACAGGCCCCTCCAAGAGGTGGTTCCTCAAGGCTAAAGTCATGTTTGGCACTCAAGGGCACAACGGAGGTCATTTCCCTCCGATCGCTCCTGCTCCCTCTTCTACAAAGGTCACATTTCCTGGGTGTGCATGCTAATGTGTGTGGGTCCTTCCAATCAAATCATTGCCCCAAACCCAATGTAGCACCAATTGCCCAGGAGGTGGCTGTGAAACTAGTCCCTCCATTCTTGCTGCTAAACCTTAAAAGAGTAGCACTCTGAGATGAGAAACAGGATTTCCACTCCACTCCTACAATATCTAAAGGGCATCTTTGTCTCCTCTAGTTTCAGTCTTCAGAGTGCAGGATTTCAGCCTCTCGCTCTTCTTTCTCCCACTTCCAGGTAAGACACTTTTCCTCTCGCTGGTTTTTTTTTTTTGGGGGGGGGGGAGCTCCCATGCCAGAAATTTCAAGCAGCATTGATGATTTATACTTTTCCCCCCCTCCCAACCCCCAGAATATCTTGGGGGAAGAAATATGAGAGATTAATTCCAGTCTAGCTCCTCTGTGCTGTACTCCAAGTTGGAACTTTACAGCCATAAGATACCGTGGTGTTTAATCAAACCAGCCATTCTCCATATTACTCATTTGGATAGCTTGATGCACATATAATTTCAGGAACCTTCCAAGATGAGTTTAACACAACAGCAACATGCAATGCATTTTCCTAGGGACATTGTGTGTCTTTAACCACTGCATGCTGACGATGATTGCTTCCCTCATTTTCCCCCCTTCATTTTTTTTTATTTTGCAAATAAATGTTATGGGGTGGGGAAATTTTTCAAGCCAAGCACTACATTCCCACCTGGGCAACTTTCTGGCTGGCCACATGCCAGTGCTGAGTGGGGCCAGAGACAAAGTCTTTCCCCCTGCCTTTCATAAAAGATCCACAAGGTGGATGACATTACAAACATTTTAAGATCCAATAGAAGCACAAAAATACAATGGGCAGAATAAAAAGCTGCCGATTGAAATTGCAAAAAAAAGGAAAGCCAACGAAAATTGGTGGTTTATTTATTTAAGCAATTTATATGCTGCTTGACTACAATAGTCTCTAAGCAGATTACAAAGATACCCCCCCCCCAAAATAATAATAATAATAATAATAATAATATCAGTTAAAACTATAAAATCTAATATCAGTTAAAACAGCTGCTGGAATAAAATCAGTATTCAGTAGAGAGGGGACCTCTCTGAAAATTTGTTCAGTTGAACCACCCCACCCCACCCCATTTGAAATCTGTCAGGAGTTAAGAGAGCGTCGAAGGACAAGTGTAATTTCTTTGGCAGACAAAGATAATTTCTTTTGGGAGAGAAGTTCACAACTTTTGTCAGGAGGCCATTTTGTTAATAAGTACTTGCATCACATGACCTTTCCTGCTGTAATCCTGCCTGTCGTTCTCTCTGTGTGTTCACTCAACTCTTGTATTTCCCTCCTAGATTCTCTCTCTCTCTCTCTCTCTCTCTCTCTCTCTCTCTCTCTCTCTCACACACACACACACACACACACACACACACACACACACAGTATCTGTTTTCCTCAGGTAGATTTGCACTTCTTTCCGCCCATTTTTAAGGTTATGATAGTCGTAAATCAAATATAGATGAGCTGTCTAACAGGTGGCAAAAGAATTGAAGGGGTGAGATAGCTGCAGACGAGTGAAACTATTTATGGCCAATAGCTGTTAAAATGGCAAAGGAAGTGAAAATGGAAACAGAGCGTGTAGTCTCATCTGTGAAGTGTACAGAACCCCAGAGTTAACAGCAACTTTTTCCTGCCTCAGATGTGTGGTTCCTGAAGCAGTTTATCTACCCACCCCCCTTGTTGCCCTACTAAATTTTAATCAAGGTGTGGAAATGTGCCCACAGTTTCATTCTCAAGAGCAGGGGAAAAGTTTTCTAAATTCATGACAGATAGAAGCTGTGTACTGCCATTTTAGTCTTGTACAGTGGTGCCTCGCAAGACGAAATTAATCCGTTCCGCGAGTCTCTTCGTCTTGCGGTTTTTTCGTCTTGCAAAGCACGGCTTTTAGCACCTTAGTGGCTTAGCGGCTATTAGCGGCTTAGCGGCTATTAATGGCTTAGCGGCTTTAAGAAAAATGAAACAAACTCGCAAGAACTCGCAAGACGAAACGTCTTGCGAAGCAAGCCCATAGGGAAATTCGTCTTGCGGAACGACTCAAAAAACGGAAAACTCTTTCGTCTTGCGCGTTTTTCGTCTTGGGAGGCATTCATCTTGCGAGGTACCACTGTATATAATTTTTTGGCCAGCCGCAGAGATAGATTTGATAGCAATATAGACTTTGTGTGTTGAGGTCCCCAAGCCACCCCTCAAAATAAATTCACAATTCACACATAATTTTGTTTAAGGTTTTTGGCATAATTTTGGCCACAACTTTATTAAAATACATAATCTGTGAGTGGTTGCTTAGGCATTGGTTAAGACTATCTGCCCCCCCACCTGGGACAGAACTGACTTTCCGAACTCCCTCGGAAGCCAGTGAAGGGAAAGCAATATTGGGGAGCAGTTTAGCTGGGTGACAGGCCCTCACCGCTCACCCAACCTGCTCCCCAGGGCTTGCCAGCCCTGGTCCCATTTCAGGGATTGGACGAAATCGTGGCAAACCCCAGGATTCCTTTAACGGAATTCCCTTCCACACCACCATTGGAGGGGCAGGCCCAGCCTGTCCTTACCCCTCCTCCACCAATTTTTATAACCAATGCCTAACCACAACCTTACAAGTTGTGACAAATTGCTGAGTAGTAGGCAAAAACCAAATGGCACCAGCCAATCAGCCAAATGGACAAAATTCCTACTAGGCCCCTGCCCCAACAGCAGATGACCCCATGACAGGCATAGCAAGGTCAACCGGAACTCAGGGCAGGCGGGCGGGTGATCTGATGCACTCAGCGAAAGAGAAAGCAAAAGCTGAGTGCCGCAATATTTAAAGCCTTTGGTCCCACCCACCACATTGCAACATGCAATTTGCCCCAGCAACCCGGCCATCCAATTGTTGCCCCAGGCCAACTCACTTTTACCTGCCTGGCAACAGAGGGTTGGCTTGGAAGACCCCACCACAACACGTGCTCTCATTTCAGGGAGAACACGCTTTATGCCTTTGGACCTCTGGCTGGAGACTAAACTGTCCTCCCCCAACACTACTGATGCTATTCATCCTTCATCTTTGATCATCTTTTTTTATTAGTGTGGGGATCACAGGAGAGAGGACCTTTTCAGTGGTGGTTCCTCTGTTGTAGAATGTCCTCCCCAAAGAGACTTACCAGGTGCCCATTTTGCTACCTTTTCCATGCCAAGTAAAGCAGTGTTATCACCCCAGGCTTTTCAATTAAGATTTTATTTTTTATTTTAGCACATTTAGGGTGCAAACCCGTAGTGCCTGGGAGGGCATTTCAGAGACCAGATGATTTTGTAGAACTCCATCACCATCTGAGAAATTTTGGGACAGTTCTACTAAAATAATAGCAAACGCAGTTAAGGTTTGCATAAACCCAGGAAAAAAGAACTTTAGGGGGGAAAGCCTGGAAGGAGTGGGAAGAAACCCAAAAAATGTGGATTTCTGGGTGACTTTTTGGTGTTGTGTCGTTGTTTAGTCGTTTAGTCGTGTCTGACTCTTCGTGACCCCATGGACCAGAGCACGCCAGGCACTCCTGTCTTCCACAGCCTCCCGCAGTTTGGTCAAACTCATGCTGGTAGCTTCGAGAACACTGTCCAACCATCTCGTCCTCTGTTGTCCCCTTCTCCTTGTGCCCTCCATCTTTCCCAACATCAGGGTCTTTTCCAGGGAGTCTTCTCTTCTCATGAGGTGGCCAAAGTATTGGAGCCTCACCTTCACGATCTGTCCTTCCAGTGAGCACTCAGGGCTGATTTCCTTCAGAATGGATTGGTTTGATCTTCTTGCAGTCCATAGGACTCTCAAGAGTCTCCTCCATCACCATAATTCAAAATTTGTCCATGGAGTTTTCTTGGCAGGGATACTGGAGTGGCTTGCCGGTTCCTGCTCCAGGTGGATCACGTTTGGTCGAAACTCTCCACTATGACCTGTCCATCTTGGGTGGCCCTGCACGGCAGAGCTCATAGCTTCTCTGAGTTATTCAAGCCCCTTCGCCACAGCAAGGCAGTGATCAGAGTATTCAGGAGCAGGGCATGGCTGGCTGAAACTGTAAACAGGAGCACTCACATTACAACACTTGGTTGGAGCAGGTGACACTTGCAACCTCTCGTAATATCTGTTCCCCAGCATTTATTCCCATTAGCGTAGCTTTCATATATGAACCTTTTACGTCTTATTGATCTCATGCTCACACATCAAATATTTATGGGGACGGAGAGGCAGGCCAGGACACCACAAGGTCAGAGCACCTTGCATTGAGTTTGACACTCTGCATTGATTTTATTATTAGTATCTTGATTATTATTTAATGTGGAGCATGGGTATTGTTGGGTCTTTAGCTTGTCTGTGCAAAGAGAAAACAGAGAAGAAATCATGGCTGGTTTTGACATATGCTGAATCCTTTTCCTCGTGTATTCTCAGAATTCATGGAGGGAGGAGAGCCCCATTTTCAACACTGGCTCCTTTCCTAAGCTTCACACATTGAACAGAAAGGTCCAAAGGCAGAATCTTCAAATGTGTGAGAGCATGTTTAGAACTCTGCATGTGTAGTTTGGAATGCCATCCAGGCAAAATTCCAGATCTTATGGAAGAGACACAGCACATTCAACTGAATGCACAATGATTTCCCCTTCAGAACTTCCTGCTCAGCAAGCAAAGTCCTGAGGCTATGACTAACAGGAGGTAAAGATGATGGGAGAAGAATTAACACGGCCTTTCCCTTTCCTCTGTACATTCTCATGACACCTCTGGTTAGAGATTCAGTTATCTGGAGGAACTAAGGCTGTGTACATGAAGCATTTTATTCCAGTATCAATGGAGACCAAATACAATGGTACCTTGGGTTACATACGCTTCAGATTACATATGCTTCAGGTTACAGACTCTGCTAACTCAGAAATAGTACCTCGGGTTAAGAACTTTGCTTCAGGATGAGAACAGAAATCGTGCTCCGGCAGCACGGTGGCAGCAGGAGGCCCCATTAGCTAAAGTGGTGCTTCAGGTTAAGAACAGTTTCAGGTTAAGAACAGACCTCCGGAACGAATTAAGTACTTAACCTGAGGTACCACTGTACCTGATTTTTCTACAAAGTCAACACACAATAGGGATCCATGGCACATATTTGCCACTGAAAAATGCTTCTTGAGTAACTGGTTTCATTCTGAAAATGAAAGCCCATTGGAGATTGATTCCGCACGAATTCACAATGTTGCCATTTTCTTCTCCTGACTCCAGTTGGTGGAACAACACCACCTCAAACCCAACAATGGAATTGAACCACCTCAAACCCATCAATGGAACTGCACCACTTCAAACCCGTCAGTGGAACCACAACACTTTGAAGCAATGATACCACACTACCTTAAATCTTATTTGATTTTGGATCACAGCCATTTTGCCTCTTCAAAATGCAACAAAACAAAACCCAGGATATTTTTATTACAGCTTTATCGTTGTAATTTGCAACAAAGGTGGGGGGGGGAGAGGAATGATCTTCAGTTTTGCTCCATCATGTTTCTGTGCCACTTAAGTTATGCTTCATCTAACACAACATTATATTCGGTGATAAGATACAAATCAACCAAATACGGGAAAAGGCTTGGGGCAAATTGTTCCTCCTTGTTAGCATATCCATCATGTTGGTGTTATTTTGAAAGCTAATTACTGTTGTGAACCATAAGCAATAAGGAAGCATCAACCTGAGCAGCAAATTAACCTCTCTTCCCACCATATGTTCTTCGTACCCAAAACAAGGGTAATATTTGCTCCTCCTCCTGCATGGGATCATTAAACTACCAGAGGAACAACTATCTAATTGTTAAAATAAAAAAATTCCTTCCAGTAGCACCTTAAAGACCAACTAAGTTAGTTCTTGGTATGAGCTTTCGTGTGCATGCACACTTCTTCAGATACCAAGTGTGTATGCACACGAAAGCTCATACCAAGAACTAACTTAGTTGGTCTTTAAGGTGCTACTGGAAGGAATTTTTTTATTTTGACTATGGCAGACCAACACGGCTACCTATCTAATTGTTGAAGACAACTTTGAAAAATGACATCACAGCAGAAAGAAAGAAAGAAAGAAAGAAAGAAAGAAAGAAAGAAAGAAAGAAAGAAAAGCCTAGTGATAAACTACCAGGAGGAAGACAGCCCTTAGCTTAATAAAAGCCATTGGACTGATTGCCTAATTCTTTGGGGAAGGAGAAGGGATCAATGAATATAACTCATCACTGTTCACCACAATCTTTCATTTCAGCATTGAACTGTATATGCTGGATTCAGCTGCTTTACAGCTCAAAGAGAACAGAAGCAGGTCCCTGAAAAGCCAGAGGAACAAGACAACTAGGAATGAATGAATGAACACTTTTACTTATATGCCACTTTCCCACAATGAGTTGTGCCCAAAGCGGCTTACAGGAAACATTCAAAACATCAAAATATAAATATATGAATCACAGAGCATGTCAGTGAATTCAGAAATAATCTCAACAATTTAACATACACAGAATGAATCAAATTGACTGTGTGTGTGTGTGTGTGTGTGTGTGTGTGTGTGTGTTTAAGTACATAAATTCAAAGTAATCTGGCTTAAGTACAGTTCAGATACAAGGAGTTCTTGTTGGGATACTGCCAGGGAGACAAAGTCCATCATGGCCCCAAGCCGTCTGCCGGACGATCCATCGATCTCCCATAGGCACGCAGTATCAGCAATTAGTGACATGAGTTTCCTGAAATATCTTGCCACATTCCAGAGCTCATGCACACTCTATCAGCAGATAATGCACAGCAAAAGTTGCACTCAGGAGAGCATTATTTACAAGTTTTATTCAGCGTTGATCAGAACAAAGAAAGACATGACTGCCTGTGTCAGTTTCTCCAGCAGAGAGAAAACGAAAGCAATAGGAAACATAAACATCCTGTGAACAGGAAATACGCAGACTCTGTGACTCTCAAAGCCTGCTCCCTTTTAAGGTGGAACAGAAATAACCTAACAGTTCTCTTACCAGGCTAGATAATATACAGCTGACTCCCATATCCTTATTCCAGAGGAGGCTGGCAACCACAAAAAGCAAATGTTGGGGAGATTTCTTAAGGGATGACCTGGCTTCTTATACCCCAGTCCAGGTTCTGTATTTGTCAATGTAATATGATATCTATGAGAAGCAGGGTGTTTAGTGCAGTGTTTCCCAACCTTTTTTGGGCAAAGGCACACTTGTTTCATGAAAAAAATCTCGAGGCACACCACCATGCCAGATGGGGAAAGGTCACTTTTTACTTATGTAAAAAAAAAAAAAAAAATAGTAACAGCATAGAAGGTAATGGTTAGGCTAGCATCCCTCTTCCAAATATGCTAGGTTTTTATTTGCAGGGACTGTTCTACATGGGAAAGCATTCAGCACTGTCATTCTCCCATCTGCCATCTGAATTGGTACTATTCTGGGTCAACTTACTCTGCTGCATGTGTAGATGAAAATGGCACCAAGTGTGGGGGAGGGGGCAGAACAGGTTTCAGATACAGGATATTAAGCATACACGTACTTCAGATTGAACTGGTTGCTTGCTTTGCAAGTTTTCATTTCCCAAATGACTGCCTTGGCAAGCGCAATACCTACCAGGCTCAACGCCGGTCTCGCGCTGCCGCTTCCCGCGCTCTCAAGGACCCGGGAGGAGGAAGGCGTGAAGGGAATCCCGAAGGCGCGAAAACCTCGCGCCTGCGCAGGCCTTCCGCCTGCGACAGCCCAGTAGGCCGGCCGAAGCGAGCGGCGATGGGATGTGGGAGGGAGCTCGCTCACCGCCCCGCGTGTGCCTATGTGGGGCACGTTACAGCCCCGTGACGTCAGCGCCATGCAGGCAGCCAGGCAGGCAGACGGCGAGAGCCCCGCGCTGGGCGGCCTCTCCTCGCCGCCGCCGCCCCGCCTCTCGCCTCCCTCCCGCGGCACACCAGGCAACATCTCGCGGCACACTAGTGTGCCGCGGAACACCGGTTGGGAAACACTGGTTTAGTGTAACTGTCAGTACCTTCAACAGAGCTTTCCAAACTTTTCATGTGGGTGACACACTTTTTAGATGTGCATCATTTCGTGACACAATAATTCAGTTTTACTAGCAAGCCGGAGGTTAAACTAACCCCTTTCCAGCCCTGGGATGAACACTGGGAGCATTTGTGAGACACACCTACACACTAACGTCTCACAACACACAGTATATTGTCAGTATACAGACACGGGTGGTGCTGTGGGTTAAACCACAGAGCCTAGACTTGCTGATCAGAAGGTTGGCTTTTCAAATCCCCGTGATGGGGTGAGCTCCCGTTGCTCGGTCCCTGCTCCTGCCAACCTAGCAGTTTGAAAGCACATCAAAGTGCAAGTAGATAAATAGGTCCTGCTCCGGCGGGAAGGTAAACGGTGTTTCCGTGCGCTGCTCTGGTTCCCCAGAAGCCGCTTAGTCATGCTGGCCACATGACTTGGAAGCTGTACGCCGGCTCTCTCGGCCAATAAAGCAAGATGAGCGCCGCAACCCCAGAGTCATCCACGACTGGACCTAATCGTCAGGGGTCCCTCTACACACTGCAGCCAACACACCAACGTCTCACAACACACAGTATATTGTCAGTATACAGACACGGGTGGTGCTGTGGGTTAAACCACAGAGCCTAGACTTGCTGATCAGAAGGTTGGCTTTTCAAATCCCTGTGACAGAGTGAGCTCCCATTGCTCGGTCCCTGTTCCTGCCAACCTAGCAGTTTGAAAGCACATCAAAGTGCAAGTAGATAAATAGGTACCGCTCCGGCAGGAAGGTAAATGGCATTTCCGTGCGCTGCTCTGGTTCGCCAGAAGCGGCTTAGTCATGCTGGCCACATGACCCGGAAGCTGTACGCTGGCTCCCTCAGCCAATAAAGCGAGATGAGCACCGCAACTCCAGAGTTGGCTGCGACTGGACCTAATGGTCAGGGGTCCCTTTACCTTTACCTTTACTGACCTACAGTATAGATCTGCTAGAATTAATTTTAAATGTGCTGTTCTTGATGCTGTTTTTTCCCCCTCTCTCTCTTTATATAACGTGTGTGTGTGTGTGTCACACCTCCAGGACGCACACCACGCCCACGCCTGCTCTCCGCCCCCCCCTTGCCAGAGCATGAAGTTCCGCCACTGTGTGTGTGTGTATGCAAATGTTGTAACTGTTTTGTTTTTATATGTACAATTTTTTGACATATTTTAATATTGCAAATTGTTTTGGGAAGCTTTTAGGGTGCTTTTTATGTTGTGAACTGCCCTGTGATCTATGGGTATAGGGCACTATACTAAATAAATAAATAAATAAATAAATAAATAAATAGGGACCTATTCCTACACACACACACACACACACACACACACACACACACCTAGCCGTAGCAATTTAGCCTGCGTTCAGTACCTGCCATTGTTTCCATCAAAACACCAAATCAAGTTGCTTCACATGGCACCCTGCTCCCTTACTTTCTCTTGGAAAGTTGGCAAGTTCCCTCTAACTCAACGCAATGAAGTGTCCATTGTTTTCACTCCGATAAATGAATTTAATAAGGGTCCCAGCAAGACTCTGCAAACATGGTTGACTTGTCACACCTTCATCACCCTAGGCGACATTTCCTTATTGATCTGTTTATTGCTTCCGCTGAGAGAACATTGTCAATCCACCTCTGTCAGAGCCCCAGCTCTTGCAGAAGGGAGCAGACACCGTTATTACCATTTAGGTGAGAAATGAGGCTCGCATTTCATTCAGCATTCTGGGCAAAGTCACATATTTATTTCTTCCAAAAGCACAGATATTTAAGGGCAAGTGAACATCTAGCCTCACTGTCAGGAAAAATCAATTGCATTTGGTGGGAATGTCTTCGGAAAACACAAGGTTGTGGGTATCAGTCTCCAGTGCTTTTGCTTCATTGGTGTGAAATTAATCCTTTAGAAGCCCCACACATGCTCTTTGGAGGCAGGTGATGAGGAGGACCTTGCCATTGGTCCAAATGGGCATTGGACTCCTGAGAAGAACCTAGATGTCCAGATTCTAGGATCATCTTGTAGTCAACTTCAAATAATTTTCATCCCAATTGTGGCATGTAAATCAAGGCTGACCTGGCATGATCTAAAATGAGAACGTAGACCTTCCAAACTTGAGTGTAACCAACTAGATTCTGGTAAGTCTGTTTTTTGATCCAGTTCGATTTCACCAGCTTAGATGGCCTGGAGACAACTGGGGAGGATCAGCAGAGAGAGGTGACTGCTGTAGAATCTGATCAGGCTCATCAGGAAACCAAAAGGGAACCAGTTGCGGTGGCGACAGGAAAAAAACCAGGGTGAAATATACTCCGAGTCGAGAGTGGATTTCATGCTCTTTATTCAGCTCATAGTGGCAAGGAGGAATGGAATTTCCCCCAGAATGTCTGCTTTATATACATTATTTACACAATGGGCCCCACGTGATTGGCTAATTCCGGGATTCTCTTGTAGGCCAATCAGGTTGCGGATTCCCTTCCACTTGGAGCTGGATTGGGTGGCTCCTGTGGACCAATCAGACTGCTGCATTCTGGATCCTATTGTTCTAGGACCAATCAGACTGCTGCATTCTGGATCCAATTCAACTCAGGGTTTGGGGATCTTTTAACTGTTCTATCTCCACAATCAGGACCAGCAGGACAGAGCTGATTTTCCATGGTAAGCATGAGAAATGGGAGAGAAGCAGCAAAGACTCTCAGAGCCCAACCCTTTCAGCAGGGAGATGGCACCATTAGGACTCTCTCTAAGTTTGTGTTGTGCCCCACCCAACCCTACGGCAGCCATCTCATGCTATGCCATGGGTCCAAGGCAGCCGCTTTGTGACTGGAGCCCACAACACCCTTTCAGATTTCAAATTACACCACAGGGTGGTATTAGGGTTAGAGCGTCAGGCTAGGGACCCAGGAGATCGGTGTTCAAGTCCCCCCTGAGCTATGGATGTGACCTTGGACCAGCCTTATCTACCTCACGTGTTTGTTGTAAGGATAAAATGCTGCAGAGAATAAGTGTCTACACCACCTTGAGCTCCTTGGAGGAGAGGTGAGATATAAATGTAATAAATAATTACATTAAATTGAATTATACTTGCCCACTGATCCAAAAGGGTTGGTAACCCCATCTTGGAGCATGGTTATGTGAGAAACCTAGACCAATGAAGGAGAGAGGGCAGGCCCTCGCCATAGCTTGGCACCCAGGATGTATAGCTTCAGATGGGCTGACATTGATACCAGGATATGATCCTCTTTGTACACCTACAAAAAAATGAGATCAGACCAGCAAATACCTGTATATGCAGCTCTTTGGGTCATGGACCTCAAAGGTTTATATTGTTGTAAAATGACCCTTCCCCTTCGATTCTAGTGACACCTTATATGAAGCTTCAACTCTGCCACTGACTTCTGCATGACATAATGACCCAGCAGATCACAGTGGGACAAAAAAGATGGAAACAATCTTGGACATGGGTAAAGCCAAGCCACTAGGTAAAGGTAAAGGGACCCCTGACCATTAGGTCCAGTCATGACCGACTCTGGGATTGCGGCGCTCATCTCGCTTTATTGGTCGAGGGAGCTGGCGTACAGCTTCCGGGTCATGTGGCCAGCATGACTAAGCGGCTTCTGGCGAACCAGAGCAGCGCATGGAAACGCCGTTTACCTTCCTGCCGGAGCGGTACCTATTTATCTACTTGCACTTTGACGTGCTTTCGAACTGCTAGGTTGGCAGGAGCAGGGACTGAGCAACGGGAGCTCACCTCGTCGCGGGGATTCGAACCACCAACCTTCTGATTGGTAAGTCCTAGGCTCTGTGGTTTAACTCACAGCACCATCTGTGTCCCAGCCAAGCCACTATGTAACACCAAATCAGGGTTCTATCATTGGTTTCTGCCTATGATCTAAAGCAGAGTTAGCCAACATACAGATGCCCTTACAGGTGTTTTTTAGACTACAGTTCCCATCATCCCTAGCCAGCATGAACAGTGATCAGGGATGATGGGATTTGTAGTTCAGCAACACCTGGCAGGCACAACATTGATTGTCTGTGATCTAAAGGGTTACAGTGTTTGCGGAAATAAACATGCAAGGGGTTTGGAAGCTGCAGAAAAGATGGTGGTGCAAATGTCTATTTTTATTCTGTGCCATCTCCTTCCTTTCTAATCATGACGGACTAGAATTTCCCCTCTGCTTTTATGCTGGGAGTATATAACATACACACCCTTCCTGTCTCCTGGGTGCTCTTTTCTGTTTGTGATAAAACATGATAAATGGTTTCTCTCCACCTAACCTTGAATCTCAGAGTCCTTTAAAAACTTCCACACACAAAATGTCAGTCTTGCTGTGCTTGAAATAAGTGTAAACTACAAATCTTGCTTAAATGGAGGCATGATGAGCCAAAACTCCAAGCTTCTATCTGTCTGTCTGTCTATTCCTCAAGAATTTTGATACGTTGAAATTGATTCATTTTGCACCAGGACAAAAATAAATAAAACCTGTATCTGTTTTTAATGCAAAGAGGGTTTCCCCCCATTATTATTATTTTATGGAAATACTGTAAGTTAGGATGTGTTGACGGCATGATTATCCTTGGTGAATGACATGATTCATGTGCCGCTGAAGACATGCCTGAGTCATGAATCAATTTCCCCTGCAATCATATTGATAGTTGGTTGGATATTTTATTGAGCGGACCTTTTCCCATGGTTTGTTTTTTTTCTTTTAGAAAAACGGGCAGGTTCCACCAGATAAAAAGGTAAAGGGACCCCTGACCATTAGGTCCAGTCATGACTGACTCTGGGGTTGCAGCGCTCATCTCGCTTTATTGGCCGAGGGAGCTGGCGTACAGCTTCCGGGTCATGTGGCCAGCATGACTAAGCTGCTTCTGGCAAACCAGAGCAGCGCATGGAAATGCCATTTACCTTCCCGCTGGAGCAGTACCTATTTATCTACTTGCACTTTGACGTGCTTTCGAACTGCTAGGTTGGCAGGAGCAGGGACCGAGCAACGGGAGCTCACCCCGTCGCAGGGATTTGAACCGCCAGCCTTCTGATTGGCAAATCCTAGGCTCTGTGGTTTAACCCACAGTGCCACCCGCGTCCCATCAGATAGCACAATATTAAAAACATCCAACCCCCACCCCACAAGTGCCTTCACTTCAGGCAGCACAAAGGACTAACTAATCATTCTGGAGGGAGGAGAAATTGACTCCAGCCATATTTTTAGAATCCTGGGTCAATTTTATGAATGAAAAAAAAATGCAATTGGTTCAAGAAGAAATAGAAGTTGTCATACAACCCTCTCTGCAGGTGTGAGGCATGCCAGACAGGACTGATATGAAAAACAGAATACATATTTTGTGTATCTGGAGCCGTCTAAATATGCTATCAGGTCTGGTTTTGTAACAGAAACTGCACTGGATTCTCTGATGGATGATCCTGGGTGACAGAGACAGAGACTGTTACACTTCCTGGATCTTCCAGTAAGTTTTGAGAGTATATCAGCCACAGTATCACTCTGTATAGACAATCCAGGCTGAGAATTGGGGGCACAACACTCTAGTGGTTTGGTCTCAGTTCCTACCCAGAAGGTGGTGCTGAGGGACTACAGTCATACCTTGGAAGTTGAACAGAATCCATTCCAGAAGTCCGTTTGACTTCCTAAATGTTCAGAAACCAAAGCACGGCTTCTGATTGGCTGCAGGAAGCTCCTGCAGCCAATCGGAAGCCACAGAATCCCTGTCAGACGTTCGGGTTCCAAAGAACATTTGCAAACCAGAACACTCACTTCCGGGTTTGCGGCGTTCAGGAGCCAAAACGTCCGAGTACCAAGGCGTTTGGGATCCAAGTTACGACTGTACTGATTGGTCTTGTGGGACTTGTGTTAAATATCTACACCATCAACAACTGCTGCCTGATGAAACCACCAAAGTTAAGCACCTAGGAACAGTTCACCCAGATAGGGCCTATGCTGTCACCAATGGCTGCGAGAGCAAATGTTTAAAAGCCATTTAAATGAATAAGGCAGGTGACTCCCATATTTTAGGCTAACTTTCCCTTATTTGTTCAAGTGATGTTAAAAAGAAATTTGCTGCTCTCTGGGAAATGATCTATAATGAACTTTCCAAAAAAATATATCAAAAAACCCAGAGTCCTTTCTGTTGGGGATAATTCAAAGTTCCCAGATTTCAAAAAAAGGTTATTTATGTATGCAACTACTGCAGCCCGTGTTTTGTTAACCCCAAAATGGAAAACGAGCGAGGTCCTGACTAAAGAAGAATGGCAACTTAAGCTGACAGAATGTGTGCAGCTTGCGGACCTAACATACAGAATAAGAAAACAAGAACATATGTTTAAAGAAGATTGGAAAACGTTTATTAAATATACGGAAAATAATTGTGTACAGCTGAAAACACTGGCAGCATTAAGATAAATTCAACAGTGTAAACAAGTTTTGATGGATGCAATTAATAGAATACTGAATGGTACAGTTTTTGTAAAATATGCAGGGATTTACGATATGTAAAATGAACCATGGAAAGAGAAAAGGGAAGTCATTTATATCTTAAGGATGTAAAATGAGTATTTTAAATTGTAAAACAAATTTAGGGCAGGCACTCTCTGGGTGACCCTCGCCCATAGCCCCTTCTTTAAGCAAGGAACCCTGTCTCAGAATCAGGCGTGGAGTGCATGTTCCATTCCTTTGTAGGAGGGAAGCCTGTCAGGCCATATAAGAACATTAGAATTGCCTAACAACAACAACAACAACAACAACAACAACAACAACAACAACAACAACAACAATTTATTTATACCCCACCCATCTTTCTGGGTTTCCCGAGCCACTCTGAGTGGCTTTCAACAGAGCATTAAAAGCAGAATAAAACTCAAACATTAAAAACTTCCCTAAACCTGGCTGCCTTCAGGTGTCTTCAGATGTAGATCTGAAGGCGTTGTAGATCAGGCCAATGACTCCTCTAGTCCACCATCCTGTTCTTAAAGGGGCCAAGAAGATGCCTGTGGGAAACCAAGGAGCAAAATGTGAGCATAAGAGAACCCCTCTGTGGTTTCCAGCAACTGATATTTGGAACCATGACTGCCTCCAACTGTGGAGACAGAGCACATCCACCATGGCAAGTAGCTATCGATGGCGTTCTCCTCCATGAACCTGTCCAATCCTCTTCAAAAGCCATCCACATTGGTGGCCATCACTGCCTCCTGGGAGAGAGAGTTCCATAGTTCCATGGTTTCAGTTGGTGACTGTAAGCAATGGATGGGTGAGTGCAGCTGGCAGCAGGATAGGCAGTGGTCCCTGCTGCTCAATCAGGTATAGTGGTGACCATCCCATCAGTGAGTCAGCCAGGCATAAACAGACACAGAGCACTGCAACATGGCTCCCTCTCTCTCCAGCATCAGACAGCAAAGAGAAAAAGAACAAAGGACAATAGTCCCACTTCACGGAACACAGTAACACAAACATCCTGTCTTCATCACTTCCCACTCTGTGGAGTCAAAACATATCACCTCATGTGAAAGACAACAATCCTATGACTACAATCATGGATCAGGAATTCTAACATCCTCCCCCAATTCATGATCTGTGTTGCAGTCATCAGTGTAACTGCAACAACCATACAGATGTCATACACACAGCATACCCCTGTATCACCCGTTCCACCCTTGGAACTACCTGCAACTGGATTGGCCTTGGGCCTCACCATCTTGCACTTCTGACTAGTCTTGGCGTCATAACCCTTCTGACTATCAGGAAGTCTCACACCAGGCTTTGTTGGGACCCGAACCCTAGCCACGTTCCTCTCTGAGGAATCAGTTTTGGCACACACAGCCTCTGGACGTGGTCCAGCTTCCTTCTCCAAGAAAACAGCCTTTGGGCGTGGTTTCCCGTCCCTTGAGGACAAACCCTTTACCCCTTTTAAGACTCCAGGTTTCGAGACCTGTGTTGAGACACTAACCATAGCTAAATCTGCAAAACGGCCCCGTGGAGTTTGCAACAGTGGTCTCTACTGTGGAATCAGCACCTGCCTGCTGGTGCAATCAGCCTAATTATGCTATGAACTGCTTAAATAAAATGTTCACCTTACACTCTTTGCCCTATTTAGTGACATTTTCCTCCAGCGAGGGAATATTCTTTAGACCCCCCATCCCTGCCTGTCAGGTGGTTAGACTCTTATTTGGCCTTTTGAAGCAGAAACCAGAGGTCTTGCTGACATCTCGTTTTCTATTTGGAGGGGCTTTTTTCTTCCTGTGTGAAAGGGCTTTCAGCTGGGTGATGTGGTTTAGGCCGGCCTACACACCTCAGCGAGAACTAGACCAAACAGTAAATAAGTAAATTATAAAAATGGCATGCTTTGCGTGCCACATTTCACTCCTGAGGCATGACCTCATTACTCACAGATTGCCTTGGACTCGGATGTCCAGATGGCACTCATTCCTCTGACACGGGGGTGGATGCATCTCGCACAGATGTCCAGGAGGATTGCAAGAGCGAGGGGGTGGAGGAGCAATTGTCCTTTTCTCCTTCTTTTTCTTTTCGGCAGGGAAGGATACTTAAAATGGAAAGCTCCACGTTTGATTTAGGGCTGCAGTCTTCTGCAAAGCTGGGGTGGACAGCACAGCAACGGTCAGTGCTTTGAGCAGAGAAGCTGTCTCAAAACAAAATGCCCAGTCGCATTAGTTAGCCAAATGCAAGCAACCCCCTGTCCCGCTGTGTTGGCGCCGTCTCTTTTGGAAGGAGGAGAAGGGTTCTTGAGCAAGTTGTCCTTAATAACAGAAGAAGATCCCAGATTTCCTTAAGAATGGATAGGTTTGATCTTCTTGCGGTCCATAGGAGTCTCCTCCAGCACCATAATTTGATGCTTTTGAATTATGGTGCTGGAGGAGACTCTTGAGAGTCCCATGGACTGCAAGAAGATCAAACCTATCCATTCTTAAGGAAATCAGCCCTGAGTGCTCACTGAAAGGACAGATCGTGAAGCTGAGGCTCCAATATTTTGGCCACCTCATGAGAAGAGAAGACTCTCTGGAAAAGACCCTGATATTGGGAAAGACTGAGGGCACAAGGAGAAGGGGACAACAGAGGACGAGGTGGTTGGACAATGTTCTCGAAGCTACCAGCATGAGTTTGACCAAACTGCGGGAGGCAGTGGAAGACAGGAGTGCCTGGCGTGCTCTGGTCCATGGGGTCACGAAGAGTCGGACATGACTAAATGACTAAATAACAACAATAACATCCCAGCTGGACCACATTAGGCAGGCCAAGAGAGGGGTCTTGTTAGGCAGCCCAGGATCTCCATATTCACTGTCCAGTCGTGTGCTCCAGAGGCACACTCTATTGACTCTTGAGATAGACAGATGCCACCACCCAAATGTAAGTCACTGAAACCCCCCAGAGCACGGCTGTACTGCTAAATGGATTGGCTCCATCCATGTCACATGGCATTTCGGCATTGTCATGAGTTAGGCTCCTGATTGGGGAGTTGGCTGAGTTTCCAAGGATGCTGGGCCCATGTAGGGCAGGCCCTATAATTGGCCAGAGTGAAGCAGGTGCCTCAGGAGGCAAATGCTGGTAAGCTGGAAGTGTCAGTGAAGTGTTGGATGACAAAACTGGACGGGCTATGCAGTCGGACATCAATACCAGGGAAGATTCTGGAGCAGATCATTAAGCAAACAGTCTGTGAGCACCTAGAAAGGAATGCTGTGATCACCAATAGTCAGCATGGATTTCTGAAAAATAAGTCATGTCAGACTAACCTGATCTCGTTTTTTGACAGAATTACACGCCTGGTAGATGAAGGGAGTGCAGTGGATGTAGCCTACCTTGATTTCAGCAAAGCATTTGACAAGGTGCCCCATGATATTCTTGTAAAGAAGCTGGTAAAATGCGGTCTTGACTATGCTACCACTCAGTGGATTTGTAACTGGCTGACTGACCGAACCCAAAGGGTGCTCATCAATGGTTCCTCTTTATCCTGGAGAAGAGTGACTAGTGGGGTGCCACAGGGTTCTGTCTTGGGCCCGGTCTTATTCAACATCTTTATCAACGACTTGGATGATGGACTCAAGGGCATCCTGATCAAATTTGCAGATGACACCAAACTGGGAGGGGTGGCTAACACCCCAGAGGACAGGATCACACTTCAAAACGACCTTGACAGATTAGAGAACTGGGCCAAAACAAACAAGATGAACTTTAACAGGGAGAAATGTAAAGTATTGCACTTGGGCAAAAAAAAATGAGAGGCACAAATACAAGATGGGGGACACCTGGCTTGAGAGCAGTACATGTGAAAAGGATCTAGGAGTCTTGGTTGACCACAAACTTGACATGAGCCAACAGTGTGACGCGGCAGCTAAAAAAGCCAATGCAATTCTGGGCCTCATCAATAGGAGTATAGCATCTAGATCAAGGGAAGTAATAGTGCCACTGTATTCTGCTCTGGTCAGACCTGACCTGGAGTACTGTGTCCAGTTCTGGGCACCACAATTCAAGAAGGACACTGACAAACTGGAACGTGTCCAGAGGAGGGCAACCAAAATGGTCAAAGGCCTGGAAACGATGCCTTATGAGGAACGGCTAAGGGAGCTGGGCATGTTTAGCCTGGAGAAGAGGAGGTTAAGGGGTGATATGATAGCCATGTTCCAATATATAAAAGGATGTCACATAGAGGAGGGAGAAAGGTTGTTTCTGCTGCTCCAGAGAAGCGGACACGGAGCAATGGATCCAAACTACAAGAAAGAAGATTCCACCTAAACATTAGGAAGAACTTCCTGACAGTAAGAGCTGTTTGACAGTGGAATTTGCTGCCAAGGAGTGTGGTGGAGTCTCCTACTTTGGAGGTCTTTAAGCAGAGGCTTGACAACCATATGTCAGGAGTGCTCTGATGGTGTTTCCTGCTTGGCAGGGGGTTGGACTCGATGGCCCTTGTGGTCTCTTCCAACTCTATGAGTCTATGATTCTATGATTCTATCCTTGTGCCTTCTAAACTAGAGTACTGTGCTCAAGAGGATGCTATCCAATCACCAGTGCTGAAAAATATCTTCAACAGCCAGTCCGATCAACTTCCACATGCTAAATGAAAAGGTAACAAATATCTGGGCCAGCCCTGGAAGTATGTCTGCCATTTTTTTGGGGGGGGGTCTTTTTCAAGACAGTGTGTGTTTTCTCTTAGAGGACCCCGCCCACCTTTACAGTAGCAGAGTCCTTTCTGAGGGTACATTTGACATTTTCCAAACCCCAGTCTTTCCTGGGAATCCTTGATCCTTTTCCCATCACCACTGCGTGACTCTTATTGTACCCACCCCAAAATAGTAAAGTTTCAACTGAAACTAGCATTCTGGAATTTGGTGGCTTTGTCCCCGCAGAAGCGACACGTCTGGTAGAAAATAAAAGAGACATTTTCTTTAAAACCAAAATGTAAGAAAATCTGAAAGGTGTCCTGCATGAAAACCACATCATTCAATCTGGTAAGCTTAATCCATTCTCAAAGATCTTCTGTGCCTGCAAATTCCATCCACTTCTGTGAAAAGGAAAATCTATATAATCCTTCGCTATAGGAAATGGGGAAAGGGAACAGCTTCTTAACATATCTAATTCAGCACCAAATAACAAGATGTACAGGAAAAGCACACAGCTCTGAAACAGACTGAGATGTTTCCAAAGCTATAGATACAGGTTGAACCATGTGGCCAGTGCTCAGCTCTAATATATATGCATACTGACCATGCAATTCATTTAATGCCTATCAACAAGCAGCTATTCTGCATGTTCACTTGCATCGTTTGGGAGCTCTACACATGGACCACACTGTATATAAAGTCGTCCAATGATGATGTTCATCTGTGCACACTCTCCATTATGTCTGGTGAAAGGATACAATGGTCAAGTTTTATACATAGTCTTGATTCTACTCATGTTCACACACACACACACAATAGTATATAACATAGTGTATGAGACTAGTTGTAATTCACAAGTGAAAGCGAAGCCCTCTAGCATCGTGTACAAAGAGTTATGGAAAGGGGGGGGGATAATTTGAGTTGATCAGAAAGGGATGGATTTATTTATTTATTTATTTATCCATCCATCCCACCTGCATTTCAAGAGAGAGAAAGGGAGATTTTCCATTAGGATTTTCCCCACTGATAGGGGGAAATTGGCAGTTCATGGATGGAAAACATTCATTCTGCCTGACATTATGTATCATATAAATGCAAAAAAGTGGCTTTGAGTATCACTTTAACTGGGAGCAGATACTGTTAATGTCAGCAATATATGTGCAGTTTAATAAGATATTTTTCTGCGGCGAAAGTATAGTTTTTGAAGGATTTACTATTTCAGAAGGAAATAGACCCGTGATTTTCACTTATATCTTGAATCCCCGATAACGTGCAATGGGTGAGCAAATTCTACATACAAAGCTTTCTGTCATGGAAAACCTTTCATAATCATTTTTTTTCAATATACTGGTACTGCAACTGAAAGAATTTAGAACAGTGTGCTTCTCTCTGGAGCTCTGCTTTTTAAACTCATAGGTTTCACAGACATTGTAATATATATATATATTCTCATTTCAGCAAAGAAATGTCCAGGCATATGCGTGCACATTTCTGATGCTCTGATTCCTTAAAAAAAAACAACCTTTTGAAGTTATGCTACACACTGATTTTAATGATCATTTAAATTGACACATAGCTACAATGGGGGATATCCAATATTGTTCATAGAGCAGACCCAATTGAAACCAACGGACTTAAGTAACTCAATACTTGAAACAGTGCCTGAACCGAAGCACAGCTGCCCTTGGGAATTTGCACTTCTCCAAATTCTGTAATTTAGTTCTTTGACAAAAAGAAAGTGTAGAACGATGCAAGTACTAGGCGAAGTGGTGTATAAAAATGCATATGTTGGTGAAAATAACATTCAGAAATGCATTCGGTCAGGAGAAATTGCTTTCAAAAATATTCGCAATCAGGAGAAAGGCATGCTAAGAGACTGATGGAATTTCAGGAGACTTTGTGGATATTTAAGTTATAATTAGAAAAATCTTAATAATTATTCATAAAGGAAACAGTTTATAAGAAGTAAATAAGGAGGCAGGATACAGGATAAAGGAAGTCTCTTATTTGGTTGTTTGTATTGTTGTATGTTATGCTCGTTGTATGTTAAGTTCACGTTTAATGAGGATGGGCTTGTGTTTTGGGGGGTGGGGGTTTATGTTATGTTGTAAATAAATTTCCAATTAAAAATTAGGAATTTCAGGGGAGCTTTGTTTGTTTTTTTAAAGTCTCGAAGTCATGGGGATGTGTGGCAAACTCAACTTGACTGGGGAAAGGAGAAACTGATAAAAACTGAAATTGTTAGATTCATACAGAGAGAGAGAATCATTCATGCAGTCATATAAACATAAATATTGCTTCTTCTTTTAAAAAGCATATGGAGCCTCAGGAGAAGGGAGCAAATATGTTGATATGGAAAGCTGTGGCAAACTGAGCATGCTCCAATCCCACAATCAATTTGAGAAATTTCTCCTGGTTCAACTGGCGTTTAGGAGGAGCAGAGCAGAGAGCGAAAGCTCAGAACAGTAAAGGAACGGACAGGGGGAGGTTTGCTCATCCCTCAGACCCGCAGAGTCTTTCTTCTCCTGTCAGTATCCATATATGGAATTAGTCACAAAGCATTTCACACTCTAGACATCCTCCACCGATGGAGCCTCTTTTCATGTTTCCAGCCGGCTCTGGAAATTGATCCCTGCCGACTCACTACCTGCCCAGCTATTTAATGGAATCCGCTCATCTCTCAGACCAACTGGGTCTTTCATCTCCTGCCAGCATCTCTGAAGACAGAACAAAGACCCGACTCTCTGTCTCTTTAAGGACATTGTACCTCCTAAAGACTCTCCATCCATGAGAGCAAAGCGAACAATGCAGGTAGAGGCCACAGGTTTTGCTGAATACACCTGAGGATGTGTTAGCTCAGGCTGAAAAGGATGACAGGGAGGTCTTCCTTAGTTCACAGCTCTCTTTCCCTGATTCCCATGAATGGCGTTTGCTAAACCCCTCCTGTAAGGTAAAGGTAAAGGGACCCCTGACCATTAGGTCCAGTTGTGACCGACTCTGGGGTTGCGGCGCTCATCTCGCTTTACTGGCCGAGGGAGCCGGCGTACAGTCTAAGTCATGTGGCCAGCATGACTAAGCCGCTTCTGGCGAACCAGAGAAGTGCACGGAAATGCTGTTTACCTTCCCGCTGGAGCAGTACCTATTTATCTACTTGCACTTTGACGTGCTTTCGAACTGCTAGGTTGGCAGGAGAAGGACCGAGCAACGGGAGCTCACCCTGTCGCAGGGATTCGAAACACCGACCTTCTGATTGGCAAGTCCTAGCCTCTGTGGTTTAATCCACAGCGCCACCCACATCCCTTTTAACCCCTCCTGTACTGGACAGCAAACCCACCACAGCATTTGTTGAATAGGGGGCTTCCCCCATCACAAATCTGCCATTGCCCTCCTAACACACCCTAGAAATTGGCATGTTTCTTGTATGTCAGGTGCCGGGTACCTTTGACCCTCCAGAGACTGCTGAACTATAACTCCCATCAGCCCCAGAAAGCATGACCAAATGTCAGGGATGATGAGACTTGTAGCTTCCCAATACCCCAAAGACTCTCGTTGACATGTTACCGTTTAATGTATGTGTTTGTATTCTTTACAAATTATTTTTATTAAGTTTTCACATTACATTGGTACCTCAGGTTAAGTACTTAATTCGTTCCGGAGGTCCGTACTTAACCTGAAACTGTTCTTAACCTGAAGCACCACTTTAGCTAATCGGGCCTCCTGCTGCCGTCGCGCCGCCGGAGCCCAATTTCTGCTCTTATCCTGAAGCAAAGTTCTTAACCTGAAGCACTATTTCTGGGTTAGCGGAGTCTGTAACCTGAAGCGTATGTAACCTGAAGCATATGTAACCTGAGGTACCACTGTATAAAGAAAAGGGATAACATATAAAGAGGAAAAAAGAAGAAATATCAATAATATACAGCATCATTGCAGGCAGGAAAATAAAATTATTACAATACATCCCTGTGTAAACAATTAAACTGTCAAACTTAAATGTCCATGTCCACGTGCAGGCTTCACAGAGGAATAGAAAGAACTATAATAACATTACTTTCTGTGATCTCTTTTCCCAGTTTGTCTTAATAAATGTGAAGGTATAGTCAGTCAGGTGTGTGATTTTATATATCTCATACACCTGGCTGAGTATATTTTCACAGACTGCGCAGCTGCCTGACCATGTGCTTCCTCATTTGTAAATGAATTAAAATTATACCATGTTGAAACAAAAACATTTAAAAAACACAAATACAAAGTATTCAAAAAGAAAAAGAACAACATCTGGAAGGCCAAAGGAGACCCCTGGTCCCTCTCACAGAACTACAGTTCCCAGAGTTACTTGCAAAGAGGGAGTAATGGGTAAACTAGTCTGAGAATTGTAGCTTGGGGTGGAGAAAAGAGAAAAGACCATCAACAAACTACAGCTCCCAGAATTCTTGCGGTGGAGAGCCATGGCCTTAGATCAACTCGCAGCAAGCAGCAAGCCATCTTAAAATGCACGCGTCCAAAAGATAACAATAATTATTTCTCCTCTCTTTTTTTGTCCTTCTCTGAAACCTTTTACGGCACGATTTCCAGTCCTCTCCGTGGTCCACTCGCCGAGACACAATTAATAATTCACCATCGCGCTATGAATAATGAAAGCTTTGCCTCGACTATTTGTCATGTCATCCAGCCCGGACCGCTTCTGATCGACAGTCTTGTTTGTTGTACACAGACGCAACTCGCGCTGCTCCATAGGAAAACAAGCTTCCTGTCCATCAATCCCTGGGTGGCGGGTTCTTCCTGCTGCAGTTTCTTCATGCAGATTCGCATTGGGAAAGCATAAGGCTCATTTTGTGCACATTCCCTTAAGCTCAGGCTGGCTGGTAGAGATCAAAGGTTGCATTGCTCGTGCGATGTTAAATGCACAACAAGCTGCTGAAAAGGAGGCAGAGAGGGCATTAAGTGATCACCTGCCACGATCACAGTTTCTAACATTTCCCGTCTTCTCTATAACATTGCATTTTGGCACACTAAGCAAAGTCTCCCACTCCTATCAGAGAAACTCTCTATACAGTGGTACCTCGGGTTAATTCGTTCAGGAGGTCCGTTCTTAACCTGAAGCTGTTCTTAACCTAAAGCACCACTTTGGCTAATGGAGCCTCCTGCTGCTGCCGCGCCGCTGGAGCACACTTTCTGTTCTCATCCTGAAGCAAAGTTCTTAACCCGTCGGCTGGGTGAGGACTGCAGGGCCTGCTCCCTTCCAGGGCCTTTTCCAACTGGCCCAGGGGGCGTGGCCCAGGCCCTCTCTCCCAGCTATAAAGGGACTCCTGCTGCGGGGAAGCCTCAGACCATCGGCTGGGTGAGGACTGCAGGGCCTGCTCCCTTCCAGGGCCTTTTCCAACTGGCCCAGGGGGCGTGGCCCAGGCCCTTATTTGGAACAAACTTTTGGGGAAGTGTTCTGCCATTGCTTCCCTGTTCCAGGTGGTTAATGTGCTTTAAAATGTCCTCAAGCAGTCGGTGGCAATTTAAATCATTCGGTCCCTCCTTTTTATTCCTTTTTTTCCTTTGTTGGGGGTGGGTGGGTGGGATGGATAGTTGGTTGGGGATTAATTTTAGTATACTTGTTCTGTTCCTTTTTGTTGTTGTTGTTTTATTGGTTCTGTATAGTTTGTGTTTTGTTTTTAAGGGGCGGGATCAGGGCTGCCTGGGAGTGGCTCCCCAGCCAACACGATGGCTGGGACAAGTTCCACGGGGGGGGGGGAGCACTGGGACATCCGATCTCTGTGATCATGGGCAGGAGGCGGAGTTACGCTAAGACCAGACCATGTCATTACTGAGGAGGCAGGTTTAGTCGTTGTTTGAAGACTATCCCTGCCTCCGGGTCTGGCCTTGACCGGATGGATACTGGAATCAACAGGGGAAACCCACATGACCTGAAAGTGTTGCTGTGCAATGCCAGGTCAATGATGAATAAAACCACTGCCATCCACGACTTGATTGTGGATGGATGATTTGACCTGGCATGTGTGACAGAGACCTGGTTGGAGGAAGCAGATAGGCCTGTCCTTGCCGCTGCTTGTCCACCAGGTTTCTCTTACGCACAGCAACCCAGGTCATGTGGGTGGGGAGGGGGGGTTGCAGTGATTTTTAGGAAGTCACTAGCTTGCACCAGGCGTCCTGCTGGGAAGATCCAGTTCTCTGAGTGCATGTTCTGGAAGTTGGGCAATAGGGGCAGTACAGGATTCCTTTTGGTGTACTGACCTCCCCGCTGCACCAAGGATTCCCTGTCCGAGTTGCTTCAGGTCGTGGCGGATTTTCTCCTGGAGACACCTAGTTTGGTTGTCCTAGGGGATTTTAACATCCATGCCGACACGACCTTACAAGGCGCTGCTCGGGACTTCGTGGAAAGCATGGCCTCCATGGGGCTGTCCCTGAATAAGTTTGGCCCAACTCATAGTCATGGACATGCCTTAGACCTGGTGTTCACCTCTAGTGACGTGGGTGATCTGACACTAAGTAAAAGTGAAACAAAAGAAGTGCCATGGTCAGATCACTTCCTGGTGCAACTGGACTTCTCTGTGACCCTTCCCCTCTGCAGGGAGGTGGGACCAATTTGGATGGTCCGCCCCTGCCACTTAATGGATCCAAATGGTTTCCAGAGAGTGGTAAGGGATGCTTTAGCCCATGTTGATGGCCTTTCAGCTGATTCCCTGGTGGCCCGCTGGAATGCGGAGTTAACCAGGGCTAGCGACTGTCTGGCTCTGAAGCGCCCTCTCCGATTGCATGGAGCCTGGACAGCCCCGTGGTTTTCTTCGGAGCTGAGGGTGATGAAACAATCGCTGAGACGGCTAGAGCGTTGGTGGCAGAAAATTCACTCCGAATCTGACCGGACACAGATTAGAGCTCAACGTCGAGCCTACCAAGTGGCGATAGCGACGGCGAAGAAGACTTTCTTCGCCGCCTCTATTGCATCTGCAGAAAATAGTAGCAGGAGACTCTTTCAGGTGGTTCGCAATTTAACGGAACCACGTTTACCACCAGGGCCTTGTAAAGACCCCAAGATCTCCTGCAATGATTTTGCTAAGTTTTTTGCAGATAAAATCACTCATATTCGGAAGGAGCTAGACACCACCGTGGGAGCAGGGCCGGGGCGGGAGAGTGCCAGAGCTCTGTCTGGTCAAGTTGCATGGAATCAATTTCAATCCGTTACCCCCGAGGATGTGGACAGGCTGCTTGGACGCATGAAACCAACCACCTGTCTCCTTGATCCTTGCCCATCCTGGCTAATAAAAGCAAGCCGGGAAGGGCTGGGCGATGGGCTCTGCGGGGTGGTGAATGCTTCCCTCTGTGAGGGAACATTCCCAGATCCGCTGGAAGAGGCGGTCATTAAACCGCTTCTTAAAAAAACATCTTTAGACCCGGCCAGTATGGCCAACTATCGCCCACTCTCAAATCTTCCATTCTTGGGCAAGGTGATTGAGCGCTTGGTTGCTGAACAACTCCAGGCACGCCTGGAGGATGCGGACCATTTGGATCCCTTCCAATCGGGATTCAGGCCTCACCATGGGACTGAAACTGCCTTGGTCGCGCTAGTTGATGATCTCCGGCGAGCTAGGGACAAAGGTGAGAGTTGTTTCCTGGTTCTGCTGGATCTCTCAGTGGCCTTTGATACAATCGACCATAACATCCTTCTGGACCGTCTAGAGGGGCTGGGAGCTGGGGGCACTGTTATACAGTGGTTTCGCTCCTTCCTCCTGGGCCGTGTTCAGAAAGTGGTGGTGGGGGATGAGTGTTCAGACCCCTGGGCCCTCACTTGTGGGGTGCCTCAGGGCTCCGTCCTCTCCCCCATGCTATTTAACATCTATATGAAGCCGCTGGGAGAGATCATCAGGGGGTTTGGACTGGGTGTCCATCAATATGCAGATGATACCCAGCTCTACCTCTCTTTCAAATCAGAACCAGTGAAGGCGGTGAAGGTCCTGTGTGAGTGCCTGGAGGCGGTTGGAGGATGGATGGCGGCTAATGGATTGAAGCTGAATCCTGACAAGACAGAAGTACTGTTTTGGGGGGACAGGGGGCGGGCTGGTGTGGAGGACTCCCTGGTCCTGAATAGGGTAACTGTGCCCCTGAAGGACCAGGTGCGCAGCCTGGGAGTCATTTTGGACTCACAGCTGTCCATGGAGGTGCAGGTCAATTCTGTATCCAGGGCAGCTGTCTACCAACTCCACCTGGTACGCAGGCTGAGACCCTACCTGCCCGCGGACTGTCTCGCCAGAGTGGTACATGCTCTGGTTATCTCCCGCTTGGACTACTGCAATGCGCTCTACGTGGGGCTACCTTTGAAGGTGACTCGGAAACTACAACTAATCCAGAATGCGGCAGCTAGACTGGCGACTGGGGGCGGCTGCCGAGACCACATAACACCAGTCTTGAAAGACCTACATTGGCTCCCAGTACGTTTCGGAGCACAATTCAAAGTGCTGGTGTTGACCTTTAAAGCCCTAAACGGCCTCGGCCCAGTATACCTGAAGGAGCGTCTCCACCCCCATTGTTCTGCCCGGACGCTGAGGTCCAGCGCCGAGGGCCTTCTAGCGGTTCCCTCATTACGAGAAGCAAAGCTACAGGGAACCAGGCAGAGGGCCTTCTTGGTAGTGGCGCCCGCCCTGTGGAACGCCCTCCCATCAGATGTCAAAGCGATAAATAACTACCTGACATTTAGAAGACATCTTAAGGCAGCCCTGTTCAGGGAAGTTTTTAATCTGTGATATTTTACTGTATTTTTGGTTTCTATGGAAGCCGCCCAGATTGGCTGGGGAAACCCAGCCAGATGGGCGGGGTACAAATAATAAATTATTATTATTATTATTATTATTAACCTGAGGTACTATTTCTGGGTTAGCGGAGTCTGTAACCTGAAGCGTATGAGGTACCACTGTATATTCATGGCTTCAGAGTCTTGTCTGGGTGCAGACCCTCCAAGCGTCCCTATTTTCCAGGGACGACCCTGATTTAGAGAAGCTGTCTCAATTTCTGATTTGATCCTGGAATGTCCAGCTTTTCTTTAGAATGTCCCTATTTTCATTGGAGAAATGTTGGTGTGTGTGGAGTTATCCGACCCTTGAGCCATCTGAAGGCAATCCTTCAGTATAGGGAATTTTTTTAAAAAATAATAATAATGTTTTATTATGTATATGTGTGTGTGTGTGTGTGTGTGTGTGTGTATGCTAGAAGCTTAGTTGGTCTCTAAGGTGCTACTGGAAGGATTTTTTTATTTTGTTGTGAGTAGAATGTGTCCTTTTATTTAAAATGCATCTCTGGGTTATTTGTGGGGCATGTGAATTCCTTCCTTCCTTTTTTTTCAAATTATAGTCTGCCCCCCCCAAGGTCTGAGGGACAGTGGACTGGCCCCCTGGACTGGCCCCCTCCTGAAAAAGTTTGCTGACCCCTGGACCCAGCCAATAAAGAATCACAGAGTGAACATAATGGAATCTCAAGTTTCTGTGCGATCCTGGCCAATCAGGAATCGCAAACTGAACATGATAAACTCACAGTGCTACAGATATGAGAGTATCACTGAAGGCATGTGCTACCAAACAGAGACAGAAAGGAAGCCGGAATAATACAAACAAATAGGCAAAGATTTCTCAAGGAACGTCACAAAGCTGTTTTTAAAAGCAGGTGGTTTTTGACACTGTCAAAAAACATTCATGAAAAACTGTTTCAACTCATCCCTAGTTCTAATTATACAAAATGCTTCTTTTTATCACCATATGGACTTGACAAGTGTATAGAAGTTAATTTCAAAAAGTAGATAAGGAGACGTTTGCTGCTGGGTGTATGTGTGTGTTTGCGTGTCTGCTTTAATTACAAGCAATAAAAAGACCACAGGAGCTTTTTTTCCTCTTCAAACAAGGTGCAGCAACATGTAACAGTCAGGTTCCGTTGCACTGTATCACCAGCAAGCTATGTAAATAAAACTTGTGTCTTAGAATCTTGTGTCTTAGAATTTAAGGACACAACCCGATGTTTTAGAGAGAAAATTGGTGAATCACTGGCCAACAGGCCAGGTCTGGAACCTCAAGCATTTTTGTTTGGCTCCCTAGACACCAACACCTGGATAGAACAGTAACCTCCCTACTCCCTTGTAGTTTTGAGCAAAGCGTGTTCTCCTTAAATGAGAGCACGTGTTGCGGTGGGGTCCGCTGAGTCACCCGTCTGTTGCAAGGTAGGGTGATAAAATATCACCCTGGCATTTAATTGGTTGGATGTGTTGCTGGGGGAATTTACTTGTTGCAAATTTGGTGGGAGGGACCGAATGGTTTAAATTCTCAGAACGCAGCTTGGTGCTTTCTCTTTCGCTGCGTGAGCCTGATCACCCGCCCACCCGCCCTCAGTTTGGAGATTTTGCTTGACCTTGCTATGCCTATCATGGGGTCGTCTGCCGTTGGGGCAGGGGCCTGGTAGGAATTTTGTCCATCTGGCCGATTGGCTGGGCCATTTGGTTTTTGCCTACTGCGTAGTAAATTGTCACAACTTGAAAGGTTGGCAGTTAGGCATTGGTTATCAATTGGTTGGAAGAGGGGTAAGGATTGGCTGTGCCTGCCCCTCCAATGCCGCTGCGGAAGGGAATTCCGTTAAAGGAATCCTGGGGCTTGCCACGATTTCGTCCGAATCCCTGGAGAGGGACTAGGGCCAACAAGCCCCAGGAAGCATGCGGGTCAGCGCTGAGGGCCTGTGACTCAGCTCCTTTGCTCCCCAATATTTGTTTTCTCTTACTGGCATTTGACGGAGTTCGGATGTCAGTTCTGTCCCCAGGTGGGGGGGGGACAGATAGTCTTAACCAATGCCTAAGCAACCACTCAGAGCTATGTATTTTAATAAAGTTGTGGCCAAAATTATGCCAAAAACCTTAAACAAAAATTATGTGTGAGTTGTGATTTATTTGAGGGGTGGTTTGGGGACCTCGACACGCAACTGGAATTCAAAAGCATTCTGCCTCTGACAACAGCATGCTAATGATTGAAGATCATAACAGTAAACCTTAGTCACAGGACTAAACTAAGCAGAGGTTAAGCAGAGTCTGTTAAGTCTAAATAAAAAAAATTCCTTCCAGTAGCACCTTAAAGACCAACTAAGTTAACCAACTCTGTTAAGTCTGTTAAGCAGAGGTTGGGTAGCCATCTGTCATGTATGATCAAGTTGAGATTCCTGCATTGCAGGGGGTTGGAGTGGATCCCCCCCCCCCCAGGATCCCTTCCAACGCTACAGTTCTGCGACACCACACCTGGAATACTGTGCCCAGTTCTGGGCACCACAATTTAAGAAGGATCTTGCCAAGCTGGAATGAGTGCAGAGCAGGGCAACGAAGGCAATCAAGGGTCTGGAAACATTTTTAAATTGTTGATCCAAAGCCTTCCGTATTGTTAAAACAGGCAATCCCTTCATAAAATCTGTGAAGAGGGCCCTGCGTAATAAGTACAGGAACACAGAGCAGAGATATAAAGCTTGATAATGCACTGTCCAATTATCTTTTGATATGCAAAGGAAAAGCAAGGTTTTTGCAGATTTCACTGTTTGCCATCGCTGCAGTGGTGACACAACTTCCCAAGGTGGACATGTAACCTTCCTCAAAACCTGAGGTTAACAGGCTGAGCGAGGAGAGCGCTCTGCAGTTGCTAACATCTTCTGGGAGCTGTAGTTTGTTAAGGGTGCTGAGAGTTGTCAGGAGACCCCCAACCTCCTTCACAGAACTACAGTTCCCAGAGTGGTATAACAATTGAACCCTCTTCCCAGGGAACTCTATGAGGCAAACAGCAGCCTTCTTACAACTCCCAGCACCCTTAACAAACAAACTTCAGCTCCCAGGATTCTGTGGAGTAAGCCATGGTTGTTTAAAGTGGCATGATGATGCTTAAAACATATACAGTGGTACCTCGGGTTAAGTACTTAATTCGTTCCGGAGGTCCGTTCTTAACCTGAAACTGTTCTTAACCTGAAGCACCCCTTTAGCTAATGGGGCCTTCCACTGCCGCCACTGCACCACCGCTGCGTGATTTCTGTTCTCATCCTGAAGCAAAGTTCTTAACCCAAGGTACTATTTCTGGGTTAGCAAAGTCTGTAACCTGAAGCACCTGTAACCTGAAGCGTATGTAACCCAAGGTACCACTGTAGTCTGAATGTGGCCTGTGTCTACATAAAACCTCCATTGGGAAATAACAAGGCTGGACCCATCATCCTCCATTCCTTCTCCCTAGCCTGTTGCTGCCATCCCTGCTTATCAGTCATGCCCAGTTAAGGCTTCAACTGCCTCTTATTTATCAAGGCCCCAACAATATTCCAGTGAAGGAAAAAAGGAGGAGAAATCAACCCCAGTTCTCAACCCCTGAAATTATTATTATTATTATTATTATTATTATTATTATTATCATCATCATCATCATTTTGTTTCTGATATCATTTCCAATCGTATTTCAGCCTCACACACACACAAAATGGCATTTGCCTCAAAGTGACTTATTTGAATTTTCATAAAATAAAATAAATGAAAATGAGTAATCCATAATGATGATAATTTGACTTATGGTATATGCTTTCTAGTTCAGTTGGGTTTCCTGTATTGATTTTTGAGCTGCAGAATTAATGAATTATTATTATTTTTCATGCAGCAGGCCCCCTTTGGGAATTTCAAGCTCTCGGAATTAATTATTGAATTAAGGTTGTTGGAGGCAAACACAACACATTTCCTCCTTGACTGCTGGTCGGAATTCCAGCTGAGCCTTACTTCTGTTTACGATATTCAGATTTTAAAATAAAATACATACCGTATTTTTCGCTCAATAACACGCACCCGACCATAACACGCACGTATCTTTTAGAGGAGGAAAATCCGTAGGCATGCCACCCGTAGGCATTCCCTCCATAACACGCACAGACATTTCCCCTTACTTTCTAGGAGGAAAAAAGTGAGTGTTATGGTGCAAAAAATACGGTATATTGAGAGCATGATTCAGCAGCTTGATAATTTTTTTATTAATTAAACGTTTCATGAATATGCATCCTCATCTATATACAATCTCCAGAATTTTCATCTGAGATCACCATAATCCTGGCCCAGTGGTTTGGAGGAAATGTCACCATTGAGAAAAACAAACCATGATTGGCAGTGGAGAGGGGGTGTTGCTTTTACCATTTCTTGCTTTGTGTTAGCTTTATCCTCCATGGATTTCTCCAATCTTCCTTAAAGCAATAAAAGTTGGAAGTCATAGTTCCATAGTTTAACTATGGGCTGAGCAAAGAAGTATTTTATTTCAATAGTCCTGAATCTTCCAACATTCAGCTACACTGGATGTTCACAAATTCATGTGTGAGGGGAGAAGGAGGAAAACTATTCTCTGTCCCCTTTCTCCATGCCATGAATAATACAAATAATTAGGTGGTTGTTTTGGTTGTGGTGGTGGTGGTGGTTGTTGTTGTTGTTTATATGCCATCCATCTGACTGGGTTGCCCTAGCCACTCTGGGCAGCTCCCAACAAAAAATAATAAAATACAACACAACATCACACACTAATAACCTCCCTGAACAGGGCTGCCTTCAGATGTCTTTTAAAAATCACAAAGCCCTTTATCCGTTTGACATCTGGTGGGAGGGTGTTCCACAGGGCGGGTGCCACTACCTGGGCTTTAAATGTCAACACCAACACTTTGAATTGTGCTCGGAAACGGACTGGGAGCCAGTGTAGATCCTTTAGCACCAGTGTCATATGGTCCTGGTGGCTGTTTCCACTCGCCAGTCTAGCTGCCGCATTCTGGATTGGTTGCAGTTTCCGTCCTCAGTCACCATCAAAGGTAGTCCCACATAGAGTGCATTGCAGTCTTCCAAGCAGGAGATAACCAGAGCATGTACCACCCTGGTGAGACAATGTGCAGGCAGGTAGGGTCTCAGCTGGCGTTCCAGATGGAGCTGATAGACAGCTGCCCTGGACAAAGAACTGACCTGTGCCTCCATGGACAGCTGTGAGTCCAAAATAACTCCCAGACTGCGCACCTGGTCCTTTATAATTGAAATATACTCGGAGTCGAGAGCGGATTTCATGCTCTTTATTCAGCTCATAGTGGTGAGGAGAAATGGAAGTTCCCCCAGAATGTCTGCTTTATATACATTATTTACACAATGGGCCCCATGTGATTGGCTAATTCCGGGATTCACCTGTAGGCCAATCAGGTTGCGGATTCCCTTCCACCTGGAGCTGCATTGGGTGGCTCCTGTGGACCAATCAGACTGCTGCATTCTGGATCCTATTGTTCTAGGACCAATCAGACTGCTGCATTCTGGATCCTATTGTTCTAGGACCAATCAGACTGCTGCATTTTGGATCCTATTCAACTCATTACATAACAATAATTTTATAAACTTCTTCCATGTCGCTGACCTTTTCTCTAAGCTAAAAAGTTATCCCACACTTTCCACTGCATTTCCATAGCGCTTTCCTTCTCTGGGGGAAGCCATTCTGTTGTGCAATGCCTTCCAACCAGCTATCATTCTGCAACCCGCAACTGCCGGGATGCAATGGAATCCCATCCAAAAAATGCCAACTTTTTCCTTTAAACTTCCCTTTGAACAAAATCAGTTGCTTTCCAATTTGCTGGGGAGAAAATATTTCATTAGGAATTTGTACACTAGTTGAACTATTTTCTAATTCGATCATGGCTGAAACAACATGTCTCTTTGGTTAATTCACTGTCTCTTCTCCAGTCCATCATGATTAGATGTCATCGAACCTAGGGTTTTACTTTTTTCACAGATGTCAAAGAAGAGGAAGAAGTCTGAATATAGGTCATTATTTTGTCTCTGGGTGAAAAGCTTGATTTGACACTTGTTTTGACTAACCTCCACACTCTAATGCTTTGGGGCAGTAATAACTTGCATTAATAGCCTCTTTCCGCCGAAGTGGAGTTAAGTCCATTTATAACTACCATGATTAAATTGCTTGTCATAGCTTGGAACAGTGGAGTAGGTTGTTGTTGTGCTGAAAACATGAGGTGAATATAATTTTCACTTACTTAGCTGGGAAGGCAATTTGCATGGGTGATTAGAAATTATGATGGATGTCCCCATTTCATAGGAAAGATTATGGTGACATGTACATAGACTTGGGTTTAGAAACAGTTTCATGCCTGAGGTGCATCCAGAGAGGACCCAGAATCCATTCGGTGTCCCTCTTTGAAACAAACAAAGAACTGGTGATACAATTGTGACATTTCAGACCAGTTGTTCTGGGACACCACAAGGAAGCTGATATCAGTATGAAGCCATGTGTATTTAACATCCCATGACCTTTCTTGATCTATGTAGAGGGATGTTTATGTTTTAAGAATGGTTAGATGTTTTACGACTCTTTGTGTGCTTTGTCTATAATACCCTTGTTCCAATTCTCCTTGTGGCAGATTTCTTCTCAGCTAGATACCAACCATGTTAGGTTGAGCTCCTCCCTATTGCAACAGCTACAATAAATCCTGGGTCCCTCCTGTATATGGGAATTTCCTTGGTTCTGTGGTATATTTAAAAGGTGTTCCCTCACCTGGGTAACGAACAAAGTGGAGCAGAAGTAAATTCTCACCACACCTTCATTCCACCACAGAGGGTGAGATCCAACTGCTGCAATTGTACTTACAGAAGAGCTTTTGGTCTAGTGAAGGTATCTGCTACTGGAAATGGAAAGGAGGTGATTTTGCCAGCTCCCCTTTTTCTCTCGCAACCCCCACCATCCTCACCTTAGAATTCTCTATATGGTCCACAGAGACAACGTTAAAGATAATAAAACAGTAAAAACATCATGATAAAAAAGAGGAATTCAGAAATAACAGGTCTGTGCTTTCATCAGCAATGTCACACAGGCAACAGCAAAGTTCATGGGATCTATCATTCCACATTATCTCAGAACCAGTGAGGGCAAGTGAGATGGAGAGCAAGGGCAAGTAGGACAGAACAGATGAGTCAACAGACTTTCAAAAAGGAGAGGCACTTCTGAAAACATTCGTGAAAAAGCTATAATATTGGTTTACTCACTCACATAGTAACTCCCATGAATAGAGCAAAAGAGCAACCTAAGGGCAGAAATTGGGTTGTGACGTAAAAGACTGGCTGGGATAATAATAGCTTTGAAGACAGCCATGAAAACCTTATTATTAAAAATCCTATATTTTAAATCACCATAATATTTCCCTCTCCTTAGCCACAGCTCTAGATCAATAGCCTCTTAGAATACACACCCCATGAAATGCTTTGTACAGGAGTCATAACAGTCTTCATATGCAATGTAACAAAAGGTTTCCAAAACCACTTTTAAACAGCCGAGATTGAATGTTAGAGCTGGGGTCAGTTCAGTTGCTCGCAGCTTTGGAAATGGGTAAATATGAAATGAATGGTTGTTTTTAATATATAAAAAAGCCCCTCTATCCTATCACTGTTGCCGGCACTCCAGAATAACTGGATTCATTGCTGGAGATTTAGGTGAAGACTTTGGGTAGGGGTGTATACCAGATTTCAAACAAATAAATCAAAGGCACTGGCCGAGGTTTAACAAAGGCGACCTGGAAATAATCCAGACATTTCAGAAGATTTCTGAACACCCATTCAAATATTTCAGTAGGTCTGTGTTGTAGTCAGAGAGCCTAGAATCCTTTGGAATAAGCTCCAGAATGCAGAATAAGATTGATAGAGGGTCATAGAGTAGCAGGGGCATCAAGAGTGGCAGGACGAGAATGCCCTGGTAGAGGACACTAGTGGCTACTGGGAGGCAGGAGACCTCAGAAGACCTCAGCAATCCCATGGAACACTGGGACGAGCTGCTGGACAAGAGGCCAGCAGGAGAGCCACAAGTCATCATACAATACCTGGAGGTCACACAGCCCTCCAACACAGTGGGAGCTAGGACCCTAGAGGAACAGGACATCCCTGCTGTCTCTGAGGGCCAAGGGCTTTGTAAGAAGGGGAGCTGGGGCATTCATGGTTGCCACCACTTCCCAGAGTGGATGCTTGCTTGATGTGAGAGTAGTGGGGAAGAGGACCATGGAGGTCGGAGATCGACAGAGGCGCAATGGCTGATGGGTGGCGAAGGCAGGGGGAACTCACAGGGTATCAACCTTGCTGGTGCCTTGGGGACATCAAGGCAGAGGTCTACAGCACAACTAGCTGGTGAACTGGACTCACCAGCCCAGTGTAGGACTGGGATCTCTCCAGAGTCAGCACGGATGTGGCACGCTTGCCTCAGCACTGAACACCAACCAGAACATAGATGTAGAGTTTAATGTTGAGTTTTCATCCCTTCATCAAGCAAAGATCAGACTCCTATACTTGTGGGTCCCTCCCAAACCTGTAATCCTGTCTCTGTTAGGTTAGAAGCTATAAGAGGAAACTGGCTGAACCAGGCAAACCAGTTCCTTTGTTAAGGCAATGGGCTTAGCTAGCCAGTTAAGTACTTCCATTTACAAGTCTGAAGAATGAACTCTGTTGTCATAGAGAGAAATGGGTGTGTCTTTTCCTACCTTACCGGGCTGGATGCTACGTCATGGATACATACATCATGAGACCTGCGGGTATAGGCGATATATTCATTCAATAAATAATAATGATAATAATTATTTGTATGCCACTTTTCTGTAGTTGAAAGCCATTCTCAAGGCGGCTTACAACCTAAAAAATACATAATTACAAATGTAACAAAAGCTGTCATAAACGCACCAAAAAGGACACAACCAAATTGAACAAACTCCACATAAATTATAATAAAGATGCATAATATTGATATTGAAATATACTCAGAGTCGAGTGTGGATTTCATGCTCTTTATTCAGCTCATAGTAGTGAGGAATGAAAATTCCCCCCAAATATCTTCTTTATATACATTATTTAGACAATGGGCGGCACGTGATTGGCTAATTCTGGGATTCTCCCGTAGGCCAATCGGGTTGCGGATTCACTTCCACCTGGAGCTGGATTGGGTGGCTCCTGCAGACCAATCATACTGCTGCATTGTTCTAGGACCAATCCGACTGCTGCATTCTGAATCCTAATGTTCTAGGACCAATCCAACTGCTGCATTTTGGATCCTATTGTTCTAGGACCAATCAGACTGCTACATTTTGGATCCTATTCAACTCAGTACATAACAAATATCAAGAACAGCAACAAAAACCCAAAGCAATACCCCACCCCAAAGTTGCCACAGCTTCTGTAGCTGGAGTTAGTCAGGGCCCCACCTTCCCATACCAGTTAGAAAAATGGCCTGCAAGGCATGGAGCAGGTCTTGCAGGACTCACAGCCAAGATGGTCGTCCTAGTATGAAGAATAAGTCAGAAGGTCAAGGGGAGTTTCCAATGGGCATCAGTCTGAGGATCATGAGAACAGAGTGCTGCTTAACTAGGTGGGGCTTATGCAGCAGACCATGATTTTTAGTGGTCTTATCAGAAAAATATTGATTGGTTGGCCACCTTATTAATCTCAGATAGCCACCCACTCTCTCTCATTGAAGCCTTTCACAAATAATTACACTGCAATCTCTGCTCAGAAATCCTCACTTTCTTAGCTGCAGGTCAAAAGCAGGCATTTTAAAAGAACGTATTTGCTTGGACCCAAAAAGTTTAACATTCCTCCCAATGCATTGTCCCTCCAGCTATTAATTTCTTGTCTGAAAGGTTTTCGGTGGGATTGAAAGCTTCTGTCATTAAGTGTGAGGCCATTACTCTGACCTCTATTTTGTCTTGGTTAACCTTATATTCTGAACAATAGCCCTTGCTCAAGGCAACCTCTTATTTTCCAAGTTTCTCAAGATTGGGATTTTAGCAGGACTTGGGAAGTGTCAAGGCTATTTTTCAGCACTCGAGACTCTATTCAATAAAACATTATCTCCAGGATTTCTATTTTCCCTTCTTTCTGCATTCAGTTGCTTAGTTGATGCCCCAAAATGTATATTATTTAGTGTAATAGTTTCCTCTGGGCGGACCAGGGCAGGCCTTACTTTTTCCTGTAATAAGAGAGGCAGCATTATATTGGGATGACTATATATTCAGACACAGAATCATAACTGAGGAGTGTTATGATAAAAGAGGAAGGGCTTTTACAGTGGTGGCCCCATAGCTTCGGAATGCATTCAATTAGGGCAAGGAAATTCAGGCCCAGAGGTGAAATATGGCTCTCCAGACCTCTCCATCTCACAGTTGGGACTCTTCCACACCAGCCCACATGGTTTTCCATGCCCTATATAATTCCCACAACAATCTTGTGGTGTAGGTTAGGCTGAGACAGAGTGAGAAGCCCAAGGTCACCCACAATATGGCTGTTGATTTGAACTTGGGTCTCCCAGGTCTCTATCCAAGATTTTAACTGCTACATCACATTGATTCTGAAGGCTGTGCAGCCCAGATTTATACTCCAAATGTAAAAACCAAGCAAGGAAACAAAGTGGAAAGTGGAAAAAAAAATTGAAAAAAAAATTCACAGAAATGGACTCCCATATTTGCCACCAATGACTGGGGTGGTGAATTTTCATGTTTAGTGGATGTTGCTTCTGTAAATGGTGGTGTTGCTCTAAACTCTGTTTAGCGGTTATACTTTTTTCATTGTGTGTTTTCATATTTCAGGGCAGGGGTAGACAATGCGGTACCCTCCAGATCCTGTTGCACTACAACAGTGTGACGCGGCAGCTAAAAAAGCCAATGCAATTCTGGGCTGCATCAATAGGAGTATAGCATCTAGATCAAGGGAAGTAATAGTGCCACTGTATTCTGCTCTGGTCAGACCTCACCTGGAGTACTGTGTCCAGTTCTGGGCACCACAGTTCAAGAAGGACACTGACAAACTGGAACGTGTCCAGAGGAGGGCAACCAAAATGGCCAAAGGCCTGGAAACGATGCCTTATGAGGAACGGCTAAGGGAGCTGGGCATGTTTAGCCTGGAGAAGAGGAGGTTAAGGGGTGATATGATAGCCATGTTCGAATATATAAAAGGATGTCACATAGAGGAGGGAGAAAGGTTGTTTTCTGCTGCTCCAGAGAAGCGGACACGGAGCAATGGATCCAAACTACAAGAAAGAAGATTCCACCTAAACATTAGGAAGAACCTCCTGACAGTAAGAGCTGTTCGACAGTGGAATTTGCTGCCCAGGAGTGTGGTGGAGTCTCCTCCTTTGGAGGTCTTTAAGCAGAGGCTTGACAACCATATGTCAGGAGTGCTCTGATGGTGTTTCCTGCTTGGCAGGGGGTTGGACTCGATGGCCCTTGTGGTCTCTTCCAACTCTATGATTCTATGATTCTATAAACATCCTCATCCGCCCAGCATTGATCATGCAGGCTGGGGTTGGTGATATTTGTAGTACAACATGCCAAAAGCACCTTGTTGACTACCTGTGTTTTAGGAACACAGGAACCTGCCAATAAACTGTGGATCTGTGGCTATTTTGCCACAGCCATCTAGCTTGGTACTACTGCTAGTATAACTGACTAATAATAATATTTATTTATTTATACCCCGCGAATCTGGCTGAGTTTCCCCAGCCACTCTGGGCGGCTCCCAACAAAGTATTAAAAACACAGCAAAACATCAACCATTAAAAACTTCCCTAAACAGGGCTGCCTTCTGATGTCTTCTAAAAGACAGATAGTTGTTTATTTCACCTGACTCTCCAGGCAGGACTCTTTCCTAGCAGCCTGTCTAGAGATGTTGGTGACTCCTTTAGATACAGGGCAAGTGTCCTACCACTCAGCTACATCCAAGGAGGCCAAAGAACAGGATCAGAAATTGCCCATGTTGGCTTATTTGTTCCCTACCCAGAGCAGAAATCAATGCAGTGAATATGGTGGATATTGCTGTTGCTTTGCCTGCAAACAATATGTAATAATAGATTGTGTTCTCCCTCCCCTTTGCATTCAAATGAATGGAGTGGAATGATGGAATGACAATAGAATAGAATAGAATAGAATAGAATAGAATAGAATAGAATAGAATAATAATAATAATAATAATAATAATAATAATAATAATAATAATAATAATTTTATTATTAAAACCCCGCCCATCTGGCTAGGTTTCCCCAGCCACTCTGGGCGGCTTCCAACTGAATATTAAAAACAATACAGCACCAGACATTAAAAACTTCCCTAAACAGGGCCACCTTCAGTTGTCTTTTAAAGTCAAATAGTTCTTTATTGCCTTGACATCTGCTGGGAGGGCATTCCACAGGGCAGGCGCCACTACCTAGAAGGCCCTCTGCCTGGTTCCCTGTAACCTCACTTCTCGCAGGGAGGGAACCGCCAGAAGGCCCTCGGCGCTGGACCTCAGTGTCCGGGCTGGATGATGGGGTGGAGACGCTCCTTCAGGTACACAGGACTGAGGCCGTTTAGGGCTTCAAAGGTCAGCACCAACACTTTGAATTGTGCTCGGAAACGTATTGTAATGTATGTAATGAATTATGTAATCATCTATGTAAATTTCTCACATGTGGTTAGTGAGATGAATGAAGTAGCTTTTGCCAGAAGGTGAACTGCATTGGAAGAGAAACAGCTTCATGTGATGAACACAGAGCAGAACAGAAAATGATGCCATTCTCCTATGGTGAATATCCACCTCTCTCAATTTCATAGTAAATAAGGGTAAAAATGATTAAGTGCAAATAACATAATAACATAATAATAAATTATAGTGAGCAGTTTACTGCTCCATTTCTTCAGCCTAACCCAAGCTCTCGAGTGACTACCTGAAACGATGAACTTGAGCTGTGCAAACTCAGCATATTTTTCCAGGAATGCATCTCAGTAAACTCAATGGGACTTGCTCCTTAGTAAGTGTGATTAGGATTGAAGTCTTAAGTTGGATCCTTGCATTCCCTTGACTGTGTGTGCAGTGAAACAAAATTTGGCCATAAGGTGATTTGGAAACGTACGGAATGAAAGTCACTGCGTTAGTCCAAGATTATCTTAAAGCACAGCTCTAATACCAAGAAATACCTAAATATCACTGTCCTTTGTTAGGCTTGATCTGGATTTGCGTGGCGAGTTCCCGCCCCCTCCCAGGAAGAAATAAAGACACAGGACACCAAGAATTTAGGTTAATGGGCGAAATATGGCCACCTCATGAGAAGAAAAGACTCCCTGGAAAAGACCCTGATGTTGGGAAAGATGGAGGGCACAAGGAGAAGGGGACGACAGAGGACGAGATGGTTGGACAGTGTTCTCAAAGCTACAAACATGAGTCTGACCAAACTGCGGGAGGCAGTGGAAGACAGGAGTGCCTGGCGTGCTCTGGTCCATGGGGTCACGAAGAGTCGGACACGACTAAACGACTAAACAACAACAATACCACTCTAATATTTCTTAGAACGTTTTCCCTCTCCCACCAAAAGGAGCAGATGGAGAGAATTGCAGAACAGACCTTGGTCTGCTTCTTTGACAATTCTCTTTCCATCTTCTATGGCAATCACTCGTAGCCGAGTAAGATTGTCTTCCATAAACATGGTTTTAACAATCAGTTTGTAAATGACTGTGGAGGCCAATTTTCCATGAGCCTACACAGAGACACATTCACACACACACACACACACACACACACATTTTTGTTTCTGAGAAGAGATTGGCATTGCATCCTTCCTTCCAAAAATTTCCTTCAAGGGCTCTTCTGTTATGCAGTGGAGTGGCAGCACTATCATAAATGCAAACAAGGAATGCGTGGATCAAGGACTGTGTACACAGGCTGAAGCCATGAAGCCTCTTCTCCCACAAACAAGCACTCTTGGGATCACAGCTTTTCAAAGCCACAAGCCTGGCTTCTCTATAGTCAACAGTGTCTGGAAACTCAAACTGATGCTCTCAAAACTTAAAATGGCACGTTAGACAATGTACTCGGCCCAACCTCATGTTTCTGCAGTATTGCTGGAAAAATCAATTCAAATAGAAATGAATTATTATTGCATACCCTCCAACATTTCTCTGATGAAAACAGGGATGGCCCTTCCATCATCATCATTATCATCATCATCATCTTCTTCATCATTCCCCATCCATTGGACTGGGTTGCCCAGCCACTCTGGATGGTTTCCAACATACATAAAAACATAATTAAGCATTTTAAAAACTTCCGTATACGAGGCTGCCTTCAGATGTCTTCTAGAGGTTGTATAGTTACGTATCACCTTGGCTCAGGGGTCATATAACTCTATACCCTCCAACATTTCTCAGATGAAAATATGGGCATCATCATAGCCATACCCTCCTCCTGCCCACTTAGCAGTTTGAAAGCATGCAGTGCAAGTAGATAAATAGGTACCGCTCCGGCGGGAAGGTAAATGGCGTTTCCATGCACTGCTCTGGTTTGCCAGAAGCAGCTTAGTCATACTGGCCACATGACCCAGAAGCTGTACGCTGGCTCCCTCAGCCAGTAAAGCGAGATGAGCACCGCAACCCCAGAGTTGTCTGCGGCTGGACCTAACGGTCAGGGATCCCTTTTCCTTTACCTTTACCTTTACCTAGCCATACCCTCCAACAGTTCTATAATGAAAGCAGGGATGTCCCAAAGAAAAGCAGGACATTCCAGGATCAAATCAGAAACCGAGATGGGACTGTCCCTGAAAAATAGGGACACTTAGAGGGTCTGGTATTTTTGCTATCAGCATTGTACCAGAGTATTCACACTGCTTTGAGTACATTGTTGCCATAATATGTACACATATTATCCCTACACCTGACTTCATCTATGATGTCAGGTCTAGGACAGGTGGGTGTGACTTAGCTAAATGGGGAGGACTGGGAGGCCTCAGAAGGCCCACTGGTTGGTGGTTTCCCAACCCTGAGTTAGACCTTTTGGCTCATCCAGCACGGCTCTTCTGAAGTAATTTGCCCATGAGCAGAATCTCATCTCCTCTTCCAAAGTATGGGAGGACTTGGAGAGCAATAACATTTGGTCCCTATGGCTCTAAAGTTTGAGTCAGGCAAATTCATTTGCTCAGCCAAGTAATTACGAATTTCAGTAATATCATCACTCCTTACATAAACAGAATTTGTTGTATGGTTCTCTGAATCTTAACTTAGAAACTTATACAAGGGCATTTCTCCAGACAAGCTGATGTGGAAAGCATTCCCTGAAGGTACAAACTTCGGAAACCAACTTGTTAGTACACTAATGGATCCGAAAATGCCCAGCAGAGCGACCTTTAGTTTAGAGCTGATGGTAATCTTTGCACAAGGCTACAAAATGTTAAACCTGACTTCTTCTGTATGGTTTATCAGAGGCTATAAAGCTTCCTATTACCTCTTAGTGCACATTCATCACACACAAACAATTTTAGCAACTTTTCTGGTGCCAAAATTGAGCATTTGCTATTTTCCCTCCTGAATGATCTCCAAAGGAGGAAAATGTTTGGAGGAATTAAATCGGACCATAAAAACCCTCCCGGTGAATGGCACCAAAGTTTCATATATTACTTTTATTCACTTGCGTAGTGATGTTGTATTTACATCAGTAAAGAGATCATGTCACCAGGTGAAATATGCAATGGGAGAAGCAAACTGGTGGCTGCTTCCAGGTGCCCTGATCATCAAACCTCTTACTTTTGGCAGATAAATGTCTCTGGAGAATGATTCATGCGCATGCCACTTATGAGAAACAGCCTCCCTTTAGTGCATATGTTAGCACAATAATTCATAGTTCATGGCAGGAGCAGATAATTTTGCATGTGCCATAAAACAGCCTAGGAATAAAACACAAATCAGGCAGTTGAGAACACTTCAGCTTTTCATGGCAATTATACTTGTGATGTGGATAAAGAACCATAGAAGCATTGAATTGTAGAATTGGAAGGAACCGCGAGGGTCGTCTAGTTCAACTCCCTGAAAAGCGATGGTGTTGAAATTCCTAACAGTGGTCCATTCAAGGTCATGGGAAAGTGACTTTTTTAGGAAGGAATTCCCTTTCTGGTGAGCTTAACTTTTAGAATGGCTTAGTTGCTGTTTCACTGGATGTTTTAAAGAGGGGTTTTGGAGCTGGCTGGCTGCATCTTCGGCCACATGTCACTGTCATTAGTGTGTCAATGTATTTTTTCCCCCTTTCCACACTAATGTCACACTGTGCTCAAACTGAGAAAAGTTTGTGGCTGTAGTCAGAATCCTTACATTACATTTATTACATTTAAATACCTCCTTTTTCCTCCAAGGAGCTCAAGGGTGGTGTCAGACTGCTGCCTGCGATTCCCACGGCCGGTGGCCCAGGAATTTACAAAGACAAGGAATATTCTTATCGTCTGCTTTTTATTCAGTATTTACAGAGAGAGGCTATAGAACCCAGCCTCTTGGATAACAGCATTGTCTCGAATGAATCTCCACACAAACTCACCCACCATATCTTCCACTTCCTCATTCGTCAACCTCAACTTCTGTCAGGAGTGCGTGCAGGAGCCAGGCCCTGTGACCAGTAGGGCTTCACAGGACTGGGGCCTTCCTAAGTTTGTTCTGGTGAGGCCACTTGGTAACTCACTGTACCTGGTGGCAAGAGCTGGGAAGGGATATAAGGTCAGCATTTCCCTTCGGCTCTTTGCCACAGCAACATGTTTCCTGTTGCTGCCTTTGGCTTCTTGCTTCCTGATCATCAGACCTCGGCTTCTTGGCCCCTTGCTTCTCGACCCTTGGACCCTTGACTTTGTGACTCCCTGCTTCCTGATCCTCAGATCCCTGGCTTCTGGACTCTCGTCCCTGCTCCCACCCCACCATCTTGCCCCTGGTCCCGATGTCCTCAGCCGGGACTTCGATCGCCCATAGACCAGACCATGACAACATCTCTCCTAAGGATACTGAGAAGTGCCCTCTGTCTTTGAGCTCTTTGCTCTCCTATATTCAAGAGTTGCTGAGTTCTGGGAGAGGTGGGGTCTGGAATGCTTCCTAAAGACACTGTGTCCATCAGCTGTTGCCCTCCTGGTGCTACCTCCTCTTCCTCCTCTCCCATGATTTCCCAACTTTCCCCCTCATCTGCCTCTGAGCTGTGATCTCCCTCAAACCTCCCTCAAATCTAAACTGTCTTCTTCTTCTCTGGAAGGGTCCGGCTGGGGAGGTGGTCTCCACCATTCCTCCTCTTCCCAGTCCCTGACAGGTGGTGTACATGACCTAACCTACCATGTGAGGTAGGTTAGGCTGAGAGATTGCGACTGGCCCAAGGTCACCCAATGAGCTTCATAGATGAGTGGTGAGTCGAACCCTGGTCTCCGAAGTCATAGTCCAACCCTCTAACCATTACACCACACCTACAAACCCTTGTGTTCCTTCAGCCAGGAAATATAAGCAGTTGGGAGCTTGTGCACAGGGATAGCCCTTGCTCAGATTTGTTTGTGCCTTGTCGTCTTGTATATAATAGCAAGTATTCTGGAATTCTAAGCTTGTGGAAGTAGAGGAGATGAGAAGAAGGGATTGGAAGAGAGGAACCACATGTGTCTATCTGAGCTATGCCTCGTCCCTGAGCAACTCCCATTGTTATCTGCCATGGTCTTTTTATAAAAGTGGCCAGCACACACCAGTCAGAGAGAAATGGTGTGAAATGGATGTTTCCCAAACTATGCCTCTTTTTAAAAAAGCAAAATAACTCTCTAATATATCCCACACAAATGAAAATATATTGAGGATCCATCCAGGCTATTTCAAAAATGTTGAAAGAAAAAGCAAGTGTTTTTCAGTACATTATTCCAGAAAAGCAGCTGAATAATGGCTATGTCATGTGGAAGTATGATCATCCTGCCCTCCACAACTGTATAATACCATGTTCTATCTTCCTCTTTGCCTTGCTTCAGGTATTCTCCTCTGTGTAATCATAACCAGGATTTTGCATGCTGGCCTTGCCTCTATGATTTTGTCTCTCCTGGCGTCCCCCAACATCCTCACATTTTTTTTTGGGGGGGGGGGACAGGGTTTGGATAGAGTAGACAGTTCTGTATATATATAATTCTCCCATGGTTAGAACCATGCATGATCAAGGTTATGAATCACAGGCAATGCCAACATGTATAGATCGGGCCCAGGATGGATATGATACCATCCCACCAAACTATTGTTCCAAAGTTTCTTTTGCAGGAAGAGCCATGGCCAGCTTACCTAAAACGGGGTGGATAAAAATCTATAATGTTTTAAATTAAAAATTGGATCTGTTTTCAATGAAGTATTTAATTTTCTTATATTTTTAATTAGTGTCTCTTTTTGAAACTGCCCTATAATGTAAAATGCAAGCCGCTCTAAATTTACGCTTCTAATCACTTAAAGCTGAATCATCACAATCCCTATGTGCTCTTTTTATGTTCCCGAAACAACCATAGAGGAAAACAATATCTGGCTTATGGGGTTAAGTATTATAAATGACACAATATGTCTTGTATTGCTGCATTGCTATGGGTTTCCGGCTAAACCCAGAGACTAGCAATTTATCATAGGCACTAGAATCCAGCAGACACCATTCTCTGCCTTACCAAGATCATCCTCTAATCTCATACAACTGATCTTTTAACCCATCCTGCTTTATGCCCTCCACCTAGCTGGGCTCTGCAATGTGTTCGGTTCTCAAATTACGACTCCTCGTAACTGAACCCACCAAACAGACATTTAGTTTCATCCTCACAGCGAAATCCTTTTGTCCAGTAACTACTTGTTTGCCAACACATGACATCAGTGTTAGAAAACCCGCACTGGCTTCCTGTCTGGTTCAAAGTTGTTCTGATGTACAAAACTCTGAACAATTAGGATACCTAAAGAACTGACTGATCCCCATTTCCCAAGTCAATCGATGATATCATCTTTGTTGTTGTTAAGTCGTTTAGTCGTGTCCGACTCTTTGTGACCCCATGGACCAGAGCACACCAGGCACTTCTGTCCTCCACTGCCTCCCGCAGTTTGGTCAAACTCATGCTGGTAGCTTCGAGAACACCATCCAACCATCTCGTCCTCTATCGTCCCCTTCTCTTTGTGCCCTCCATCTTTCCCAACATCAGGGTCAGAGATCATCTAGTGGAGCACTATTAGTGGGTCTCCCTATTGCAGATATTAAGATTGAGCAGTTTGAAGCAACTGGAAACAGAAGAACTGATTGTTTTAGGGAAGAAATCATTGTCCAGACCAGGGGTCGGCAAATTTTTTTAGCCACGGGCCAGTCCTCTGTCCCTCAGACCTTGTGGTGGGCCAGAGAAGCAGCACCGGGGGGGGGGCTGGAAGGAGAGGTGAGGGGGGCAAGTAGTCATCCTCCCCACCCCCCCAGCCTATCTGACTCTATGAACTGCTTCTGTAGATATTTGTGTATATATAGCTCACAATAAATAATACTGCACTGAAGAACCTGGGACTCTGATATATATTTATAATAGGTTAAGATGCTGAGTAAGGACAAATGATAGAGGGTAAGGACTTGCTGAATTAAATATCTGAACTGGAATACAAAAAGGGAGGTGTGATGAGGTCAGGAAACTAGTAAATGAAGTCTAAGACATGAAATTATTGATTTTTTTCTTATTTTTTTCTTCGTGTTAACTGTTTTCGATTTTGTATTTTTCATGTGTTTTGTCTTTGTATTTTTGTAATTTTTTTTATTTTATTAGGGTTATTCTTTGTCTTTATTTTTTACGTTTAAACTTTGAAACTTTTTAATGTTTGTAAAATTTCAATAAATATTATTTTTTTAAAAAAAGAACCTGGGACTCTGAGCATTTCTGCTAAAGCGCCACAAAGAATTCGTGACAGATCCGGCCCCCAGGCCTTAGTTTGCCAACCCCTGGTCCAGACCCATAAAAATGTTATTCAAACTTTTACTTGCAAAACTTTCTTCACAACTGAATTAAATGTACATCAAATGTACATTAAAAAAATTCATGCAATCTTTTTTGCTGTTCAGCACAGGTTCAGCATCTTAGAAATATAAGATAATTCAAACAGACCTATAAGCAACTCTCTCTCTCTCTCTCTCTCTCTCTCTCTCTCTCTCTTTCTCTCCATTTCTCTTGGGACAAAAAAACTCAAAGGCAACTCCTTTCAAAACGGAGATTTGCAACTAAATACCTTTGTCATCTGATCTAAGGTTACTCACATGTTAGCTAGCAGGAAACAACAGTAGTTAATTATCAACCAGTTAAAGCTTGTTCTTTAGCTTCAGTGCAATCTCTCCATATTAAACCTTTTCACCAATACACATTCGGCCATTCCCATTCAGTGTGAATTAAAGCAATTATACTTTAAACTCCCATGGACCAGAATCATGGGAATAAAGAGTTGTGTTCAGGATGGTTAGTGTGATTCTATGGAACTACCACTGAGCTATGACCCTTCCCCTGGTCAAAGACATATCTAGTCCAGCACTCTCTTCTCACAGCAGCCAACCAGATGTCCATGGGGAGCCCATATATAGAACCTGAACGTAACAGCAGTATATATGGAAGACTGTACTGCAGAGAAATATCTAGGTGGGACGTGCGGATAGATGGCATTCTTTTGAAAGGAGAGGTTTCTTGATGGCCTCTTTTATAATATTTTTATTAATTTTCACAAAAACCTTGCATTAAAGAAAGAAGCATAAAATAAAACATTTAAAACAACTATATACACAGTATTGAATCTACATTATGGGATTAAAGTCTTTATCTCTGATTATCTCCAATATTGAATATTGTCTGTAACATTATAAGTGGGTTTTTTAAAAAAAAAATCCTGCTACTGTATTAACTTGTGTACATTGCTTTTGTAAATATGCAATAAACCTTTCCTATTCTTTTTTATATTTGTTGTCATCTTGATTTCTAAGTTTCCCAGTTAATTTAGCCATTTCAGCATACTCCGTTAACTTAATTTGCCAGTCTTCCTTGGTGGGGACTTTTTCTTCTTTCCAATGTTGGGCTAGCAATATCTGGGCAGTTGTTGTTGCATACATAAACAAATTCTTATATTCTTTGGGTAGATCCATTCCTGTAATACTTAATAAAAAGGCTTCTGGCTTTTTAACAAAGGTTAGTTTTAATGGTCCCCCCCCCCCCAATTCATTATACAGTAGTACCTCTGGTTGCGAACAGGATCCGTTCCGGAGCCCCGTTCACAACCTGAAAGGAACGCAACCCGCGTCTGCGCATCTGTGCACACACGGGTCATGATTCACCGCTTCTGCGCATGCACGTGACGTCATTTTGTGCGTCTGCGCATGCGCAAGTGGCGAAACCCGGAAGTAACCCTTTCCGGTACTTCCGGGTAGCCGCAGGACGCAACCTGAAAAAACGTATCATGAAGCAAACGTAACAAGAGGTATGACTGTATATCATTTCCCAGAATTTTTAAAATAACCTTACATTGCTACCACATGTGATAAAATGTACCTTCTACTTCTTTTCATTTCCAATACTTATTTTCTCTTGTTTTATACATTTTTGCCAATTTAATCTCCTGTTGCAGATTCCCCAGAGTGGCTGGGGAAACCCAGCCAGATGGGCAGGCTATACATAATAAATAATAATAATAATAATAATAATAATAATAATAATAATAATAATAATTATTATTATTATTATTATTATTATTATTATTATTATACCGGTGTTAAATACCACCTATACATCATTTTCCTATAATTCTCTTTAAGTAAGGTACAGGCCGTAAATTCCATTCCATTCTTCCATAGTCTTTCCCAATGTCATCTTAATATTATGTCCCACATCTTTTGCCCACATCTTTTGGGCAAAAGGTGTCTTGATGGCTTCTAGGTTCCTTTGACCCTTAATACAATTGTTTTCTTGCTTATCTCTGAAATTAAGGGCTTGCCCATACTTCTGCTTGTCCCATGTCCAGAAAGCACAGGTGTACTCATCATATACTCATGGGTCTGACTGGTTTTAGCTTTCCCCCAGAAAACCTGCTCTTTAGTGCTAAATCGGAACAAACGTCAATACAGGGCCGTCTTACCCATAGGTGCTAGGGGTGCGGGGCACCCGGGTGCCAGGCTCTCAGGGGTGCCAGGCCGAGAGTCCTGGGCCCAAGAGTTGAGTCTGGAGAAGAGCCAACCTGTTGGCTGGAGCGCCACGGTGGGCTCTTCTGCTGCGGGCGGCTCTGCACCACAAGTTCGGGGGTGACTGAGCCAGCAAGACACTGAGGTGCGCCTGGGACTGGGCAACCTGGGGAGACTGCCAGGTGGATCTTTATACCCCAGCGCCACATATTGACAGCCCTGCGTCAATATGGAGAAAACCCAACTGACGTTTGTTCCGATTCAGAGGTAAAGATCGGGTTTCCCAGGGGGAAAGCAGCAGAAGTGTGGGTGAACCCTGAGTGTGGGCCTGCTGAAGTTTTCCCGATGCTCCTCCACCGAACCTTCCCACCCTCCCTCATTTATTCATCATGCATTTTCATCAGCAGCTGTTTTATTGTTACCAACACATGAGCAGCTCCGAGTGCCGGGGATGTCACCAAACTGGCTGTCTTATTAAAAGGCAAGCCTGGAGATTCTTCATCCAGAAAATACTGCAGCTGCTCCCGGTGCTGATATATAATGTCGAACCGCCAGCCATGAGAACTGTGTATAATGCCTGTTCAAGATGAGGAGTTGCAATATCAGAAAGGAATTTCTCTGCATATGAATTCTATTGTAATCCTAGCAGCGGTTGCCCTAGCTTACCTGAAAGGAGTGTGTTTTTAAAAAGACAAACCATGGTGTCAATTTCATGGGTGTTTCTGCACGCAGGCACCCCGCCCATCGAAGAGGGGACTTTTTCAGAAAGTGGAGCTGCTTCCAAAGATGCTACAGATGTCAGAGATAAGGTTTGTAGAAACAATGAAATAATATTTATTACGTATTAACGTGCCTAAACGGCTAGGGGCTCTGCAATAACAGTGGCAAAGCAGGCATAGGATTTAAGACAACGTTTTACAGAAGGAAAGCATAATACTGTACTAAGAGATTAAACAGGAAAAATTGGTAAAGAGGGTGGAATGTGTTAAGTTTAAGATAAAGAGATGTCATACAAGAGCCATGCAATAACGTAAACTGCTATAGAATAAAACAGCAATAAATGCACAACTCTCAGGAGCATTCGTTTTGATTTGTATGCACAATCAACTGACGGAACTAATTGGCACAGTATACCCTTTACCTTTACCTTTACTCTGACAGCAACTTAAGATATTTTTGCAGATCAAATGGATGGATGCATATAGATTTAATTAATATTTAAGGGAAGGGTTCACCATGTTGTGAACCGCCCTGCAGCCTTAGGATGAAGGGTGGTGAAATATACTTGGATTTCATGCTCTTTATTCAGCTCATAGTGGTGAGGAGGAATGGAAGTTCCCCCAGAATGTCTGCCCCATGTGGGCCCCACGTGATTGGCTAATTCCGGGATTCACCTGTAGGCCAATCAGGTTGCGGATTCACTTCCACCTGGAGCTGCATTGGGTGGCTCCTGTGGACCAATCAGACTGCTGCATTCTGGATCCTATTGTTCTAGGACCAATCAGACTGCTGTATTCTGAATCCTATTGTTCTAGGACCAATCAGACTGCTGCATTCTGAATCCTATTGTTCTAGGACCAATCAGACTGCTATATTCTGAATCCTATTGTTCTAGGACCAATCAGACTGCTGTATTCTGAATCCTATTGTTCTAGGACCAATCAGACTGCTGCATTTTGGATCCTATTCAACTCAGTACATAACAGGTGTCATGCAAATTTAATAGATAATAATATTTCAAGATGTCTGAACCCTCAAGTTCAGCACTTCAGTGCATATACGTGACTCCCAGGTGACAAACTCCAGGGAGCAGACTGTTCTTGTGCCATTTTCTGAATCTCATTGGGGTATCAGATGCCTAAGAAAGGCTGCAAGGAGGACCAGAATGCAACAGTGCTCTCCACAGTTGTGGTTCCCAGCAACTGGTATTCAGAGGCATACTGCTTCTGATGGTACCGTTTGTTCCGGAGGTCCGTTCTTAACCTGAAACCGTTCTTAACTGGAGGTACCACTTTAGCTAATGGGGGCCTCCTGCTGCCACCACGCCACCAGCATGCGGTTTCTGTTCTCATCCTGAGGTAAAGTTCTTAACCTGAGGTACTACTTCCGGGTTAGTGGAGTCTGTAACCCAAAGTGTTTGTAACCCGAGGTACCACTGTACATGGAAATTGTGGCCAGTAGTGAGTGATAGCCTTCTGCCCCATGAATTTGTCTAACCCACCTTTCAGTCCAAAGTTGGTAGCCAGTGCTACGTTTTGAGACAGATCCATGGAGGATAAGACGAATGCCTCTCAGTACTAATTGCTGGGAGTCTTGCCAACCATATTCCTGGACCAATGTTCAACCTACCCTACAAAAGCTGGCATCTTATGATTTTGTAGCCTTTTTCAAAATGGGTATCCGGAAAAGAAAAGGGAGGTAGGGAAGAGAAGCCAGAGAGAGGGTGTTTTGGTAATATATTTCTCTTATGCGTTCATTTAAATTATTTTACAAAATTTGCCACTTGTTGGCACCCTTCTCTCTCGGGGGGATAATGGAAGAGTGTGTCTTTCGGGGTCAAACAGTTGGAGAGTTATAGCATCTGCTGTGGCTGTAGAGCGTGGGTAGACAAACTAAGGCCCGGGGGCTCGATCCGGCACAATCGCCTTCTAATCCAGCTTGTGGACGGCCCTGGAATCAGCATGTTTGTGATGGCCTGGGAATCTGATTCAGAAGCTGAACCTGAGGAGTCCCAGCCTGCACAGGAGTCCCCGCCTCCAGGGCCGGCTGAGCCAGGGCAGGGGCTTGAATCTGAAGGGCCTGCACCTGTGCCAGGTCCTCAGGAACAGACACCAGATGTATCCACTCTGGCTCCGGAGGTGATTAAAGAGCCATTGCCTGCAGGTGCGCCTCTCCCAGCCCTGTCAGGGGAAGGTGAAGCTGCCCCTGGGTCCAGTAACCCTCCAGCCTCTCCTGAGCTGCAGAGGCTCAGGGCAGAGAGGAGGAGGGAACTAACTTCTCTCAGGAGGAGTGCTCGCCTCCAGGCCAGGAGAGGTGGGTCACCTATGGGCCGGGACCGCCCCTGGTCTCAGAGGAGATAAAGGCCAGTCAGCCCAGTCCCAGGTTGCGGGAGCAATGATGTTGGAAACCTGTTTCTGCCAGCACCCAGACCTGTTCTTCCGGAGTTCATGACCACGCCCGGCTTCTTGCTTTGGACCCCGCTTCCCCCTTGGTGGACAGTCTCCAGACCCTCGGCCCAGGACCAGACTTTGGCCATGCCTCACGGTAACACCCCCCCCCCCGGTCCAGCACAATGTTTTTATATGAGTAGAATGTGTCCTTTTATTTAAAATGCATCTCTGAGTTATTTGTGGGGAATTCATTCATTATTATTTTTTAAATATAGTCCAGGCCGCCCACTCCAACAAGGTCTGAGAGACAGTTGGACCGGCCCCCTGCTGAAAAAGTTTGCTGACCCCTGCTGCAGAGGCAAAGCCCCTCTAAGCACGGTACAAAAGTAACCACTTTAGTTTTCTCCCACACGTTCTAAAAATAGGATCTGACGTCTTCAGAAGCATCTCTAGACTATCTCATGGTTTTGAAATCAGTTGCTCATCCTGTTTGATTCCGTTCCGTTTTCTGACTTCTATGCCCTTTTAACTACCCATATCAAAAGACAAAGGGAGAAAACTATTACTGCCCCATCTGCTTACGTCTCTCTGGCTACACACCAATCTCGTGCATGTATGAGATCACAGTGATGGCTTTATTAGGGGCTGAGTTTACAATTTGGCAGTCTACCCTGCTGTGGTTATGGAAGATCAACCTTCTCAATTAAAATTCACTTAAGCAGATTTGCCTGACGCCTGCCACTTATGGTTACTGCCACAACGTCTTCTCTCTGGTTCAGTCATGATTATCTTATCACAGATAATTCCTAGTTCTGAATTCCACCCTGGGAGGTATTTCCGCACGTTACAGCCGCAGCAAATTGTGGATTGTCACTTTGGATAATTGTTTGCTAAAATATACAAGACCGAATGCAAATGTCTGGGCGTTTTGTTTTGTTTTTTGTTTTTTTAAAAAAAGAATTATCAACAAAGTGCATCTCCCAAAAGTGTCAAAGGAAGCGCTATCTATCGCAAAGATGCCCTACATGATCTGTGAAAAGTGATACAGTGTATATGTGAGAAAGCAAAGGAGGTCCACAATGCCACACCACATTTCCTCATGCAGATATTCCAGCCATCTTAATTGCCTTGTGCTTATAGGCATATGTCATTTGTTCCTTTAAATTTCTAAATCACCAGCTCACTGAAAACAATCAGGGTGGTGTGCAATAAAATATGTTTACATTTGCAATAAAATATGGTAGGGCTGCCATATTTCAAGAGGTAAAAACCCAGACACAAAAGGTTGTGCAGCTTTTTAAGGGCAATTGCTCAATAGCCCCTCCGCTGCCGCCGAGCCTGAACCAGAGCCCTGGGTTACCCATGCCAGAGCCTGAACCAGAGCCACCCACAAACTTTTTTTAAAAAAAGGTCAGAATCCAGGACATTTGTTTTAAAATGTAAAATTCCCCTTGAATGGGCATGTAGGACCTCCAAAAGAGGACATGTGTCAGGATGCTGTCAGCAGCTCCCGGCTGGTTGCCCAGGAAAGTATAAAGACAATGAAAAGTTTCTTATAGCCCTTTTTTATTTCAAACTTTACAGAGAGAGGCTATAGAACCCAGCCTCTTGGATAATGGCATTGTCCTGAGTGAATCTCCACTCCCCTTCTTTCCCACTTCCTCATTCATCATCATTATCACCTCCTCTACAGGTGCCACTAAGTGCCTTCTGTTTTTGAGCTCTTTGCTCTCCTACTTTTAAGGCCTGCCAGGTTTGGGGAGATGGAGGGTCTGGGATGCTTTCTAATGGCAATGTGTCAGTCGAGTGTTGCTCTGGTTCCCCCATGATTTCCCAACTTTCCCCCTCATCTGCCTCTGAGCTGTGACCGCCCTCAAACCCCTGTTGTAAATCTGTACTGTCTTCCTCTTCGTCCTCCCTGAAAGACTCAGGATGGGGAGGCAGTCTCAACCATTCCTCCTCTGCCCAGTCCCTGACAACATGTCTGGGAATTCCCATACATATGGCAACCCTAAATATGCCAGATTTATTGGTTATGATGATTTGGAAATTGGTTTTAATGTATTGCTGTATTTGATTGTTGAACTTGTGTCAAGTTCTGTTTTCTTTAGTGTATTCTGAACCACCCTGCAGTGAGTGAGGCTGGTGACTTTTATCAACATGCCTAGTCTGTCATGGAAACTCCTCTCCTCTCCCTGGAAGATTACCTCCATAGTTTGGTGGGGACTAGTTGGAAATGTACTCCTGCTGGTCTAGCAAATCCTAGCAGTTACGCTGAGCCATTGATCGATTGTTTATCAATAACTATAATTTATGGAGCAACTCCCCTGTGAGGAAAGATTACAGTCATACCTTGGGCTGAAGTAGCTTCGGGTTGAGTGTTTTTGGGTTGTGCTCCGCGGTAACCTGGAAGTAACAGAACACATAACGTCCGGGTTTTGCTGCTCGCGCATGCACAGACGCTCAAAATGACATCATGTGCATGCGCAGAAGTGGCAAATCGCAACCCACACATGCGCAGACACGCAGACATGGGTTGCGTTCACTTCAGGATGCGAACGGGGCTCTGGAATGGATCGCGTTCGCATCCAGAGGTACCACTGTACAAGGTTTGGAGCTATTTTGTATAGAAAAATGGTGAATAAGTGGAGACAAGAGGGGGTGTGCACACAGAGCAAGTGGATCAGGAGTAGCTTTTGTTTCGCAATCCTGCAGCTCAGGGCCACCCAGAAATGCTAAATGTTGGAAAATTCAAGGTAGACAATAGAAAGTACATTCTTACACAATGTATGGTTAAAGTACTGCTTCCACAACATGTAGTGATGGACACCATTGTGAGTGGCTTGAAAAGACAAATTCATGGAGGCCATACATGATGGCTGCTAGTCATGATGGCTTTGCATTACAAAGTCCTCTCTCATGGGTAGATCTTAACACAAAAAGAAGAGAACCCTCCCAGCTCTCACCTGGGAGCTTCCCTTTCTCCTCCCAGCTTCCCACCCTGAGAGATCTTCCCTTGCTGGTCTCTCACACAGGGTCCTTCGTCAACCATCTATCACTTTCATCTGCATACCGTCCCCTCATTAACCCGCAGTAGAGAGCAAGAAAAAACAGAAATACATTGTTTCCATTGTCTCCTTCTGCGCTTAAAAAGGAGTAAATGTAATTGAAAATTGAAACTAACTTTATTGTTTGAATTGTGCTTAAAAGGATTGATACAAATAGAAATTGTTTCCCCCTAGAAGAAGCCTTTGAAATTGTTACATGAGCTGAGCGGGGAATTTCCAGCTGTAAGACAAGACCGTGAGAATCTGGGATTGACCTTGGACTGTTAAGAATGTTGACAGAAGAAGCCTTAGTGTTTGCATTATGTAAGATTAATGACTCACTGGAACAGCTCCATAGGAAGACAGATGTGATGATTATAAAAATTGATAACTTGGAACAAAAAGTGACTAACTTGGGACAAAAAGTGAATATTAATACAGAAACTATTCAGGAATCGATACAGGCATCTACCTTGACATGGCAAATTGAGGAGAAGGCGGGGGAGAAAGTTGTTAGAGCACAGATGCAATTTGATGACAATAAGTGGATGCCTTTTATGACTGAATCTAGAGAAGGCCAGCCTTTGAGGATTGGAGCCCCGCTTGGACTGGAGAAGGAAAGTTGGATAGATCCCTTCATGCAGGGATTTATTGACTTTTGGGACTTGGTCTTGGGTCAGGAGGAGATTGGAGTTGTGGGGACTGCCAGACTTGGAGGAACTTTGAAATACGGCTGGAAATATCTCGTGAATTTCAGTTTTAACTATGGAGATTTGGCTGATTTGTCGAGAAGGAATAAAAACATTGCTAGATGGGAATTTCCTCGAGATTTACTTTTCAGCATCAAAGGAAGGAAAATAAGAACAAGATCAGGAGAAGACAAAGTAAAGTGCATGTATAAACATGAAGAAGATTTGCAGAAGGGACTTGGAAAAGAGTTAAGAGCCTCGGACAGAAGATCACCAGGTTGATGGACTATATGGAATTGACGGAAATGACTGGCAGAATCCGAGACCAGGGAGAAAAGACGGTGGAAGAATATTGGGAAAAGTTTAAAATCTATATATGGAAATAATGTAAAATTAATGAATGTTAGAAAAATGTTGGAAGGAAATTATATGGCTTTAGTAGAAATGTTTTAAGGAATTAAGCATAAATAAGTATTATAGTTTTAATGGAAAATAAGGTTAAAATATGTTAAGATAATCATATGACAGAAAATAGAGAAAGATGGAAAGGATTTGCTGAAACAATTAATAGAAATGGAATACAAAAAGGGAGGTGAGAGGAGGTCAATGAAACAAGGGAATGAAAGAGGATATTGAGATGGTATGATGTGTGTTTTTTGAACTGTTTTTGCTTTTGTTTTGTTTAATGTGTTAATGTTGTGTTGTGTATTGTTTATATATTGTACTGTATGTTTTCTCTTCTTTTCTCTTCTTTTTCTTTCTTTTTTTCTTCTTTCCTATTTGTAAGGTTTAAAAGTAATAAATATTATTTTTTTTAAAAAAAAAGAAAAAACAAAACAGAAGCAAGAGCAAAGGGGGAAAAACAAGAAGGGAAAGTAACAGAAGATAAAAGGAATAAAGGAATGAGAAAGGAACAAATGAATAAAAAGAAAGAGAGAGAGATAAGGAAAAAGAAATAAGTAAAAAGGACCTCCAACTTTCTGTCTGTCAGTTGTATATACAAGAATATTCAAAATGTTCACTCCAAGGTGGTCTCCAGCTCCTTCTGCTAGGCGATGTTTTTCCAGTCTCCAAGTCCAGGCATCTCAAGTTTATTCATTTTTCCTTCCACACAAGTCTAAAAGAGGTTTTCCAAATGCTATTATCAATAAGTCAGCAATCGTCCATCCTCTGGTCCAGCATAGCAACTTTACCCCCAATATTAAGAAACAATAAATACTTGATCTTTATTCCCCCAGGAGTCTCTTCACTACAGTCATATACTGAGGCAATAATCCATAGCAGTCCTTTCAGTGCATTGGAAGTTTATCTCGGTTCTTCAGAGATCATTCAATAACCAAGTTGATTTACGGATTGTCTCTCATTCATCACTGTATCTCTGTCAATGGGAGTGTTGACAGGAGACGTCTGATGGACCATGATTCCTCCCAGAAGAGATCCAGAGTAGCCTTATGGATGGACAAATCTCTCAGTTGGGGGGGGGGGTCTCCATTTCCCACTCTTCCAATCTTCAGTTCAGTACACCACCAATTATACCGTATTTTTTGCACCATAACACTCACTTTTTTCCTCCTAAAAAGTAAGGGGAAATGTCTGTGCGTGTTATGGAGGGAATGCCTACGGGTGGCATGCCTACGGATTTTCCTCCTCTAAAAACTACGTGCGTGTTATGGTCGGGTGCGTGTTATAGAGCGAAAAATACGGGTATATATATTTGTAAACTGCTTTGAGATTGGTTGGTTGGTTTTTGCAATCAAGTGGCATATAAATTTTATGAAATAAAGAAATAATAAGGACTCACAGGTGGGGATCATAGCTGTCAACTGTCCCTTATTTGGCGGGAAAGTCCCTTATCCCAGCACCGTGTCCTGCTGCTGTCCCGGATTGATGATGTCCCTTAAATTTCCCGGGTTTCAAAGGAAGCAGCTCCTCTCCCTCCCTCCCTGCCAGTCAGGGAGGAGGGGGACTCCAACTGTGTTTCTTGGCTGCGTTGCTCACCCAAGAAGGAGTCTAAGAAAGACTGGGGGGTGGAGCTTGCATGCCTTGTGCCAATCAAATCGGCCGTGTTGCCTGGGGACTCGCCTTTGCTCAGCGCTTCGCAGCGGAGAGGTGACGGTGGTTTTCTTTGCTGCAGCCCCTTTGCCAGGTTGCTGTGCCGTGGGAACCAAGGCTTGAGGCTTCGTTTGGCTGCTGGCTGGGCTTTCTGCTTTTGGCTGGGAGGGGCTCAGAAGTTGAACATAGCTGTGCTCTGAAAATCCCTTATTTTGGCTGCTGATCCCTTATTTTCGAGGCTGCTGGTCCCTTATTTTCAAAACTGTAAGTTGACAGCTATGGTGGGGATGTGGGGGCTTGTTGGGGCCACCTGCCTGATGCCAGCATCACAGCAGCTTACCTGGATGGGGCTGGCGTGAGGCAGAGCAACAGTGAAGTTGGGGCTAGATGCCCCTGTGCCCAGCCCTGTCCAATAAACTGCACTGATGTTGGTTACCGGGAGGGCGACTCTACAGCTCTGTGCCACCACACTGGCCGTACACCAGAGTCTAGCGAGATATAAAGGAACATGTGATCTCTTGGATGTGTTGAGTTTGTGCCACTGCACATTGCTCTAAATTAGACGGGATGAAAGGAGGGCTTTTTTTTCCCCCTTGCCAAAGAAAAACCTTTTATTTCCAGCCAGACTGAAGATAAACATCGGCAGTAAGAAGTATTAAATTAAAACAAGAATTCCTGCCAGTTAAATAGCTCTGAAGCAGTCACCCACTAACACGATTCGACTGCGCATTGGTATGCAGGTGAAGTAAAATATCTGAAGGCACAGATAAAACTAATCTCCACTCTTTTAAAACCAGGAATGACTCCGAGACATCAGCATTTCTACTTAGCTTTCTTCCCTAAGAATCTTTTGCATTTATTCTTCCAAAAATGTAGAGAAAGCTGGGGTGGGGGGTGGGGGGGAGGGAGTCTTTAGAAACCAGAAGCACCCAAAAACATATGAAAAGCCACAGAGATGTCAAAAGAAAGTGTTTTATTGAAAATTGTAGTAATTCCATCCCTAGCAGATACAGAGAAAAGCTTCCCTCCTTTCTTATTTAAGGAAATCTGGTTTAAATCATCTAGAATAAACTCTTCTCTCTGGACCTATTTTTACAGTCATAGCAGGTTTTCAATTTTGCATTACATTCTGGAGCTTCAGAGGAAGATAATTCTTTTCAGAAAGTAACGGGACATCGTGTTCTGCATTCTTTGGCATTCACTAGAAGTTAACTACCCATTAGCTGTAGTTATCATTAAACTCCTACAATTACATTTTTATTTTTTTTTAAGGAAGAATGATCCCGGATAAGAAGTGAGTGGGTCATCCTTGGGCTGTCTTCTACGCACCTGACCATTAGTTGCCCTTTCTCACAAGATTCCCTGCTATATCTAACTTTGTGGCTTAGGGCCCTCACATTTGAGGGACCGCCTCTCCTGGTATGCCCCGCAGAGTACCTTAAGGTCCATGAATAATCATAGTTTAGAGGTCCCGGGCCCTAAGGAAGTCAGATTATCCTCCACCAGGGTCAGGGTCTTCTCAGTGATGGCTCCGACCTGGTGGAATGCTCTGTCCCATGAGACCAGGGCCCTGCAGGATTTAACTTCCTTCCGCAGGGTCTGTAAGTCAGAGCTATTCCACCTGGCTTTCAGTTTAAACTTAGCCTGATCTTTTATTCCCCTTCCTTCCCTCCCCCTCCCCTTTTTATGAAGATTACCCGCTCTGGGATCCCACAGCTAATTCTCCCCTGGTCTCCTCGCTGGCCCAAATAGGACTAATTTAGCCAACTAGCCCTGGTGATCATCTAATGTTTACTGGATGGATTTCCCCCCTAAATTGATTTTTGAATTCTGAATTTATTGTTATTCACGTTTTGTACTGTATTTTATGCTGTTTTTTGTTGCATCAATTAAGTGTTTTAGATTTGTTGTAAGCCGCCCTGAGCCTGGTTTTCAGAAGCGGGAAGGACGGAGTATAAATAAATTATTATTATTATTATTATTATTATTATTATTATTATTATTATTATTATATCTCCCTGGAGGCATCTATGGCTGACTTTGAAGAGGTGTTCCTGATTGCTCATGCAACTGGGATCTGCACCCCAACAATTGTGAGTGTAGAGGGGTGTGTGGGCAATATGATTCTGAATTCCAGGTATCATAGTGGGGAGAATACTTCTGTGCTCAGTCCTGCTTTCAAACTTCTCTCAGTCCAGAGTGGCTGGGGAAACTCAGCCAGATGGGTGGGGTATAAATAACAAATTGTTGTTGTTGTTGTTGTTGTCTCGTAGTCTCGTAATCTGGGGAACCGGGTTCGCGTCTCCGCTCCTCCACATGCAGCTGCTGGGTGACCTTGGGCCAGTCACACTTCTGTGAAGTCTCTCAGCCCCACTCACCTCACAGAGTGTTTGTTGTGGGGGAGGAAGGGAAAGGAGAATGTTAGCCGCTTTGAGACTCCTGAAGGGGAGTGAAAGGCGGGATATCAAATCCAAACTCTTCTTCTTCTTCTTCTTATCAGCATCTCACTGGACATTGTGAGAACAGGAAGCTGGATTAGATGGGCCACCAAAAAGAAATCTGCATCCCCTGATTTCACTGGAAGAAATTTCCTTGTTTTCTTTATGGTGAATCTGGTTTTGTAAGCACACTTCTTCTTCTTCTTTCTTTTCTTTTCCTGCTTATGCACGGTTTCTAACCCTTCCTTTTTCATCACTGCCTCCACGCCTGCCCTCGCTATACCCAGAGGCAACTCTGTCACTCTGGCTTGAAGGTTGCTGTGGATAATTCATTGCTTACTCAGGGCAGGTGTTGGTCGCATGCCATACACCTGTTCTCATTTTGGCTCCTTCCAGAGCCCAGCCAGCCTCCTTGCATTTCCATTGTCTGACCAAATGTCTCTCCCTGCTGAGAACAGAACGAGGCCTTAATAAAGGTTGCTAATGCCAAGGTCTTTTCTTTCAAATAACCGTCGTTCTCGCACCACTCATTGATTTGTCCTTTTGGACCCAATAATACTTGGCAAGCCTGGAGGAGTTGGTTAGCAGCTGTGTGAAAGACACCACATGTAGCAATGGAAGAGGGCACTGTCAACATCTGACCTTGCTGTTTTTGATTACAGATGGGGAACATAGCAACCAGCCTTCCGAGCACAATTCAAAGTGTTGGTGCTGACCTTTAAAGCCCTAAACGGCCTCGGTCCTGTATACCTGAAGGAGCGTCTCCACCCCCCATCATTCTGCTCGGAGACTGAGGTCCAGCACCGAGGGCCTTCTGGCGGTTCCCTCATTGCGAGAAGCAAAGCTACAGGGAACCAGGCAGAGGGCCTTCTCGGTAGTGGCGCCTGCCCTGTGGAACGCCCTTCCAGCAGATGTCAAAGCGATAAACAACTACCTGACATTCGGAAGACATCTTAAGGCAGCCCTGTTCAGGGAAGTTTTTAACGTGTGATATTTTACTGTATTTTTGGGTTCTATGGAAGCCGCCCAGAGTGGCTGGGGAGGCCCAGCCAGATGGGCGGGGTATAAATAATAAATTATTATTATTATATTATTATTATTATTATTACACTGAGGGCCCAATCTGCACTGTTTATTTAAGGCAGTATCATACTGCTTCAAACACTCATGTCTCCCCCCACCCACCCAAAGAATCCTGGGAAGTAAAGTGCTGGTTTTGACCTATAAAGCCTTAATTGGCTCAGGACCGCAATACCTCAAGGACTGCCTCTTTCCATATGAACCTACCCGGACCCTGAGATCATATTCTGAGGGCCATCTTTGTGTGCCTCCTCCTCAAGGGGTCCGGAGGGTGGAGACATGAGAACAGGGCCTTTTCTGCAGTGGCTCCCCATCTGTGGAATGCTCTCCCCAGGGAAGTTCACCTAGTGCCTTTGATGTAAGCCTTTAGGCACCAGGCAAAAACATTCCTCTTTAACCAGTTCTTTGGCTGGTTGACATCCAATGCCCTTTTAAAATGTGTCTGGGTGGAGTTATTGCATTGGATTTTTTTAAAAATTGATTATGTATTTTGTGGGGGGGGGGTTTACTGCATTTTTTATCTTGGGAACCACCCTGAGACCTGCGGGTATAGGGCGGTATGCAAATCATATATCCAGCCCGGACACTGAGGTCCAGTGCTGAGGGCCTTCTGGCGGTTCCCTTGCTGCAAGAAGTGAGGTTACAGGGAACCAGGCAGAGGGCCTTCTTGGTAGTGGCGCCTGCCCTGTGGAACGCCCTGCCAACAGATGGCAAGGCAATAAACAACTATTTTACTTTTAAAAGACAACTGAAGGCTGCCCTGTTTAGGGAAGTTTTTAATGTTTGATGCTGTATTGTTTTTAATATTCAGTTGGAAGCTGCCCAGAGTGGCTGGGGAAACCCAGCCACATGATTGGGATATAAATAAATTATTATTATTATTATTATTATTATTATTATTATTATTATTATTATTATTATTATTATTATATAGTGTGCTGAGAGCTCTTGGGAGACCCTTCAGAGCTACAATTCCCAGAGTTCCCTCAGAAGAGGGATTGACTATTAAATAACTCTAGTGGGAATCACAGCCGCCAGGACTCTCTGTCTAGCTCTTGGAACTCTCCCCAGGCCACACCTCTCACTGGCTCTGTTTCATATTCCAGGTGTGTCTGCTTGGTTAGAAAATGCCCTTGAACTCTCATTTTCCCTCTTGCGTGCCTGGATGGAAGCGAGAGAGGGGCGTAGGAGTGTGTGTAGAAATTGCTCTGCTGTACAAAGGTAAAAGGGACACGGGTGGCGCTGTGGGTTAAACCACAGAGCCTAGGGCTTGCCAATCAGAAGGTCGGTGGTTCGAATCCCCGCGACGGGGTGAGCTCCCGTTGCTCGGTCTCTGCTCCTGCCAACCTAGCAGTTCGAAAGCACCTCAAAGTGCAAGTAGATAAATAGGTACTGCTCCAGTGGGAAGGTAAACGGCGTTTCCGTGCGCTGCTCTGGTTCGCCAGAAGCGGCTTAGTCATGCTGGCCACATGACACGGAAACTGTACGCCGGCTCCCTCGGCCAATAAAGCGAGATGAGCCCCACAACCCCAGAGTCAGTCAGGACTGGACCTAATGATCAGGGGTCCCTTTACCTTTACAAAGGTAAACATTTGCCCCACCCACTTTTGCCTCTGGCCACACCCACCACTGGGCATGTGATGGATGCGTTGGCTGATATTCCTGCATTGCAGTTGGACTAGATGACCCTCTGGTCTCTTCAGCTCTATAATCCCATGATTCTATGTGAGTCTCAGAAAGGTTGCCAAGAAGGGAACAAGGACTCTTGGACTGAAAAGGATCCCCCGCCCCTGGACAAAACCAAAACAAAGTTTTGGGGTGTCTTTTTTTATTTTAATGGTTATTTGTGTGGTGAAATGTTCTTGTCAGTGTGTCAAGGTCTCAGGGAAACACAATTGCCAATGAAAGATGCAAAGCTTACAGCAGTGCTTTAAAAAACTGTTTTGAAATACTTATTTTAACAGCTGCTAGAGAGAGACAGGGAGAAAGAGGAAGCTCTTGTCCCGGTGTCTGCCGCTGTCTCCAGGTTGAAATTAATAAAAGCGAATGTTTTACATTATTGCGCCTTCGCTATATCATAATGTGCAGGGAAGATAAAAACAAACAACTTAATTGATTCTTTACCTAATTCCGATCCTCACTGACTGAGCTCTCCCTCTCATTCTTCTGAGAGCGATTACAATATGTGCTTCGAAGTTTATGGATTGTTCAGTGTGCTCTGGAGAAGTGAATGATGTCTGGCGCGCCTTGTTTCAGATGGCGAATGGCTTTTATAATTTCCAGTAAAGCAGGGAGATTAAATGTATGTTGACACTCGTGTGCTTTCGCTGGGAATCCATTTTATGCGACTCAATTAGGCCGTGAGTCTACATTACACCGTACATCTATTAAGAATTTGCCTTATTACCCACTCTTTCCCAGACCTCCGGGAGGCAAATCGATTTGATTGTAACATAGCCCATCATGTATTGCAAAATTAGGAGAGTATTAGTGGCAATATTTACATTGTCCATGAAAAAGAGGCTCTGCTAAATCTATGCATCACATCTACAAACCAGAGCCTTGTCTATGCAAGGGTTCCACCATTGACTCCTCCCCATCCAGTTGTTTACTCAGAGAGCTGGAAAGGGTTCAGAAAAGGGGAAGCAAAATGATTAAGGGGCTAAGCAACTCTCCTATGAGAAAATGGGACTTTTATCATTTAGGGGGGAAAGGATGAAGAGCAGGTTTTTAATGATAACAACATGACAGAGGTGTACAACATGGTATAATTTTCACAAGGTAAGGTAAAGGGATGTGGGTGGTGCTGTGGTCTAAACCACTGAGCCTCTTGGGCTTGCCGATCAGAAGGTCAGTGGTTCAAATCCCTGTGATGGGGTGAGCTCCTGTTGCATTGTCCCAGCTCCTGCCAAGCTAGCACTTTGAAAGCACACCAGTGCAAGTAGATAAATAGGTACCACTGTGGCGGGAAGGTAAACCATGTTTCCTTGCGCTCTGGTTTCTGTCATGGTGTTCTGTTGCACCAGAAGCGGTTTAGTCATGCTGGCCACATGATCCGGAAAGTTGTTTGTGGACAAATGCCGGCTCCTCGACCTGAAAGCGCGATGAGCGCTGCAACCCCATAGTCGCCTTTGACTGGGCTTAACCATTCAGGGGTCCTTTACCTTTTACCTTTGCCTTTTATAATTTTCACAATATACTCTCATAATGCTAGAACTTAGCATCATCTTAAGAAGCTGAATGTTTGGAGATTTGGGACAGACAAAAGAAGAAACAACTTCATACAACGCATGATTAAACTATGGAGTTCACTGCTGCAAGGTGTGGCGATGCTCACCAACTTGGATGGCTGCAAAAAGAGAACTGGCAAATTCATGGGGGAGAAGTCTACTAAAGCTATTTCTGCCTTAAGGAGGAGGTAGGGTTGCGGGCTTCACAGCCCCCCGCCCATGCTTGGGGGGGGGAGAGGCCAACCCCACGCGATTGGGGGATTCCCAGCTGCATCACCCCCTAGCTGGCCAATCAGCTGGTTCAGGAGCATGGCCTGCCCTATAAAGACAGGACGCAGCCGGGGATCTCCCTCTTTGTCCGCCTGCCAGCTATTCCTGTTTTCCCACCCTCCCGCCTTATTAAGGTTTTCTTTCTTTGACCTTGCTATGGACCTCAGTTGGTTGCCGTTGAGGGGCCAGCTAGGAACTTACTGCTGAAATGGAACACGCAAGATTAAATAGTGAAATCAGCTATGGTAAAGTGGGCACAAGACATTGGTCATAACATTATGTTTGTTGACTGGGAACAGTTGTGGACCACCGGTATAAAATTTATGGCATGTAATGCCTTAAGAGAGAATATTATGAAAATGATTTACAGGTGGTACATGACCCCAGTCAAGCTTGCAAAATTCTACCACTTGCCTGATAACAAATGTTGGAAATGTAAAGAAACTGAAGGTACTTTTTTTCACCTTTGGTGGACGTGCCCGAAGATTAAGGCCTTCTGGGAAATGATATATAATGAAATGAAAAAGGTACTTAAATGTACTTTCCCTAAGAAACCAGAGGCCTTTCTCTTGGGCATTGTCGGCCAATTGGTTCCAAAGAAAGATAGAATATTTTTCATGTACGCTACAACGGCAGCAAGAATACTCATCGCAAAGTATTGGAAGACACAAGACTTACCCACTCTGGAAGAATGGCAGATGAAGGTGATAGACTATATGGGACTGGCTGAAATGACTGGCAGAATCCGAGATCAGGGAAAAGAGACGGCGGAAGAAGATTGGAAGAAATTTTAAATTTATCTTAAGAAATATTGTAAAATTAATGAGTGCTAAAATGTTGGGATTATAGAGAGTAAGTGGATTACAGCTGTAAAGATTAAGTAAAAGAAAAGGAAAGGAAACAATTAGATAAATTAAGGGGGAGGATTTGCTGAATTAAATTTTGAAATTGGAACACAGAAAGGGGAGGTATGAGGAGGTCGATGAAATAAGTTTTAAGAAAAAAGGGATCTGAAATTATACATGTTTGTTTTTGTGTGTGTATGTTTGTATTGTGTATTGTGTGTGTTTATATAAATTGTGAAAATCCAATAAATATTTTTTTTTAAAAAAAAAAAAAAAGAGGGGCCAGGTAGGAATTTTTCCACTTGGCAAATTGGCACCAGCCACTTGGTTTTTGCCTACCTGGTAGCAAATCGTCACAACTTTCTGGGTATTGGCGGTTTGGCATTGGTATCATACATGACAGATGGCCATCTAACCTCTGCTTAAAAACCTCCAAGAACGGAGAGTCCACCACCTTCCGAGGAAGTCCATTCCACTGTCAAATAGCTCTTACCGTCAGAAAGTTCTTCCCAATGTTTAGTCAGAAACTCCTTTCTTGCATCTTGAAGCCATTGGTTTGAGTCTTACCCTCCAGAGCAGGAGAAAACAAGCTTGTTTCCTCTTCCTTGTGACAGCTCTTCAGACATCTGCAGATGGCCATGATAACTCCTCTCAGTCTCCTCTTTTCCAGGCCACAAATACTCAACTTCCAACACTCCACCACCATCCCAAGGTCTTTGTTCTCTAATGGATGTGGAAGGATATACCAACCTCAGAGATGTCTGAAACTACTGACTGTATTAAATGGGGCCTTGATTTGCTATCAAAGTAAAAGGACTGATACGAAGCAGGGTCTGCACAAACAGGAAAAAGGCTGAAGGTTTTATGAGGAAATAAATAATCCTAGACTCAATTAGATTTTGGGTAATAAATTTCTTAATTAAAGATGCATTATTTATCAGGAAATACCATTGCTACTTTGACACTGGGAAAAAAATCAATGTATGGCCTTGTATACAGAGATAATATGTGCCCCCCCCCCAGTAGCATATATTTACTTATCTATATGGATGTATCTTTTAAAATTGGAGTAGTCATTTATTCTGATATAATTGATGGCAGTGAGGCAAAGTGATGGTGGTGACTCATTACAAATTCTCTTCTCTTTCCCTGTTTTGTTGTTGTTGTCCAGTTCTGGATATTTAGAAGAGGAGGAGGAGGAGGAGGAGGAGGAGGAGGAGGAGGAGGAGTTAGTCACTTGTTACACAAAAGGTCTCGAAGTGACTTACAACAGTTTTTAAAATATTAATCATAAGTAAGAATACATGGAGATGCAGGTGGCGCTGTGGGTTAAACCACAAAGCCCAGGACTTGCCGATCAGAAGGTAGGCGTTTTGAATCCCCGCAGCGGGGTGAGCTCCCGTTGCTCAGTCCCAGCTCCTGCCAACCTAGCAGTTCGAATGCACGTCAAAGTGCATGTAGATAAATAGGTACCGCTCCGGCGGGAAGGTAAACGGCATTTCCGTGCACTGCTCTGGTTCGCCAGAAGCGGCTTAGTCATGCTGGCCACATGACCCAGAAGCTGTACGCTGGCTCCCTCGGCCAATAAAGCGAGATGAGTGCCACAACCCCAGAGTCAGCCATGACTGGACCTAATGGTCAGGAGTCCCTTTACCTTTACCTTTAAGAATACATGATAGTATAAACACATCTATATGAACACATATTTGCACAAACACGCATTCAATTAATAGAGAACACACACACAGCAGCCCTCCCTAACAGCCGCAGAAAGCTACAGCAGCAGCTACTAACAGCCAACAGCATCACTGTTGTCCAGGGTTGGCAACCCTGCAGCCCTCCAGGTGTTGTTGGTTTTCAACTCCCATCATTCCTGACCTTTGGCCATGCTGCCTGGGGCTGATGGGAGTTGGAGTCCAATAACGGATGGAGGGTCAAAGGATTCCCATCTCTGTCAGAGTCCATTGAAAGCTGCGGGAGAGAGGAGGTATTACCTGGTGCCAAAATTATAACAGCATAAGGTGCTTGGCAGACCTCGCTGGGAAGAGCATTTCACAAATGGGATGCCACAACTGGAAAGGCTCTCTAACTGGGTTGACCACTGGATGTTGGTTTTTGAACAGGCCTTTGGCCTGATCCAGCAGGGCTCTTGTTAAGTCCTTAAAATACACAATAAATAACAAGTACACGTTGCATCAGGACGCAGGTGGCGCTGTGGTCTAAACCACAGAGCCTAGGGCTTGCCAATCAGAAGGTTGGTGGTTCGAATCCCTGCAATGGGGTGAGCTCCCATTGTTCGGTCCCAGCTCCTGCCCATCTAGCAGTTTGAAAGTATGTCAAAGTGCAAGTAGATAAATAGATACCGCTCCGTCGGGAAGGCAAATGGAGTTTCCATGCGCTGCTCTTTTGGTTTCGCCAGAAGCGGCTTAGTCATACTGGCCACATGACCCGGAAGCTGTCTGTGGACAAGTGTCAGGTCCCATGGCCAGTAAAGCGAGATGAGGGCTGCAACCCCAGAGTCGTCTACGACTAGACTTGGCTGTCAGGGGTCCCTTTACCTTTTTTTTTTTTACATGTTGCATCTAAGCTCCAGCATATATTGTCACAGAGCACCTGCAACCAGAAAACAATTCTTCTTTTTCTTATGAAAAGAAACTGTGGGCAAACTGTTTGCCACATTTTAAAATTTGGTAAGGAATTTGGAAGTTTTTCATAGAATCATAAAATTGTAGAGTTGGAAGAGACCCCATGGATCATCTAATGTTTGATGTTTTATTATGTTTTTTTATATGTTGAAAGCTGCCCAGAGTGGGCAGGGTACAAATAAAAGTATTACTATTATTATTATTATTATTATTATTATTATTATTATATGAAGATATATTGTATGTCACATCCAGACTGTAGGCTGACCATTGCCCATCCCTGCCTAAGTTGGATTGTACATTGATCAATTACATTTCAGTCAATCAAATTCTTTCAATTTCATATTTAAAAAACCAACAGCCTACACTGATGACCATTTCAACTGCTTAGCATTTTCTAAAATTAAAATCACAGATCTTTATCTTTCCCCCTAATCAAACTTAACCAGACTGGTACCTTTCGTAAAAGCGCATGGAAGGAGAATGGGCATATGTTCATTAGCAATGCTGAGTACCACTGCGGCACATGTCAGGGATCAGCTGCCATATGAGACATGAATGCTACCGCTGCTTCCCTTGTTATGTATTACATCCTCCTTCCAAGTCGTATGATCTTGTCAGTCATCAGTGGTGAAGCCTTCATGTCCCAGGAGACAATTTCAGAAACTACTTTACTGGAAATGATTTAAGCACCAGCCTTCGCTCCTGGCATCAAACCTACTGGAATGATGCCTGTGGTTTGTGCACTTGGATTCCAGGAGAGACGGGAGACTCAGGTTACATCTTTGCTACTGAAGAAGCCCATCTTTAGGTACTTTTTCATGCAGAGCATAATTAAACCATGGAACATAGGAGACAGTGACGGCCACCAACTTGCATGGCATTAAAAGAGGATTAGACAAATTTATGGAGGAGAAGACTATCGGTGGCTACTAGTCTTATTGAAGGGTTCAGATGTTCATGGATATTAATCAGATATTCACATTATGTCTCCTTTCTTTTCTTGTGCTTTATTTTGTTTTTGAGTGCCATCAAAAAGAATAGGGCTCAAATGTGGCCTGGACCTATTTGGATCTCTGAGAGGGCTTGCCTGGGGCTAATAAAAGTCCAACAACAGCTGAAGAACAAGTTCTGTCCTGATTTGATGGGCAAAGCCATCCAAACTATAGGGAGCCAGCATAATTTGCACCATGGAACATTATTTCTTTCAGGAGTGAGGCTACTGATGGTTAAGCCTGCCTGAAGCTGACAGATGGAAAATAATAATAATAATAATAATAATAATAATAATAATAATAATAATAATTTATTTATACCCTGCCCATCTGGCTGGGCTTCCCCAGCCACTCTGGGCGGCTTCCAACAGTAATGCATCAAACATTAAAAGCTTCCCTAAACAGGGCTGCCTTCAGATGTCTTCTAAAAGTCTGGTAGTTGTTGTTCTCTTTGACACCTGGTGGGAGGGCGTTCCACAGGGTGGGTGCCACCACCGAGAAGGCCCTCTGCCTGGTTCCTTGTAACTTGGCTTCTCGCAGTGAGGGAACCGCCAGTAGGCCCTCGGCGCTGGACCTCAGTGTCCGGGCAGAATGGTGGGGGTGGAGACACTCCTTCAGATATACTGGACTGAGGCCATTTAGGGCTTTAAAGGTCAGCACCAACACTTCGAATTGTGCTCGGAAACGTACTGGGAGCCAATGTAGGTCTTTCAAAACAAGCCTTTAAAATATAGTCTAACTTCTGCTGTGTTGCTAGTCCACGTGACCAAGCTGAAAGAAGTTAAGAACAGGGGTAAGTCTCGCTCTGCCCTGCCCTGCCTTGTCTTGCCCCCTCCCCACCCAGTCGTTTCCATTTTAGGGACTTATTTTGGCTGAGCCCCAGTTGGGATGGAGAACTTACAACTAGTGGATCTCTGGGTGACCTGAGATGGACTTCATTGCTTCAGCTAGATACCCACCTCTTCCAAACTCCACTCATCCAGTACACATAATCTGCACTGAGGACCACACACTGCTAGATGTATTCAATATGGTGCCTTCATTATCCCACACCCCCCAAGACAAAACCTTGACTCCTCTGATGGTACACTGTTTGGATTAACTGGCGTGGACCCTCCTTTCCTTGCAAACGTAAAACTCCCTGGCACAATCTCAATTCTCAAAAGACACATAGACTTGCAATATAGCCACACGGCTTAACGAAAATGACACTATACGAATAAGAAGCTCTCTCTCTTTATTTTTTTAATGGAAGAACACACAGGTTGACTAATGCAACGCTTGTTTGCCAAGCAATAGATTCAGCACAGGCTGTTTTCTGAGCCATCCCTGTCATCGACAAAGGCACTCACTGCAAAAATTTATTTCTGTTTGATAATCGTTAAAAACTGCATTTAGAGTAAGGCCTGATTAAATAGCCGTTTTGACCCTAAATTAAGTCAATGTCTACCCTCATGCCGACACTCCCTGCCAGCTCCCCCTCTTTTTTCCTAATCCTAATCTGAAAGACCTCATTTAACAACCCAAAAAATGCTTAAATAAATATTCTCGTGGCCTTTGTCTTCATTACCCTTATCTCACAAATCCAATCATTTCCCGCATTCGTTTCAAACACATCATTGAAATAAAGTTGCCATAAGCCTTCTAATGCCATAAACCCCTACTGGCAGTAAAATACAAGCACTGATTACCATCAAATGAAGAGAGAGAAAAATAATTTTAACTCTTGGTACTAGAATATAACAAACCACAGTGTTGATTGCAATCCCACTCACCACTAAAGTCGATCACTTTAGTTTAATACAGGCCAGTCAGTTTTGAGGGTAAGACCTGCAACAGGACTGCAAATCTTCCATTTCTTGTTTAATTTTCTTTGGAATCACCATCGTCTTTTTCCTATTGCTATTCCCAACATTTCCAAATACTAACAATAATATTTTTATTTACCGCATTTTTCGCTCCATAAGACACACTTTTTTTCCTCCTAAAAAGTAAAGGGAAATGTGAGTGCGTCTCATGGAGCGAATGGCGCTGCGCAGAGAGGGAGAACTCCACAGCGCCCCTTCAGCGACGTGCCTGTCCTGTGAAGCGGGAGGAGGAACAGAAGGGGCTCCTTCTGTTCCTCCTCCCGTTTCACTGAAGGGGTGCTGCGCAGCTCTCAAACAGGATATTGTGAGCTGGTGAACAGGATGTTGGACTAGATGAGCCAGTGTGGTGTAGTGGTTAAGAGCAGTAGTCTCGTAATCTGGGGAACCGGGTTCGCGTCTCCGCTCCTCCACATGCAGCTGCTGGGTGACCTTGGGCTAGTCACACTTCTCTGAAGTCTCTCAGCCCCACTCACCTCACAGAGTGTTTGTTGTGGGGGAGGAAGGGAAAGGAGAATGTTAGCCGCTTTGAGACTCCTTCGGGTAGTGATAAAGCGGGATATCAAACTCTTCTTCTTCTTCTTCTAGATGGGCCATTGGCCTAATACAACAGGTTCTTCTTACATGCTTAGAATGGAAAGAAGGGGACACAGAGACACCTATATCAAGTGTGTCTGTTACCAGCGTTTTGACAATGCATGCATTGCTAGTATGGAGCTTGGCATGAGTTTTGGAAAAACCAGTTCTTGATATTTAAAATAGTGGCAGAAGGCATTTCTAGACAATAAAGTTGTGTGTCGAGGTCCCCTAGCCACCCCCCAATAACTCACACATCACACATCAATTTTGTTTAAGGTTTTTGGTATGATTTTGGCCACAACTTTATTTAAATACACACATGTGAGTGCTTGCTTAGGCATTGGTTACAACTATCTGTCCTTGCCCCAGGGACAGAACTGACTTCCGGATTCCAGTGGAAGCCAGTCAGGGAAACAATTTTGGGGAGAAATGAAGCTGGGCATCAGTCCCTCACTTCTCACCCACATGCGCCTGGGGGCTTGCATGGCCCAAGTCCGATGCCAGGGACTAGGACGAAAAGGATGGCAAGCCCCTGGATTCCTTTAACGGAATTCTCTTTCCGCACCACCATTGGAGGGGTAGGCACTTACCCCTCCACCAACCAATTTTAACCAATGCCTAACCGCCAACCTTACAAGTTGTGATGATTTGCTATGCAGTACGCAAAAACCAAATGGCACCAGCCAATCAGCCAGATGGACAAAATTCCTACCAGGCCCCTGCCTCAAAAGCAGGCGACCCCATGACAGGCATAGCAAAGTCAAGCAAACAACCCCCCCCCCAATTCAAGGAGGGTGGGCGGGTGATCCGGTGCAAGCAGCCAAGAGGACTCCCAAAAGCTGGGTGTCCAGCATTTAAAACCTCTGACCCCTCCTCCAAATTGGCAACAAGCAAATTGGCCAGCGACCCAATTTAACCAATCCCTGCCTGGGTCTCTCCAAACATCTGCCCAGCAACAATGGGGTGGCCTGTATCCCCCACCACAACACGTGCTCTCTGCTAGGGAGAACAAGTTTTGTCTAGAAATGCCTTCTGCGTACAAAGCAGACACTGGACCCTTCCCCTTCAGGTAAGGCCCATTCAGGTAAGGCCAGACCTGGTACTACTGAGGAATATGAAAACTCACTGTTCTGCTGGGTTCCCTCAGCTGGGTGACTCAACCCAGACAGGAGGTCACTTCTGTGCTTCCAGATTTCTGCCCAATTTGAGACTGCCACCAGCTGCAACCTACCTTCCTCTGAGCAACATCCTATTTGAGAAGTGGTAGTTCTACTTTGCTGGATCCAGTCTCAATGGTGGCAAAACTAGAACTCGTTGTTAGCTCTGGCTCCACCTACTGTTGACCTCCCTGCCTTTTGCCCTACCAGTCCCAATGAGCACCAGACTCCACTGCCTGTATCTTATATCCTGCTCTAATGTGAATATTGAAACTTGGTTATCCTCTGGTTTTTGCAGTTCCTGAAGTTCTGGCACACTCCTTGGCTCAGAAAACCTGACGAGATACCTTGTCAAGTTGATATTTTGAGAGAAACGATATTTAGAAATGCATACTCTGAGAAGAAACACAATTGTGTTTTGTTTCTGTTTAACATATTTTCCATAATGAAGGCATGCAATTATTTGAGTCCAGTTACTCTCTTCCAACAAGAAGTCTCATGCAGGCTTTGTTTTTGTTTGAAACAGAAATGGGATGCAACATAATTTAAAGACCAGCAAAAGTGACACAGACTAATCCCAGCTTGGAGGGCGGATACTTGGGCGTCTCTTTGTAAGGCTGTTTTGCTAAATCATCAAGGTCAAGAGCCTATTCCATTATGTCACCAGAGTATTTAAGAAATTAACACTGTGGAGATGATAGATAAATAGATAGATGATAGATAGATAGATAGATAGAGAGAGAGATAGATAGATAGATAGATAGATAGATATAGATAGATGATAGATATAGATGATAGATAGATGATAGATGATAGATAGATAGATAGATAGATAGATAGATAGATAGATAAATAGATAGATGATAGATAGATAGATAGATGATAGATGATAGATGATAGATAGATAGATAGATAGATAGATAGATAGATAGATAGATAGATATTGATAGATAGATAGATAGATAGATAGATAGATAGATAGATAGATAGATAGATAGATGATAGATGATAGATAGATAGATAGATGATAGATAGATAGATAGATAGATAGATAGATAGATAGATAGATAGATAGATGATAGATAGATAATAGATAGATAGATAGATAGATAGATAGATAGATAGATAGATAGATAGATGATAGATAGATAGATTCAGATCTGCATGTAGCATGGGACCACCAGCTTATCATATGAAGCACCAATCCAATGAATTTCCTAGATAAATCATTTGGAAGAGATTTGTCAGCCCATCAGTGTAATCTCACCGCATATATTTCATTCATCATCAGTCGTCAGTAAAAAGTTCACCTGTGCTGCCTTTCTGGTTCATAAAACTTTTAAAAAAATATTCCCTGGGTTGCAGTTCTTCAATTAATCATGTCCTGCAGAACTCTGCAACTGAACATTCCTGATACTCTCCATCTGCAGCCACTAAATCTGGTTGCTTGTTTCTTGTTAATCCCGTTGAGCCTTGCCAAGGAGTGAGTTAATTGAAACATCCCACCACCTGTCAAGGGCTGGAGTGCTCCCTTGCTCCCCTGTGGGGTCAGGGTCTCACAGGTGGAGGGAAGGGAGGTCCTGAATTTCAAAAGACTGGGCCTTTTCCAATCATTTACAGCTTGGCTGGTAAATCTGACTAAGGGACAGGATGGAAATGAAAAAGACAAAGGGTCAAACTAAGGTCATTTTCAGAGCTCCAGCCCAAGTAAAGGAGACCAATATACAGGCAGAAGCCACCAACAGAACCAACTGGAATAAGGAATGCAGGGAGCCATTTTCAAGACCAGTCTGCAAAGCTGAACCACATAGAGACTATGGATGTTGGCGAATTCAGAAGAAAATGGAAATGGGAGTGGAAATTGCTGGTGTTGCTTATTCATGCCATGTGCCGAATGGAAATCAGTCTAGTGAATGCAGTCTGGATTCATTGTCATGGTTGCTTTCAGACCGCAATGAGTCGCTCCTCTCCATTTGCACTGCATTTCCTTGTATTGAAATGAATGGGATGAAACAACGTAATGGCAGCACAGTTTATGTAAATAATTATGTAAAGCACATAAACGGCATAATTTAACCACAGTAAGATGAACGGCATCGTTTTTTGACAGAAGCCGAACAGCAGCAGCATGCAAACAGTGCTGCATATGATAAATACAGGACAGAACGGAAAAGGAAACCACCTTAAATCCCAAACAGATGCAGAACTAGGAATGGAGTCTCTGAACATCAAGCCAGAAGCTTTTTGGTTTGTTTTTTGGCCAGGGAGGGAGTTGCTCAAAATCTGCGAATTCTAAAGGATTTGTAGCACAGTTGCTGGCAGCTGCTAGGATATCCACAGCACAACAATGGAAGGCTTTGCAGGAATTTGGTGACCCCAGAAAAGATATAGGTTTCCAGAGGCTGAGAAGATCCAGGACATTTTTGTATGGTGTGGCTTTATCCTCATACCAATAAAACTAAACTCCAGGACTCATTGATGCTACCAGTGCATTAAATGTGGATCCCTTTTAATAACAGGTATCTCCTCACAGCTTCTTTTTTTGTTTTTGTTTACAAATTAAGAGAATGAATCCGTGGCCCCCTTTGTAATTTCTGTCCTTTTTGTATTCTTTACACTTGTTGTTGGTGTTTATATTTTATGTATGAAGCAATACTTTATTTTATTTTTAAGGGGAGCGAGGAGGAAACCCACTAACGGAGAGAAGAACTTTATTCAGAAACGGGAAAAGGCAGAGGACAATTAGGGCAGGCAAGGGTGGAGTGAGGCAAAGATCCAGTAAAAACTTTGCAGCTTCACACTGGCCTTTCCTTTCGGTAGATTTCTGTGTCTTCTAATAGGCTTTTGCAAATCTAGGCCTCTACAAATCTCCTGACAAGCCTTTTCAGGCCTGAAGAGCTCTGTGGCAGTTGTTTTGATTGTAGCTGAAGCACAGCAATGTATGTTTTAAAATGATGCTTTTGACTCAACATGCCACCCTCGCCATCATGCTGTGCTTTAACAAACAAACAAAAGATTCAGAGGTCTTCAGGCAACATTTTGGACAGCCTCACATCCTGCAAAGCTCGTGGTTTTAGAGAAGCATGAGAAAACATGGCTATACTGCAGAGAAATAGAGCAATGCAAGTCTCCATGGCAGAGGGTGCGAGAGAAATCCACCTCGGGGCATATTGACATTGTGATTCAGTTCAGGGGAGGGAAGGGAAGTCCCCAAATGACTACAATTTGCTTCATTCTTTAGCCAACACACAAAGCACACTTCTAATACCGGAGGGCTCAATTCATTTAGCAAAGGTGAATAAGTGGAAACAAAGGGTTAAAGAGAGTGGGAAGCTTAATTAGCGGGCCCAAAGTCACCGTGTATCATTTGGACATGCAAAGAGGTTAATGAAGAGAAGAACGTGATAGCTTAACATTAGGAAACTGGTGCACATTTGATATATGGGATCGTAGCACAAGGCGAAACTGATCCACTGAAACGTATTACTGAATTTAGTCCAAATGATACCTTGGGCTAGTCACACTTCTCTGAAGTCTCTCAGCCTCACTCACCTCACAGAGTGTTTGTTGTGGGGGAGGAAGGGAAAGGAGATTGTTGGCCGCTTTGAGACTCCTTAAAAGTAAAGGGACCCCTGATGGTTAGGTCCAGTCGCAGACGACTCTGGGGTTGTGGCGCTCATCTTGCTTTATTGGCCGAGGGAGCCGGCGTACAGCTTCCGGGTCATGCAGCCAGCATGACTAAGCTGCTTCTGGCAAACCAGAGCAGCGCACAGAAACACCGTTTACCTTCCCGCTGGTGCAGTACCTATTTATCTACTTGCACTTTGATGTGCTTTCGAACTACTAGGTTGGCAGAAGCAGGGACCGAGCAACGGGAGCTCACCCCGTCGTGGGGATTCAAACCGCTGACCTTCTAATCGGCAAGCCCTAGGCTCTGTGGTTTAATCCACAGCGCCACTCCTTAGGGTAGTGATAAAGTAGGATATCAAATCCAAACTCCTCCTCCTCCTCTTCTTCTCTCAGTGGCCATATATGTTAGAAATAATGCTGTACACAGTTGAAGAAAACAGTTCAATGCTTCTAGATGCCGATGCATATATGACTTATGCAAAGCAAACATTCCACCGCGGAGCAACAGCCCTCCCCTTGGTGTTACAGTGAACCAAGAATGCATGTTTTGCTTTGGATTCAGAATACAAATGAATATTTAAGTGGATACAATCTGGTACAAGTGAGGAACCAAAATACAGAGCACAAAGACTCAGAGCCAGTGTCTCATCACCAGCATTCCTGTAGAGGTGACCGGGACAGGAGTAAGGCAGGGCAGGGCTGGGTGGCGAGGTCACAGCTGTGTAGCAAACCAGCAGAAGTTATTAGAGGTTACTGCCCACACACTTCTGGTGTGCTTTTCTGCTTGTGTGGTGGCACCTCAGTAAAACCACTTCTTACTGTATGTAGCAGAGTTTTCCCAGAGGCAGAGGACAAGAACAGGAGTCATACTCAAATTCACAGTCAAGAGCTTCTTTGTTGTTTGACTTGTTGCACAAGCATTTCTGTTACTATTCTATACAAGCTATTTACATTCCCTCTTTATCTCTCCAGCATGGTATAATCTCAGTCCAGTAATTAACAATCCTGACACAGCAAAACTCACAGTATCAGCAGCACACATGATCTTACTTTCAACCTTGTTGTCAGCGTGCGTGCTGACAGCGTGCGTGTGTGCATGTGTGCATGTGTGTGTGTGTGTGTGTGTGTGCTTTCCTCTTGCGGAAATTGAAGCCTGCAACTTCCTCCCTTTATTTGCACCTCCATCTGACACCAAACAAGCCTAGAGTGCCAGAAAGAAAATTCTGGAACCCTCTTTAAAGCTTCCAGGAACTTTTATCTATTTCTTACAGAATGTTTTCCTAACAAAAGTGCCCAATTGACTCAACCTGTGCCCCCACCCAGCCCAACCTCACTGCCGCTCTGCCCCATCCTGCCCCCGTAGGATTTTTATCCATCCGGCTGCTCCAGCAGTAGCGCTATGTTTGTGTATATCATGTGAGTCTCTGAGAGAGCGTGAGACAGGAAGTCTCTGTACAGTTGGAGTACTGTTGGAATTTAGTTTCACTTCTGCATGTGTTGTTCTGTACTGGTGCTCAAAGAGCACAGACATGCTGATGGATTCTCTGTATATAGACTGTAAAATAAAGTAGTTTGGAGCTACTGATTGACTCTTTCTTCTGCTATGATATGCCAGAAGACGAGAGTGCGCCTCTCAGGAGGGAGGGGTCACTTATCACCGGTCTCTCCGGACTGACACGCAGAGAATAATATGATCAGAGAGAGGAGCTGAGGGAAGTCCCTGGTTGGGGGGGAGGGGAGGGAGGGAAAGGGGGGAAAGGGTGGACATAATGTATGTGATTACAGTGGTGCCTCGCAAGACGAAAAGAATCCGTTCTGTGATTCTCTTCGTCTAGCGGTTTTTTCATCTTGCGAAGCAAGCCCATTGACGGATTAGCGGATTAGCGCTATTAGCGTTATTAGCGCTATTAGCGGCTTTTAGCAGCTTATCTGCTGATCGGATCAGCTGATAAGCAGCTTAGCGGCTTAGAAAAATGGGGGGGAAGGGGGGGAAACCCGCAGGAACTCGCAAGGCATTGTCGTCTTGCGAAGTAAGCCCATAGGAAATTCGTTTTGCGAAGCACCTCCAAAACGGAAAACTCTTTCGTCTTGCGCGTTTTTCGTCTTGCGAGGCATTCGTCTTGCCGGGCACCACTGTATACGGTTTGATAATTTGTTATGTTGAAATTCCTTAATAAAAAAATATTTTTTTAAAAAAGCCCTAGATTTTTCAGGCGCCCCAAATACTTGAAAGACCACCTCCATCCCTACAGTCCATCTTAGGCAATAAGATTGGCAGAGGAGGCCCTCTTGTCAGTTTCTCTACTCTCAGAGGGTTGGAGGGCATTCTCCATGGCAGCCCCATGGAGAATGCTGAAGATGCAACTCTTTTACCCTGGTTTTTGACACCTGAGCTGTGGTTTTTGTTTTTGTTTTTTTTAAGGAACCACATCATTTTCATGATTCTAAGTTGTTTAAAAACTGCTTTAATGTTGTGTTTTAATTGTTAGAGCAAAGGACAGTTCTCTTCCCCACTACACGGTCCTCTACTGAAAACAACATTTCAAGCAAATTTATCACTCATACTTTTGAAGTCATATTTACGGGGAAGCCAGTTCTGTTTCTTAATTGAAAGTTGATGTGCCTAGGACTTTAGCCTGAATAAGACTGTTTTGACTGCTGGCTAGCTTTGGAAGTTGGGGCAGGGATATACATTTTTAAAGAAATGTAATGCGTGTTATATTTCACCCCAGTGGTGTAGATTCTACCACCCCATATGTGCCCCTTCGCTTTAAAGTCTCATTTTAGTAATAAATTCTAAACAGCGGATCCAGCAATATTTTATCATCTGGTTTCCTCCCATTGATATGTTCTAGCTGCCTTGCATGTAAATTAAAACAATTAGAAAAAGGCGCAGCTATTATTAAAGACAGATGGATCACGCTACAACGCAGATGTTTCTTTGGTTCCCAAGCTGATACAAATGTGTATGCAAAAATATTTTTAAACTTGCTGAGCCTCTTGGAAAACTCCTATTTGAAAGGATATTTGTTTAAAAAAAGAAGAAGGAGAAATGTTCCTCTGGCAGAAATGTTTCACACAGAGGAAGTTTATTTATTTATTTTAAAGAGTGAGAAACTTGAATTTGCTGGGGTTTCATTCACGACAATAGTTAGGGATGTGCACAACCTGACCTACAGCAATCTGGGACTGTCTCAACCCAACCCAGGCAGCAGCCTGACCCCCAACCCCCAAATCACACCAATTCAGTTTAGGACTCAGGTTTTTGGTGATTCTAGTGCACATTCTGAGTGCAGCATCTTTAAGAAAACCCAAACAATTATGCCTGGGTAAGGGAAGCCCTAGGGATGCGGGTGGCGCTGTGGGTTAAACCACAGACCCTAGGACTTGCCGATCAGAAGGTTGGTGGTTCGAATCCCCGCGATGGGGTGAGCTCCCATTGCTCGGTCCCTGCTCCTGCCAACCTAGCAGTTCGAAAGCACATCAAAGTGCAAGTAGATAAATAGGTACTGCTCCAGCGGGAAGGTAAATGGTGTTTCCATGTGCTGCTCTGGTTTGCCAGGCTTAGTCATGCTGGCCACATGACCTGGAAGCTGTACGCCGGCTCCCTCGGCTAATAAAGCGAGATGAGCACCACAACCCCAGAGTCGGCCACGACTGGACCTAACAGTCAGGGGTCCCTTTACATTTTAAGGGAAGCCCTGAGGGTGCAGTGGGCACAATTTGGAAAATGGGCTACCGCTTGCCATGCCCTCCAATTTCATACCAACTTTGTGCTACATAACTCCATGCAGGTAGGGACCCACGGGGCATCACTAGCTGCTAACAAAAGTACAGTGGATGCTTGGGTTGTGAATGTGATCCGTGCAGGATGCACAATCGCAACCCACAGCATTCGCAACCTGTAATGGGGCATCTGCGCATGCGCGAGTTGTGATTCGGCACTTCTGCGAATGCACAACTGCCAGAACCCAGAAGTAACCCGTTCCAGTACTTCTGGGTTTCGGCAGGGCCGTAACCCAAAAAAACACAACCTGAAGCATCTGTAACCTGAGGTATGACTGTACAGTGGTACCTCGGGTTACATACACTTCAGGTTACATACGCTTCAGGTTACAGACTCCGCTAACCCAGAAATAGTACCTTGGGTTAAGAACTTTGCTTCAGAATGAGAACAGAAATTGTGCTCCGGCGGCGCGGCGGCAGCAGGAGGCCCCATTAGCTAAAGTGGTGCTTCAGGTTAAGAACAGTTTTACGTTAAGAACGAACCTCCAGAGCGAATTAAGTTCTTAACCCAAGTTACCACTATACTCCTTTCAGGGACTCCAGCCAGCCTAGAACAAGAGCCATATACCACAGGATAGGGAGCAAGGAAATTTAACATCTTCCACCCACCTAAATGCGCTTTCCTACCCTCCTGAAAGCTTCTGCCAATGAGCTGTGAGTACATAAGAAGAGCGCTTCTGCATCAGTGGCCCACCTAACCCAGCATCCTGTTCTCATAACCATCTGGGATAGCTCAGTCAGTAGAGAATGAGACTCTTAACCTCGGGGTCGCAGGTTCAAACCCCCTGTTGGGCAAAATATTTCTTATTTGAATATCTGTTGCTTTCTGTCGTCTGTCTGTCTATCTATCTGTGATGGTATCCAAGAAAGTCACACCATTTGTGCAAGTTCTTCTGCTTGAACAATGCAACTTCCCTTCCCTCTCCTCTCCCTTTGCTCCCCAAGAGCCAGTGTGGTGTAGTGGTTAAGAGCGGTAGACTCGTAATCTGGTGAACCGGGTTCGCGTCTCCGCTCCTCCACATGCAGCTGCTGGGTGACCTTGGGCCAGTCACACTTCTTTGAAGTCTCTCAGCCCCACTCACCTCACAGAGTGTTTGTTGTGGGGGAGGAAGGGAAAGGAGAATGTTAGCCACTTTGAGACTCCTTTGGGTAGTGATAAAGCGGGATATCAAATCTAAACTCTTATTCTTCTTCTACTCTGGAGGTAACCCCTAGAACAAATTTGCTCAAGCAGAAGTCTTTGCACAAACTGGAGAACTTGGGTGGATTCAGCCCATGTGTTCATGGTTTGCTCCATAACACTGCCAGCAAATTTTACCCAGATGCTTGGCCCTCTGCAACTTCATGGAAAGATTACTTTTCCCTGCATTAAGAACTTCTGCCTCTAATAACAGCGAAATGTTTGCCAGTTTTGGGTGCTGTCCAGCTCCATTGAGATGTATGGGAGCCGTTTCAGCGGCATCAATTGGATGCCTTTGTCTAGCATAATAGCTGTCTGTTGTTAGCAGATGCGGTACAAATGGAGCACACATGGAGATTTTTTTGTACAGATAATAATATCATTGTTGCAGAGCTAATTAAACTGATAATGAATCATTTATAGCACTGCGCAAAGATAATGGAACATATACTTTATCATCTTCAATGCATAGTATAATTTAAATGAACAGCAAAATTGCTTTTGCTTCCCTTTGCCCTGTTTGTACAATTGTATCTTCGGCAATAATCTGGCGATTGCATTGTCTTGCGTTCTCTTTGGAATACGCCTCTAGTTCCAGAACTGTCTCCATGGGCACACAAGAGTTTGTGAGTGCACAAGTTCTCTCATCCACCATATGCACAGAAGTTCAATAAGACCTGAACCAGCAGCTGGTACTTCCAGGAAGCTGGGGAATAGACTGGCCATTATTGCCCTATTTGCATTTTGCCGCTGTTACCATCTTCTGGGGTAAGGGTATAGGAGCCCGCCATATGTCATCTAGCCTAGTGAGAGGTTCCTTCCCCTGTGTACTGTATTTAAACCAGACTCCTTGGACTGCACAAACACCAGTACCAGAAACTTGTCACCAGTACCAGAAACCCTTGTTTTGCTATGTACTTATGCACTTAAGCCTGTTGTTGTTGTTTAGTCGTTTAGTCGTGTCCGACTCTTTGTGACCCCATGGACCAGAGCACGCCAGGCACTCCTGTCTTCCACTGCCTCCCGCAGTTTGGTCAGACTCATGCTGGTAGCTTCAAGAACACTGTCCAACCATCTCGTTCTCTGTCGTCCCCTTCTCCTTGTGCCCTCCATCTTTCCCAACATCAGGGTCTTTTCCAGGGAGTCTTCTCTTCTCATGAGGTGGCCAAAGTATTGGAGCCTCAGCTTCACGATCTGTCCTTCCAGTGAGCACTCAGGGCTGATTTCCTTTGGAATGGATAGGTTTGATCTTCTTGCAGTCCATGGGACTCTCAAGAGTCTCCTCCAGCACCATAATTCAAAAGCATCAATTCTTTGGCGGTCAGCCTTCTTTATGGTCCAGCTCTCACTTCCATACATCACTACTGGGAAAACCATAGCTTTTACTATACGGACCTTTGTTGGCAAGGTGATGTCTCTACTTTTTAAAGATGCTGTCTAGGTTTGTCATTGCACTTAAGCCTAGATTGTTGTTTTTGATAGGGTTACCATACATCTGCAATTTCCCAGACATAGATGGCATTTGGCCCTGGGAAACAGCATCTGGGAGGAAATCTCTGAAATGTCCAGGAAAATTCAGGCAAAAGGCATCCCATGTCAGAAGTGTGGGTTTTGGTAAATTTCAAAGAAATAGTTCAAAAACTCCCTTTTTGCAACAAAATTGAAACCCTATACAATATCAAATTTATTCTGTGTTTACCAATTTGCTAGTTTTTGTCATTGAATTTACTGACATTTTTTGAATTTACTGACAATTTTCTGTATTTTGTACATTTGGTATTTCCAATGTTCTGTATTTTGATGCTTTGAATGTTTACTCTAAGCCACTTAGATACAGCTCATTGTGGGGAAAATGGCATATGTCAATCAATCAATCAATCAATCAATCAATCAATGATAGAATTGTAGAGTTGGAAGGTACCCCTCAAGGGCCAGCTAGTCCAACCCCCTGAAATGATGGAATCTCAACTAAAGCACCCATGACAGATGGCCATCCAACCTTTGCTTAAAAACCTCCAAGGAAGGAGAGTCTACAACCTCCCGAGGGAGTCCGTTCCACTGTCAAACAGCTCTTACTGCCAGAAAGTTTTTCTTGATGTTTCGTCAGAATCTCCTTTCTTGTAACTTGTAACTTCGAGTCCTGCCCTCCAGAACAGGAGAAAACAAGCTTCCTCCATCCTCCATGTGACAACCCTTGAGATATTTGAAGATGGCTATCATATCTCCTCTCGGTCTCCTCTTTTCCAGGCTAAACTATGGTTACCAGATTTTTTTCAATGAATCCGCCCCCCCCCCTTTTTTTTTTTTTGAAGCTGAGTAGCAACAGGGAGTCAGTAGTGGGGATGGTGAGGCAAAAGACCCTGGGCCCAAGCACACATGCATATTGTATAAAGGTGCAAAGCCCTTCTTTTGCACCCTGTGAAACATAAATGTGCATAAATGTTCTAAACACTGGACAATGGCACGCCACACACCTGTGACTCCTGAGCCTCCCCCGATCAGTCAAAACAAAAGGGAAAGGGGGCAGGAGATCTGCAATTAATCCAGAATGCGGCAGCTAGACTGGTGACTGGGAGTGGCCGCCGGGACCACATAACACCGGTTCTGAGAGATCTGCATTGGCTCCCAGTATGTTTCCAAGCACGATTCAAAGTGTTGGTGCTGACTTTAAAGCCCTAAACAGCCTCGGTCCTGTATACCTGAAGGACACTGAGATCCAGCGCCAAGGGCCTTCTGGTGGTTCCCTCACTGCGAGAAGCCAAGTTACAGGGAACCAGGCAGAGGGCCTTCTTGGTAGTGGCGCCCGCCCTGTGGAACACCCTCCCATCAGATGTCAAAGACATAAATAATTACCTGACATTCAGAAGACATCTGAAGGCAGCCCTGTTCAGGGAAGTTTTTAATATGTAATGCTGTACTGTTTTTAACACTGATTGGGAGCCGCCCAGAGTGGCTGGGGAAACTCAGCCAGATGGGCGGGGTATAAATAATAAATTATTATTATTATTATTATTATTATTATTATTATTACCACCAGATGTCCCTGGTTCCCCTTCGGCAGTGGCAGCGGCAGTCAGTAGCCTGGAGCCAACCTGGTAGCACAGTTGGCTCTGGCTGGCTTCAGGAGCTGCTTGCTGCTCACTGCCATGGAGCCCGCCATTTTTCCTCCCCAGAAGTCCTCACATCATATGGGGACTTCTGGCAAGGAAAAATGCCAGGCGCCATGGCAGTGAGCAGCAAGCAGCTCCTGAAGCCAGCCAGAGCCAACTGCACTACCAGGCTGGCTCCGGGCTGCTGAGGGTGCCACTGCGATGTTTCCCGGGCACAGATTTGCAAATCTGGGGACTGTCTCTGGGAACGTCTGGTAAACCTAGGCTAAACATACCCAGCACCCTCAGCCGTTTCTCGTAAGGCTTAGTTTCCAGACCCTTGATCGTCTTGGTTGGCTTCCTCACACGCTCCAGCTTGCCAATATCCTTCTTGAATTGGGGTGCCTACATCCATCCATCCCTAGAGTTCCAATTCTGTGATTCTATGAATGAAATTCGGCACAACATGCCTGTATTGCAGTAAAAAAAACCCACAGTTCTATAAAGCAACAGGTACCAAAGTGTGAAAGGAACATTACGAAACAGGACTTAAGTGCTAGCATTCTAATCACGAAAACAATCCAATATTTCCCAGCCTATGTGTTTTAGAAAAAAGTGAGCACGTTTGCACAAAACAAACTTCCTGTCTCTCTGCCCATGCACCAGTGCGCACACATGCAGAACAAACAAAATTTGATTGCCTAAAATGCAGTGCATTTGGCATTACCTTTTCTTTTTCTTTCTTTCATTTTTTTACAAAGTATTAAACAGACAATGTATAAGCCAACCTGTTTTAATTGATTTAATAGTGCTAAATTGACCAGCTGTCAGAGCTGGCTCCCACTCAGCCAGAGCTGGCTCCATAGCAAGCAAGAGCAAAAATCTCCTGGCTGTTCAAAATACCAGTGAGAAATTCTCAAGCCATTTTGCTGACAAGACTTGAAGGATAAGGTGGTGTCCCCAATCCCCTTTCCACGCAACAAAGCTGACCAGATTGGTAGCAGAATCCTACTTCAACACTGATTGAATTATACATCTCAGGTTGGCCATTAGTTGTAGTTTAGGAGCTTCCACTTTAGGAGTTTAGACTAGGATTTTCGCCTTCACAATATTTGCCTTCCCAGTTGTAGCGTGTTCCGACTCCCGGCTCCGAGTCAACAGCCCTGTCCCAGGGTGACTTAACCAATCCCATCAGCTAGGGAAGGAGTGGGGATTTGATAAAGTTCACCCTGAAGTTCAGTCTACAAAATTCACCTTCTCCAAAACAGTATGAGAACCCAAAGGCAGCCATCGTTTGAAATTTGCACTTTTCCAAATGTTGCAATGCCAAGTAAGGTAAAGGGACCCCTGACCATTAGGTCCAGTTGTGGCCGACTCTGGGGTTGCAGCGCTGTTCTTGCTTTATTGGCTGAGGGAGCCGGCGTACAGCTTCCGGGTCATGTGGCGAACCAGAGCAGCGCACGGAAACGCCATTTACCTTCCCACCAGAGTGGTACCTATTTATCTACTTGCACTTTGTGCTTCTGAACTGCTAGGTTGGCAGGAGCAGGGACCGAGCAACGGGAGCTCACCCCGTCATGGGGATTCGAACCGCCGACCTTTTGACTGGCAAGCCCTAGGCTTTGTGGTTTAACTCACAGCACCACCCGCATCCCATGCAATGCCAAATAATATGTATAAAAATAAATGTACTGGGTTAAAGTGTGCAATAATAATAACAACGCACATATTAGTGAAGGTAACATACCAAATGCATTGTTGTTGTGGAAATTGCTTTGAAAAAATTGCTTACATTAGGCAAAATGGCCAAGCAAACGTGTGTCTATTAAGGGAAATTCACTTTAAGATGCTGATGAATTTTCATGAGGACTTAAAAATAATAATCACAAACTGATTGCAACCCCTGCTTGCAGTCCCTTATGTGGCTGGTTCTTCACAACACTCTACAGATCTGAGTTCCATCACCATCTAATGTTCAGCTAGTACAGCTAAGTAGTTTTCAACGGTCTAAAGCTGAGTCCAATCGTGGAATGGGCTTTAAAACTGGTGTTTTAGCAATAAAATAAAATAAAAATCATCCACTTGAAAGGAAGGCTGGGAAATATCATTCTTGAACTTTTAATCATTTCCAATAGGGGCTATTAAGCACACCGATTTCCACAATTTTGTCAGCAATTTATACAGTAGAAAAGTCACCTTCTGCATACAGTCCTTCTATAAAAGGAAACTTTTTTTCCCATAATTATGCCATTCACATATCACTCCGCTGTCTAACGCAGGAGCAATCATCTTGTATGAAATCAATTTCTCCCAGAGAGTACCATTCTTTTTTCTTCCTTACGAAAATGTATAGCAAATATAGTTAGTGCGGTACATGCTAAAAGGGAACAAGACCTCGCCAGCTCATCTCTGTATTTGACATTTCTTCCTGCAATTACTGAAACAAAAGAAAAGGAGTTCTGTTCTCTCCATCACAAATCTATACATGACTACTCAGAAGTAAGTTCTAAATGGGTAATTTTCATTTTCCCACTAGCTAAGATTATACAGATTTGCAGCCCAAAAGTGGCCAGCATTGGAGAAGTGGGTTTCTGATTTTATTTACCAGTATTTTAGATGTACAGTTTCCTTCTTTCCCATGTTAACCTCACATGAGAGAATGGTAGGTTTAGAATGCTTTCTGGTTGGCACCTTGCTGCTAGCAAGATTTCTTATCGCGGCAAAATGGAAGAGTAATGAAATTCTCTCTATACAAGTTTGGATCCAAAAGCTGATAGAATATGCCGAATTAGACCGTCTATCAGAAAAAATAAAGAATAAACAAACCAGGAATCTGTTTCAAAATAGGAGGTTTTCAAGGGATATTTGAAATATAAATATAGTAGTTTAAACTCTGTTGCAGCATTCGAGGACGATCAGTAATAGTTGTAAGGCAGATATAAGAATTAAGATATATTAAGAAAAAGTTTAATTACAATAAAAGTGTGTATTGGCAATAAGAAATATGGAATCGAAATATGGAATAGACGGGAGGTTGGGTCCAGTGGCGTAGCGTGGGGGTGCAGGGGGGGCCGCACCGGGCGCAACATCTGGGGGGCGCGCGCTCGCACTCACAGCTCTCTGCCCCTACCTGGTGCCCGGTAGGTTAGGGGTTAGGAGGCGCAAATTACTTGCCTTGCCCCGGGGGCTGACAACCCACGCTACGCCACTGGTTGGGTCTTTAGTGTTAAGACCAATTTATGTTTTATTGTTTGTTAATGAAAATTCTGTGTCTGTGGTTATTCCTGTGTAATTTGGTATTTGTGTTTTCTCTTTTTTCTTTTCTTGCTGTATCAATAAATAAATAAATTAAAAATTTTAAAAAAGAATGCTTTCTAGTGATAAACTGTTCCGTCTCTGCCTCCTCCTCCTCCTCTCCCATTATATCCCAACTTTCCCCCTCATCTTCCTCTGAGCTGTGACCTCCCTCAAACCCCTGTTGTAATTCTCTGGAAGGGTCAGGCTAAGGAGGCTGTGTCCACCATTCCTCCTCTGTCCCATCCCTGACGCTAGGTAAAAGAAGCTAAAGGACCCCTGTATGGTTAAGTCCAGTCAAAGGTGACTATGGGGTTGCAGCACTCATCTCACTTTCAGGCCGAGGGAGGCAGCGTTTGTCCACAGACAGCTTTCCGGGTCATGTGGCCAGCAGGACTAAACCGCTTCTGGCGCAAGGGAACACCGTGATGGAAGTCAGAGCAAACAAAAATACTGTTTGCGTGGCAAGGTCCTGAACCCTCGCCCCGTTGTAGAATAAGGATGCCTGACACCAGAATTTAGGTTACTGGGCTCAAAAAGGCCACAACTTTATTGGTTACAGAATGTGAGTGGTATTGGCTTAGGCATTGGAACCAATGACTATATCTGACTCCTGCCCACCTGCAGGGAGTCTAATAAGGGTTAACCACTGTGACGATCACACAGGGTCCCCGGACGTTTCACCGTCTATTGATACCTGTGCCACCACTTTATTTCTCACTGCCACCACCCGGGCCCTACCTGGTACAATACTGAGTCCAGTCAGGGTTAAATTGGAACGTAAACTTCTGTCTATTTATTGCAGTTTAACAAGTGTGTGGTTTCATAAACGGTATCGGTCAATTACCATCATGGGGTGCTAATCCAGACCTATAACTTCCGCTCCCTGCTCTCACTCACTAAACCACCTCTCAGATATTTACTTGTCTTCCTAGCCCCTAACTGTTCCTGACCCAGCTTATTTCTCTACACTAACTCAACCTACCCACAGACTCTATCCTAATTCACTACCACTCCAACCAACCACCCAACTCCCAACAAACTTCTTTTTTTCCCCTTTGCTCCTCCCAGAGCTGGTTTTATAGTTCCTCTGACTCCACCCCCTGGGTTCTGATTGGGTAACCTGTTTAACTATTTCACATCCAGCACTCTCATATGTTAATGTCACAACCACCGATAGGGGGAGCCCTGTTGATGCACATCAACTAGGAATTCCCCCAGGGTCACCGATAGGGGTCGTGCTATGGCCCTGGCCCCCGCATGGGCATCAGACAGAGGACACAGCCCCCGGGTTCCTTTAACGGAATACCCTTGAAACAGGAGGGGTAGGTGATGGCTGCCACTTCCCCTCACCTCCAACCGAATACTCCAATGCCTAACCACCCACTGGGCTTGTTTAAATGGGTTAAGCCACATCCCCCTCAGCCAGTCAGACTGGCCAATATGAAATGACGCAGCCAGGAACTCCCTGTGACGTGGAGCTACCTAAGTCCTGCATGCATGAGTAGGGCTCATGATCTGGCCACAATATTGACTCCCTGCGAGGGGAATCAACTTTACCTTCCCGCCAAAGTGATACCAATTTATCTACTTGCACTGATATGCTTTCAAACAGATAGGTTGGCAGGAACTGGGACAGCACGATGGGAGCTCACCCCGTCATGGGGATTCGAACCACTGACCTTCTGATCAGCAGGTCCAAGAGGCTCAGTGGTTTAGACCACAGCACCACCCGCTCCCAGTAAACGAGTCCTCTGGGTGGTTCACAAAGTTATTGAGCTGCGGCCTCTTCTTGGGATGAGCAAACACACGTGTATTTATTTTCTTATTATTCATTTCCAATGGACCCTGCAGGAAAAAAAAACACGTGTGGCATGCTCCTGCTTGGTGCCCTAGCATGGCTGAGCTGGTCAGGGCTGATGGAAGTTGTAGTCCAAAATGTTTGAAGAGGACCAGGTTGGGGGAGGCTTCTCTAAGGAGTCTTTACGCAGCATTAAAGGTAAAGGTACCCCTGCCCATATGGGCCAGTCTTGACAGACTCTAGGGTTGTGCGCTCATCTCACTCTAGAGGCCGGGAGCCAGCGCTGTCCGCAGACACTTCCAGGTCACGTGGCCAGCGTGACGAAGCTGCTCTGGCGAACCTGCACCAGAGCAGCACACGGAAACGCTGTTTACCTTCCTGCTATAAAGCGGTACCTATTTATCTACTTGCACTTTAAGGGTGCTTTCAAACTGCTAGGTGGGCAGGAGCTGGGACCGAGCAACGGGAGCTCACCCCGCCGCGGGGATTGGAACCTCTGACCATGCAATCGGCAAGTCCTAGGCGCTGAGGTTTTACCCACCCACGTCCCAAGCGTCCCAAGCGCCACCCGCGTCCCAAGCGCCACCCGCGTCCCAAGAGATATTGTGCATTCTGCACTCCTCTTCCGTTTATTGTTGCTGCAAGGACCACTGACCTTCATGGCTTCTTTCTCAAGCCGACCAGGCAAAGCACAGTAGACTTTTCACTTGACCTCTAGCCTCCTCCCCAGCTGGGCCATTAACTTGCAGTGACTCTGTTTCTCTTTATTACAAACAATTGGGAATTCTTTTTTTCCTCCAACCAAGTATCCTTAAGCTTCAGGGAGAACGGTTTCCTTTACTTGCAGGGGGTTAAACTTTCAACCGTTTTGCCAATGGCCAATTCAAAAGCCTGGAATACCATTAGAAGACACCTCCACCCTCAAATTGCACCCATTTTAGTTTGGGCTGGCAACACTAACCCCACCATAAAGGAATCCCTTGCAGACGCCCGCAGTGCCTGGAGACAGACAGACAGTCAGGTTGTGTATCCACAACAGTGACCAGAGGAAGAATGACCACTGGGAGGAACGCAGAGAGAAGAAATGCCGTGTTGTATCTGAAGCAGCAAAACCAGACGCTTTCATTTGCCCCGGCTGCAATAAAACATGTCTCTCCCGTATTGGTCTCTGCAGCCACAGCCGGCACTGTAGCTCCCCAACTGTTTGGCTTTGCCCCCGAAGGCACACTCTTCCATAGTCTCCCAAGACAGACGGATGTCAACCCAGAAATGTATGAGCCAATTGTTCAGTTGGTTGTGTGTTTTTTAATGTTTCGTCTATTTTTATGACTTCTTTCCTTACATTAAAAAGGTAAAGGGACCCCTGACCATTAGGTCCAGTCGTGACCGACTCTGGGGTTGCGGCGCTCATCTCGCTTTATTGGCCGAGAGAGCGGGCGTACAGCTTCCAGGTCATGTGGCCAGCATGACTAAGCCGCATCTGGCGAACCAGAGCAGCGCACGGAAACGCCGTTTACCTTCTCGCCAGAGTGGTACCTATTTATCTACTTGCACTTTGACGTGCTTTTGAACTGCTAGGTTGGCAGGAGCAGGGACCGAGCAACGGGAGCTCACCCTGTTGCGGGGATTCGAACCGCCGACCTTCTGATCAGCAAGTCCTAGGCTCTGTGGTTTAACCCACAGTGCCACCTGCGTTCCTTACATTAGACTTACATATTTTGTTCCTTTTTGTAAAGTGCTTTAAGCTTGGCTCGAATTGTTGAAAGGCGGCATGCAAATAAAGTATGTATGTATGGAAATATTACATATTTCACACAGTTTACTGGCTAGGTATTGAAACACTACAGAAACAGCAACGGGCTATTGAAGGTTGAACATGTGTGACTGTTCTGCTCTGCTGGTTTGTAGCGGCTACTTAAATATAAGTCTTAACCTTTCCCTACCAGGGAAGTCAATAATTCTGTGCTCTATTGAACACCATCCCCTCTAAGTGAAAGTAATATGGATTTTTGCTCTCCGCCATCTCCAGCTATGTATGTTGTTATAGCTATACATAAGGGTGCTATGGAAACACATTGCCTTGCTGTCGTTTTACACTGTATTTTATTTCCCTGCCAACCAGCCCACCCCATCCCAACCCCACCCCAAAAGTTGCACCATTGAATTTTTCTTCTGTTGTGCATTCGGAATTAATCTCTAACTTTCAGAACATAGGGGAACCCCTTAAAAATCATTGGGTGTTTTTTTGCTTGCTGGTTTGTGTGATGGCTTGTGAACGCTCTCCGCAAGAAATGCCTCTGCTCACTCAGAGATACATATATACATCCTTTATTTTACATATGTACAAGCAGCACGTACAATTATGCATCTGAATCCTCCGCCTCAGATTCCTGGAGTGCCTTACACCCGCCCCTTCTCCAGCAGAAAAGGCGTGGAATTCTCATGTTATGTCTCTGTCCCCTCCTCTTTAACACCCTCCTTTCCTGGGCAGATGGAACAGGCATTGCTTCACTGTCTGTGCCAGAACTTCCTGTGTGGTGTTGAGGCTCTGTTCCAACATCTGTGAGCCGTCCCTCCTCCTCACCTTCCCTTCTTTCCTCCACCGTCACTTCCTGCCCCCCTTCCTCTGCCTGTCTCTCCTCTTCCCCTTCATTTTTCCCCCAAAAGATATTTATTAAAGTTTTTTAAAAATATAACAATGAAAAAATAAAAAATAAAAAGAAACAAAATACAACATAAAAACAGTTAAAAAACAAATAATTTTCCATACCATATCTTCCTTATGCTTATTTCCCCAGACCTCCTCATACCTCCCTTCTTTGTATTCCACTTCAATTTGTTAGTTCAGCAAATCCTTACCATTAAGCTTTTACCCATTTATAAACCTTTTTTTTTTTTTTGTATCTCCTAAAGCATTACAGCTGGAAACCCCTTAGTTTCTATCCAACATCCTTCTAACATTCATTAATTTTACAATATTTCTGTAAGTAGTCTTTGAATTTCTTCCAGTCTTCTTTCACCGACTCTTCTCCCTGGTCTCGGATTCTGCCAGTCATTTCTGCCAATTCCATGTAGTCGATCACCTTCAACTGCCATTCTTCCAGAGTGGGTAAATTCTCCTCTTCCCCTTCATTCTCCGTCAATACCATGACAGTTTGCTTGTTTGTTATATTTAGCAACTGCAGCATTCGTATTATCTATACCTGTTCCCCACTTGCACACCTCTACTTACGAACGCGATCCATTTCAGGGTGCCGTTCGCACCTTGAAAAGTTCATAAGTAGAGAGCCGCTACTGTGCGTGTGCGAAGCGCGATAGAGCACTTTTACGCATGCGCAAAGCACGCAGATCGGTTCCGGGTTTGCCGCGTTTGTAACCTGAGAAGCCGCAACATAAAGCAAACATAACACAAGGTATGACTGTATATTTTTTTTGCATTCGGGCCCCGGAAGGTTGCCTTCGAAAGAGAGATGTGGCCGTAAGACTGAAACCTGTCCCCTGCCTCTGTCCTGGATTGTGGCTCAGCATTTTGTGGTTGACCGATCCTGATTTCACAGTTTGCAAAGGACGGGTGCTTGACGGAAACTCCTAAGGTGCTTTGGAATATTCATCGTGGAAATTAATAAGATGCCAAGCACACGGTAAGTAATGACTAGGTAACAGCTGCAAATGCTTTGCTGGGGAGATCTCGAGAAGTTGGAGGTTTTTTAATTAGCAAAACCGCTTCGGCAGCTCAGTAATCATTTGGTGTTGATTTATCACAGTCAATGGCCTCAGATCTCCTCCAAGTTTCTCAGATGAGCCAGGGGCAAGGAAGACAGATACAAAGCTCCACCCACTACTCTTTCCCTCCCTTATTCTATTTTTCCTACCGGCACTTTCAGAAAGTGGTGGTCGGTTTGCAGGCCCCGACTCTGCAATGACTCGTGCATCTCAGAGAAGTCTGCAATGATTTTCTTTTCCTTCCAGATGTGATGCTGGACTAGCAATGGGTGAGGATTTTGTTCCGTTTGCATTTTTTTTTAGTGAACTGACCTAATTTGCACCTCCTGGACTAATGCACAGATCGGAACAAGTAATTATCCCTTGGATTTCGCACTTCTCTGCAAGCTGTGATGGAGTTCTCAGCTCACACAATGTACCAAAATACATTTAGAAAATTTATTTAGAAAGGCATACACTGAGATGAAATACGTATTTAAATGCAGTCCAGTGATAACTTATTTTAATATGCATTTAAATGCACACATAAATATGGATTGGTTTTTTTCCCCAAATAACAACAAATGCAGATTACTGCATAAGTGGGTCAGAACAGATGTATAAATGAGCAGATGTGATACTGACATGGGATATCGAATTTTGTGGGCAGCTGGGTGGCTACCGTGAGAACAGGGTGCTGAACTAGATGGGACATTGATCCAACAGTGCTCTTCTAATGTTCTTAAGTCAAAATGAGACTTACCCATCTCTTTCAAATCTGAATATTTCACTAGTATCTAATTACATCCTGTTTCAAGGTTGCTGTCAATCATAAGTCTGTTCCATCCTGTTTTGTGTTGCTTTTTAAAGTAACGTGTTCATACTCTACATTTAAATTATTTGCATTGTGTATATACTTTTACTGGCAGTTCTAAAACATGCAGTACTCAGTGCTTTTCCGCATTGTCTGCCAAATTCGCATTTAGTGTGCATCTTTTACTTAAAAGTATTTCTTCTGTACCGTAACTGCCTCACAAAATCCAGAGAAGCTCATCCTCTGATTTTAAAATCTGCAGATATTGTGCAATAGGAACAACTGACTTCCTGCCTCATTCACATTTGAAAGGTAAGAAGGGCTCGGGGGGCCACTAGGGGCGCATTGGAAGATGGCCGACAATACCATCTCTCCGTCTCACACGAGGTAATTAAGAGGCTGATATGGGAGTATGCAGCCTCCCTTGTTACCCCAAAAGAATGGGGAACACTGCCTCACCTGCGGTTGCCATAAATCACCCCCGAGTTCGAAAGAAGGGGGTGAGGGCACAAGGCGCACAGCACTCGTGTGGTACGGCTCTCCCAGACGCTGTCTCTGATCGCGCGGCCTATTTGCAGGAGCTCAAAATAAACAATTAGAGAGAAGCAAATGCACATATTTCGAGTGAAGAACGGGAGTTAAGACTGCTAATTGAAGTGACCTCTGTGAAGTGGAGCGACGGGCTGGATTCAACAATATATTAAGAAGAAGATACATCAAAGGATCAGTATGTCGGAACGGGACGGAATGGGGGGGGGACTTTTCTTTTTTTACCTTATGTGATTACCTAACAATCCTCCCCCCAAGAAGAATCGTTGCAATTACTGATTATAAGCGGGATGATTAAGAACTGTGTGGAAATGAATTACTATTCAAAGACATGGTTTGTGGAATATCTGGAAAGGAATGAAAGGCCTTTGGAATGACACAGTTATAAAAAGAGACTTGTTAGGGAAGCAGGCCTGGCTGCAGGATTTATGATAGGGGGAGGAGACCTTGGTTTGTTATTATTTTGGACTGTGAGTTTGACCGGGCAGAACCCCCGAAGATTGATGAGAGAGGGACAGGCCTGCGAGGATTAACGGACAGACTTTAAGAATGTTTTGTACGGAAGTGTTGAAATGGCGTCTGTCTGTATGAATATGGCTCTTGGAGGAATGGAAAATCCACACAGGACATAACAACGTTTGTTTTTCACCCGCTTGTGGAGTGACAAAGAAAGGAATATATGATAACAACAAGAAAATGAGGAAAATAATAAAGAGAAGATTGGACAGAACTGTGAATATTATTTGGACAGAACGGTGAATATCAAAGCAGCAGCAAGAGAGATGTTTGGATCCCTTTCTGAGTTTGAAGCATGGGTACCCCCAACAAAAATTTAAAAATTTGGCTTTGTAATTTGTAACTAATGTGATTTGATTGGTTTGTTAATAAAAATTATATATATATATATATATTTAAAAAGGTAAGAAGGGCTCATCCCAAAACTACCGTCTTTAATGAAAGGTGCAATGAAAATCAGATGAATTAAAATCAGACTCAAGCATTCTTGGTTAGAAATCATCATCATCTACCCTCAGTAGCCTATACTGTCTTATCAATAATCTATCCTCCCTCTGTTCAGTTCTTTGCAACTTTTTTTTTAATGCATCATATGCCAAAAACACACAACTGTGTCTGCACCCAAAAGGGAACAGTGGATCAGAGCTAATCTGCATGTAAGGAAAAGGCAACCTTGATATTTCTCAAAACAAAGGTGCCTTTTCATTCCCTAATTGTGCCTCAGAGGAACCAAGAGTAAAGAAGTAAACAAAACACGAAAACTCTTTTGTCCTTAAGTAGACACCAGAACAGAGGCAGTATTTGTTCAAAATCAATCAATAAAAAAATACATTGCCAGTGGCTAATTTCCACTGCAGTACTTCGATGGCTGTGATGGGTAGCCCTGATTCTCCCCCACCCGCCTCCGACTTCTGAGGATTTTCTTTTTCTTCATATATGACTTTTTATGAACAATTATTATTTTGCTGTTTCGGGGGGAGGAAGCTGATAGGACTGCATGTGCAGTAAACTTGGTGCCTATGTGATCTCAAAAAAAGAATTAAGCAGTCTGTCTGTGAGCATTTAGAGAGAGATAGTTGTGATCATCAAGACACAGCGTGAATTCAGTAAGATGAAGTAATGCTATCTCCTTTTCTTCTGCTGGAGTACTAGCTTGGTAGATCACGGGAATGCTATGGACATAGTATATCTTGGCAGGCACACTGCTCAAAAACTAGCTTGTATGTAATAATAATAATAATAATAATAATAATAATAATAATAATAATTTATTATTTATACCTTGCCCATCTGGCTGGGTTTCCCCAGCCGCTCTGGGCAGCTTCCAACAAAATATTAAAATACAATAACCTATTAAACATTAAAAGCTTCCCTAAACAGGGCTGCCTTCAGATGTCTTCTAAAAGTCTGTAGTTGTTTTTCTCTTTGACTGGTGGGAGGGCGTTCCACAGGGAGGGCGCCACTATATTCCCGATATACATGAAAAGTTTGCATTTGGAGTATTCTAGCTCCCAGTCATCACCTGTGTGGATTGTGTTTACTCCGCAACACTTCCCAGAATCCTTTGCAAAACACATGGGCCAACAGAGCCTTGTTGTCACTCTCTAACGCACTGATGTATGATTGGCCAGGTACTCTCTCAGCATTAAAGACCTGACACAGCTTCCCTGCCTCACTGAAAACGAAGCCTGGAATCTCCTGCAGCACTGACGGGTCTGGCGCTTGTTCCTTTGCAAATCATTTCCGTTCTGCCTTAATACTATGAGAGAAAATATCGCACGCTCCCAAATTCGATGGAGGAACCAATTACTAGAGATGGCCATTCCTCCCCACTGACCTCAATACATTCAGCAGAATTTGAGAACAGAATAGCTCTTCTGCTCATGAAGGAATAGCCGCCCACAGGATATTTCCAAACTGTAATTTAACTGTATGTTGAAACAGGGTTTTAAAAATGCTTTAATAAGTGTTCACCTCACTCCCCAAATTGCTTCAGGGGCAGATCTGGGCTGGGATGTTTAGCATTTAGTGTGGCAGCACAGGGGTTACGGAAGACTCTACCTCACGAAATCAAGCTGGCACTGTCTATAATGAGTTTAAGGCCACCAACTTAAGGTTTGGTTATTTCAGCTAGCCTTCTTATGGGAAATGATTTATTGTTTTTATAACCTTCTTGTCAGATGACCCATTTCGCCCTTCTGTTTCCTTCACGTATTTTGCTTTGATTTTCCTTGCTCTGTTTTGTTTCGCTCCTTAACCGAGATTTGGCGCGCCGCGTGGATATATATTTTAGATGAGTTTGCAGAATAGAAATGAAAATATCAACACGAATAAATTGCTCAGAGTAGCTCCGGATTGCAAGCACAGGGCCTGTGCATATACAGCTGTACGCACATATATGCCATATTCCATAGGAGCCAACTCCTAGCAGCCAAGGTCCTTTTGGCTCCCCCAATGAAATATTTGAGGGGACTGTGGCTAGAGATGGGAAGGCCTGGGGGAGGGGGAACGGAAAAAAATGGGAAAAACCTGTTTTTTCCCATTTTTTCTGTTTTTTCCCAAAGCCATTTTTTCCCAGAAAAATAGGGGGGGCAGTATGATATAGTCTGAATATTCCACACACTTTGGGGGGGAGAGAGAAACTGGATTTTTTTCCAGTTTTTTCCAGGCCTTCCCATCTCTAGTTGTGCCCCCCCCCCAAAAAAGTTGATGGGCATTGCCATTCAAATACTGTGCATGTGCCACATCTTGTGATCAATTATGTGGGGTGGGGCTTACCTGCCCTCCCCCCCCCCCAATATTTTATTCAAGTTGGCTCCCCTGCCACATTCACACCACTTTATGACACCACTTTAAAAAGTCATGACTTCCTCCAAATAATAATAATAATAATAATAATAATAATAATAATAATAATAATTTATTATTTATTATTTATACCCCGCCCATCTGGCTGGGCTTCCCCAGCCACTCTGGGCGGCTTCCAAAAGAATATTAAAATACTATAATACATCAAACATTAAAAGCTTCCCGAAACAGGACTGCCTTCAGATGTCTTCTAAAAGCCTGGTAGTTGTTGTTCTCTTTGACATCTGGTGGGAGGGTGTTCCACAGGGAAGGCGCCACTACCGAGAAGGCCCTCTGCCTGGTTCCCAAAGAATTCTGGGAGCAGCAGTTTGTTAAGGGTGCTTGGAATTTTTAGGAGACCTAATTCATAGAATCATAGAATTGGAAATGACCTCAAGGATCATCTAATCCAACCCCCTGCAATGCAGGAATCTCAGCTAAAGCCTCCATGACGGATGGCCACCCAACCTTTGCTTAAAAACCTCAATGGAAGGGAGGTCCACCACCTCCCGAGGAAACCCATTCCACTATCAAACAGCTCTTAGTGTCAGAAAGTTCTTCCTGATGTTTAATTGGAATCTCTTTTCTTGTAACTTGAAGCTATGGGTATGAATCCTGCCCTCCAGAGCAGGAGAAAACAAGCTTGTTCCCTCCTCCATGTGACAGCCATATTTGAAGATGGCTATCATATCTCCTCAGTCTCCACTTTTCCAGACTAAACAGACTTAGTCTGCTCCTTCAACCGCTCATTGTAAGGCTTGGTTTCCCTTCCACAGCTAGAATTCCCAAAGTTCCCTGGGAAGATGGATTGATTGTTGAACCACTCTGGAACCGGGGGGAGAATAGAGGTCTCCTAGCAACATTCAGCATTAAAGCTACGATTTTCCCAGTAGTAATGTATGGAAGTGAGAGCTGGACCATAAAGAAAGCTCATCGCCGAAGAATTGATGCTTTTGAATTATGGTGCCGGAGGAGACTCTTGAGAGTCCAATGGACTGCAAGAAGATCAAACCTCTGCATTCTTAAGGAAATCAGCCCTGAATGCTCACTGGAAGGACAGATCGTGAAGCTGAGGCTCCAATACTTTGGCCACCTCATGAGAAGAGAAGACTCCCTGGAAAAGACCCTGATGTTGGGAAAGATGGAGGGCACAAGGAGAAGGGGATGACAGAGGACGAGATGGTTGGACAGTGTTCTCGAAGCTACCAGCATGAGTTTGACCAAACTGCGGGAGGCAGGGGAAGACAGGAGTGCCTGGCATGCTCTGGTCCATGGGGTCACGAAGAGTCAGACACAACTAAACGACTAAACAACAACAAGCTGGCTACTGTGAGACAGGATGCTGAACTAGATGGGACTTTGATCCAACAGTGCTCTTCTAATGTTCTTAAGTCAAAATGAGACTTAACCATCTCTTTCAAATCTGAATATGACTATATCGAACAAGACTAAATGACTAAACAACAACAACAACCTCAGACCACATCTATGAGAAAAGACAAAAGAACACATTGCCATGAATGTTAATGGAGCCCTTTCAGCATCAATTACTAGAAGCGGTTCCCTTTGCAAGAAAAAAACTCCACAGAAATTTAACCCTAAAAGGCAAGTTCCCTTTAAATGCACACTGGAATCAAAAGCTAGTCAGATGTTTCGTTCTGCCCATGTGGGTAGGAGATGCTCAATGAATCCATGCGGCAGGAAACTCCTGAGACGTATTTTGTTTCGGTTTTGGATATTGTCTGCCGCAACAGTCACACAGGGTGGGAAGAGCAGAATTTAATCTGTGATTAAAGATTTACTTGATTCTTCACACTGATTAATGACTTTCGTTGATGTGTCAAATCTCTAGCCTCCGGGATTAGCTAACATGTAAAGTAAGCTATAAAGTCTCTAGCACAATGGTTTTCATTTCAACTCTGAAATGAACCTAAGGCTTTAAGGAATAGCCTTTGGCCTTCTCTTGAGCTCAGTTCCTGCCCTTCAGTATACACACACAGATTTGCATGTGTGGAATAGGGGAGGTTTACCTAAAAGCCCCATTTGCTTCCGCCATATGTTAAACAGAAGGTAAAAATTGGACTCGTGGAACAGCACACCATCCATATAAAGCACTATGATACCACTTTAAATAGCTATGGAATTTCCCCATAGAATCCTGGGAAATGTAGTTTGTTAAGAGTGCTGAATGTTGTTGTTTAGTCATTTAGTCGTGTCCGACTCTTCGTGACCCCACGGACCAGAGCACGCCAGGCACTCCTGTCTTCCACTGCCTCCCGCAGTTTGGTCAAACTCATGCTGGTAGCTTTGAGAACACTGTCCAACTGTCTCGTCCAGAATTGCATACAAAGGTGAATTCAAACTTAAATGCTGCTGAATTTTCACAATGCCTTGTTTGTTTTTTAAAATGCAAACTGATGTGGAAATGGCGAGAACTGAACTCGCCCATCCCTGGTAGAAAATTTGATGTTGTAAAAGCATAAAAGGCAACTTCATTGTCTCTGTGAAAACTAGGCCACAAATGATTTCATAACGTGCTGATGGGTTTTGAGCTAGTTTATCTGCAAATCAGTTGGGCTCTGGTCTACTTACTGTGACAGGATTTACCCCCATGTTATATTTGGTCTACTTACTGTGACAGGATTTACCCCATTTAATGAGGAAAACAACTCTCAGAAATGGCTGTTCCTCCTAACAGCACACTATCACTAAATTATCAAAATGCATTCTTCCAGGATTTCCCCAGTACCTTCTATCCCAGACAAAAGGCGCTTTCCAGTGAGGTTCTAGGAAATGTGTTCCAATTTAAGAAACTAAGTAGCCTGTGCAATGGCTTTAAGAAGAAGGCAGCTAATTGATTATAAACATTAATTGCCTTTTTTAAAAAACCCTGATTTGAGAGCAGTTCTAAAGAAAGTCACTGCCACCTACGGACAGAAATAAGTAGTGCTTCTGCAGTGGGAACATAGTGCATTACTCATTTTGAACTGTAGGTGGCAGCAATTTACATCATGTTGCGCACCTTTAAATCCTCAGCTTTCAGTTTACTATTATGGGAATGTTCTAAAATCAAACTAGATGTGATGCTAAATAGATATTTGAATCTTTTGCTTAGGGTCCTGCTCCTTCTCCTCCTCCCAGCCCCTCTCTATTAAACAATTAACCCTTTCCTCTTGCCCTACCCCCACCCATGCTGTTTTGTTATAATCTGAAACCTTTTCTATCTATTCTGGGATATTTATTCTCTCTGGGCTCCACCAAGTTCTTCCCTCAGATGCAGACAAATTTCCACTCCCCAGTCTTGTCCAAATACCAGATTCCTTTTTTAAAAAATCTAATTTTATTATCACTGCATAAACTAACTAGACAAGATATTCGGTGCATTAAATAAAACTGGCAGCATGCCAGTCCCCTCCCAAACCAGATAAGGAGCATAGAAGACTGAATGAGGAGATTAAACCCTTTCCTTTCCCCCACCACGCTCCAGAAATAATATCACCTCCATGCTGCACACACTGATCAGGCAGTTCCCACTGTTCTGTTCCATATCCATTCATGATTTCAACAGGGACAATGTAAGGTTCTGCACTTAGGCAGGAAGCAGCAGCTGCACAAATATAAGATGGGGTGCCTGGTCACCAGCAGTACATGTGGAAAGACTCTAGGGGTCTTAGTAGACCATAAGTGCCTGGCCTTTGGTCAGGGTTCAGTCTGATTCTTTTCTTTCTGTATAAGAACAAGCATTAAAGAGGCCTCCTAGCCCGCTTACAGGTCCTTTATAAGACTAGTGGTAACAGTTGGCCCTGGAGAATATTGTTGTTGTTCTTGTTTAGTCATTTAGTTGTGTCCGACTCTTCGTGACCCCATGGACCAGAGCACGCCAGGCACTCCTGTCTTCCACTGCCTCCCGCAGTTTGGTCAAACTCATGTTAGTAGCTTCAAAAACACTGTCCAACCATCTCGTCCTCTGTCGTCCCCTTCTCCTTGTGCCCTCCATCTTTCCCAACATCAGGGTCTTTTCCAGGGAGTCTTCTCTTCTCATGAGGTGGCCAAAGTATTGGAGCCTCAGCTTTAGGATCTGTCCTTCCAGTGAGCACTCAGGACAGATCCTGAAGCTGAGCCTCCAATACTTTGGCCGCCTCATGAGAAGAAAAAACTCCTTTACCCGTGGACTGCCATCTGTCCAGATTTTAATTTGCTCTGAACCAAATTTAAGATGTATTTTAATTAACTGATTGCCTGTTTTTATGTTCTTATGTTCTTTGTATACTGGGTTAGTTTTATGATGCTAGCCGCCCTGAGCCCGGCTCCAGCCAGGGAGGGTGGGGTACAAATAAAATAATATTAAGTGGAACATGAGATCACAGTGTGATGCAGCAGCAAAAAAATAGCTCATACTATTCAGGGCTGCATCGACAGAAGTCTAGTGTCCTGACCAATAGTCCTGCTCTGTTCTGCCTTGGTCAGACCACATCTGGAATACCATGTCCAGTTCTGGGCCCCACAATTACAGAAGGATGTTGACAAGCTGGAATGTGTGCAGGTGAGGGCAACCAAGATGATCAAAGGCCTGGGAACCAAGCCTTATGAGGAACGGTTGAAGGAGCTGGGTATGTTTAGCCTGGAAAAGAGGAGACTGAGAGGAGATATTATAGCCATCTTCAAATATCTAAAGGGGGGATGGAGTAGGCTTCTGGTGGGTAGGACCCAAACCAATGGGTTCAAGAAAGGAGATTCCAACTTTAAACATTGTGAAGAACTTTTTGACAGTAAGAGCTGTTTGATAGTAGAACAGTCTCCCTTGGGAGGTTGTGGACTCTCTTTCAATGGAGGTTTTAAAGCAGAGGTTCAATGGCCATCTGCCATGGATGCTTTAGTTGAGATTCCTGCACTCCTGGGGGTTGGACTAGATGACCCTCGGGACCCTTTCCAAGTACAGAATTCTGTGGTCCTTTTTGCTTGCCAGTTGAGGCTAACCCAGCAAGCTGCCGGTGAAGCAAAGGTTGCAGACACAACCCTGACAGCTGGCACAGCAGCCACTCTGTCTTGCTCTGTTTTGGCTTTGCTTCAGAAACGTGTCTCAGGAGTTGGTCCAGCTTTCCCTCATCTCGGTTCCCCGCTACTACTACACCCTGATGTCTCTATTACTTTCCCGAAGCCGCTGGAAATGAAACGAGAACATATTTGCTTTCAGTTTTGTCGTGCATATACATTATCTACATAAGATGCGTAAATGCACTCAAACGGCAAAAGCCCATCTGATAAATATTTCCAAATTGCTTTGTTATCAGTAAAAACTAGGTGTTATGTTATCTGTCACTTTGACGCTCCGGAGCTGACTGTTAGCTCTAAGGGTGCAAGACTGATCATTGTCTTAACTGCTTAGAGGAAAGGAACGCTACCAGCACTAGGCCTTTGCTGCCATGGCAACTGTCTAATAATTCGCCGGGTAACATTTACGTGATAAACAAGCTCAGAAATCACTGTTGACTCACACCAGAAAATAAACCCCCATATGCTTTCCGTTGAACTTTTCTAAACAGGCATCTCTCTCTGCGCAGCTCCGAGGGTTCTGATTCCACATGAGGAGGTGCTCAATCTTCTCCAAGGAAGTAATAAGATTAAGCAATTTCACCCCTCCCACCACTTCCTAAAGCAACACAATTCATTTTAATATGGGTTTGCGCGGTCGGGTGTAGGAGGGAGTGTGCGTGTGTGGCGAGGCAACGTCTCATCCAGGCACCGTTGTTCTAATGAATTAAGAAACGCATTTGTAACATAGTACAGCTCCCTGCAGTGCAATCTGTTTAAAGCAGGGGGGAAAGGTTAAAGGTAAAGGGACCCCTGGATGGTTAAGTCCAGTCAAAGGCGAGTGTGCAGCGCTCATAATAATAATAATTTATTATTTATACCCTGCCCATCTGGCTGGGTTTCCCCAACCACTCTGGGCAGCTTCCAACGGAATATTAAAATACAATAATCTATTAAACATTAAAAGCTTCCCTAAACAGGGCTGCCTTCAGATGCCTTCTAAAAGTCTGGTAGTTGTTGTTCTCTTTGACATCTGGTGGAAGGGCTTTCTACAGGGTGGGTGCCACTACCGAGAAGGCCCTCTGCCTGGTTCCCTGTAACTTGGCTTTTCGCAGCAAGGGAAGGCCCTCAGCACTGGACCTCAGTGTCCGGGCAGAACGATGGGGGTGGAGACGCTCCTTCATCTCGCTTTCAGGCCGAGGGAGCCGGCATTTGGCCATAGACAGCTTTCTGTGTCATATGGCCAGCATGACTAAACCACTTCTGGCGCAACGGGACACCGCGACAGAAGCCAGAGCGTGCGGAAACGCTCTTTACCTTCCTGCCACAGCAGTACCTATTTATCTACTCACACTAGTGTGCTAGGGCTGGCAGAAGCTGGGGTAGAGCAACGGGAGCTCACCCTGTCGCACGGATTCAAACTGCCGACCTTCCAATCGGCAAGCCCAAGAGGCTCAGTGGTTTAGACCGCAGCACTCCCGCCTGTGGCCCTCCAGGTTTTGATGGATGCTGTCATTTGACAAGCCTCCCAAGTAAATCCTGTTTCTTCCCACTTTGCAGATGCACAACTGAGGCTGCGTGCGAGGCAGATGGCTTGGCATGCGAGGCCAACCCAGTATGGCCAATGGGCAGATGATGGGAGTTGTAGCCAGCAGTGCCTGGAGGGCCACAGGATCTTTGCACCTGATTTAAAAGACGCCAACACTGTTTCCTCACTGCTAGCCCAGGCGACAACGGTGTCCCAGTGTCTGTGAAGGTAACAGCACCCCTCTTCAGGCTTTCCAAACCATGACACAATGAGGCCATCCCATAATGCAGTGCCTGTCATTCTGCTCAGTCTGGCCTTTCCTACTAGCTCCATAGTTCTCCAGTTTTCTGTCTCCAGGAAGTCCTTTCCATATCAATGTGTCTGCAGATGATGTTCTGGTGCATTGTGGTCCACAGACATCCCCCCCCCCCCGTTGATCCTGCTGAATGTATTCCTCTGAATGTATTTCACTCTCATCTCTCGCTTTTCATCTTGCATGTGGAGAGTCCTGGCATAAAATCTTCGCCTCCATGCAATTAATGAGGGTTTTCCCATTAGCTTCAGAACAGCTAGTATTATAACCCCTGCACTGTTAAACACACTGCCGAGATATGAGATGAAATGCCTTTATTGTTCAGTATTATATTTACCAAACGATTGCCCCGTTTCAGCGTTTGATAAACATCTGATCGTTAAATGGTTATTGTCTTCTCGGCATTTGCAAGTGTAAAATGCATTGAAATGATGTCATCTCTATGGAATGATAGATCTGGCCATTCTTGCCAAGCTAATTGGGTACTTCTAGTAAGACAATAGGAATTGCTATCTCTGATTGGCTTCCAATGGAGACAAAAGACTGGAAGTTGTACAAAAAGGATGGGCAGCCTGTCTTTCTGGGTGGCTGCCTGACTCTAGCATGAAATGTCCTCTCCCCCAACTAAGGATGAGGAGTTGGGTTTTGTTCTTTGGGAGTTTCTCATCACACAACCTTTAAGTCTCTTCCATTCTATTTTCTGTGTTGCTGTTTTAAAATACAGTGGTACCTTGGGTGAAGAACTTAATTCGTTCTGGAGGTCCGTTCTTAACCTGAGGTACCACTTTAGCTAAGGGGGCCTCCCACTGCCAGTGTGCCGTCGGAGCACGATTTCTGTTCTCATTCTGAAGCAAAGTTCTTAACCCGAGGTACTATTTCTGGGTTAGCGGAGTCTGTAACCTGAAGCATCTGTAACCTGAAGCATCTGTAACCCGAGGTACCATTGTGTGTGTGTGTGTGTGTGTGTGTGTGTGTGTGTGTGTGTGTGAAAAAAAACAGTATTTTGCTTAGAGGGCTTTTTCTTTTTCTTTACTGGGTCTGATCTATATTTTGAAAAGTGGTTTGTCCATCCATGCGTCTTTCTGTCCATCTGTTCTCCATAGGTTACTTTACCTCCTTTTTTGGCACATATTTGGTCATCTCTCAATATATCATTGCCAAACTCTGCACACAGGTTCTAAAGGTTGGGTTGTCACCAATGTTTGGATGCCGGGCGCCATTTTGAATCAATATGGCAGATTGAAACATCCCCTTTAACCAGGCCCTTGACAGTCAAGGATCTTTTTGAGGGACCCCCCTCTTCAGTTTGGTTTAGCCTGAATGTTTTTGTCTCAAATTGTTTTCAATACCTGCGTAAACTATTTCCCCCTGTTTTTCTTTTTTTTATGATTATAGTGCTGTAATGCACCCTGCAGATTTATGGTGCAAGCCGGTTGAGAACTCTTACAAATAAATAAATATTCTTCAGAATGTAGGTTGCTTTCATGGAAATTGAACCTCATTACCCCCAAGGCCTCCCTCTGCCCCTGATACTGCTATTCTACAAATTCACAACTAAAATCCAATACTACAGTACTTCGAAATGTGCTGCTTTGCCTGCCTTCTCAGTCACTGCAATTCTCTTCGTTTCACATCAACATGAAACAAGCTTGGTCCACCACGAAGTCCCAGTGGGGACATCCCTTCTTAAAAGATGACACACTGTATTAACCTTCACTTAACATCTGCTCGTACTGAAGCCAGATGTAACCAGCTCCCTCCAATGCACATTATGTAATTAGCAGCGATCTTATTGAGTTTCTCAAACAGAAAATTTCATAAGCCTGGAACAAGGAACACTATAATGCAATCTCCGTGTAAGAAATTTAGAAAAGGACTGCCACCCATAGACTAAAATTAATATAGCACAGCGGATGTGCATTTATCATCAGAGGAATGGGTCAAATGCAGCGTTTGCAGAGAGGCAAAAATGGCCACAGTGGCCCTTGGGCTACCATATTTTTCACCCTATAAGACGCACCGTCCCATAAGGCGCACCTAGTTTTTTGGGGGGGAAATAAAGGGAAAAAATTTATTCCCCCCCCCAGGCATGGGGCTGGGGCAGGGGAAGCCCGAGCTCCCCCCGACCCCAGCCCCCAGGACAGGCAACTCTCCGCAAGCCGTGGGAGCCTGACGCCGGGCTCCCACGGCTTGCGGAGAGCTGCGCGAAGCCTAGAAAGCGAGAGGGGTCGGTGTGCACTGACTCCTCTCGCTCTCCAGGCTTCAGCGAAAGCCTACATTCGCCCCATAGGACGCACACACATTTCCCGTTCATTTTTGGAGGGGGGAAAGTGCATCCTATAGGGCGAAAAATACGGTACTTACACGTTCAAATCACATTGCTTCTGTCCAAGAAACTGTGGTTTGCTAAGGGTGTTGGGAATTGTAGCTCTGCAAAGGGTAAACTACAGTTCCCAGAATTCTTTCAGCAAAGTTGTGTGCTTTTTAAATGTTTAGTGTATACACAGCCTGGAAGATCACAGTGGCAGATAGAGTTTAATCGTGGAAGATTGCTTTTTCAGAACGATATTGAATAAATAATAATAATAATAATAATAATAATAATAATAATAATAATAATTGTCAGGGGTTTAGGAGCAGAGGCACGGGCAAGGGAGGAAACAGAGAGCGAAGGGGAGGAGGCAGAAGAAAAGATGAGTGATGACGACGACCCGAGATCTCCTAGTCTTTCCAGTGAATCAGAGGATTCACAGAAAGGAGCACCAGTGGCCAGGGCAAGGGGGGAGTCTAGGGGGGCACCCCAGGAAGATAGAGCCAGAGGGGACTCAGGGGGGAGCAGTTGGAAATCGGGACCAGCGTCACCGCCAGGGAGCAGGGAAGAGGAAGGGAGCCAGGGGGGAAGCGCTGGCAGCTCACCACAGGAGGGAGGGCATGAGTCAGGAGTGGCCACACCTCCATCGGGGAGCGAAGAAACGGTTAAGAGGAAAGTGGAAGGTTGGGCGCGCGCGCCAAGTTCAAATGCAGAGGAAGGCGGCGCAGTAAGCAGCCCAGAAAGGGAGCCAGGTCCTAAAGCCCGGCGCAAGGAGGCAGGAGGGTCCGGGCCAGCGTCAGAAGAATCCCGGAAGGAAGAAACCCCGGGGGGTAGAGGGACCCAGAGGAGGACAGTCAGGCGGAAAAGGTGGAGCAAGGCTAGGATATTAAGTTGGTGCACACGGGGCGGAGACTCAGACGGAGCTTCGCCGATCTAGCTACTAGACGTAGAGTTGCGCGCAGCAGCGTGAGAATGGAAACTGTAATTCAATAAAGACTTTTACTTAATGATCGCTGGCTAGCGTGATCCTCTGTGAGCTAGGATCTTCAAGCAGCTCTGACAGTAAGCTCCGTCTCCCGATTGTGGGCATCTACAGCCTCGAGGAGGGGAGAGAAACAGGTGCCTACTAGCGAGCTCACGAACGGCAGACGACATGACGGCTGAGCAGCAGATAGAGGAACTCAGAAAAGCAGTGGCACAACTGAATGCCGAGGCTCTCGCATCCAGGAAGAGAGAGGAGGAGGCAGCTGCCGCCTGCAGGGATCTCCAGGTCAGGTTAGACGTGCTGACAAAGCAGACACCCCGGCAGGAGGGAATTGGGTTGGCGAGACGGACAGGCGGGCTGGTCTCTCACTTCGATGGGAACCTGCAACAGTATCCCAACTTTAGAGCCGACGTACTGTGCGCACTGCAACTGCTGCATAAAGACTTTAGAGATGAGCAAGAGAGAGTGGGATTCATCATGTCCCATTTGCATGGGGATGCTAAAGCATGGCTACGCAATTTATGGAGAGATAAGGATCCGGCGCTCCAGAATGCAGATGCCTTTATTAAAGCGATGGATGGGTGTTTTTTATCAAGTATTGACGTGGATCTTGCACGGAAGGAGGTGCATGGGCTGAGACAAGGGAGGGCCAGCGTCAGGCAGTATCATGCCCGCTTTTTCGCCTTGGTCAGTGCCCTGGAATGGGACAGAGATTCGGCTCCTGTAAGAGACCTCTTTTGGGAGGGGCTGCACAACTCGATCAAAGATGAGATCGCGAGGGGGGAGAGACCCCGAACCACCCAGGAGGTCGTTCAGAGGGCACTGGCAGTGGGGGTGAGGCTGGAAGAACGTCCGTGGAGCAGGGACGAAGGGCGTGGAGGGCGCGAACCAGCCAGGGGCCCCTCCTTCCTTCCCAGAGAAGCAGCGCGGGCGCAATCCACGCCTCCGCCAGGAGGAGGAGCCGAACCTATGGAGGTTGGAGGTGCAAGGGCTCAGTCAGCAACCAGAGCCCTAGCACCGGCAGCAGTAAAAGCGAAGCCTCCTAGAGGGAACAGGAAGTGTTACGTCTGTGAGGAGCCAGGGCATATGGCAAAAGAGTGTCCCCAGAGGCTCCACAAGCTTACTGCAGCCTCGGCAATGGTGACTGCAGCAACGCAGCAAGGAGGACCACAGCAGGGAAACGACGCAGTCTGGCTGGAGGAAGAGGCCCTGGGGCCCAGCCAGACGTGTTAGTGACGCAGTCCCCAGAGGTTTTACAGCCCGTGAACCCCCTCCCGCCCAAACCAGTGGTGAGGCTCACCGCATCTCTCCAGCTGCCCAATGGAATCACCATTGACGTGCCCATCACAGTTGACTCAGGCAGCAACGCGGACTTTATAGGGCAGGACTTTGTAGACAAGCACGCTATACAGTTGCTGCCGGCCACACTGCCCCTGCAGGTTGTCATGGTGGATGGCAGGGAGTTGCTAGGGGGGCAAGTGGTGAAGCAGACGCCGCCAATGGCGATGCGACTTGGAAATCACAAAGAAATCATCAGCTTCAATGTCACTCAACTATCGGATACGCCCATTGTATTGGGAATGAGTTGGCTGGACAAGCACAGCCCAACGCTGGCTTGGTACCAGAGGCAGCTGATCTTCGGCTCTTCCTTTTGTGCTGAACACTGCATCGTGCCCCGGCAGGAAGGAGAGGAAGAGGAGTCACAGCTGCTGCTAGGCACGCTGCAAGCGATTCCCCACAAGTACGCAGAATTTTTGGAAGTTTTCTGCGAGAAGGAGGCGGACAGGCTGCCCCCTCACAGACCATATGACTGCAAGATTGACCTGCTGCCGGGGGTGGCGCTGCCTAAGGGGAAACTGTATTCCATGTCAGAGGACGAGCTGCAGGAACTCAAACAGTTCATAGATCATAATTTGGAGCGCGGTTTCATCCGAGAGTCCAAAGCAGCGGGGGGCAGTCCAGTATTCTTTGTTAAAAAGCGAGACACGCCCCAAAAAAGACTGGTCGTGGACTATCGCATTTTAAACAATGGGACCAAGCCGTCGGACTTCCCCATGCCCTGAATCGACGACCTCCTGGCGAAGGTGCGAAAGGGAAAAGTGTTCACCAAGTTAGACCTGCGAGGGGCGTACAACCTCATTCGTATGCGGGAGGGAGATGAGTGGAAGACGGCCATGTTCACGCCACTGGGTACCTACGAATACAGAGTTATGCCCTTTGGATTGCAAAATGGCTCCCACGTTTTTCAAGCTTTCATGCATCACGTGTTGGCGGGACTTCTCTACAAGACGTGCGTCTGTTTCTTAGATGACATCCTGATCTTTTCGGAATCGCAGCAGGAGCATGACAGACACGTCAAGGAAGTGCTGACCAGACTAAAGCAACATAGGCTCTACGCCAAGCTGGAGAAGTGCCAATTTGACGTGACGGAGGTGGATTTTCTGGGCTACAAGTTGTCTGACAAGGGGCTCGCCATGGACAGCGCCAAGGTTCGCGCGGTATTGGATTTGAAGAGTCCACGCAACCGGAAGGAGGTCCAGAGGTTTGTCGGCTTTGCGAACTTCTATCGCAAGTTTATCAAGGGCTTCGCTATGCAGACAGCGGCCATCACAGACACGCTTAGCTCCAAGAAAAAGAAGTTCGTTTGGACAGAGGAGGCGGAGCAGTCCTTTCAGGCTCTCAAGCGTCTCTTCGCGTCGGAAGAGCAGCTGCTTCACGTCAACCCCAGCAGGCCGATGAGGGTGGAGACAGACGCCTCGGACAGAGCCGTGGGGGCGGTCCTGCTGCAAAAGGACCCGCAGGGGGTGTGGCGACCGGGAGCGTTTTACTCCAGGAAGCTCAGCAAGTCCGAGCAGAACTACACCATCTGGGACAGGGAGTTGCTGGCCATTCATGCAGCGTTCAAAGCGTGGAGGCACTTCCTGATCGGCGCCAAGCACACGGTGCAGGTTTGCACGGACCACAAGAATCTGGAGCACTGGCGCACGGCACAGTTCCTAAACCAGAGGCAGATACGTTGGGCTGAGTTTTTTGCGAACTTCGACTTCCGCATAGAGTATGTCCCGGGGGACACTAACATCATGGCGGACGCCCTCTCCCGTAAGCCACAGTATCTGGAGGACGCAACGCCAGCGGCTGCCATGCACATCTTCGCACCAACAGTATGGGCGTGCGCCGCGGCCGCCGTGGACCTGGAGGCGGTGCGACGAGCGTTACAGGATGACTCCTTCGCGCAAGCAAAGATGGCAGAGGTGCAACGGGGCACGGCTGCGGCCGACGGTTTCCAGCTACGAGATGGATTGCTCATCCGTAAAGGGGCCATCTACGTGCCGGGAGACGACCTTCGCGCCAAGGTGCTGCAGCAGCTGCACGACGCGCCCACGGCCGGGCACTTTGGCAAGGAGAAGACGGTGGAATTAGTAGCCAGGGATTTCTGGTGGCCTGGAATGAGAGGGGAGGTCGCAGACTACGTGGCGAGGTGTGACACCTGCCAGAGGGCCAAACCAGTGCACAGACCGCCGGCCGGACTGTTGGAACCGCTGCAAACTCCGGTCGAACCTTGGGAAAGGGTGGCTCTGGACTTTGTCACAGATCTGCCCAGCTCGAGGGGCAAGACGGCAGTGCTGGTGGTGGTGGACCTGTTTTCCAAGATGGCGCATTTCATTCCGTGTGCTAAGGTGGCCACGGCGGAGCAAACCGCCAAACTGTTCATAGACCACGTGTTCAAGGTTCACGGTCTGCCACGGTCTATTCTGTCCGACCGCGGGCGGCAGTTCATCTCGAATTTCTGGCAGAAGCTGATGGGCTTCCTAAACGTCAAGATCAACCTGGCGTCGGCGAGACACCCGCAGACCAACGGGCAAGCGGAGCGGGTCAATGCCATCATGCAGCAGTACCTGAGATGCTATGCGAATCAACAGCCTGCGACGTGGGTGGATTACCTGCCGCTTGCCGAGTTCGCCTACAACAACACGAAGCACGTGTCCACGGGGGTCACGCCGTTTTTCGCCAACAACGGGAGGCACCCCAGAACCTTCCCGGGACTGGAAAGAATGGGGGAGGGGGAGCCGCAGACAGCAGATGCGTTCGCGTCGGAGCTGCAGGAAGTCCACGATCAGCTGAGGCGCCAACTGGAGCTGGCCAAACACGCATACAAGGTACAAGCGGACAGGCACAGAAGGGTTGGCGAAGAGCTCCACGTGGGAGACTGGGTCTGGTTAGCAGCCCACGCAGTGCCGGCCAGGTCGTTGGCCAAGAAGAAACTAGGGCATAAACAACTGGGGCCCTACCAAGTCGAAGGGCAGGTCAACCCGGTAGCTTTCAGACTGGCACTTCCGGAGGGTTCCAGAATGCATCCGGTGTTCCACAGATCGGTACTCACTCCCTACAAGGCACCGCACAGGTTCCAGGAACCCGGAACGGCGCCGAGTCCGGTCAGAGACAGAACGGGGCACGCGGGAGTGGCACAGAAGGAGAGCATCAACGAAGTCACGGAGATTTTGGACTCCAGATGGGGGGAAGAGGGGGTAGAATACTTTCTCGCCAAGGAGGGCACCCCGGCCAGTGCGAACAGCTGGGTGCCGGGCTACGCCTTGGACGAACCTCTCCTCAAAGACGAGTTTCATGCCCTCTTCCCCCATAGACCTATGCCAGCAGACTTTTTCGACGACTGGCTTTTCACGCCCACGCTTTCGGCCAGCACTTTCCGGGGGTTCGACTCGGACGAGGACCCGACACAAGACGTCCGTTCCCCGGAGGGGTCACCCTCGGGATCTGCATCAGAACCCTCGTATTGGTGGGACGATAGACCAGAGGAGCAGTTCCGCAGAAGGTGGCTGGAAGGCCCAGGACGAGCAACGCCGCCAGGAGGAAGTGAGGGAGAGACGGACATGGACGTTTTTGGGGACGACCCTGGTTTCGAGCACGGCGGCACAGAGATGGAAGCGGAGGTGACCGTCGTCGACGAGAGCAGGGAGGAAGACCCGCGAGACTTCAGATGGAGGCCCGCCACGGGAAGCGACCGATATCCGACGTTCGTCCCTTTGCAACAGCAGCCCCCAGCTCCAGCACCGGAAGGAGGGGAGGGGGGAATGGGGGGCTTCGAGGGGGGGATGGATGTCAGGGGTTTAGGAGCAGAGGCACGGGCAAGGGAGGAAACAGAGAGCGAAGGGGAGGAGGCAGAAGAAAAGATGAGTGATGACGACGACCCGAGATCTCCTAGTCTTTCCAGTGAATCAGAGGATTCACAGAAAGGAGCACCAGTGGCCAGGGCAAGGGGGGAGTCTAGGGGGGCACCCCAGGAAGATAGAGCCAGAGGGGACTCAGGGGGGAGCAGTTGGAAATCGGGACCAGCGTCACCGCCAGGGAGCAGGGAAGAGGAAGGGAGCCAGGGGGGAAGCGCTGGCAGCTCACCACAGGAGGGAGGGCATGAGTCAGGAGTGGCCACACCTCCATCGGGGAGCGAAGAAACGGTTAAGAGGAAAGTGGAAGGTTGGGCGCGCGCGCCAAGTTCAAATGCAGAGGAAGGCGGCGCAGTAAGCAGCCCAGAAAGGGAGCCAGGTCCTAAAGCCCGGCGCAAGGAGGCAGGAGGGTCCGGGCCAGCGTCAGAAGAATCCCGGAAGGAAGAAACCCCGGGGGGTAGAGGGACCCAGAGGAGGACAGTCAGGCGGAAAAGGTGGAGCAAGGCTAGGATATTAAGTTGGTGCACACGGGGCGGAGACTCAGACGGAGCTTCGCCGATCTAGCTACTAGACGTAGAGTTGCGCGCAGCAGCGTGAGAATGGAAACTGTAATTCAATAAAGACTTTTACTTAATGATCGCTGGCTAGCGTGATCCTCTGTGAGCTAGGATCTTCAAGCAGCTCTGACAATAATAATAATTTATTTATACCCCGCCCATCTGGCTGGGTCTTCCCAGCCACTCTGGGTGGCTTCCAACAAAACACTAAAAGACAACAACCTATTAAACATTAAAAGCTTCCCTAAACAGGGCTGCCTTCAGATGTCTTCTAAAAGTTTGGTAGTTATTTTTCTCTTTGACATCTGATGGGAGGGCGTTCCACAGGGCGGGTGCCACTACCGAGAAGGCCCTCTGCCTGGTTCCCTGTAACTTGACTTCTCGCAGCGAGGGAACCGCCAGAAGGCCCTCCACGCTGGACCTCAGTGCCCGGGCAGAACGATGTGGGCACTTAGAGGGTATGGGGTAGGGGAAACATCTCTGGTGGGGGGGGATGTAATGCTCATTATGCAGTCATTCATCCACCGGTGGTCCCCATCCTGCACTCTGCTCTCACCTATGGCTCCTAGAAGCCGTCAGCATGCAACGTTGGCCACACTCCAGGGAATGACTTCAACTGGCTGGCTCAACCAGAAGAGGGTAGCCAATGGGCCTCAAACCCTCAGTGAGTTAGGGACTTCCCCTGCATATGAAGACAGACTTCGGCAGATTGTGCTAACGAGACCAATAGTGGGTCCAACAGTCAAGATGGCGGTTTCTGCATATCCTATAGGGACAGATACAGCTCATCAGCAGAGAAAGTAGCCCATATAGGTGAAAGAAAACTCTGATCCTAAACTTCCACCGCCTTTCAGGATATATTCAGGAGAAGAAAAAGGCTACGGAGTAAACCCTACGCAAATCTAGAGGGGAGCCCCTAAGACGGTTGGATGGTGCCTTGTATGCCTCCTTCTCACAACTCCTGCAGCCAAGATGATGCCCAATGTATTGCTTGCTTTCCTTTGGGCCACATCAGCGAGGCCGAGAGAGGGAGGTCTTGTTATGTGGGCAACCCAGTACCTCCATATACACTGCTTAGGCTTGTGCCCCAGGGAGGTCAATTTGGTGATGTTAATACAGCAGTTTGACTTCACCCCCAGAGGTGCACTCCATTGTCTCTTGAGACAGACAGGTGCCAACTATTACGATTACTGTTTCAGGTGTGGAGGGACAGTTAGGTTCTCCAAATAGGTTCTGACCCTTATTGGCTAAATTTCTCATGTGGAAGGGGAAATTCGCACCTCTTCCTGGTGTTTACATCAGATTTTTAGCTAAGGCAACAATGGCATTGCCAGTAAATTTGGAGGTTCGTCCCCAGTGAAAATATCTGTGGGATTTCATGAGTGCTCCAATAAGAATCTTATCATAAGATTTGGAGGAGTGAGGAAAAGGTCTGCAGGCTGAGGAGATTTGCACATTCGTACGGGTGGGTGAATTCACCAACTTGCCGAGACTTTTCATATCAGCTGAAAGCCAAGTCATTTTTCCTAGTGAACAGCTGCAAGCCATTGAAAATGAGGGTGGTGGAAGAAGAAAGCTGATCATTTATTCCCCACAAACACAAACTCTGCCACTCCTGCTGCAGTACCTTAGGAATATATAGAAGATCTGTGCTTGTGTGTGTGTGTGTGTGTTGGGGGTGTAAACATGCTTTCCCATAGCAGTACTATTTTACATAGATTGCTCAATTTGAACTTAATTCCCCGGTAGGTGAAATTAATGTGATCTCATGCAGGAGGAAAAAGGGAGGATGTTTTGGAAGCAACGTTTGAAAAGGTGCCAATTACTCCTTCGTACAGGTGGCTTCCTGGGCAATCTGCAGAAGATATTGGTGTGCGTCGACATCCATTTGCATGGTACTAAATTTATGGAGCATGAAGCTATCAAGTGCTTAAATAAAACATGATGCAACAGGAAAAGGAAACAACTAGTTAGAGGGCCTGCCACTGCAAGTAGATAAATAGGTACCACTGCAGCGGGAAGGTAAACAGCGTTTCTGTGCGCTCTGGTTTACATCACAGTGTTCTGTCATGCCAGAAGCAGTTTAGTCATGCAGTCTGAGGACAAACACCAGCTCCCTGGGCCTGAAAGCGAGATGAGCACCACAACCCCATAGTTGCCGTTGACTGGACTTAACCATCCAGGGGTCCTATACCTTTTACCTTTATGATGGTTCACCCAACCTTAATTGTCATGGGCTGTCTGTACAGTGGTACCTCGGGTTACATACGCTTCAGGTTACAGATGCTTCAGGTTACAGACTCCGCTAACCCAGAAATAGTACTTCGAGTTAAGAACTTTACTTCAGGATGAGAACAGAAATCGTGCTCTGGTGGCGCGGCGGCAGCAGAAGGCCCCATTAGCTAAAGTGGTGCTTCAGGATAAGAACAGTTTCAGGTTAAGAACGGACCTCCGGAACGAATTAAGCACTTAACCCAAGGTACCACTGTACAGTCCATGTTAACCTCTTAAAGTCCCACCACAACATCTACAAGATTTATTGCAGAATGAGCCTTGACAGGGAATGCTCTTTTTCACCCCATTGATAAATTGCCATTTGATTATCTATTTCAGTAGATTTTTTGCCTGGTGTTCTTCAGATCTTGTTGGGACTCCAACTCCCATCAGCCCCAGCAGACATGGCCAATGGCAAAAGGTTGCGGGAGTTGAAATCCAACCTTGGGGGGGCACCTCTTTGTCCCTCTTCTCTGCACACGTTCACACTTGTCCACACCCTTCCTAAATTGTGGTGCCCAGAATTGGACACAGTATCCCAGGTGTGGTCTCACAAAGGCAGAATAGGAACAAAACAAGCAAAGAAATGGTTTTGCTGGGATGCTTTGCGGCGCTTCTGCCGTGCATAAACAGAGCAAACAGTGCTGTTGATTTCAGGGCTATGATCAGCTATTAAATGTAATGTGAACTGAATATATAAGCAAGGGCTATAAATGAAATGGGGGTTATTAAACGAACGTTCCTTTTATGGATTTGCGCCTTTGTGCATGTCATCAAACAAAGGCTGATGGACTTCAGGTATGCAGAATTCAATTCTAATTGTTTTATAAAAAGTGGGAGATGGACATTTTTAAAAGCTGGAGGAAATGAAGAAGGAAGGTAGGAAGTCTTCTTGTGTTGGAACAACGGGGCGGCTTCAGGAGGCATCTGGGACTACATAAAATGAGTCTGGGAGCTGCAGACTGCAGGTTGTCCACCTGTGCTATAGGGAGCACTCGCCCCATCTTCTCACCCCACCACATTCAGCCATTAGCTAAGGAGGAAGGGGTTGTTTAGAAGGTGTGCATTCATACTACAACAAATGAAAATGAAGCAGATGGACCCCATTCATTTCAATCTTCATTCATTACGAAACAAATGTTATTGGTAACTAATGGTTATGAATTGGGTTCGTTTCTCCCCATTCATTTTCATCTGGCTGTCTTAGTTTTCAAGATGACCCGGATGTTGTGATCTGTCAGGGGTGTGGATGCTACCATTTTTTTGTGTCTGCCACTATTTCCCCCAGAATTCCCTTTGTCCCAGAATGATCTAATAAAACAGCAGGTTTTGAAATTGGCTCTGCTGACTATTGCCACCACCCTAAATACACACACACACACACACACACACACACACACACACATTTAAGGAAGAAAAAGTGACAAATGAAAATTACGCAACAAGGCAAATGTGTTATTAACAAAGGCACACCAGATAAAAGGTGATTTTTTAAAAAATCAGCAATGAAACAGACAGGTATTTAATAACAAAAATGACTGTAATTATGGACCTCTTCCCACCCCACCCCACCCCTCGTTACCATTGTATCCCATTCCCCCCCCCCCCGAGAAATCAGGCTGGCAAATCCATGGCTCTTCAATTGATCAAGTGGGGTGAAGTAACCTAAATATATTTCTACTCCATATCTAGCTCAGTGGCAGAAGGTCCTTGGTTCACTTCCTGGCATCTCCCAGTTGAGACTCTGGAAAGCCAGCTGCCAGCCAGGGCAGGGAATGCTGAGCTACATGGAGAGATGCTATAAGACAGTGGTTCTCAAAGGGTGTGGGGCACCTCGCTGGTGTGGCAGGAGAGGATGGCAAGTGTGGTGGGAAGACTCAAGGACAATCAGTGCAGGCGGCGGCCATTTTGCGTGCATCCAATTGACAAGTGACTACTGAGGCGTGGGTCCCTTTGGACATGGAAGAGGGCAGAACTGGGACAGAATGGGGGGGAGGACACACAGGGTGGAATGGCGCAGAGCAAGCTTATGCCAGAAACAGAACCCCCATGCAAAATGGTTGGCGCCAGTATTATATTTTGGGAATCATTCGTGTTCTTATGTAGCTGCACTGTTTTATCCTTTTTTGATGTCCCATGGTAATATTATAAAGTACTTATGTTCTATGTTATAAATCAAGCCCTGTGAGGAGTTGTTACTTTTCATTTTCCAATGTATTGCCTATCAAAATAATAATAATAATTGGTGCGGAGCAAGCAAATTTTGATGCTGAAAATAATAATAATAATAATAATAATAATAATAATAATAATAATAATAATTTATTTATACCCCGCCCATCTGGCTGGGTTTCCCCAGCCTCTCTGGGCGGTTTCCAACAAAAGATTAAAAATACATTAAAATACCAGTCATTAACAGTTTCCCTAAGTGTGGCCCGGGGGGGGGGGAGAGAACCACTGGCATAAGGTCACTTCTTGTGATCCTATGTGCAGTTAAAAATGTCAAAGCACAGTCTCCATGGCAGTGGCATAGCGTGGGGGGTGCAGGGGGGGCCGGCCGCACCGGGCGCAACACCTGGGGGTTAGGGGGCACAAATCCACGGGTTAGGGGGCGCAAATCCACGGGTTAGGGGGCGCAAATTACTTGCCTTGCCCCGGGTGCTGACAACCCACGCTACGCCACTGCTCCATGGTAGGATTTGTGGTGCCTCATACTAATCCAGGATTTGCATGAAGCCAGGGCGGCATGGGGGGGGGAGTGAAGCCAGGTTGCACAACGGGTTATGGCATGGGAGCAAAAAGAGTGGTTTAAAACTATAGCAAAAATCTGAGTAAAGTAGGTGTTGTGTATTGAGTCAAAGGATTTTATATCTGTATTATTATTGTCTGTATTTGCATTAGGGTAAAGTAACTGCCTTTTGGTTTCAAAGGGTACAGCTACTATTGGTTCATTTAAGCTGCTGTATTTGGATCCTCTGTCTTATTGGTTTCCTCCAAAAGGCAGGACTGTGATTGCCTGATATTGTTCCCTCCAAAATGTATCCTTTCTAACTAGTCCCCTGTCCCTATAAATGTAGCTTTCCCCTCCTCAGGCTTCAGTCTTGTTTGCTTAATAAAGAAGTGTTACTAGAGAACTGTCTCCAGCATATTATGTCAAGAGAGCTGAAATCACAAACCCCACGTCACTACAGTAGGGATGAGGGAAATTGTGGTTTAAACAACCAGAGAGGTTTTAGTATGGTATGAAGGTACTATGAGATATCTGAGGGCGCCTCATCCTCCATCTCTCTCACAAGAGGCAGCTAAGGATTAGAAGAGGGAGAAGTCTAGTTACAGTTAGAAGGGGGAGATTCTGGAAGCAGGCGGAAGTAGCTGCTTTAAGCAATGAGAAAAGTTTGAGTAAAGCTAGGTTGGAGAAACAGTGAGAGGGGGGATTTTAAGCAGTGGCAGAGGTTTGAGTAGAGCTAAAGGTGTGTAAGGGAGTGAAAATTTAAGACAAGGTTTAAGTACAGTGAGAAGGGAGTTGGTAAACGCCGGTCCCACTCACCAGTCTGGCTGCCACATTCTGGATTAGTTGCAGTTTCTGAGTCACCTTCAAAGGTAGTCCCATGTAGAGCATGTTGCCGTAGTCCAAGCAGGAGATAACCAGGGCATGTGCCACTCTGGTGAGAAGGTGTGCAGACAGGTAGGGTCTCAGCCAATGTACCAAATGGAGTTGGTAGACAGCCACCCTGGACACAGAATTAACCTGCACCTCCATGGACAGCTGTGAGTCCAAAATGACTACTGGCGTTTGGTTCCTGGAAAGCTGATCAAAAGGGAATGTGTCCCATCAGCTTAAAAAGGTGGCCCACCCCTGCCTTAATAGTATTATAGCTCTATTGCTATTTTCTGCTAGTAGCATCCACTTACCCATTTCTGCAATGCGCTTTTTATTTCCTCCATACTGTCAAGCCAATGGTAACAAGAGTCAAAACAAATTAAGCATTGTTGGCTGGGTTAGCCTTTTGCCATTACATTGCTGCTTTCTGAATGCAGAACAGGCTTTTTCGAAAACCCTTGAGGATCCACCAAATGCATTATGCTTGCAAAAATAAATCTTCATTTTCCATAATAATTTGTAAACCATTGGCTGCTGTTTTGACAGGGCTTTTTTTTCTTTTTTAGCCTTTACATCTGGAAGGGGAGTAATTTTTTTGATGGTGTCTTCTGCATGCCAAAAAACCCAGGGGTTGTTTGAAAAAAAAAACCACACACACAATAGAAATTAAACCATAGTGGAAGCACAGAGATAAAACACTGACACAGTAATCATTTCCAGCGGCCTGGGAATTGCTCAAATGCAGACCCCATCTTCGATGGAACATGCACTAAACTTGCAAATGAGCCGAACGTCGGGTTTTAAGAATTCAGACGGGTTCCTGACATTAACATATGCTTATAGTAGAGTTCTGTTATCCATCTTATTATATCACAAGGGCCTGGGTTTTCAAAGCATGTCAAGCCAGAGATTCCGAGGATGTGCATTCCATACAGACTAATTTGGCCTTCATTAAAAAAAGAAGAAGAAGAAAAAGAAGGCTGGAACAATGGGAATTCCAGGAAGCCAAAGTGGCTAAACTACGATCCAGAATGCCATGATAAAGACTCTCCTCCCTGGAAGAGAGGGGAGTGGTTGTGGACGGGAGCCCGAGCACCACCCCTAGCAGGGGGCGTAGCCCCCTGCCTCCACCTCACCTGGCTGGTGCCCACGCCCCTCGGGAGGCAGCCAACCAGGTGCCTCGGAAGGGGCATGTTCAGTAGCCTTTTGCTGTGGTGCCAGCCTCTCCCCAGCCTCATTCTTCACCATCATCTCGTCGCGAGTCACCCACCCTCCACTCCCTTTGAGCTCAGGGTCTTATTTTCTTTTGGCCTTGCTATGGACCTTAGGTTGGTCACTCTGGTTGTCCGGGGGGCCTGGTAGGAGTTTTTCCATTTGGCACTAGGCTTTTTGGTTTTTTCGCCTACCTCGTAGCAATCGTCACAACTTTTGTGGTATTGGTGGGTAGGTTAGGCATTGGAATAATGTGTTGTGGTGTGTCGAAGGGCTAGGTGTGGCCATCGCCTATGCCTTCAATTTTTGGGTATTCCGTTAAAGGAATCTGGCGGTTGTGTATTCTGTCCGATGCCTGCTTGGCGGGAGGCCATGGCACGACCCTCGGTGACATCAGGGGGGAGTCTATAGTTGGATTAGCATCAACAGGCTCCACCTACTGGTGAATAAACCCACTTGCTTTAGAGATCCAATCCCTAATCCAATACCTTTTCCACTGCTGTAATCAATAAAGTTGTGGCCTTTCCATGCCCATTAACCTTATATCATGTGTCCTTGTGTATTCATTCCGCATCGCGGGGGTCAGGTCCTCGAACCACAACATGCCGCTCTTGGAATCGATGCTCCCAGATTCAGCAGACTAATGTCTGAATAATCGCTGTGCTCTTTCCAAAGAGAAGCTGCTTTGCATGCAGAAGGTCCCAAGTTCAATCGCAAGCATCACCAGGTGGGGTGGAAGGAAAGCCTACCTGAAACCACAGAGAGTAATAGTAATAGTAGAGGAGGTGATTAAAATGAGGAGGAATTAAAGAACCTTTTAATGAGGGTGAAAGAGGAGAGCGCAAAATATGGTCTGAAGCTCAACATCAAAAAAAGTAAGATCGTGGCCACTGGTCCCATCACCTCCTGGCAAAGACAAAGAGAAGGAGAAGAAATGGAGGCAGTGAGAAATTTTACTTTCTTGGGCTCCATGATCACTGCAGGTGGTGACAGCAGCCACGAAATTAAAAGACGCCTGCTCCTTGGGAGAAAGGCGATGGCAAACTTAGACAACATCTTAAAAAGCAAACATCACCTTGCCAACAAAGGTCCGTATAGTTAAAGCTATGGTTTTCCCAGTAGTGATGGTTGGAAATGCGAGCTGGACCATAAAGAAGGCTGATCGCCGAAGAATTGATGCTTTTGAATTATGGTGCTGGAGGAGACGCTTGAGTGTCCCATGGACTGCAAGAAGATCAAACCTATCCATTCTGAAGGAAACCAGCCCTGAGTGCTCACTGGAAGGACAGATGCTGAGGCTCCAATACTTTGGCCACCTCATGAGAAGAGAAGACTCTCTGGAAAAGTTCCTGATGTTGGGAAAGGTGGAGGGCACAAGGAGAAGGGGACGACAGAGGACGAGATGGTTGGACAGTGTTTTTGAAGCTACCAGCATGAGTTTGACCAAACTGCGGGAGGCAGTGGAAGACAGGAGTGCCTGGCGTGCTCTGGTCCATGAGGCCACGAAGAGTTGCACACGACTAAATGACTAAACAACAACAGAGGAGGAGGTGATGATGATGATGACAAATGAGGAAGTGGGACACACAGGGGGTGGAGATTCACTTCGGACAACACCATTATCCAAGAGCAGGGGTCTGCAACCCGCGGCTCAGGAGCCGCATGTGACTCTTTTACACCTTAGCCGCGGCTCCGGGGCGGATACTAGCGAGGGGAGGAGGTGCATTGTGCGCCCCGACACTCCCCACTGTGGCGGGCACTGTACTGGCTGTGACGTCACATGGGGGTGGTGCGTGCGTTAGTCACGCACCGTCCCGACGTCACCTTCCCGCCCGCTGTCAGATCGCGGCTCCGGATATATATTTGATTTAAATGCCGCAATGGGTTTGCGGCTCCCAGGTTTTTTTTCCTTCGAAAACGGGTCCAAGTGGCTCTTTTTGTCTTAAAGGTTGCAGACCCCTGTCCAAGAGGCTGGGTTCTATAGCCTCTCTCTGTAATATTGAAATAAAAAAGGATGGTATGAAACTTTTCCTTGTCTTTATATTTTCCTTGGCAACCAATTGTTGTGGGCAATACTGATCTAGATGGACCGGTGGCTTGACTCAGCGTAAGGTATCTTCCTATGTTCCACCAAGAGAAGGAGATGTTGGTGACAGCAGAGGTGGCCACTCTCAAAAGTCTCGAACTTTTTTGAAGGAGGTATCTGTAGTTAGTGTTAGAATTCCTGCTCCATGATTGCAGTCATGGGATTTTTGTCTATCACATGACGGTGTATGTTTTGACTCCACAGTGTGGGACTCCAGTGATGGAGACAGGATGTTTGTGTTACTGTGTTCCGTGAAGTGGGACTATTGTCCTTTGTGCTTTCTCTCTTTGCTGTCTGATGCTAGAGAGAGAGGGAGCCATGTTGCAGTGCTCTGTGTCTGTTTATATGTAAATTCAGTAGATTAGCCAAAATGCTGAGTTGCTGAGGTCTGTCACACATGATGCGCAAACTCTGCGGATCCCTAAGTGTGCCGGTCGGTCAGTTGGCATCAGTCACTATGATGTTCGGGCAGAAGAAAGCTTTTGAAGCTCCCAAGCGATTGACCAGGAGGGAGAGAACATGCCAGTCAGGCATGTGTCTCTACCAAGGTCCTACTCGAGTGTAGGCTGAACTCCTGACAAATAGGACAAATTGGGGTGACTCCTGTCCACTAGGCAGGGCTTGGAGAAACCAATGGTCTGACTCCATATGAGGCAGCTCCTGTGCTGCTAATGAGCAAACATTCAGTCCTCAGGTAGCTGGCAGAGTAGAGGATGGCACAGAGGAGGAACAGGCACACACCACCTCCCCAAGACTCCCCATGCACACTGGAAAGCCAGCCTGCCTCTGCTTATAACCATTTGATTTCCACAGTACGTTTAGCAAATGCCGAGTTGTAATTGAATATCTGTGAAACTGGATATTATGCAAATATGTTCATTATGATTCATCGCGTTACAATGGAGAGTAAATGAATTGATTATTATATGACACTTAAAAATAAATAGGACTATACTCTCCTAACTCCCCAACTGAAGGATTTGCTTCCAACAATGCACGTTTTGTTGCTGTGCCTGCCAGAAACAATAAAATTGAGGAGGGGGTGAATTACATACAATAGGAGGGCTCCTTGCCTTGCCAATGAGCTTGCAAATCAGGGTCTTCTCCAAAGGCCAACTGTGAGATGTATCTGGTGTAACCTGTTCTGTTAACGTAAGGATTTCTGCTTGCGCAATGGAAGTTCCCTTCTTTCCACTACTTGTGTGTCCCCTAAATCTGTTCTGGGGATTCACCCAACTCTCTGTGCAGGGGTACATTTTTACTCTCCCCCTCCTTTAGTTATTTCTGAAGGGAGGGGGAGGTCACATAAGGCATCTCTAATCATCATCATCATCATCATCATCATTTATTATTTATACCCCGCCCATCCGCCCATTTATACCCCGACCATTATTTATACCCCACCCTAGCCACTCTGGGCAGCATCCAACAGAATATTAAAATACAATAGTCTATTAAACATTAAAAGCTTCCCTAAACAGGGCTGCCTTCAGATGTCTTCTAAAAGTCTGGCAGTTGAGAGCCAGTGTGGTGTAGTGGTTAAGAGCGGTAGTCTCGTAATCTGGGGAACCGGGTTCGCGTCTCCGCTCCTCCACATGCAGCTGCTGGGTGACCTTGGGCTAGTCACACTTCTTTGAAGTCTCTCAGCCCCACTCACCTCACAGAGTGTTTGTTGTGGGGGAGGAAAGGAAAGGAGAATGTCAGCCACTTTGAGACTCCTTAAAGGGAGTGAAAGGCGGGATATCAAATCCAAACTCCTCCTCTTCTTCTTCCTCTTCTTCTTCTTCTTCTTCTTCTTCTCTCTGACATCTGGTGGGAGGACGTTCCACAGGGCAGGCGCCACTACCGAGAAGGCCCTCTGCCTGGTTCCCTGTAACTTGGCTTCTCGCAGCGAGGGAACCACCAGAAGGCCCTCAGCGCTGGACCTCAGTGTTCGGGCAGAATGATGGGGGTGGAGATGCTCCTTCAGGTATACTGGACCGAGGCTGTTTAGGGCTTTAAAGGTCTTTAAATACTCTCCAGAAACCGCTATGAGCAGCCCAAGGGAGGAGACCAGCAGTGGCAGCCATGGAGAGGCAGCAGGGTTTTCCTTGGGTGCTCTCAGTGCCACCACTGCATCCTCATCCCCCAGCTCGACAGCGGTGGCACTGGCAGGTGAAATAGGGACATTCCGGGATCAAATCAGAAGCCAGGATGCAGGGCCGGATTTCGGTTTGATGAGGTCCTAAGCTACTGAATGTAATGAGGCCCTTTACATTTCCAGCTGTCCTTTGTCAACAACAAATGGTCACTGTTTTTTGTCAAAATAAAAAAGTTCCTTCCAGTAGCACCTTAAAGACCAACTAAGTTAGTTCTTGGTATGAGCTTTCGTGTGCATGCACACTTCTTCAGATACACACGAAAGCTCATACCAAGAACTAACTTAGTTGGTCGTTAAGGTGCTACTGGAAGGAACTTTTTTATTTTGACTATGGCAGACCAACACGGCTACCTATCTGTAACTGGAACTGTTTTTTGTGTTGAATATATACTATATGGTAATTTATGGACCTAATAGGTATCTAAAGCCATTTGCACATGCAGAATGTAGGCACCCTATATATAGAAATGAGCAAACCAGTGATATTTTAGGGAGCTGGCTAGCAGGCAGCGCCCATGACTTACATCATAGGAGGCTACACAACGCAAAACACTGTTGCTGTATGTAGGTTTTGTTTTATTTGTTTTTTATCTTATATTTTGGAAATATACATCCAGGTTTGTTTTTTTCCTTTCAATTTTTTGGGGGCCCCAAGAGAGTGGGGCCTAAGCTATAGCTTGTTTAGCTTATACATAAATCTAGCACTGCCAGGATGGCTTTCATATTTCCAGGACTGTCCCTGGAAAATAGGGACACTTGGAGGGTATGACACCTATCAGACAGATTACATACTTCTCTGAATTTAGTGATGCAGTTTCAGACCTAAATAGTGTACACCAAAAAATATGCATTTTACTTTTTTTAAAAAAATGCATTGTTTAGTCATTTAGTCGTGTCCGACTCTTCGTGACCCTCTGGACCAGAGCACGCCAGGCACTCCCGTCTTCCACTGCCTCCCGCAGTTTGGTCAAACTCATGTTGCCAGCTTCGAGAAACATCTCATCCTCTGTCGTCCCCTTCTCCTTGTGCCCTTCATCTTTTCCAACATCGGGGTCTTTTCCAGGGAGTCTTCTCTTCTCATGAGATGGCCAAAGTTTTGGAGCCTCAGCTTCAGGATCTGTCCTTCCAGTGATCACTCGGGGCTGATTTCCTTCAGAATGGAGAGGTTTGATCTTCTTGCAGTCCATGGGACTCTCAAGAGTCTCCTCCAGCACCATAATTCAAAAGCATCAATTCTTCGGCGATCAGCCTTCTTTATGGTCCAGCTCTCACTTCCATACATCACTACTGGGAAAACCATAGCTTTTACTATATGGACCTTTGTTGGCAAGGTGATGTCTCTGCTTTTTAGGGAAACGTACTGAAAAGCATTGGAAGCCTTATTTTGCAGAGGAAGTGTCAACAAAATGCAGACAATTCGATTTACATGTGGGTTTTTCATCTGTAAAAAATAATGAGATGGGATAGACATGTCATTCCCTACCGCTCATCCTTCTGTTGTCTGCTGAATTTTTCTAAATTTGCAGCTATTTAGGAACCGAAAATTGTGATGAGAAGTTAGCAGGAATAGAATTGGAGCTGCCCCGACCTACGGGCTTTATTGCTTACAATCCTGAAATCGTGTTTGTAGGCCGTTGTTTGCTGAGACTCAAACAATGCATAATAATTTACACATGTGATTACATTCTGAATTCTATCTCGACTTGCAAATAGAAGGGGGGGAATCAAACACCCCTTGAAAATACATTTGTCTTTTGTTGATGCTAGCGAGGCAATTAGAGGCTCCCCCAAAAAATATGAGGCGGAAGATATCAAGTAAAAATGTGCCATCCTGCAGGACATTTAACCACAACTGGGAAGTGAAAGATAAAAAGAGCAGAAAAGAACACAAAAGAAAATAGGAATGACATTAGTGTTGAATTTGCCGATGCTATCGTTCCCCGTTGTTTTTCTTAGGTTTTCTGAAACTCCCCACAGAAAATTACATTGTACAGGCTAAAGATTTGTTTGTTTCCAGTTTTGTTTTGTTCCCCTTTGCAAATATTCACACTGGTATTAGCTTCTTGCGTATAAAGCTACTCCCACCCCCAAAGGCAAATATGCAAAAGGCCCCAGTGATATTCTCTTTGGGCTTCGTTTAGATTAAATTGTTGTGTCCGTGATCACCAAGATAAAAAGGAGTCTTCACTCAGCTGCCACCAGCATTGTATTTTTCTGGTATTTTTTAAAATCTTATTAAAAGAAGAAGAAGAAACAGAGTCCAGGGAATAAACCTCCAGTTCGTGCTATGAGTAATGATTTTCTACCAGGCCTTGGGCCAAAAGTTCGGTTATTTCAAAGGGCCAAACTGGTTGCATAGATGCAATTAACAGGCACAGTGTTATGTACTGAAGTTCTCACCCTGGGCCAGCAGGGGGATACTGTAGATAGTTATACAAATAAGGGATCAAAAGTGATGTTCAGTGATTGGATAGTTTTAGAAAATTGTTACAGTTACGTTGGAGCTCTATATAAGCAGGCTATATGGAGCTCTATATAAGCAGGCTGACTGAACCCTTCAGTTCAGTTCTGTTCTGGCCTGTGAATAAACAAGAGCTGTTTGAAGAATCGCTGTGCTGTCTGATATGTTCACCCACAACTTAACACAAAGATAACTAGGAGGGCAACCAAAATGGTCAAAGTCCTGGAAACGATGCCTTATGAGGAACGGCTAAGGGAGCTGGGCATGTTTAGCCTGGAGAAGAGGAGGTTAAGGGGTGATATGATAGCCATGTTCAAATATATAAAAGGATGTCACATAGAGGAGGGAGAAAGGTTGTTTTCTGCTGCTCCAGAGAAGCGGACACGGAGCAATGGATCCAAACTACAAGAAAGAAGATTCCACCTAAACATTAGGAAGAACTTCCTGACAGTAAGAGCTGTTCGACAGTGGAATTTGCTGCCAAGGAGTGTGGTGGAGTCTCCTTATTTGGAGGTCTTTAAGCAGAGGCTTGACAACCATATGTCAGGAGTGCTCTGATGGTGTTTCCTGCTTGGCAGGGGGTTGTACTCGATGGCCCTTGTGGTCTCTTCCAACTCTATGATTCTATGATACTAGTAGCCACAGAGGAGTTGGAGCAAGTTGGAGCTGTGGGGTTTGGGAAAGGAAGAGTCCATAGAGCAGCAATGGGAGCTCTTTCTTGCTCTCATGACTCTATCCAGACACACCGTCTCAGCCCAGCCTCTCGTGTTCTCCGCAGGACACCCACTATACCAGTTCTGCTTTGCACCCTGTTGGTTTGATCTGCTCAACAGATATTTCAGTGCAAGGCTTCAACCGGTATTAGGGATCGGGAAATAAATTTGTTCAGTTTGCATGTTAATTGCAAGGTAATTTGGACTTCACGAAAAAATATGAGAAACAAAATGCGACCGCCATTTGAATTTTGCACTTCTCTGAATTTGGTGGTGCACTTTCTCCAACCCAGGGTATATGGGAATTCAAGTAAAGTTACCTCTTACAAGTAACTTTACTTGAATTCTGGGGTGTGGGGGCTGCTAGGGGAAGGATACTACCTCTGGTAGGGAACACGTTGTGTTCCTCCTTGGGTAGTTTGCCCTTCTTTGGTCCCCACCCACTCATCTCTCACCTGTGGCTCCTAGAAGCTAATAATAATAATAATAATAATAATAATAATAATAATAATAATAATTGTTATTATTATTTATTTGTACCCCGCCTGTCAGGGAACTGCCATCAGAGGGAAGAGGAGAGGAAAGTCGCTCCAGTGATGCAGGGGAGGGAACTAGCAAGGAGAGAGAGAGGGTTCCCACGGGGGAAAGAAATCCAGGGGACACCAGGGAGAAAGGGGAAGCCGAGAGCAAGGCGGAGGGGAGGCTCAGAGACTCTTCCAGTGAAATCAGCAGAGAGAGCACAGGACCTCCGCTTGGCACGCCCACGCTGCGCAGAAGGCTTCCACGCAGGGAATCTAGGTGGAGACTTGGAGTCAAACAACTCCTATGTTGGCGCAAATTTAGGTCCCGCCCACTGACGGATTCTGCCAGTGACTAAGACAGTCGCGTTTCAAGGGCTGTCAACCGGGGAAAGTTTTAGCTACACGGCTAGCTTGGAGCAGTTTGCAGTTTACGCACAAGCAACCCCAATTCCCATTACACCACCCATCACCCAAAGTTCTGTAGCAGCATCCCTCACCCTCAAAAGCACCACATATTAGTGAAAACTGCACACACAAAAATGTGCATTAGTGAAAATAGCATACACAAATGCATTATAGTAGAAGAAACTGCTGGCAAAAGAAGGTTTATGTTGTATGAAATGCACCCCCCAAATGTGTATGAATTTCACAAGGGTTTTTAAAAAGAAGTTTGCAGACTGCTGCAGAAATTTGGTGAACTGAGCTGAAAAAATGAAAAATGAGAAATGAAGAGAGAAATGGAAATCAGCAGATTTGTTCATTCCTTGTCAGTATGGATCGGATCTGCCAAAGCCCAGCCCCAGACCTGGGATGCTAGCAATAAATAAATAGCAATTAGATTCTGTTTTTGTTGTGCGACAACTATGTAGATACAGCAGCCAGATTGATGAGAGACATCGACTGCTTTCTGAGATGTGGAGCCTTTTACAAATGGCTCTATGAGACAGAAATATGAGGTGCTTCTAAAGAGTCAGTCGAAATTAAAACCTTCCCGAAATCAATGCATCAGGGAGCTTCTCGCTCCAGCTTCCCCAGCCTTCGCTGATTTATGCCCTCACCTTTTCATCTTTACACGGCACATGGTTTTATTTATCGCCGCATCGCACTGAAACGAACCTTTTGTGCTGCTTTGTTATGCCATTTCTAACCCCATTTTGCATGTAACCTTTATGTGCCTCTTGGTAGTTACTGGTAATTCACCCCCCTTTAAAAAAAAACATTAAAAAAACCAGGCTACAGGTTGACTGCAGTTTCTCCCATTGTTCCCATTTCCTCCAAAAATCTTTTGAAACCACATTAAATGTGGGTGAAGTGATTCCCCACCCCCGTTCTCCTCAGATGAAGTAACAGCCAGGGAGGTTGAAATGTACAGTCAGGTGAAGCATTTTCCTTTGCACGTGCAATTTCAAATCAAACCACATTAGTAGACGCTCAGGAATTTACAGGTGTCGCTGATCAGCTCATTGGCAGCAACTGCAAGCCCCGTGGTAGGCAGGGCACTTTGTCTCCTCTGATGTCATATGTAGAGCAGGTGGGTGTGGCTTGGGATAACAATCTCATAGGCCGGCTCATGCACAGGTTTCTTCAAGGCTAGACTGCTGCAATGCGTTTTATGTGGGGCTTCCCTTGCACTTGGTCCAGGAGCTGCAGTTAGTACAGAATGCTGCAGCACGACGGCTGGAAGAAGCGAGGCCTTGTCAGCAAATAACAGACCCTACAGAAGTCATCCCAGTTTCTGATTTCATCCTGGAATGTCCCACTTTTCCTTAGAGCATCCCTATTTTCACTGGAGAAATGTTGGAGGGTATGCAACCCTGAGACAAGGAGACAAGTAACTGTACAACCGTCAGAAGACGTCTGAAGGCAGCCCTGCATAGGGAGGTTTTTTAATGTTTTTATATATGTTGGAAGTCATCCAGAGATGGCTAGGGCAACCCAGGCAGGTGGGGCATATATAATAAAAATGTTGTTATTATTGAATAAAGGGACCCCTGAGCATTAAGTCCAGTCGCAGATGACTCTGGGGTTGCTCATCTCACTTTACTGGCCGTGTTGTTGAATAGGACGTCCCTATTTTCATCATCATCATCATCATCATCATCATCAATTATTTGTACCCCGCCCATCTGGCTGGGCTTCCCCAGCCACTCTGGGCTGCTTCCAACAAAGATTAAAAATACATTAAAATATCACACATTAAAATTTTCCCTGAACAGGGCTGTCTTCAGATGTCTTCTAAATGTCAGGTAGTTGTTTATCTCTATGACATCTGATGGGAGGGCGTTCCACAGGGCGGGTGCCACTACCGAAAAGGCCCTCTGCCTGGTTCCCTGTAACTTTGCTTCTCGCAGTGAGGGAACCGCCAGAAGGCCCTTGGCGCTGGACCTCAATGTCCGGGCTGAACGATGGGGATGGAGACGCTCCTTCAGGTATACTGGGCCGATGTAACATCTGTGCTCAGCGATCTGCACTGGTTGCCAATTTGGTACTGGACTCAGTTGAAGGTGTTATTATCTAAAGACCTTAGCAACTTGGGACTAGTTACCTATGAGATCTCCTTCCACCATATATGCCCGCTCGACACATTGATCAGAAGAACTGGCACCGTTACTGGTACTACATAATATGTATTCTGCATGCATAAGAACTGCATCATGTTGTGTGGCAGCAACTTCACTTTGGAACTCCTTGCCTGTTGAGATCCAGCAGGTGCCTTCACTGTACTCTTTTTTTGGCACCTGCTAGAAACCTAGCGGGTGGTGCTGTGGGTTAAACCACAGAGCCTAGGGCTTGCCAATCAGAAGGTCGGCGGTTCGAATCCCCGCAACGGGGTGAGTTCCCGTTGCTTGGTCCCTGCTCCTGCCAACCTAGCAGTTCGAAACCACATCAAAGTGCAAGTAGATAAATAGGTACTGCTCCAGCGGGAAGGTAAACGGCATTTCCGTGTGCTGCTCTGGTTCACCAGAAGCGGCTTAGTCATGCTGGCCACATGACCCGGAAGCTGTACGATGGCTCCCACAGCCAGTAAAGCGAGATGAGCACCGCAACCCCAGAGTCAGCCACGACTGGACCTAATGGTCAGGGGTCCCTTTACCTTTAGAAACCTTCTTTAGACAGGTCTATCCAGATGCTTAGAAAGTTGAGGTAATTTTAATCTGCTGCGGTATTTTAAACTTTTATATGTCTGTGCTTTTTTCTTGATTTCATTGTTTTGTTTTTGAGGGTTGTTGTTTTTTACAGCCAAACAGTGCATAAATTTGATGAAATAAATAAAAATAAACCAATTAGGAGTCCTTCTTGGCCTAATTAGGGCTGTGGGCTGTTTCTTGAGTGTGTTTGTGTGTTCACAAAATATACAGCTTTCTAAGAGTTAACGAATCTCACCCAAGTAAAAAAACCCAAATGAAGTACAGATGAGGATTGCACACTTCGCTGGAGCCCAACAGTTGGCGTTCCAGCCCACAGTTAGATGCTCTATAAAATTGTCCTCACATAAATAAATGTGCTCAGCAACAGAGCTCTCATGCTTGGAAAGTGCTACCTTGGGAACTGGCCAATTAACAGCAGCAGGAAACTACCAAGTCAGAAAACACCACATATCAAAACATACATACAGGGGAGGCATCTGTTGGTGAATCCAAATGGCTTCCACTGGGCTGCTTACGGGAATCCTCACTGACATTCAGCCTGGACGTATGCACTTGCTCCTTTAAAAAATAATAATCAAACAGGAGTTCCTCTTTCAAATTATAGAGCCGATGAAAGCTAGCTCTTGATTTAATCCTAAACAAGTATCCATGTTCTTGGGTGAGATGCAGGGAACTCTGTAGTACCTCATAAGAATGCATAGATCCACCATACAGTGGTGCCCCGCAAGACGAATGCCTCGCAAGACGGAAAACTCGCTAGACGAAAGAGTTTTCCGTTTTGGAGGTGCTTCGCAAAACGAATTTCCTATGGGCTTGCTTCGCAAGACGACAATGTCTTGCGAGTTCCTGCTGGTTTTTTCCCCTCCCCCCCCTTTTTCTAAGCCGTTAAGCCGCTTATCAGCTGATCCGATCAGCAGATAAGCCGTTAAAAGCCGCTAAAAGCTGCTAATAGCGCTAATAGCGCTAATCCGCTAATCCTTCAATGGGCTTGCTTCGCAAGACGAAAAAACCGCTAGACGAAGAGAATCACAGAACGGATTCTTTTCGTCTTGCGAGGCACCACTGTATATTGAATCAAGCCATTGGTTCAGCTACCTCGGTATGGTTCGCACTGACTTCCAGAGGCTCTCCAGTGTTTTAGAAGGGACATTCCCAGCCCTACCAAGAGATGATGGAGGCAACTGAACCCTTGACCTTCTGCATGCAAATGGCTACTGGCCATGATATGTTGCCACCTCTACCATCAGATGTGGTATTCCCCTGAATACTAGTTGCTGGCAGAGCTCATACCATGCAACTGTTCCATTTTAAGAGGGACATCCCGGATTTACGGAAGCCGCCTGGGCTTCTGGGCCCAACCCCAGATGTCCCATTTTGGCCAGAGCACGAGAACAATAGATGCACATTTTTTGGGTCCAGCACTATGGCGCAAGTCAGTTGGCTCACACCAGAACATGGGGCCAAAAAAACGGAACCAAAAGACATGCCAACTTTCCTTGCCTGCCACACACGTCGCCCATTCTTCTTCCTCCTTTCACCATGCGGCACCAGCTTCCGGAAGGACATCAGCAAAGGTGGCGGCGGCGGCAGAGGAGGTGTGGTGGGGGAAGGTGCGAGGGAGAGAGGCAGGTGGGGAGAAAGAGTGAGAGGGGGCTTGCCAGAATGAGAGGGGTTGCGGCCTTTGTCAAGGTTATGTCCCGATTTGCCTCACTCTGGTGTTGGAGAGTATGAGAATACAGTGATACCTCGGGTTACATATGCTTCAGGTTACATACACTTCAGGTTACAGACTCCGCTAACCCAGAAATATTACCTCAGGTTAAGAACATTGCTTCAGGATGAGAACAGAAATCGTGCAGTGGCAGCGCAGCGGCAACAGGAGGCCCCATTAGCTAAAGTGGTGCTTCAGGTTAAGAACAGTTTCAGGTTAAGAACAGACCTCCAGAACAAATTAAGTTCTTAACCCGAGGTACCACTGTATTGTCACACTCATGTCCAACAAGCATCTGGTCGGTCACTGCTGTGCCATTGAACTATGCCCGTTCCCTATTGTCTCACTTGCAAACTGTGAATTGGCTTGTAGTGTTAATGGTGCAACTATTGCATGTAACCTAGAACTGTGCTTGTTTAACTGGACGTTTGAGAAGCATTTACCAAAGTCCTCAGTCAATGCATGCAAATGATATATGAAATGCAGTGTAGAGTAACGACAATATTCACACATTATTTGCTCATGCAATGTACAAAAACACGCATGTTAGGAGAATGTGTATTTAAAAATGCATATATTGCTGAAAAATAACAGGGGAAATGTGTTTTATTATGGGAAATTACATGTAAGCTAAAATGCTGCTAAATTTTCATGCTGGCTTTTTTTGGAAAAAAAATACAAATTGCACACTGGTGAAGAGATGTGAACTGAACTGGGGGGGGGGATGAGAAACGAGAAACTAAGAAACTGAAATTGATGGACTTCCCCATCCTTAACCCAGAGGAAACAAAATGCTGCGGACTTTAATTGAACAGCCTTGAAGGGCCTGCCTTTTATGAGTAAACAACTCTCTGCTAGCACTGCTTATATTTATGAAGATTATTTTTTTTAGTTTAGTTTTTAAATTAGTTTTCTGTATCCAAACGCAGACAAGCAATTTACCAGACTTGCCTCCAGGAAATCCTGAGAACATTAGCGGTGTAATATTGTAAGTTGTGGACCCTCCGTTTGCATTGTTCAGGCTTGAGCAGGAATTAAATAAAGTACCAGAATATTGTTTGGAGCCTCGGGCCTGTGGAACTGCTTAAGGAAGAGACGTTCAAGCTCTTTATCTATCATTCATAAACGTTCCGCAACTTGCCAGAAATGGTTCTCCTCTTTATTACAAAAGTGTCCTTTGCAGCAAGGGGGAGAAATATGATATCGTACTGTGCATGAAGCATCTGTACATTTTATAGCTAATTATGTTTCTGTCCAGAGAGCTCCTTTTTCAAAGATGTGGAAGGGGAGCCTTGAAATCAGCTCCTGTCCTTGTTGTCCACGTATGGTAAATGACGGGGGGGAATTTAGTGAGATACCCGACCCCTTTCTAATTGCCTTCTATTGTTTGTTTGTTTGTTTTTAGCTCTTAAGAACATTTGAACATGGTGACAGCAGTCACAAAATTAAAATACACCTGCTTCTCGGAAGAAAAGCAATGACAAACCTAGACAGCATCTTAAAAAGCAGAGACATCACCTTGCCAACAAAGGTCCGTATAGTTAAAGCTATGGTTTTCCCAGTAGTGATGGTTGGAAGTGCGAGCTGGACCATAAAGAAGGCTGATCGCCGAAGAATTGATGGTTTTGAATTATGGTGCTGGAGGAGACTCTTGAGAGTCCCATGGACTGCAAGAAGATCAAACCTCTCCATTCTTCAGGAAATCAGCCCTGAGTGCTCACTGGAAGGACAGATCGTGAAGCTGAGGCTCCAGTACTTTGGCTACCTCATGAGAAGAGAAGACTCCCTGGAAAAGACCCTGGTGTTGGTAAAGATGAAGGGCACAAGGAGAAGGGGAGGACAGAGGACAAGATGGTTGGACAGTGTTCTCGAAGCTACCAGCATGAGTTTGACCAAACTGTGGGAGGCAGTGGAAGACAGGAGTGCCTGGCATGCTCTGGTCCATGGGGTCACGAAGAGTCGGACACGACTAAACGACTAACCAACAACAAGAACATTAGAAGAGCCTTGCAGGATCGGACCAAACAGGGGCGCCATCTGGTGGGGCAGTGGCCAAGGCCCCCCCAAAAAAATCAAGAAGAGGACCAGGCCCCCTTAATATTCTGCGGGCTGCATTGGCCCCCGTTGGGCCTTCTTCTTGGTGCAAAGGGCCCTGTTGGGCCCTCCCATGGCTGTGATGGGCCCCAAGAGCTTTGTGTGGTCATGACGGGCCCAACTGGACCATCCTACAGCTGCAACGGGCCCTGCCAGGCCTACCCACAGCCATAAGTATCCAAACAAACCCCTGTGACCTAATAATAATAATAATAATAATAATAATAATAATAATAATAATAATAATTTATTATTTATACCCCGCCCATCTGGCTGGGCTTCCCCAGCCACTCTGGGCGACTTCCAACCAAATATTAAAATACAGTAATACATCAAACATTAAAAGCTTCCCTAAAAAATATACATACGTAATAGACAATCTTTATAGAATTACTTCAAATCATAAAAAGTTCAAAATGAAATCTTTAGTCTCAAAGTCTCTGAAAATCTTTAAATGAAGAAAGGTACCAAACTTTGTACGGTGGAAGACAAGCTGTGAAGCTTTGCGTAATCAACAGTGATGTCCAACGCTGAACAGTAATTCCAGATATTGACTACTGTTTCATAGAATTCTTCGTCAGCGTGGTGGGTGGATATAGAATGCTTCATAAACTGAAAATAAAATTTTACAGATGATGACCTGCATGACATATCGCTTTACAAAAATTATAAACCATAATACAAACAGTAATGAAAAAGAGTACATGCCCCATCATAGTTTTATGATTTGAAGGAATTCTATAAAGATTGTCTATGACGTATGTACCGGTATATGGTCATCGTGTTGCCTAGACATTGTTGACTACCCACAGCCATGGCAGGCCTAGACAGGCCCTCCCATGGCTGTGGCAGGCCTCGTGGGGGTCTACTGACAGCCATGGCAGGCTCCATCAGGCCTTCCTGTGGCCACAGTGGGTCCCATCTGACTTCCTTCCACCGTGTGACCAAAGCTGGACAGAACCTGGTGCCTGTGAGGCCAAATGTTCATCTAGTCCAGTACCCTCTTCTCACAACATCTAACCAGATGCCTGAGGGAAACTGGCAGGCAGGACCCAAGGGCAAGAGCTTGTTTCGCTCCTGCGCATCCCAGCAACTGGAATTCAGAAGCATTACTGCCTTTGACCATGGGGGCAGAGCACAACCTTCATGGCTAGTTGCCATTGTCCTCCATGAACCTCTCTCATCCATCCAAGCTGTAGCCATCACTCCTTCCTGTAGTAAACCAACTGATTTAAAACAGTTTGGCTGGGTCCATTTACCACTGTGTTATATTTCCTGACAGGATAGGACACCAAGTGATTTCAATGGAGCATTTTCAAAGTCCCCTTCCTTGCTGGCAACATGACTTATATCCCTTGGAGTAGGGAAATTCTGCTGTCAGTACCTTTTTTTTTTTAAGACTACAATTTGCTTATAGATTTCCTTTTTCGACTGCAGCCTTCGCTCTCCTAAAATGTGCAAGAAATTGGCTAGAATACGCAATTACCAGCATGGCTAAAAATGGGTATTCCATGCTGGGCACATCTCTAATTAAAACTGCTGGCTTGAAAATAATGATGAGATTCATTAATGAAACTATGTAGGATCAGAACCTCTTCAACTTTAGTTTAACCTAGTTTTGTTGATGGAGATTCTTAATTTCTCACTCTCTCCAGCCTTTATCCTTAATTGAAAGTGTCACTACTTAAATAATTTTAATTCACATAAGTTGTACTAACTTGGTCTCTCTTGTTGCCTGTATTCTCCTGACACTTTATACTTAAAAATGAGGACGAGATCTGATGGAAGAAACCGGAAGAGGTCAATTTGTGCCTAACTCCAGCATATGTCATAATGCCATTATACAAATCTAAAGGTGTTTTAAAGGTGCTGAACTTTAAAACCCTAAACGACCTCGGTCCTGTATACCTGAAGGAGCGTCTACACCCCCATCATTCAGCCCAGACACTGAGATCCAGTGCCGAGGGCCTTCTGGCGGTTCCCTCATTGCTAACAGGACCAGTGGTCAGGGATGATGGGAGTTGTAGTCCCAAAACATCTGGAGGGCCAAGTTTGCCTATGCCTGCATTAAATATGAGGAAAGGAAACCCTTTTCAAGGGCCACATTGCTATAATGATGCTAGTCTGTGCTTTGCATTGCTTATTTCGGCGGGTCATGGCATCCGTGCAGGTGCCATGAGTTTAATATAAAATATACTCCATATGAGCTTTCTGTGACCCTGCTACAAGCTCCTAGCTTATATGCGACCTGGAAGGTACAGCAAACATTCTGACTCTTCCTTGTTACAGTAAAGATCAGCACACTGCTCTAGTAAGTACCAGGAAAGTTTAATTATCACCCTCCAGTAAGCAGGAACCAGACTTCATATAGATAATTAATTCCTCTTTCAAGAGCAAATTTATGATTCAGGAACTGTATAGATAACTATATATGTGGTTTCCCAAAATGAAGGTTATGTCCCTTTAACTTTCAAACCCATCTCATTAAACAGAATAGTAAACTTGCAAGAACAAACAATAGTTCAAAGGACTTAGGTGCTACATTATTCACTCACTCAGGAAACCTCCTCCCTTCTCCACAGAGCAGTTAGCTTCAAACTATAGTTAAACCCCAGGTTTTCCATGGTCTTACAGTTTACCGTTCCAATGGGACCCCGGTATTTGCTCTATGATGATGGATCAAAGACCAAGAAATGGGTGAGAAACTCTGTTGCCTTGCAGGCACAGGATTCCAAAAGGGAGAGCTTAACTCTCACAAAGGGCAAAGATCTCTGGTCCCTGACTTTACATTATGCTTGCTTCTAAGGCTATGATACCACTTTAAATAGCTTCTCCCAAAGAATTCTGGGAGCTGGAGTTCATTAAGGGTGCTGAGAATTATTAGGAGACACCTGTTCTCACCCCAGAGCAACAAGTGAATCTACCAGGACCAGTAGTATAGGTTTTTTTTTTTTGTTTTTTTTAAAAGTTACTTCTACCAAGCAGGCTGGTTAATGTCAATTAAGCTTGATGGCCAGCATGTAAACAGAGGTTACTAGCCGTGTGTGTGTGAACTAAAGGTGGAAGCTGAAACGTTTTGGTAGACAAATTCAAGGGTTATGTTCTGTTAGTCTGTAATAAATATATTGGGTCCTCCCTTAAAGAGGGCATGTATTGTGGTGAGACCTGGGCAACTGACACCCGTGTTGTGGGTGGGTACAATTAGTCAGCCACAACACCCAATTGGTAGGTCCCTCATAGCTGGGTGCAATCTGGCCAATGGGACTCAGTCCAAGCGGTTCAAGGGACCTATTTATGCCCATGCACGTGACCCAGAGCTTCCTCTTTCAGCACGTGCATTCAGAACACCCGCCCACTTCTTCCTACTTTTAGGGCTTGTTGCGCTTGACCTTGCTATGCTGTCATGTGTCACCTGTCATTGGGACAGGGGCACAGCAGGAATTTTCCCCACTTGGCTGATTGGCTGTCGCGTAGCAAATCGTCACAACTTGTAACGTTGCGGATAGCCTCTGGTTCAGGTGATAGGGATGGGAGAATGGTCTCGCCATCCCTATGTGAAGGGTATTCCGTTAAAGGAATCCAGGGACTCGATGGTTTGGTCAACCCCTGAGAGGGGGTTGTGCCCGTGCCTGAGTCCAGGGGGACATTTGGGTGGTGCAGTTAGCCCATGTCAGGCTTTCCGCTTATCCAGGTGTTCACCCTTGTCTGACCTATGCTGGTGCCCTGGGTCGGCGCTACCTGCAAGGGTGCAGGGAGCTAGTCAAACCAGAGCCTATCCTACCAGTCACTTTCTGTACTCAATAAAGTTGTGGCCTAAATTCTGCCAAAAACCAAACCAAAAATTTGAGTCAAGTGTGAATTTATTTAGGGGGGAGCTTTCTGGGTCTGAACACGCAAATGTCTTTAATGATTAACTACACCCGACAAGGATCCGGAACAAACATGTCTGAAGGGTTACTTGATGCTTTCATTATGCTCTCTACCTACCTACCTATAAGATGGAACACTCTGTCCCATCGCCCATTACATTCCTTTGCAGATTGTGGAGGAAAAGAGCTTCATTCCTTCATAACTAAACAGGTGGGCTGGTGGAGACAGAACAATGCAATCTATCCTTCTGCCACTAGCCAGGTCTCTTGCCTGTGTGGAATTCCTGGCTACCAGGTAGGTTGATAAATGAAAAGCTGTGCTAAAGACTCTAAACGTAATGCAGAGCTGGGTAAGGAGCCTAATGGACAAATCTGAGGCAGATGCCCCTACGCTGTAGCTTCTTGGAGCCTTTCTTATGCAAGGTCATTTGGGGTACACACAGCAGCTTTCAGGCATTACTCATAGTCTAGCCTTCTAATGTACTTCCGCTATTTAAAATCACCACATGCTGCCTAGAACAGAGGCTTAGGCTGCAATCCAGCATTTAGCATTTGAGACCTTTTTGTCCAGAGAGTACTGAGAGTAAGAGGTGAATAGCTTCTAAAATTATGCACGGGGTGGAGAAAGTAGATAGAAGTTTTCCTCCCTGTCTCATAATGTTAAAACTGATGGACATCCAATGAAGCTGATTTTTGGAAAATTCAGGATAGGTAAAATAAAGTACTTGTTACATCACATAGTTAAAGTATGGAACTTGCTCCTACAGGAGGCAGCGATGGCCATCTTCTTGGGTGGCTTTAAAAGATTGGATAAATGCATGGAGGACAAAGGCCATCAGTGGCTCCAACCATGTTAGCTTTGCTCTGCCTCCACGGTCAGAGGCAATGATGCTTCTGAATACTAGTTCCTGGAAGCCACAGAAGGGGAATAGGGCTTTTGTGCTTGGGTCCTGCTTGCAGGTTTCCCACAGGCATCTATCTGGTTGGCCACTGTGAGAGCAGGATGCTGTCCTAGGTGGGCCATTGGCCTGCTCCAGAAGGCCAGTCTTGTGTTCTTAATTACCTTGGAACAAGCCCGTCCACTTCATTACATTTCTTTCTTTCTTCTTAGCCACCTAAGCTAGCGACCTAACGCCATACCTGATGGTGGCAAATCCTATAAGGTAATAATTATATTTTGTGTGAATTCAGTACCTTTCTTGGTCTCTCCTGAACCTTCTCAACCAAGGGATGGGTGTCAACAGTTACTAGTCACTACAGTTATATTAGTAAAGTCTCCGAGGCAAAATATTCCTGATTATCGAATGCTGGGGATCATGTTCTGGCCGGCCACTGTGAAAACATGATTCTGGGCTAGATGGTCCTTTGGAAGACCAAAGACCTAGATGGTCCTTTGGAAGACCAAAAAGGCTCTTCAATGGAAAACCATTCAGCAGGGTTCTTCTTATGTTCTTAGCAATCCATTTTGTTGGGTGACTCCAAGTTCTGCTCTTATTAGAGATGATGAAATCTCTCCTTCACCTCCTACTGTTATCTTTCTGTTCTGCCTTAGGACATGAAGCTCTTATGCAAATACCCTCCCTTGACTCCTCCTCTTAGCAGCCTCGCCTAGGCAGCCCTCATGTCTGCTCTAGCTATGTACGTATAATATATTATTTATTACCTTATTTTGTAAGTGCAAATTAGTTTGGTTCCATGCACTGTGTCAACGAAGTGCTCCTATTTTCCGCTAGATGTGTGCCTATCACATTTCTGTTTTTATTTCCTCTATCCCAGCGGTCTGTTTGCTTGTTTTATTTTAGCCATTTAAGTTGGCTGGTGGCTTCAATGATTTTCTGTAACAATAACTAAGCTATAAATCCTTTCCCCTCTCTATGCTTTATAGTCTGCTCCATTTAATATACTCTCTGCTTGGTGTCCATATACACACACACACCCTCTCCAGGACTTACATTTCGGAAATCTGAGTATCCATGATGACATTCACCTTCCACTTATCCAAAGCATCTCAGTGATTGTCTCATACTCAGTAGCTGGCAGATGCAAAGGGAAACAGAAAACCTGGTAGGATTTTCACTGTGAAAATAATAGCTAGGCAACAGGCAGCAGCTCCACAAAATCCAATAATCCTACATTTTCCCCTCTTGCTTGTTCAGAGCCACTCTTTCTTCACTCTTTCCCTCCTTGGGCTGAAACTTTGAGCCATTTCCCCAGCTCTCTGTTTCACTGCCCTTGATTGATTGAACCTAGTCAATCAGGGATCAAGTGCCAGCAGTAATGACCGCAACACTGTGCAGCCAATCAAATTTTGTTATGTGCTGATGACACGAAAAGCAAATCAAGCTCAAAATTACCAGAGTTGGTGATGGGAATCTTTCGATTCTAATGAAGTTTTTGCAAAACTAACCCTTTCAGTTCAGCATTAATTAACATGCAAAACTGAACTCTCTTGTGCATGGGTAGGCAAACTAAGGCCCGGGGGCTGGATCTGGCCCAATCAACTTCTAAATCCAGCCCGTGGATGGTCCGGGAATCTCCATGTTTTTACATGAGTAGAATGTGTGCTTTTACTTAAAATGCATCTCTGGGTTATTTGTGGGGTATAGGAATTCATTCATAGAATCATAGAATCATAGAGTTGGAAGAGACTACAAGGACCATCCCCCTGCCAAGCAGGAAATACCATCAGAGCACTCCTGACATATGGTTGTCAAGTCTCTGCTTAAAGACCTCCAAAGAAGGAGACTCCACCACACTCCTTGGCAGCAAATTCCACTGTCGAACAGCTCTTACTGTCAGGAAGTTCTTCCTAATGTTTAGGTGGAATCTTCTTTCTTGTCGTTTGGATCCATTGCTCCGTGTCCGCTTCTCTGGAGCAGCAGAAAACAACCTTTCTCCCTCCTCTATGTGACATACTTTTATATATTTGAACATGGCTATCATATCACCCCTTAACCTCCTCTTCTCCAGGCTAAACATGCCCAGCTCCCTTAGCCGTTCCTCATAAGGCATCGTTTCCAGGCCTTTGACCATTTTGGTTGCCCTCCTCTGGACACGTTCCAGTTTGTCAGTGTCCTTCTTGAATTGTGGTGCCCAGAACTGGACACCAGTACTCCAGGTGAGGTCTGACCAGAGCAGAATACAGAGGCACTATTACTTCCCTTGATCTAGATGGTATACTCCTATTGATGCAGCCCAGAATTGCATTGGCTTTTTTAGCTGCCGCGTCACACTGTTGGCTCATGTCAAGTTTGTGGTCAACCAAGACTCCTAGATCCTTTTCACATGTACTGCTCTCAAGCCAGGTGTCACCCATCTTGTATTTGTGCCTCTCAATTTTTTTTGCCCAAGTGCAATACTTTACATTTCTCCCTGTTAAAATTCATCTTGTTTGTTTTTGCCCAGTTCTCTAATCTGTCAAGGTCATTTTGAAGTGTGATCCTGTCCTCTGGGGTGTTAGCCACCCCTCCCAGTTTGGTGTAATCTGCAAATTTGATCAGGATGCCCTTGAGTCCATCATCCAAGTCGTTGATAAAGATGTTGAATAAGACCGGGCCCAAGACAGAACCCTGTGGCACCCCACTAGTCACTCTTCTCCAGGATGAAGAGGAACCATTGATGAGCACCCTTTGGGTTCGGTCAGTCAGCCAGTTACAAATCTACTGAGTGGTAGCATAGTCAAGACCGCATTTTACCAGCTTCTTTACAAGAATATCATGGGGCACCTTGTCAAATGCCTTTCTGAAATCAAGGTAGGCTATATCCACTGCGTTCCCTTCATCTACCAGGCTTGTAATTCTGTCAAAAAACGAGATCAGGTTAGTCTGACATGACTTATTTTTCAGAAATCCATGCTGACTATTGGTGATCACAGCATTCCTTTCTAGGTGCTCACAGACTGTTTGCTTAATGATCTGCTCCAGAATCTTCCCTGGTATTGATGTCAGACTGACTGGGCGGTAATTATTTGGGTCCTCTCTTTTCCCCTTTTTGAAAATAGGAGCAACATTTGCCCTCCTCCAGTCTGCCGGGACTTCGCCTGTTCTCCAGGAATTCTCAAAGATGACTGCCAGTGGTTCTGAGATCACATCTGCCAGTTCTTTTAATACTCTTGGATGCAGTTCATCTGGCCCTGGAGACTTGAATACATCTAAACTAGCCAAGTATTCTTGTACTATCTCCTTAGTTATTCTGGGCTGTGTTTCCTTTGCTGAATCATTTGCTCCAAATTCTTCAGGTCGGGCATTGTTTTCTTTATCGGAGAAGACTGAGGCAAAGAAGGCATTGAGGAGTTCAGCCCTTTCTGTGTCCCCTGTTTGCATTTCACCATCTTCTCCTCTGAGTGACCCCACTGTTTCTTTGTTCTTCCTTTTGCTACGAACATACCCATAAAAGCCTTTTTTGTTGCTTTTAACCTCTCTAGCAAGCCTGAGTTCATTCTGTGCTTTAGCTTTTCTGACTTTGTGTCTACACGTGCTGGCTATTTGTTTGAATTCCTCTTTGGTGGTTTTCCCCTTTTTCCATTTTTTGTACACATCCTTTTTTAATCTTAACTCAGTTAGAAGTTCTTTAGATAGCCACCCTAGCTTCTTTAGGCACCTTCCATCTTTCCGTCTCATTGGTATTGCCTGAAGTTGTGCTTCTACTATCTCCCTCTTAACAAACTCCCAGCCATCATGAACTCCCTTTCTTTTTAGTATTACTGTCCATGGGATCTCACCCAGCACTTCCCTAAGTTTTGTGAAGTCGGCTTTCTTAAAGTCAAGAAATTGAGTCCTAGTATGCTTGGCTGCTCCTTTCCGCTGTATAGTAAACTTCAGAAGAGCATGATCACTCGCGCCTAATGTTCCCCCCCAAAAATATAGTCCGGCCCCCCACAAGTGGACTGGCCCCCTGCTCAAAAAGTTTGCTGATCCCTGCTCTTGTGTAAATGCCAGGCAGTGGAGACTGGTCTGCTAGCACTACTAAGGCACAGTCCTCCCAAGGAGAATATCAGACATAATAATAATAATAATAATATTAATAATAATAATAATAATAATAATATATTTATTTATACCCTGCCCATATGGCTGGGTTTCCCCAACAGAATATTACAAACACGATAAAATATCAAACATTAAAAAACTTCCCTAAACAGGGCTGCTTTCAGATGTCTTCTAAAAGTGAGATAGTTGTTTATTTCCTTGACATCTGATGGGAGGGCGTTCCACAGGGCAGGCACCACTACCGAGAAGGCCATGTGCTTGGTTCTCCCCTCCCGCAAAAAAAAAACAACACTTCTAGGCCACACACACTTTCTTGTCCGAAACGTTTTATACTTCTTGAACTCAGAGAAGTTTTACCAGCATTTGTCAATCAACTTGTTCTCTGGCCAGTTAGGTCTTAACAGCACTCAGCCAATCCTGATCCAAAATTATTGCTATAGCAAAGATGGGCAACCCAAACAGAAAAGCCATGTGATTAATCGGTCTGCCCTTCAAGGCAGACTTACTATAAGGGCTCCCACTCCATCTGCTGTTTTGAGAGCTAACAGTATTGGTCTACTAGGGCTTGCCTTGAAGGGCAGTCTGAGCATGCTCAGTGCTGTTTCCTTGAAAGCCGTACCTCAAAGCATGTGCTTTGTGGCTAGTCAGGAGTGTGGGATATAAAGCTGTCAGTCAAGTCCAACATTCCGAGAGAGGACTAACTGCCTCTATGTGGCAGGCAGTTTTGTCAGTTGGTTGGTCGCTGCTAGGAGTGATAATTGGTAACTGCTCGGATGCATTCTTCTCATGACTCACTACTATCTAGTACATGGGTAGGCAAACAAAGGCCCAGGGGCCAGATCCGGCCCAATCACCTTCTAAATCCGGCCCACGGACGGTCCGGGAATCACTGTGTTTTTACATGTGTAGAATGTGTCATTTTATTTAAAATGCATCTCTGGGTTATTTGTGGGGTATAGGAATTCATTCCCCCCCCAAAAAAATATAGTCCGGCCCCCCACAAGGTCTGATGGACAGTGGACTAGTCCCCTGTTCAGAAAGTTTGCTGACCCCTGCTCTTGTGTAAATGCCAGGCAGTGGAGACTGGTCTGCTAGCACTACTAAGGCACAGTCCTCCCAAGGAGAATATCAGAAACTATTTTATTTATTTATTTATACATACATACATACATACATACATACATACATACATACATACATACTATGTCTGGGAATCAGTGTGTTTTTACATGCGTAGAATGTGTCATTTTATTCAAAATACATCTCTGGGTTATTTGTGGGGCCCTCCTGGTATATTTACATGAGTAGAATGTGTGCTTTTATTTAAAATGCATCTCTGGGTTCTTTGTGGGGCATAGGAATTCATTCATTTTTCCCCCCTTCAAAATATAGTCCGGCCCCCCACAAGCTCTGAGAGACAGTGGACCGGCCCCCTGCTGAAAAAGTTTGCTGACTCCTGATCTAGTATATAGTTTATCTGTTATGTAACCTAAGTCTGCCTTCAGGAACAACTCTGTAAACCTGAATGAATCAGATAGTAGTTTATGTTTAATATGATTCAGATTCATGTGTGTGTTCTTTAAGAGGGACAGAAAGGGATTATCAACCAAGAAGGTATAATTATTGATAGGACTTAAACGAGTTAGCAGCCCGCTTGTCACTGCATAAACTCAAACAGGGGATCGTTTAAACTCTGCTAAATTATATAATTATATTGGACCATAAAGAAAGCTGATCGCCGAAGAATTGATGCTTTTGAATTATGGTGCTGGAGGAGACTCTTGAGAGTCCCATGGACTGCAAGAAGAACAAATCTATCCATTCTTAAGGAAATCAGCCCTGAGTGCTCACTGGAAGGACAGATCCTGAAGCTGAGGCTCCAATACTTTGGCCACCTCATGAGAAGAGAAGACTCCCTGGAAAAGACCCTGATGTTGGGAAAGATGGAGGGCACAAGGAGAAGGGGACGACAGAGGATGAGATGGTTGAATAGTGTTCTTTTTTAAAATATATATATATATTTATTAGTTTTCCAACAAATTAAACACAACACTACAAAACACCAAAAAAGAAAAAACATACAATACAATACAAAAAAGAAACAAAAAAACAAAAAAAACACCATTTAAAACACAATCCAATTTCAACATCTTATCTTTCTTTCCCTTATTTCCTCGACCTCCTCACACCTCCCCTTTTGTATTCCACTTCTGTTAATTGTTTCAGCAATTCCTTTCCATCTTCCTGTTTTCTATCCTATAATTGTCTTTACACATTCTAACCATATTTTCCCCTTTAAAGCTCTATTAATCTATTTATACTTAATTCCTTGTAACATTTCTACTAAAGCCATATAATTTCATTCCAACATTTTTCTAACATTCATTAATTTTACAGTATTTCTGTAAATAGTCTTTAAACTTTTTCCAGTCTTCTTCCACCGACTCTTCCCCCTGCTCTCGGATTCTGCCAGTCATTTCCGCCAATTCCATGTAGTCCATCAACTTCATCTGCCATTCTTCCCTGGTGGGTAAATCTTGTGTCTTCCAATATTTCGCGATGAGTATTCTTGCTGCTGTTGTTGCATACATAAAAAAAGTTCTATCCTTCTTTAACACCAATTGGCCGACCATGCCCAGGAGAAAGGCCTCTGGTTTCTTAAGGAATGTATATTTAAATACCTTTTTCATTTCATTATATATCATCTCCCAGAATGTCTTAATCCTTGGACACGTCCACCAAAGGTGAAAGAATGTACCTTCAGTCTCATTACATTTCCAACATTTATTCTCGGGCAAATGATAGATTTTTTCAAGCTTAACTGGTGTCCTGTACCACCTGTAAATCATATTCATTAAATTTTCTCTTAGGGCATTACATGCCGTAAATTTCATACCTGTGGTCCATAATCGTTCCCAGTCAGCCATCAAGTCCAACATCTTGTGCCCATTTAATCATAGCTGATTTCACCGTTTCATCCTGAGTGTTCCATTTCAACAGCAAGTTATACATTCTTGACAAATTCTTGGTTTTTGGATCTAACAATTCTGTTTCCAATTTTGATTTTTCCACCTGGAAACCAACGTTTTTGTCCAATTTGTATGCCTCCATTATTTGATAATAATGGAGCCAAGGTTGGATAGTGTTCTTGAAGCTACCAGCTTCCACTGCGGGAGGCAGTGGAAGACAGAAGTGCCTGGCGTGCTCTGGTCCATGGGGTCACGAAGAGTCGGACTCGACTAAACGACTAAACAACAACAAATTATATAAACGTTCCCACAGGGAGAAGCTACAAAGGATATCTGTTGCGGAATCACCTGATTGAATACAAGCAGGTTCCTCATTGGTGAGGAAGGGGCAGTCTGTGCATGCTTGTGCTATTCAGTTTTTGAGGCTTAAAGATCCTAATCATGACTCCACTGCTCAAGACTGTAAGAGGAGACAGTGTTTTGTGAGAAGTTGTTAGTGGTGCTAACAGCTAAATCCCTTAGGCTGCATCACACTTCGGGAAGAATATTGTCTGCACATTTTACTTCTCAGCAAGCCAACTGGAAAGAGCCTCCTTGTCTTCATACCTTTTTTAAAAAAAATCCAAGTACACCAGAGGATGAGGCAATATAAAGATTCTCATCTCAGTCGCTGGCTCACTGTGAGGTGTTGGGAACATTATCCATAATAACTATTCAGAAACCTGTTGCTTTGTGCGAACACTTATCTAAAATGGCAAATATCCGGGTTTCACTTTGAGAAATGGAAACCATAGATGCTTGCGGCCCCCTGTTTTTAGCGACCCCCACCCCCTTGATATTCTACTCTTCTTATATCTAGACCACTGATTTATTGAACAATGTATTCCAAGGCACTATTTTGCTGGTGATTGTTTTTGAGATTTTAGCAATGTTGGTTTAGTTTGCGTGTATTGTATGTTTTACGCTATACTTGTGAACTGCTCTATTTTTCTTTTCTTTAGGAAGAGTGGTCTAGAAATTACATAATAAATAAACAAATAAAAAGCACATGCAATAAGCTAGCAAGCAAGTTGCCTTAGGCATTACGATTCAAGAACGGGGAAATTGAGCACCCTCGCTGAAATGTTGGCTGTTCCACAGAAGCCAATGACTGTGATTCCTAAGAGAGTATTAAAACTACACAGCACACAGTTATATGAATAAGGAGCAAGTTATTTCTCAGACCTATCCGAGGGATAAACATAAATTGGGGGGTGGAAAATAGTGTTTCCTTCTCCATGGAGACCAGCTGCCATTTCCCAATAATGTTCCTGTTTATAAAAGCTGTCTGTTGCAGTTCCTGGAGGAAAGAAAGCAATAATGCAATGGCCTTGCTTGTAGCACTCATGGACGCAATTTCCGTCACGTGACACATTTCTTTATGCCTTGTTTTCCAAATGCTTTCCTTGAATGAGGCCTGCTGCAACCCCGTGAACAGAATATTGGGTGTGGGGCCTGTTATGTACTGAAGTTCTCACCCTGGGCCAGCAGGGGGATACTGTAGATAGTTCAGGTCCACATATGCAAATAAGGGATCGAAAGTGACGTTCAGTGATTGGATAGTTACAGAAAATTGTTACTGTTGCGTTCTAGTGGAGCTCTATATAAGCAGGCTGGCTGAACCCTTCAGTTCAGTTCTGTTCTGGCCTGTGAATAAACAAGAGCTGTTTGTAGAATCGCTGTGTCGTCTGATATGTTCACCCACAACCTAACAGGGCCAAGTTTAAATAAATGGGGACGTGCTACCGTTCCATGTGACACCTGACAGCTGCAAGGCTGCATCCGCACTATGCATTTAAAGCAGTATCGTTCCACTTTAAACAGTCATGGCTTCCTCCAAAGAATCCTGGGAACTGTAGTTTGTTAAAGGGGCAGATCTACAATTTCCAGAGCTCCCTGAGAAGAGGGATTTATTGTTGAAGCACTCTGAGAATTGTAGCTCTGTGAGGGGAATAGAGGTCTCCTAGCAACGCTCAGCAACAGTAACAAACTAAAGCCCTCAGGATTCTTTGTGGGGAGCCATGACTGGTATAATTTAAGTGCATAGTGCAGATGGGGCCCGAGAATCCATGCTACTCTTCTTATTGAGCTGTTAGATCCGCATCCGTGTTTAATCTGAGAACGACTTCAAGTGTGCACTAAACAGAAGGAACTATGCAACATTTAATCATGTCTTCTTTGCAATTTAAGCCAGAGAGTCCTTGCAGAAGGGGAGAGTGGTAAGGACAAGCTTCAAGCTCCTTTCCACCCTACCTTTCCCCCAAGGCTGTGTGTCAGTGTGTTTTGACAGGAACAGAGGGGAGATCTGGGAGACTAGGGGTAAGAATACAGTTCTGTTCACCTCACCTCCAAAAGGATACTGTAGAGTTTGAAGAGGTTCAGAAAAGAGCAAGGGAAATCATCTGCCCTATGAGGAAATGGGACTTTTTTGTTTAAAGGAAAGGTGAGTAAGACATGATAAAAGGTAAAGGGACCCCTGACCATTAGGTCCAGTCGTGGCCAACTCTGGGGTTGCGGCACTCATCTCGCTTTATTGGCCGAGGGAGCCGGCGTACAGCTTCCGGGTCATGTGGCCAGCATGACTAAGCCGCTTCTGGCGAACCAGAGCAGTGCACGGAAATGCCGTTTACCTTCCCGCCGGAGCGGTACCTATTTATCTACTTGCACTTTGACGTGTTTTCAAACTGCTAGGTGGGAAGGAGCAGGGACCGAGCAACTGGAGCTCACTCCGTCGCGAGGATTCGAACCACCGACCTTCTGATCGGCAAGTCCTAGGCTCTGTGGTTTAACCCACAGCGCCACCCGCGTCCCTAGAAGTGTTCCTCAACCTCGGCCCTCCAGATGTTTTGAGACAACAATTCCCATCATCCCTGACCACTGGTCCTGCTAGCTAGGGACCTGCTAGCATGGGAGTTGTAGGCCAAAACATCTTGAGGGCTGAAGTTGAGGAAGCCGGGTATAAAATTATATATGCCATGGAGATACTGGATAGAGAAACGGAAGATTGCAGACAAATCCACAGGGGGCAGTAATGACCACCAACTTGGATGGCTTTAAAAGAGGATTGGGGAAATTCATGGAGAATAAGGCTATTGATGGCTACTGGCCGCAATGACTATGCTCTGCTTCTGAATGTCAATTGCTGCAAGCCACAGGAGGGGAGAGTGCGGGCAATTGTTTGGCCACTGTGAGGAAGCCACTTCCGCCCTGCAGAGGAGGTAGGATTACAGGCATCATGGCCCCACCACCCGTGCAGTGGCTGGAGCCCAGCCCCTGCGCGATTGGGGGAATCCCCAGCCATGTCACCCCCTAGCCAGCCAATCGGCTGGCTTTGGGGGCATGGCCCGCCCGATTTAAATGCAGGCCCGGCCGGGGATCTCCCGCTTTTCCCGCATACCAGCTGTTCCTGTTCCCCACCCTCCCGCCCTATAAACTTTTCTTTCTTTGACCTTGCTATGGACCTTGGTTGGTCGCCGTTGAGGGGCCTGGTAGGATTTTTTCCACTTGGCAAATTGGCACCAGCCACTTGGTTTTCGCCTACCTCGTAGCAAATCGTCACAACTTTCTTAGTATTGGCGGTGAGACATTGGTATTGGTATTGTTTTGTAGATTGAAGAGGGGAGGAAGCGCCATCACCTGCCCCACATATTGAAGGGTAGTCCTATAAAGGATTCCGGAGGGCGTGGCCCTGTTCGAAGCCTGCAGAGGTGAGGGCCTAAGGCACGCCCCCGAGCAGTGACCCCGGGGGAGTTCCTAGTTGATGTGCATCAGCAGGACTCCCCCTACTGGTGGTTAACCCTTCCCAGACTTCAAGCAAACAGGCTGAAGCCGGATAGTCTGTTAGGACCAATGCCTAAGCCAATACCGCTCATCACCTGTAACCAATAAAAGTTGTGGCCATATTTAGCCCATTAAGTAATTGTGTCATGTGTCTTTATTTCCACTTGGGGAAGACAGGAACTCGCCATGCAATAAGATGCTGGACTAGATAGGCCATTGGCCTAATCCAGCAAGCTCTTCTCCTGTTGGCAAGTGAGAGTGGGTAGGAGAGAGGTACAAATTTGTGTTGGCTAAGCAATTAGCTGATCTATTTCCTAGTTTGAGGTGGGCAACTTGGTTCATCTCCCATCCAATGTGAGCTTTGGGTGTGGGGAGGAAGGTGAATATTGCTAGCCGAGCCAAGATAACCCCCTGCAAATACACACATGCTAAAACCTGTACTGGCATAAATCAGCCTGCCTTCCTTTCTTTTTTTCCTTCCCCAAAGTGTGTTTGAGAACAAATCTTGTACCTTCACCTTGCATCTGGAGAAATCATGATGATGACTAGGTTCCACTCGACAATAAAAATGTTTCCTCCTGCACTTTATGCTGCCTTTTATAGCATCATTTAGAAGTGACACAGCATGTCAAAACAAAAGCACACGATGAAATATGAAGCCTCCAGACATGGAGGCGCAATGGATGTCCCACTACATGCCATCTTCCAAATGATATTTTCAGTTATTCAGAGCCACAACGACTTTAGACAGGTACAATAATGCACAGAAAGAAAACAGCTGAGATGCAACAAAGTAGAAAAAAAATCCCCTAAGTCAAAGCTAAAAATACTTAGCTATTCGTTTTAAGGTGTCTGCCATTTTATTTTTGCCATATTGTCCCAATCCAATTCCTAACACAGAAGAAGTAAGAGAAGGAAGGAAGGAAGCTAGCTTCATTTGTGAAAACATGATTTTGGGGGGCACTAGCTGCTTTGGTGGGACACGGGTGGCGCTGTGGGTTAAACCACAGAGCCTAGGACTTGCCGATCAGAAGGTCGGCGGTTCGAATCCCCACAATGGGGTGAGCTCCAGTTGCTCGGTCCCTGCTCCTGCCAACCTAGCAGTTCAAAAGCACATCAAAGTACAAGTAGATAAATAGGTACCGCTCCGGCGGGAAGGTAAACGGCATTTCCGTGCGCTGCTCTGGTTTGCCAGAAGCGGCTTAGTCATGCTGGCCACATGACCCGGAAGCTGTATGCCGACTCCCTCGGCCAGTAAAGTGAGATGAGCACCGCAACCACAGAGTCGGTCATGACTGGACCTAATGGTCAGGGGTCCCTTTACCTTTACCTTTAGCTGCTTTGGTCTGCATTTGAAACAGTTTCTCCTCCTGGGAATATGATCCTAGCCAATCAGAGAACACAAAGTAAATGTGAAATGGTGCATTATATTCTGTCATATTCGACGATGTAATGACATCACAAAGCCAGTTCAGAGTGAGAGGTGTCATGGCCCCAGAAATAGGGTCCTCAGAAACAGAGTCCTCCTCCATTGACAGCCCCAAGGAGGAGATGGATCCATTCCATGGTCCATCCAATAAGGAGCTGTGATCACCAGAGCTCACTGTTCCTCCTCTGAAACTCGAGGAGGCAGCTCTGCCATCAAATGCCAATCACTGACCCACAGATTCCTCAGAGGGTTAGTGGAGCCCTGAGCAGATATCCCCACACCTTGCAATCCCAGGGCCTGGAAGAAGCCAACAGCTGCAGAGGAAGACACCGGCCAAAGGCACCATTCAAGGTTATGGCCTCTACTCAATAAAACCTAGCCCAGCCTTATAAAGATGTGCTAATGAGTTATATACATGTGGGACACACATGCACACAAACCTGAAATTTGCCCCTCTTTTTTGTTAAAAATTGAATGCCTTTATAGTGAGAATCAAATGTATTTCGGGGCATATGAATCTTTTAACGTGATATAAAAGTAGTCAGAAATAAGAAGAAGCTGAAAATGAAAAGAAAAAGAAAGAAAGAAAGAAAGAAAGAAAGAAAGAAAGAAAGAAAGAAAGAAAGAAAGAAACCCAAGGGAGATGAGAAAGCTATATAAAATCAAATCTCTAAATTTTCAGCTGTAATAGTACGGAAGAAGTAGCCTATTTTTGCAACATAATTTGCCAGGAAACAGGTCCCAATAATATGAACCCAACAGGAGTGGTTTAATCCTATTAAGCTTGTTTTCCTCATTTGTAGCAGCAGCAGCAGCAAACACAACCATGAGCCTGTGTCATTAAAGTTCCCCAGTTGCCTTCTGAGCTCAAATCTTCACATATTTTGCCATTAAGGACCACAGAGAAGGCTCACAGGAGACCGCTCACAGGAGTCTTCCGCTTCTTCCTACTTTCTCTCTCCCTCCCTCTCCCTTTCCTGATGTCCTCATAAGGCTGAATATGAAATTAGACATATCGTTCAGAAGCAAACCTTGCACATAATGAGCCCATAAGTAATAGGCATCAACCGTGAAGGCACCTTTGAGGGAAATCCACAAAACTTAGATGGTGACGAGAGTTTTAGCTTACAAAGGCAAGTTGGCTCTCTTAAAGCGCCATACTATACACATACCCTCCAACCTTTATCTGATGAAAATAGGGAATATCCTATATTATTATTATTATTATTATTATTATTATTATTATTATTATTATTATTATTATTTTATTCTTTATACCCCACCCATCTGAGTGAGTTGCCCACTCTAGGCAGCTTCCAACATGTATAAAAATGCAATAAAACATTAAACATTAAAATGCTTCCCTATACAGTACTGCCACAGCGCCTAGGGCTTGCCGATCAGAAGGTCGGCGGTTCGAATCCCCGTGACGGGGTGAGCTCCCATTGCTCAGTCCCAGCTCCTGCCCACCTTGCAGTTCGAAAGCACGTCAAAGTACAAGTAGATAAATAGGTACCACTCCGGCGGGAAGGTAAACAGCGTTTCCGTGCACTGCTCTGGTTCGCCAGAAGCAACTTACTCATTCTGGCCACATGACCCAGAAGCTGTCTGTGGACAAATGCCGGCTCCCTCGGCCAGTAAAGTGAGGTGAGCGCCGCAACCCCAGAGTCGTCCGCGACTGGACCTAACAGTCAGGGGTACCTTTACCTTTAAGGAAAAGCAGGGCATTCCAGGTTGACAGCTTCTGTAAATCTGGGACTGTCCCTGGAAAATAGGGACTCTTGGACGGTCTGCTAGACATGTGCCCTCAAACGTAAGTTCCACTGATTTCAATGAGCCTTAGTCTAATGTAAGTGGATATAGAACATTGAATTCAAGACTACAGTGGTACCTCTGGTTGCAAACGGGATCCGTTCCGGAGGCCCGTTCGCAACATGAGCAAAAAGCAACCCGCATCTGCGCTTGCGCAGGTTGTGATTCGCCGCTTCTGCACATGCGCGTGGCGTCATTTTGCGCATCTGCACATGCGCAAGCGGCAGAACCCGGAAGTTACCCTTTCTGGTACTTCCGGGTCACCGCGGGACACAACCTGAAAATGTTCAACCTGAAGCAAACGTAACATGAGGTATGACTGTACTTCATGAGAAACACAAAAATTTACCAACCTAGGAGGTCAGGTGACAGGATGACACAGGCAGCACAAGATGGAGGCTTCCTCCATCAAGTCATGCAGCTTTATGATCAGACAGCCTCAGCAGGAGAGCTTAGAGGCAGGGCTTACTTCATTGGCTCTCCTGTGATGGACTAGCCCCATCAGGCCTCCTCTCTCCCCAGCAGGGAACTTTTCTATTTGGTTGAGCCATCAGAACTGTAATGCCTTAACCGCTGCCTGAAGCAGCAAAGTCCAACAAGCACTGGACCAGGCAGTTCTCTCCATCACGTTGCTCAGCTCTCACTTTTGTCTTCCTCTTTTAGCAACTTTTGGTACGCGAGACATTTGCTCATTTTGAGAGGGAAAAGCATAGGAAAGTTTGGGATTTATGAGTCAGTAACTTCTGTCTCCCTTGCAAATTTATGATCGGATGAAACCTATTTGTTATTACTCATTGTCAAAAAGAGAGAGAGGGAGATGGAGGGGAAAGACATGAAACCAGATGTTATTCTCAAAACTATAAGCAACTGTAGATTTTCCAGGCTGTCACTCGGAGGAATTTTGAAGCCTTTTCTATATCCATCACAAATGTTGGCACATTCTGCCATCACCAATGGAGATGGCAATTAAGTGTTAACTAAACGGAGAAGCATTCACTTCCTCTTGCTGATGCATAATTTAAGCCATTAGAAACGAAGATTGTCATTACCCAATTTTTAAACAAAAAGGCTTGCTCAGGCTGACAGATTTCGCTCGCTAAATTAGCCTGAGGTTTATCTTTGTCACTCTAGCCCTCGTGTAATCGTGACAGTGTGTCCCAGCTGCCAACTGATACAATTAGATTAGTTTTAGGAATCCTGATTATTTTTAGCAGACTTTTGTGCATTATCACTGTCATCATCATGCATTTTGCATAGCAAAGTTCCAAGTCCCCATCTAATGCTCCTTTTCCTTCTGCAGCAACGTTGTTGCCATGGAAGAGAAGAGGTCCAGCATGAGACACAACTTAAGGCAGGGATGGGGAACCTGTGCTGCACTGGACATTGGACTCCAACTCTCATCTGCTCTAGCCAGCAGGGCCAATGTTCAGGGATGATGGGATATGTAGTCCAACATCATCTAGAGCAGCGCTTCTCAACCTGTGAGTCCCCAGATGTTGTTGGACTACAACTCCCATCATCCCTGAGTTCTAGCCTTGCTAGCTAGGGGTGATGGGAGTTGTAGCCCAACAACATCTGGGGACCCACAGGTTGAGAACCGCTGATCTAGAAGATTGAGGGGAAGGGATCAGAATAAAGGTAATATAATGTGTAGTCCCATTCTGAATGTGTTTACAGCTGCAGTCTTCTAATGGAACAAGTATAAGATAAGACTCATTTAGTAATCATCTAGCACAGAAATAGCCAGTTTGATACCCTCCCAATGGTATTGGACTCTGGGTCCCATTAGCCCCAAACAGAATGGCCAATAGTCAGGGATGATGGCAGCTGAAGTCCAATGACATCTTGACATCTCAAGGGCACCATGTTGGCCATGTCTGATCTAACAGCAGCAGAGGGGTAGTGGCTGGGGTTGTGGTGTGTGTGTGTGTGTGTGTGTGTGTGTGTGTGTGTGTGTGTGTAGGGCTCATTACTATTTCTGCAGCAGGATCTGAGAAGGGTCCCTGTCTCCAGCCTCCTAGAGCTTGCTCCATCAGCATGAAAAGGGAGCTTTTCAGCCACTGAGAAGTAGTCTTCTCACCCTTTGTGCTAATCAGAGTCAATCAAAGTGAAAGGAGGTGAGTCAGCCACTGAGGATTGGCTCCTCTGAATACTGAGGAGAAGTTATCATGGATGCACCAAAGCTAAGCATTAAGGACCACTGAAAATACAAGGTCCTTCAAGTATCAAGAGAATGGTGTGGAGTTTCTATTATGTACAGTGGGATGTCAACAAGCGATATGGGGTGATGGGAGCTGAAGTTCAGCAATACCTAAGGAGCCAATGCTTCACCAAGCCCGGCTTAGTGGATAGCACTGTGATGTGATTGAGGAGAAATGGGATTTGTTCAGCCAGCACCATACATCCATGTGCTATGGAGTAGCTAAGAATGCCCATCACAATTATTTGATGTCCCATACAGTTCATTGATGTTCACTGTGCCCATACTTAGCATATGCATTGGCATTGGCACAGACCTGAATTAAAAGTGCCAATATCCCCTCTGTTAAAGGGACTACCACCTCACCACCACTATCACCATAGAATCATAGAGTTGGAAGAGACCACAAGGGCCATCGAGTCCAACCCCCTGCCAAGCAGGAAACACCATCAGAGCACTCCTGACATATGGTTGTCAAGCCTCTGCTTAAAGACCTCCAAAGTAGGAGACTCCACCACACTCCTTGGCAGCAAATTCCACTGTCGAACAGCTCTTACTGTCAGGAAGTTCTTCCTAATGTTTAGGTGGAATCTTCTTTCTTGTAGTTTGGATCCATTGCTCCGTGTCCGCTTCTCTGGAGCAGCAGAAAACAACCTTTCTCCCTCCTCTATGTGACATCCTTTTATATATTTGAACATGGCTATCATATCACCCCTTAACCTCCTCTTCTCCAGGCTAAACATGCCCAGCTCCCTTAGCCGTTCCTCATAAGGCATCGTTTCCAGGCCTTTGACCATTTTGGTTGCCCTCCTCTGGACACGGTCCAGTTTGTCAGTGTCCTACTTGAATTGTGGTGCCCAGAACTGGACACAGTACTCCAGGTGAGGTCTGACCAGAACAGAATACAGTGGCACTATTACTTCCCTTGATCTAGATGCTATACTCCTATTGATGAGGCCCAGAATTGCATTGGCTTTTTTAGCTGCCGCGTCACACTGTTGGCTCATGTCAAGTTTGTGGTCAACCAAGACTCCTAGATCCTCTGGAGCAGCAGAAAACAACCTTTCTCCCTCCTCTATATGACATCCTTTTATATATTTGAACATGGCTATCATATCACCTGAGGTACCATTTCTTAACCTGAGGTACCATTTTAGCTAATGGGGCCTCCCACTGCCACCTCTCCACCGCCGTGCAATTTCTGTTCTCATCCTGAAGCAAAGTTCTTAACCTGAGGTACTATTTCTGGGTTAGTGGAGTCTGTAACCTGAAGCATCTGTAACCCGAGGCACCACTGTACTTAACAGTCTAGCCAGGGGCAGAGGAAGGGGGGGTGTAGTGGGGGCGGACCACCCCAGGTGTCACCACTTGAGGGTGGTGACAAAATGGTGGGCGGCACTCACCGCAGGGCCTGCAATGCGCCCAAACTACGCGTCTCTCCTGGGAGTGACGCGGTGGCTTAGGCGCCCGCAGGCTACGCGCTGCCCCAAACGGTCCTCCCACTGCCTCCCTCCCCTGCTCTAGGGCAGCTGAGTGGGAGGAGGTGTGCAGACTCATTGGAGACCCTGCAGAGCATCCTGCCATGGCTCACCCTGCCCCATGGGCGGCTGGCCCACACGCCACCCCAGGCGCCCGATTAGCTTCCTCCGCCGCTGAGTCTAGCATCCTGTTCTCACAGTGGCCAGCCAGAAGACTGTGAGGAAACTGACAAACAGGACCTGAGCTCAAGAGCTTTTCCCTTCTGTGGCTTCCAGCAGCTGCTGTATTCAGATGCATTACTGCTTGTTACGACAGAGGCAAAGCATAGACATCATGGCATGTAGCCATTGGTAACCCTCTCCTCCACTAATTCATCTATTATTATTCTTAAATATATTTATTAACTTTTCAAAAATTATACAAAAAAAGACAAACAACAAAAACACAAAAATTAAAAACACGTATAATTTCATTCACTTATTTTCTTTTAACTTATCTCACGGACCTCCTCATACCTCCCCTTTTTGTATTCCAATTCAAATTATTCATTCAGCAAATCCTTACCCTTAATTTTCACTTGATTTTACACCTTTCTTTCTCCTCCCCCCCAATTATCTTAATCATTACAGCTGATAACCGCTTAGATTCTATCCAACATCAATCTAACATTCACTAATTTTGTAATATTTCCCAAGATAGTCTTTTTCCAATCTTCTTCCGCCGTCTCTCTTCCCTGGTTTCAGATTCTGCCGGTCATTTCTGCCAGTCCCATGTAATCTATCACCTTCATCTGCCATTCTTCCAAGGTGGGTAGATCTTGTGTCTTCCAATACTTTGCAATAAGTATTCTTGCTGCCGTTGTTGCATACATAAAAAAAGTTCTGTCTTTCTTTGGCACCAATTGGCCGACCATGCCCAGGAGAAAGGCCTCTGGTTTCTAATTCATCTAAATTTTTTTCTAGAAGAAGAAGAAGAGTTTGGATTTGATATCCCGCTTTATCACTACCCAAAGGAGTCTCAAAGCGGCTAACATTCTCCTTTCCCTTCCTCCCCCACAACAAACACTCTGTGAGGTGAGTGGGGCTGAGAGACTTCAGAGAAGTGTGACTGGCCCAAGGTCACCCAGCAGCTGCATGTGGAGGAGCGGAGACGCGAACCCGGTTCACCAGATTACAACCTAATTCTAGGTTGGTGACCATCACTTCCATAGCCTACCTATGAGCTGTGTGAAGGAATACTTTCTTTTGTCAGTCCTAAATCTTCCAACATGACAACAAAGAGGATGAGGGGAGAACGTGATGCTTTTAAAAACTTGTTTGTTTTTCTCTCTCTGTCTCGTCTCCCAGACAGGAGAAACTCTCGGATAGGCCTCAAAACTTTGCTCCAGGTGGAAACTCTGGTGACCCACTCAGTTCTCTTCCTCGTTGCATTTGTTTATTTGCCTCCAGACGTGGCTGGCCCTGTGGCATCCCGATGTCTCCACGCTTTTGACAAAGTAGAATGTGAATCGAACCGATCACAGCAAGCGCGGCTGCTGAAGCAAGCTGAAATGAGCCCAAGTGGGAATGATACTGCATAGATTAAGCTTCAGCCCCCCTGCTGGGTTGCCAGGGAAACTGGAGAAACAGCTGCATCAGAATGTGGATGGAGAAAGGCAATGGAGCTGGAGTCAGAAGGGGGAGAGCAACTGAAAGGAAGCTCAGCGTGGTGCTCATTCAGAATGGGGTCAGTGGTACAGGAAGCAAACAGAAGCACCGCAAGGCATCTCATTGCTTCCCGGGGAAGCAGTAGCCATCCCACTGTATAAAAATGGCATCCCCCGCCATTCCTGTAATCAATTTTGCTCTGTGATGGTTACTTACTGTCTTCTGACGTTGGTCTAGCAGGGTCCAGATTAACCATGTGGTCTCCAACTCTCCACACAGCAAATATATTTGAGAAAGGTGGGAACTTCAGCACAGAGTTGGCACTAGATGTGGGATTGTTGTTGTTGTTTAGTCATTTAGTCGTGTCTGACTCTTCGTGACCCCATGGACCAGAGCACGCCAGGCACTCCTGTCTTCCACTGCCTCCCACAGTTTGGTCAAACTCATGCTGGTAGCTTCGAGAACACTGTCCAACCATCTCATCCTCTGTTGTCCCCTTCTCCTTGTGCCCTCCATCTTTCCCAACATCAGGGTCTTTTCCAGGGAGTCTTCTCTTCTCATGAGGTGGCCAAAGTATTGGAGCCTCAGCTTCAGGATCTGTCCTTCCAGAGAGCACTCAGGGCTGATTTCCTGCAGAATGGATAGGTTTGATCTTCTTGCAGTCTGTGGGACTCTCAAGAGTCTCCTCCAGCACCAGAATTCAAAAGCATCAATTCTTCGGGGATCAGCCTTCTTTAGGGTCCAGCTTTCACTTCCATACATCACTACTGGGAAAACCATAGCTTTTACTATAGAGTGGTACCTCGCAAGACGAACGCCTCACAAAACTAAAAACTCGCAAGACGAAAGAGTTTTCCGTTTTTGAGTCGTTCCGCAAGACGAATTTCCCTATGGGCTTGCTTCGCAAGAAGAAAGCCCATAGGGAAATCTCCGGGGACCTCTTTTAAAATGCTGGCGGTCGGGAGCAAAGACTTTCACCCACCACCGGCCTTCAGAAGAGGTCCTGGACCTCTTCTGAAGGCCGGCGGGGGGCAAAAGTCTTTGCTCCCCCCCCGCCTGCCTTCCCGGGACAGCGGAGACTTCTCCGCTGTCCCGGGCGATCTTAAAATGCTGGGGGGGGGGCGGCAGCGAAGCCTTCGCTGCCGCCCGCCAGCATTTTAAAATCGCCCCGGGACAGCGGAGGCTTCGCTGCCACCCGCCAGCATTTTAAAATTGCCCCGGGACAGCGGAGGCTTTTAAAATGCTGGCGGTCGGCAGCAAAGCGCTCCTGTCCCCGGAGCTTGCGGGGCGGGAGGTGGGGAGAAAAGCCCTTGTCTGTCCCCCCCCCCAGCCTTCAAAAGAGGTCGGGGGACAGACTGTCCCCAGACCTGGTCTGAAGGCGGTTTCCATAGGAACGCATTGATTGATTTTCAATGCATTCCTATGGGAAACCGTGCTTCGCAAGACGAAAAACTCGCAAGAAGAAAAAACTTGCGGAACGAATTAATTTCGTCTTGTGAGGCACCACTGTACGGACCTTTGTTGGCAAGGTGATGGGATAAGCAGCCTCATATAACCAACATGCTGAAGTCAAATTAATGCATGAAGGGGTTAAGACCATAGAGTAAGCTGTCCTGCCAGGCTTAGCTAGGTCACTTCCTCTCGCCCTAGGAGGAAGGGTTATCAAGCCTTTGTTCTTCCCATTCCATCATGTGAACCCTACCAGCAAGGAGGTCCAAGCTGGATGCTCTAAGCTTAGACCACATGGCTTAAGTCAGCCAGCTTTGTGTTTCTGTACAAATAATTTGGAAACATTTACCACTTTGGAACCTAAGTTTTACTGTCTGTGTTTTCTGACTGCTGTATGGGAAAGCACATGACTCTGACCTTTGAAGAGTTTGTAAGTAAACCATTTTTAACTTACCAAACATGTGGTCTTTTTCTGTGCTAAGAGGGGAATATGGCAAGCAACTTAGAAGGCGGCATTTTTAAAGGGTTTTGTATTTTAAGGAATTTTTTTTTAAAAAAAAGTTTTATTGTTAACCATCTTGGGAGTGTTTTCCAAGACTAAAAGGCAGGCTTTAATTGTTTATATAAATAAATGCATAAATAAATAAATAAATAAATAACCATAGAGGCCACAGCACTGCTGAAGCTAAGCAGGGGGAAACCTGATCAGTTTTTATTCATACACAAATGTATGCATATTTAACCCATTTATTCATTAATTGACTAAAATGCATATGATTAATTGACTCCTAGTTTCTTTAATCAGGTGTCAGCCCTAATCAGCACAATTGCCTAAAGAATTTTACAGTATCCAATTAAATTTTCTTAAACTGCTAAAACCATCACATCTCTTTGGCAAGACATGATTTTTGGTAGAGAAATTATTTTACTGGCAGAGAGCCATTTCACATATATAATATAAATTCAACACTGGTAGTATATTAACTAAGCAGAATCGCTACTGGGAAATTAAACATATTGCAGAGGAAAAGTGAAACAGCCATAAAAAAGAAGGGGGGGAAAGGTGTTTGGTAGAGGAGATTAATTTTTTTTTTCATTGTCAGAAACCTATTAAAATATATAGAGCATAAAGAAATGTATCAAATGTTGAGATTTCATCTAGGGTAGCCACAATTTGAGACAAAGGATCTTCTTTCTAGGGGCACTTCTCAAGCAGAGAAAATGTGGATTAACGTGTAAAAGTAGTTCAATTCTAATGTAATAAAAACCCAGGAGACAGCTGGCTTAGTGTACAAGATACTGTCTATTTCAGAACTACTGGAATAAAAAAAGAATCATCCCTATAGCTTCAACAAAGGCAATTGTAGGAATATTGAGCTAGCGTTAAAACACTTTAAAGTCCAATTGATGTCAAAGGAAGAGATTTAAGAGTGTGCTTAAGTTTCCTGGCGAAATGAATGGCAATTGAAAGGTCCTCGCTTGGGTTAGAGTGTGTCTAACCCGGGGAATGAACTGGATGTGGTTTCTGGTTGGCCGTCAAGGCTGGTCCCAATGAGAGTGCTTTACAGTAGTCTATAAAGCACTGTTTGGGAGATTGCCCTTGAAGGCTGTTCAAGAATCTCATCTAGTTCAGAAAATGGAGGCCCGGCTCCCGACTGAGGCTGCCTGAAGAGACTGTATTATGTGTGTTTTCAAAAAGTCAAAGTGGTTGCCAGTTGGTTTTCTAGAAGCCGTGTCTCTTCCTACATATATGTTGGAAGACACAGAAACACACACACAAAGAATGGAAACCTTGATGCATGTGCATAGCTGCATCTGAACAGATGGCTACAATACTGAGGGCCTTCTCAGAAGCGGTACCCCAGTTATGAGGTCTAAAGGGTTCGCAGCATGGTAAAAACTATTACCGTATTTAATAATAATACAATAGCTGGTTTGTGTCAGTGCAATAGTCAATATAAGGTAGGGTTGCCATACATCTGGAATTTTCTGGACATTGCCAGGATTTGGCAGTCATAAGCAGTGTCCGGGCAGAAATAGCTGACATGTCTGGGAAAATTTGGATGTATGGACACCCATGTAGGAACTGTAGATTTGGGTGAATTTTCTTAAAAATAGCTCAAAAACTTCATTTTTATTTTTAGATTTTGCCAAAGAAGCTCAAGAACTTTGGGCAAAACTAAAAAAAACACCGCACACTCAACAACTCTTTGACCAAAAAACAACTTCTTATTATTATTATTATTATTATTTTAGTTTTTGCAACAACAACAAAAATTCAACAACCTTGCCAAAAAAAGATTTCAACAAAATTTGTGTCTGGATTTTCACTTTTTGAAATATGGCAACCCTGAGGTAAGGCAGTGCTCATCATTCTGTTATGGAAGGCTTTTAAAAAATTAATGCCTCCTGGAGATTTTAATAGGAAACGTGAAAGTATCTCTGAGGCCCCATATTATGAAGGGAGTGTGTTATGATTACAGATATTACCCCATCCTTTTTTATTGAGCTTGGACCAGTCACCTGCTGTCAGCCAACCTACCTCACAGGGTTCTTCTGAAGATAATATATAGAAGGGGAGATCTATGGATGCTGCACTTGAGCTCCTTGGGAGAAAATGTGGGATGTGGCTTCAGTACTAAATAAATAAATACATCCATGCAGGATAGAAATGGAAATAAGAAGATAACAAGTCATGTATGATGGAAGCAGGCAGACTTGCTAAGTGTGTCCCTGACCAGAAGCTCTCAAAAGAAGGGAGAGAGACCCTCTCAACAAAAAGAGTTAAACCAACAACTATATTTAATTTCCCAATTAATTATCTCCCCAATTTCGCAGTTAATCCCCCAACTAATTATTCAGCATGATGCAGTGAGCTTCCTTGTACTTGAATTACAATGAAATCTTTTTAATGTAGACTCAGGTTAAGTAAGAAACTTAGGCTACCACGTCACCAGGGGAAAGCCCCACTGGTCCTTACTTTTAAGTAGACCTATGCTTTTTTTTTGAAGATTTTGCTCTGTTAGGCTGCAATCCTTTATCCACTCACCTCCACGTACGCCCCATGCACAGGAGCCAACTCCTAGGAGCTGAGGTCTCTTCGTCCTGCCCCCATAAAATATTTGAGAGGGCTGGGCCCCTCCAAAGTTGTTGGGCATTGCCATTCAAATGGTGTGTGTGTGCTGTGTCTTGTGGTCGATTATGTTGGGCAGGGATTACCTGGGCCCCTCCCCCAATATTTTATTCAGATATGTCCCCATGGAGTTCAAGGAGACTTCTGCCTGAGAAAAACATAGGAAGCTGTCCTGTATCAAATAAGATCGCTGTTCCATCTATCGCTGTGTTGTTTACAAAGTCTGGCAGCCGCTCTCCTGATTTTCAAGCAGGGATGCTCTCCAATCAATTTACAGGTAAAAATTCCTGGAAATCACTTCCCGTTATTTACAACGACTTTGTTAAAAAGAAATGGAAGATCATTGTAAGGGAGGGGGGGAAACATGAAGCATTCCTTCTTGCTACTCAAACCTTTTTTGGGGGAAAGAAAGCTCTGGACTGTTCTAGTCTTCTGTCAGTCAAGAGTGATCTACGGTTTTCATGATTAGATGACCTGCTTTCTATGTCTGCAACTGTTCCACAGTCTCAGTTCAGTTGATGAAACTTACCTCAAGGGTACGGGCTGCATTAGCTTTACAGTTTAACGATTACTTCACTTGGTCTCCCTTTCCATTAGGTGTGTTCAATGAGTTTCAAAAGCCGAGTTGTCATCCTGCTGAATGCCTGCTATCTCGGGCTACAAAACCCATTAAGAAAACTTAGAGCAAAGCTTCGGAAGTCTGGATTTCCAGAGGCAGCGATCTCATTCCCTTGGTTTTGACTGAAAAACACTTCCCCGTCACAGATCATAGAATTAGATTTAAAGTTCCGCTTCCTCTGGAATGTAATAGCAGCGAAGTCAGGAGAGGAGCCTGACACACAAAGTCCTCTTTCTAAGGTGTCACCAGGGCAGTTGACCCTTGGGAACAAGATATTAAATAATTAGATCCTTGGCCAAGGCAGGCTGGTGCCATGGTTATCAGCACAGTGCATTAGGAACTGGACCAAATGAGAGGAGAGGAAAATAAGAAGAGCTCTGATGGCTGAAGGTCCATTGGGGAGGGGAGGGGAGTTGGACATTTTGCCAATTCAGAAAAAAATCTGCCCGGATGCCATTTTGCAGTCCAATTCCCAGATGTGTTCAAGAAAACCCAGGCGTATGGCAGCCCCACATAAATACTGAAGAGATCAAATTAAGTGTGATGGCCTGGGACTCGGGCTCGGACTCAGAACCAGAGGAGACTCAGTCTGCACCAGATCCTTTGCCTCTGGCATCACCTGAACCAAGCCTGGGGCCTGATCCTGAATAGTCCCAGTCTGCACAGGTTCCCCTGCAACAAACAGCAGCTGGGCCGAGTCAGGGGCCTGAGCCTGCCCTGGCTCCAGATGCGGGGATTACCTTGTTGCCCTCTGCTGGGCCATCGCTTACAGCTGCTCCAGGGTTTGGTCAGGGGAGGCTGAGGTGGCCCCTGGGTCTAGTAACCCACCGACATCTCCTGAGCTGCAGAGACTAAGGTCTGAGAGAAGGAGAGACCTGAGTACTCGCAGGAGGAGTGCTCACCTTTGGGCAAAACAGGGAGGTGAGTCGCCGGGAGATCAGGACCAGCCGCTACCACGACAAAGATAAAAGGCTGTCAGGCCCTGCCCCAGGTTGCGGGAGCAACATTGCTGTATGCCAGATCTTGTACCTGTCTTTGCCTGGTTTCCTGCCTTGGCCCTGTTGCACTGACTCCTAGCAGAACCTTCAGATTCTGGACTGGTTGTGGACTGCGTTGCACGGGTTACCCCCGGGCCCAGCACATTAAGCTCCAGTGAGTATTTCAGCAGTTCTTCTACATCATCACTTCCAGATGAGCACACATCCCTCTTGCCCAGTATCAGCAAAGTATCCAACTAAGGTATTATCTTCACATTTGGAAAAATGTGTGGTATTCCATGTTTAAATGATCCCTCGTATAACGACTCCTTACTCATAGAAACTTAGCATGCAAGGGAGAAGACTCTAACTCTTCTTGGTGGACTAGCTTTCCATGCACACTATTTTAAATTAAAGGTAAAGGTAAAGGGACCTCTGACCATTAGGTCCAGTCGTGGCCGACTCTGGGGTTGCAGTGCTCATCTTGCTTTATTGGCCGAGGGAGCCGGTGTACAGCTTCCGGGTCATGTGGCCAGCATGACCAAGCCACTTCTGGTGAACAAGAGCAGTGCACGGAAATGCCGTTTACCTTCCCACCGGAGTGGTACCTATTTATCTACTTGCATTTTGACGTGCTTTCAAACTGCTAGGTTGGCAGGAGCAGGGACCGAGCAACGGGAGCTCACCCCGTTGCGGGGATTCGAACCGCCGACCTTCTGATTGGCAAGTCCTAGAGGATTCGAACCGCCGACCTTCTGATTGGCAAGTCCTCTGTGGATTAAACCACAGAGCCACCCGTGTCCCAATTAATGGTACATGACCCCATCACCATCTTTTACATGCGTAAGTCAGGTGTGAGAAACCTCAAGCCCAGAGGCCAAATATGGACCTGCAGACCTCTCTGCCTGACCCTTGGGACTCTCCCCTGGCTGTGCTCCCTTCTTTTGAGGTCACTAGCCTTGCCTCACACCCTACTGCAGTTCTTTTGCCTGTGCAGAATGTGTCCTTGAATAAGGTTTCTTGCTCGCCTAGATGGAGAGAGATATGTGTAGAAACTCCTATCTTTTGCCTGGCTGGAGAAGAGCCTATTCCACAAAGGTGAAAGTCATATCCCTTTACTGACATGCACCTTCTCAAGGGTTGCACCCATGTTTTGCCCATGTGCCTGTCATGTTTTCCTTACTGTGAAGATCTGCACTAAAAAGGCAGATTGAAAATCTCAACACCACAGAGCTGTAAAATATCTTCAAACGGTTGTGCAATATACCGCAGCAAGGTAAACATCACATTTCATACCAAGTGTGTTGTAAAGTTTATAAGAATTCTAAACACAGCCTGCTGATTGCAACAAATGATGGCTTCTCCATGATACCACTTGTTTAGTGCCAGAGAACTTTCAAACAGCCATGAATCTGATGAATGTGGAAGAGAGGGGGAGAAAGCCACCTGTTTCCTCCTCATCCATCCTCAGCATAGGTATCGCTGCGCAGAGTTCGCCCACAATACACAGCGAGCACCTAATATGCAGTGTGCACGCACACACACACACACACACACACAAGGCAAGTCCATCTTGTTCCCATCCATCAGTTTTATATGTGTGTGGATTTAAAACAGAGTTTCTGCACGGACTGTCATCTTTCAACTTATGTCAGGTCTTGCCGAGCTGGTGTGGATGGGCAAAGTAAGCAAAACGTTTTAACTCCCACCATGCATGCATCATAAATTCCTAATGGGCAGGAACTAAATAAATCCCATCGTGCATGCGACATAAATCTAAGTCTGTGCGTGCGAGTGATCCAAATCTCCAGGCTGCTGACATGCAACAACTCCTATTTGGAACGCTCACCCGACAAGAATTCATAAAGGCTCACAAATCTGTGTTGACTGGAAAACTTCTCGGGTGGCAGGTGTTGACCCCACTCCCTAGCCCTAGGGTTAGACGAATAATTCAGGGAAGGAGAAGTCTGACCTTCTCTTATAGCCTTTATTCATTGTGATCAGGCATGCCAATAGCAATCAAGATGTAGGCATAATAATAGATGGGTGGATGGAGAGATACACAGACAGGTTATATACAATCTGACTCATTTTGCAGGGGACTGTTAAAATGGTTAGGGTACTTCCACTTGACTTAGATAGCGGAGCTACATATATATACAGGCCCTCCAAGTGTCCCTATTTTCCAGGGGCATCCCTGATTTAGAGAAGGTGTCCCAGATTCTCATTTGATCCTGGAACGTCCCACATTTCCTTGGGATGTCCCTATTTTCAATGGAGAAATACTGGAGAGTATGGAATTACCCGTCTCCCGAACTGCCTGAAGGCAATCCTCTGTAGGGAAGTGTGTGTTTTTTAATGTTTAATGTTCTATTGTCTTTTTATAGATGTTGGAAGCTGCCCAGAAAGGCTGGAGCAACCTAGTAAGATGTGTGGGGTATAAATGGTAAAATTATCCTTATGGAATAGGACGTCCCTATTATCATTGGAGAAATGTTGGAGGGCATGGTGTATATTTTACTGCCAAATGGAAGATTCTAAGTGTATAAGTACATCCACATTTTCAGCCAGGATGCTGAAATTTGGCCTATATGTGAGACAAAATTCCTTAGAATACCCCCCCACACACACACACTTTTCCCCCTTCCTTTTTTTTTTACATCTAGATGTTCAAACATCCCATGTACAGATTTGGGGCAGGGCAGGAATCAGTCTTGTTTCCCGTTCAAGTCAATTTTGCATGTGTTCGCCCATAAATATGTTGCAGTCCACTTCCAGATTAATCTGTAGGGGGTGGGTTTTAGGGGAAGGGGTACTGCATGAAAACATGTACTCACATATAAATTTAAAATCTGTTTTTTCAAAAAAAATCTCCCAAAATATGTATTTTTAAGGCTTTTCTTTTAAAATCTGTATCAAAACATTTCGAGATTTTGAAAGACAGCTGGATATCTAAGGCCGTGTACACGTTAGTGGCTTAAAACACAACAAGGTCATTCCCCGCCCCGCCCCCAATGCATTTCAAGTTGCAAATGGACCAATGGCCTTGCTCCCCTCTTCAGACCTCCCTCCTCTCCTGGCACTTGGGAAACAGGGAGTGGATTCGATGGGGGCAGATTTGCTCTTTGCCAAGACAACTAGAACTGCCAGTGGCAGAGGTGACCCACCCCGTCACCCCACCTGAGGCGAAATTGGATTTTGCTACCCCATTTTCTCCCTTCTACCATATGCTGGGATGTTCTCCACTCTAGCTGAACTCATTCTGCAAGGGGGCAGAATTGGTGGGGCTGGCAGAGGGCTGCCTCTTGTGCTTCCAGATCATCAACATTTGATGATCTCCTTCTACCAGTCCACAATAGAAAGTGTCCTTTCATACTGCATCACGGTGTGGTACGCTGGTTTGACATCATCTGATAGGGAGTGCCTACAGAGAGTGGTGAATACAGCACAAGATATTATGGGCTGCCCCGTGAATCCGCTGGATGAAATATCGGAAGAACGTTGCCTCAGGAGAGTGAGGAAAATTCTCAGGGAAGATTCACACCCTGGCCGGCACTTTCTTGATCTCCTGCCCTCAGGCAAAAGATATAGAAGCATGATTAGTCGCACCAACAGGGCAAAGAATAGCTTCTATCCTGCTGCTGAATGAAAAGATAACAACAGGGCAACTGACTTTCGGGTTTGGTGGGTGTACGTCAGTAAACGAGGAGAATTAAGACTAAGAAAGCTGAGTGGGGGGTGCTTGTGTAATCTTACTGGAAAGAAGAAGAAGAAGAAGAAGAAGAAGAAGAAGAAGAAGAAGAAGAAGAAGAAGAAGAAGAAGAAGAATTTATTATATATACCCTGCCCATCTGGCTGGGCTTCCCCAGCCACTCTGGGCAGCTTCCAACAAAATATTAAAATACCGTAATACAGTGGTGCCCCGCAAGACGAATGCCTCGCAAGACGGAAAACTCGCTAGACGAAAAAGTTTTCCGTTTTGGAGGTGCTTCGCAAAACGAATTTCCTATGGGCTTGCTTCGCAAGACGACAATGTCTTGCGAGTTCCTGCTGGTTTTTTCCCCTCCCCCCCTTTTTCTAAGCCGCTAAGCCGCTTATCAGCTGATCCGTTCAGCAGATAAGCCGCTAAAAGCCGCTAAAAGCCGCTAATAGCGCTAATCCGCTAATCCTTCAATGGGCTTGCTTCACAAGACGAAAAATCCGCTAGACGAGGAGAATCACAGAACGGATTCTTTTCGTCTTGCGAGGCACCACTGTACATCAAATATTAAAAGCTTCCCTAAACAAGTTGTACAAGTGACAATAAAGTATTTCACTTTTTCAATTTCCACCACCGGAGGTGGGTGTTCACCCTGCGACATTGGTGGGCCAGCACCAGACAGTGGTGAATGAGCCCAGCAGCTCCATCAAGCTCCTTTCTGCAAGAATTCCAACTGTATGCAATCAGCCCATGAAAGCTTGTATGGTGGGAGAGATCTTCCCTCTTGGCCCAGACATTGTCACCTAAGTGGGATGGAGGGCGCTGCTGTCCTAGACAGCCACAAATAAATAAGCAGTTGTGTTATAAGACAAATAACAGGTGCCTTAACTTCTTTTTTCACCTCCCTGGTTCTTCCTGTTTCTTCTTGTGCCATGTCTTTTTTTTCAGATTGTAAGCCTAAGGGCAGGGATTTCTTTCTAATAATGTTACTTATTATGAAAATAATTTTAAAGAATTTATTTTTAAAAACTGATTTTTTTGGTAGGCCAATACGGGTGCCTTTCTGAATAAAGGGTGAGGCATATAAACACTTTGACTTAAAGACGCTCAGTGTTTAAGATAACGTGTTAGGTTAGGCCTTTGGGGACACGGTAATTACAAGTTGATGCATTAAAATAAAATAAGTTTCTCTTGGCAGGAGCTGGGTTCATTCTTCAGTTTGATAGGCAATCGGAGTTAAATGCCATTTTAATAAACTGCTTGATTTTCTGACTCTTTCAACAAACTCACCCTTGCAGGATACAAATCAATAGCTACTGCACACAAGGGAGTAAAAATAGAATGTGATTTTTAATTTAATATAATAAAAATGATTTATTTCATTTTGCAGTAACCAGTCACATGGAAGACTAGCATCTGCAATGAAAGAAGCAGAGGATGGAAGAAAGGGAATTTGACGTAATAAACTTCTGTGAGGAAGGAAAAACAGCATTTGAAGTAATGGCCTTTTTTGGATTTTGGCTTCTGTATTGTTTGTTTGTTTGTTTGTTTGTTTGTTTGTTTGTTTGTTTGTTTGTTATTTAAACTGTTTCTATATCACACACGTGTGTGTGTGTGTGTGTGTGAGAGAGAGAGAGAGAGAGAGAGAGAGAGAGAATGTGTGTGTGTGTGTGTAATCAAATTAGTTCACAACCTAGATTAAAGCATCAAAATATCCACGCAAACATACACAAACCCATTACAGTCTAGATTGAAATATAAAATACAGATTTAAAGCAGCACTATCAACAGGGAAACAAAATATTCTCTTAAACTTAAAAAAAAACCTTGGTGCATAAAAATAAAATACAAAAATAAACGTCACTTTAGTTTAGTAACTAAACGAAATAATTGAGATAGAAGCTGCATCCACAACCCCACAACGCATGATATAGTAACCTCTCCCAAATATATCCTGAACAATTCTCCCCATCCAAGACCCACTCTCATGCACTCCTCTCTTCTCATCCATGCCGAAAATTCAACTAATCCCCAGTCAACCTGGTAAAGGTAAAGGTAAAGAGACCCCTGACAATTAAGTTCAGTCTCTGGGGTTGTGGTGCTCATCTCGCTTCACAGGCCAAGGGAGCCACCGTTTGTCTGCTTCCCCAGACATGTGGCCAGCATGACTAAGCCACTTCTGGCAAAACCAGAGCAGCACATGGAAACACCATTTACCTTCCCGCCTATTTATCTACTTGCACTTTTGGGGCGTGCTTTCGAACTGCTAGGTTGGGAGGTGGGACCGAACAATGGGAGCTCACCCCGTTGCGGGGATTCGAACCGCTGATCTTTTGATCAGCAAGCCCAAAAAGCAGTGGTTTAACCCACAGCACCACCCGCGTCCCTGTCAACCTGTTATTATAGAGTAAACTCCTGCTTTACAAAAGTAAGCATAATGTTATACGTTTGGGGGATCAGACTGGGTGATATCTGTGGGTCCCTTCCAGGCTTGTGATCCTGGATCAAGGAAGCTTAGAATCCAGTAGAAGAGGCCACTGAGCCAGTCAGAACAATCTCTTTGTAAGATAATGGCTTTAGCTGGCCAGTTAAGCACTACTATTTACATGCCCAAAGAGATGGCTCTGTTGCCATTGAGACAAAGGGATGGACTTTTCCCCACCTCACCTGGCTGGATGCCACATTATCCCAGGATGGAAAACAATAGTCAAAGGGAGCTGTGTGTAACAGAGTTTTTGGCTGGCCCTGGCAGCTGGAGTCAAAGAGGCTTGTCTTGCTCTGTGCTGGACCAAACATTATGGTTTGGGAGTGCTCTTTTTCTAGAAAAAGATGTGCTGGAACTCGCCATGAACACCTCCCTCATTCTCTTAGAATGGCAATGGGGCTCATCTGAGAGGTGCCGGACCTGAGTTCCAGTGAGTTCTGGCTGGGAAAAAAGGCTTGGGCTTGAGGATCTCTTTGGGAACCTGATGAGGAGCCCAGAGTTGTTGAAATGTTAATACTGTGAGCATCTCCATCCTATGCTCAGGTTGTATATATATGTAAATAAACCATATATCCTATGCTGTGTGCAGCTTATTCACCCACCTATTTACAAACAGCAATACAGTGGTACCTCGGGTTACAGACGCTTCAGGTTACAGACTCTGCTAACCCAGAAATAGTGCTTCAGGTTAAGAACTTTGCTTCAGGATGAGAACAGGAATCATGCTCCGACGGCGTGGCAGCAGCAGGAGGCCCCATTAGCTAAAGTGGTGCTTCTGTTTAATAACAGTTTCAAGTTAAGTACTTAACCCGAGGTACCACTGTATGACCACTCCATCACAGTTTCTCATTGAGGTAGGGCTGTATCTATTTGTTTTCATTTGATAAAGGTAAAGGGGCCCCTGACCATTAGGTCCAGTCGTGGCCAACTCTGGGGTTGCGGCGCTCATCTCGCTTTATTGGCCAAGGGAGCCGGCGTACAGCTTCCGGGTCATGTGGCCAGCATGACTAAGCCACTTCTGGTAAACCAAAGCAGCGCACAGAAATGCCGTTTGTTAGTTGTATTTGTTAGTTGTATGTGTTAGTGTTTTGTAGTGTTTTTTGTATTGTATTGTATTGTTGTCTTTTCTGGTTTTTTGTAGTGTTGTGCTTAATTTGTTGGAAAACTAATAAATATTATTTATATATATAAAAAAAGGAAACGCCGTTTACCTTCCTGCCAGCGTGGTACCTATTTTTCTACTTGCACTTTGACATCCTTTCGAACTGCTAGGTTGGCAGGAGCAGGGACCGAGCAACGGGAGCTCACCCCATTGCAGGCATTCGAAACCGCCAACCTTCTGATCGGCAAGCCCTAGGCTTTGTGGTTTAACCAACAGCGCCACCTGCATCCCTTTCATTTGATAGACTGTATCTATATCACACCTTTTTCTCCAGGAGCTCCAAGTGACATACATGCTTCTTCATTTTAATTCCCACAATAAGCCACTGGGGTAGGTTAGACTGAGAGGTGGTGACTGGTCCCAGGTCATCCAGTGAGCTTCATGGCTGAGTACGGGTTTGACCCTGGTCTCCCACGTCCCAGCCCAGCACTCTAACCACTACACCACACTGGTGCTTTACCATCTCATTCTCTTATAGGTAGTAGTACTGAGCAACTTTGAAACACAAGAAATATGGCAACCCGGACTCTCAAGCTAGACCAGAGCTTTCCAAACTTTTCATGTTGGTGACACCCTTTTTGGACATGCATCGTTTTGCGACGCAATAATTCAGTTTTTGGGACGTGGGTGGCACTGTGGGTTAAACCACAGAGCCTAGGACTTGCTGATCAGAAGGTGGGTGGTTCGAATCCCCACAACGGGGTGAGCTCCCGTTGCTCGGTCCCTGCTCCTGCCAACCTAGCAGTTCGAAAGCGCGTCAAGTGCAAGTAGATAAATAGCTACCACTCCGTCGGGAAGGTAAATGGCGTTTCCGTGCGCTGCTCGGGTTCGCCAGAAGCGGCTTAGTCATGCTGGCCACATGACCCGGAAGCTGTACGCCGGCTCCCTCGGCCAGCAAAGCGAGATGAGCGCCACAACCCCAGACTCGGCCACGACTGGACCTAATGGTCAGGGGTCCCTTTACCTTTACCTAATTCAGTTTTACTAGGAAACCGGAGGTTAAATTAACCCCTTACAAGCCCCGGGAGGAGCACGGGGAGGGTTCACGCGACACACCGACACACTACAGTCGATACACAAATTTTCACAGCACACAGTTTGGAAAGCTCTGATCTGGGCAGTGAAAACACAGATCCAGCAGCTACCACCCCAAAATTCATCACTCATTTCTCCCATTGGAAAATGCATTCATCAGTCCAAAATTAAAAGAGGTGCTCACCTGCAGACCCCAAAAAGTCTTCATAGCAGCAACCTCCTTAATATAGCCCAAATAAATAATTGTGTTTTAAACCTCCCCCCCCCCCTGGCTTAATATACTTTATGTTCTTCAAAGCAGAGAATCATTCTTGTTTTGTGTGGAGTGGAAAAGAAAAAGATTGAAGCGACTAACAAGAAAGATTGTTTGGGGTGGGGGGGTCGGAAGCCTGCCAAAGTGAGAATTCCATTCCCAGCAAAGAGCTCATCAGACAGATACCAAATGACCATTTCCTGGCAGATGTCTATTAGGAGGCTTCTAAGCATTATATTTTGTACAATTGAATCCAATCTAGAGAAGACACAGAGTTGCATTTACTTACTTGCTGCAATAAATTGGAAAACACATTGAATTATCAATCTCCTTTCAGGCTTGGAGGAACTTCAGAATGAATGGAGCCGGCCCGGCCATTAAGAAGAGTGAGAATGGAAAATTGGGTTCTGCGGGTCAGGTGCTAACTCGGGATTTGGCAGGCCAGTTGCCCAAAGCCAGGTGCTTAATAAGCACATTCATGCAGAAGACTGTGCTAATGTTAGCGCCTTCCTCTGTGTGAGGCTCTTGTCCATTGCTTTTAGCTTCATGGCCAGATAACCTAAACAAAGCAGCCTTTTGTGGGATGAACATATTCCCTGTCAGGATCAATTCTCTCCCCTCCCAAAGTTTGAGACTTTTGTGAGTGCCCACCTCTGCCACCACCATCTGCTTGCCCAAGGGGAAAAGAGCGTGGAAGCTCTCCTTCCTTGATCCATCTAGCACTAATATTATCTCCACTGAATAGCAGTGGCTCTCCAGGATTCCAGGTGAAAGACGCTCTTGGCCCTGCACAGAGATGCTTTCAATGGATGAATGAATGGATGGATGGATGGATGGATGGATGGATGGATGGATGGATGGATTTACAGAGGTACCTCGGGTTAAGAACTTAATTCGTTCTGGACGTCCGTTCTTAACCTGAAACTGTTCTTAACCTGAGGTAACACTTTAGCTAATGGGGCCTCCCGCTGCCACCATGCCGCCGCCGCGCGATTTCTGTTCTCATCCTGAAGCAAAGTTCTTAACCCAAGGTACTATTTCTGTGTTAGCGGAGTCTGTAACCTGAAGCATCTGTAACCTGAAGCACCTGTAACCCAAGGTACCACTGTATTTAACTAACTAACTAACATGATTGATATACCACTGGATTGTAACAAAACCTCAAAGCAGTTTACAACAACAAAAAGAATAGGATTGTCAGAAGGTCGGCAGTTTGAATCCCCGTGACAGGGTGAGCTCCCATTGCTCGGTCCCTGCTCCTGCCAACCTAGCAGCTCAAAAGCACGTCAAAATGCAAGTAGATAAATAGGTACCGCTCTGGCGGGAAGGTAAATGGCATTTCCTTGCGCTTCTGGTTCGCCAGAAGTGGCTTAGTCATGCTGGCCACATGACCTGGAGGCTGTACGCCGGCTCCATTGGCCAATAAAGTGAGATGAGCGCCACAACCTCAGAGTCGTCCGTGACTGGACCTAATGGTCAGGGGTCCCTTTACCTTTACCTAAGGCATTCCAAAAAATAATGATGAGCCAATAACCAGATTAAAATGCATGCCCAATTTTCTGCATAGCTGAATAGGCTTGCCTGAGCAAAAATGTTTTTAGCAGGTGCCTAAAAGAGCCCAGCAAAGGAGTCTGCCCTACATTAATAGCCAGGGTGCTGCAAGGTGAGGGCAAACCAGAGCTGGTGAGCCAGACAGGGAGACCTAGAGAGCCACATTTGGCCACCAGGCCTGAGATTCCCCACCCCTAGCCTGACAGAACACATTGTGCATGCTATTTTCAGGAACAAATGCATTTTCACGCACATCTCTCCCTCCCCCGTGTACATGTCTGCACACATCATTTGGCTGAAGAAGTACATCACAAAATTCAGAGAAGTGTGAATTTCAGCTTGAATGTTGTTTTGGGAAGTTCAAATCAGCTAGGCTCGCAGTAAAAGATGAACCAAAACAGATTTCTCCCCCACTTCTTGGTGAGGAGTTGAATTTCCAAGCAGCTTTTCAGCTTTGGCAAGTCCTGGGAATGAGAATTCCCCAGGGGGCAATGCAATAGGGCTCATGCATGCAGCACCATCCACACACATATGTCAACATTACAAGCTGGGAGCGAATTCCCAGGGAACGTATGCTTTTTCTGAATGTTCACTGATAATTAAGCCAATTCCAGATCAAGCGATCCCAAAGTGAGGCAGATGGCCTCAAGGGCTGTATCCCAGTTTGCTGAACTTAGCAGCTGAGGAAGCTGCCTTATACCGAGTCAATCCAATGGTCCATGTAGCTCAGTATTGTCTACACTGATGGGCAGAAGCACATCAGGGTTTCAGACAGGCGGTGTCTACTAACACTACCCAGAGAGGCCAAGTATTGAACCCAGGATCTTCTGCATGCAATGCTTAGCTGTGTTCCTTGCCCCGAACAGACGTGTTTTATCAAATTAAGAGGAGAAAGGGTTGGTCATTTACAGAGGTGCATAATTTAAACGGTTTCTCTGGTTGACATCAATGCATTGAAGTCAGGATTGGAAGCACAGAAATTCTGGGCCCCACACCCATGTGGCGTAACGTAAAGGTAAAGGACCCCTGAACAGTTAAGTCCAGTCAAAGGCATCTATGGGGTTGCAGTGCTCATCTCCCTTCAGGCCAAGGGAGCCGGTGTTTGTCCACAGGGAGCTTTCCAGGTCATGTGGCCAGCATGACTAAATTGCTTCTGGTGCAACGGGACACCATTACAGAAACCAGAGCACATGGAAACACCATTTACCTTCCCGCTGCACCAGTACCTATTTATCTACTTGCACTGGTGGGCAGATTTGAGGGTAAACCATACACAGCACGGGTCTGCCCTTGTGGCTCGTTGGAAGTTGAAACTGCTTCACATGTACTATTACGTTGTCGTCTTTATGAGGATATACGTTTGACTTTTATTACACCTGTTTTGCAAAAGTCCAGGAAAGAATCAGAACACCATAGTTTAAAACTACTGCTAGAGGACAAGAATCCCAAGACTACATTAAATGCAGCCAAATTCTGTGCGTCTGCAATTAATCGCAGGAAGCAAGTGGTATCCCATAATGACCAAACCCCTAAATGTTAATTACAGGGGGTACGCTAATAATTAATTTTAATTTTTTATATTTAAATCCTTGTTATATTCATATTGTCCTCTGTATTTCTGATTGTTTTTTTTAATGATCTGTGATATTGTGTGTGTTGACGCTGGTCTGTGACCGTATTAATAAATTCATTCATTCATTCATTCATTCATTCATACTTGCACTGGTGTGCTTTCGAACTGCTAGGTTGGCAGAAGCTGGGACCGAGCAACGGGAGCCCAGCCCATCATGTGGATTAGAACCGCCGACCTTCTGATCAGCAAACCCAAGAAGCTCAGTGGTTTAGACCAAAGCGCCACCTTCATCCCGCTCCATGTGGCATACCACATTTTGAAGTAGACGAAGTAATATGCATTGTGTATGGCATGTGGTGAAGTTGTAGACTATTAAGGCCTACATGTGATACCTTCATTGCAGGCGGTTGGGCCAGATGTTCCACTGGGGCTCTTCCAACACTACAATTTCCTTATTCTGTGATTTTATTATTCTAAGTCCATAGTCTAAAATTACCTAACTGCACCATGGACTGGTTGAGCCAGCTAAGTGCGCCATTTATTTCATTCTTATTCATTGGTCCAGTCAAGAATTTATAACCCACTCTACATTCAGAGAAAACCCAAATGATATACAGAAATATAGAAAGCAGAAAATTGAGAATAAAGCAGGGTTTAAAAAAAAAAACAACCAAAATTAAAAACTACAGAAATAAAATTGAGGTAATTTAGGGAAGGCTTGGGAGAAAAGAAAAGTTTCCAATGAACCTCTAAAAGATAACCATGCCAGAGCTTGCTTCCTTTCTAAGGGCTGGGAAATTCCAGAGAACTGACGTTGCCACAGTGCTAAAGGTACTTGCTTGAGACACGGCATGCTTTGATGTGGGGGTTTTCATCAGGCATAAACATACTTTCATCCACAGATCTTAAACGATGGGGGTTGGATGTAGTGAGAGGCTTGGCTTATCAGATATACTGGTTCGGAACTACACAGGGCTTTGTATTCCACTACTAGATAGAAACAATTTGTCCAGTGGGGCACTTCTACCTACCATGAGGGAAGAGGGGTTTGGCAGCAGGAAGGCTGGCATGGTGTAAATGCACAGGCAGAACCAAGCCAGCACTCTTTCCCCCCCCCCAATTTTTTTTTTTTATTTTCTGAATTTATAACAAATACAATGCACAAAAAAGAAAAACATTACAATATTAAAAAGAAAAACAAACAAACATATAAACACCTAACCCTTCTAAAAACCCAATTTAAATTTCATTGCTAAGTGACTTCCTCAAATCCCCCCCAACTGAATTTCAATGAGTCTCCTTGTAATAGTTTTCCAATATCCACTTTCTAATGAAATTAACTCATTCAGATTACTATCTTCCTTCCTTTTCATAATATTCTCAATCCATAATATTATACAATTAAACATACTTTAATCCTAGGCCAGTTTGGTACTTTCAAGTAATTCTACTTATCTTATATTAGAGTATCTAGCTAAATAATCTTTAAATTTCATCCAATCTTCTCGGTATTCCTTCTCTTTCTGATTGCTGATTCTTCCAGTCAGGGCGGCCAGCTCCAAAAAGTCAAGCATCTTCATCTGCCATCCTTCCACTGTTGGTATTTCTTGCAATTTCCATTTTTTTTGGCTAACAAAATTCTTGCTGCAGTTGTGGCATACAAAAACAATCTAGCATCTTTTTTGGGCAATTCCAATCCCATTATTCCAAGTGGAAAGGCTTCTGGTTTCTTAATAAATGTATATTTCAAAAAAAATTCAATTCATTCTAAATTTCCCCCCAGAAGTTTTTCACCTTCGGACAGCTCCACCACATATGATAAAAGGTACCAACCCAGCACTCTTGCTGATGCACTTGCACTGCACCAACCTTACAAATGCCTCACCTCTCCCAGAAAGCAACAATAATGCCCTTGCTGGGAGTCTAGCATAGCAGATCTGCCCCACCAAGCACACCTTCAGTCTAGCTTGGTAGAAAATTGTTTCCTCACATCTACACTCCTAATGGACAGGGAAGGTGGAGTGCTAAACCACTGCTGCTTGCCATGCGGCATAGGTAAAGGTAAAGGGACCCCTGACCATTAGGTCCAGCCACGGACGACTCTGAGGTTGTGGCGCTCATCTCGCTTTATTGGCCGAGGGAGCCGGCGTACAGCTTCCGGGTCATGTGGCCAGCATGACTAAGCTGCTTCTGGCAAACCAGAGCAGCACACGGATACACGGTTTACCTTCCCGCCGGAGTGATACCTATTTATTTACTTGCACTTTGACGTGCTTTTGAACTGCTAGGCTGGCAGGAGCAGGGACCGAGCAATGGGAGCTCACCCCATTGCAGGGATTTGAACCGCCAACCTTCTGACAATCTTATTCTTTTTGTTGTTGTAAAGTGCTTTGAGGTTTTGTTACAATCCAGTGGTATATCAATCATGTTAGTTAGTTAGTTAAATACAGTGGTACCTCGGGTTACAGACGCTTCAGGTTACAGACTCCGCTAACCCAGAAATAGTACCTCGGGTTAAGAACTTTGCTTCAGGATGAGTGCCCTATTTTGGATCTCCACTTTCCACTGACATCCCATCTTCTGCATAATCGTGAGGGACAAGAACTTAGGCAGAAAGAAATCCAATTTCCTCAAGTCAGATTGACACAAATCTGCATGGAACTCGCAAGTCGGCACTGCCCACTCCTGTCTGGTTTACCCTTTTCATTGCTGTTTTGTTTATCTCATTTCTTAATTGGGATGTTGGCTAATATTTCTTCCCTGATCTTATATAAGCCCCTTCGATTATTCCTTGATTCCACACCTGTGCAGAGGGACATCTCATTATGCAATCTAGAAATCCCCAATATGATTTCACAGTTTCTGGATTCATATTGCTCAGCTGATATGAGACCATTGTTAACAGCCGACTGGGTTTCAAAGCAGCCGATAATCAGTTGGGTAAATTGCCATTTGTCGTCTTTTTTTGGACTTAACGTTCTCTGGGACCAGAGAAACCCATCAGCGATCGCCTTGGGCATGATACGCCCTGCTTAATTGCTATAACAATCAGGCCCTCTGTGGTGCTTATGGAGCAGAGCTGCAAAACCTTGAAGAAAGCAAATGAATATCGACTTGCCAGTGATAGAAATGACGCACCTCTGGTGTTAGCCGAAGACAGAAACTGAGAAGTAATGACACCAGAAAGCATGCTGTGAATAAAAAAGGAGAAGCCACAAGCTGTCAAGGAAAGAATAGAAACTGTTGCTAAGTGGGAGGTACATTTATCTCACCTTTCACACCAAAGGAAGAAAAAAAGGCATTGTTCCCTTGAAGAAGAAGAAAATCCACTCCAGCAAGGTATGCTAATGAATGCCAAGGCAGTGCTGCAAAGAACCCAACATGGATTTATCAGCTTGTCGTGTTTTAGGGAAATAGGACATCCTTTGCCCATATACAGCAGTGAAATGGTTGAGTGTCAAGGACTGGCTGGTGAACCCCCAAGGGAAGCCCTAGAGGAGGAAGGCTCAGAGCCTGGGGATTGGTGGTGGGATGCCGAGGAGAGGTCAGAGGGGAAGGAGTGGAGTCCTGAAGGGGCAACAGGATTTAGTGAGCAGAGAGACACTGTGACAGGAAACAGTTCGGACTTAGAGGCTGAAGCAGAAGAGGGGGAGGGCAAGAGGCGGCAGAATAACCTGTCTCTCCTACTGTGACAAACTTCCTTCCTCCCTTGTCTCCTAGGATGCCCAGACGCAGTTGGAGACTGCTTGGAAAATAACCAACAGAGGAAGATGGAGAAGAGAAGAAGAATTTGGATTTGATATCCCGCTTTATCACTACCCGAAGCAGCTAACATTCTCCTTTCCCTTCCTCCCCCACAACAAACACTCTGTGAGGTGAGTGAGGCTGAGAGACTTCAAAGAAGTGTGACTAGCCCAAGGTCACCCAGCAGCTGCATATAAAGGAGTGGAGACGCGAACCCAGTTCACCAGATTACGAGTCTACCACTCTTAACCACTGCACCACACTGGATGGGTTAGAAGGCGGGAACCACCAGTCCTGGTAACTGCTCCATAGGGCAAGACCTACCAAGAGTGTTTCTGGGTGTGTGTTCAATGCCTTGAATGGAAAGTTAACTTCAAGAACCACTGGTTCTGCTTCTTCTGCTGACGGCATCTAACTCCAGACCTGGCACTGGGCACAGAGATGTTTGGGTCGTGTGAGTATACCCATGAGAGTGAAAAAGACACCTCCCTCCTGCAATTTATACATGATTGTGATGTCCACATAAAAAATGGCACTATCTTTGAATGCTTTCTGCTGATGGGTCACGAAGCATCTTTTTCATCCAGACCAGTGGCGTAGCGTGGGTTGTCAGCACCCGGGGCAAGGCAAGTAATTTGCGCCCCCTAGCCCATGGATTTGCGCCCCCTAACCCGTGGATTTGCGTCCCCTAACCGTAACCCCCAGATGTTGCACCCGGTGCGGCCGGCCCCCCCTGCACCCCCACGCTACGCCACTGATCCAGACCTCTGGAAACAGAGGCGATAGCCATCATAGCTATTCACAACCATAGCTAATGGTTTTAATTTTTAGCATTACATGGGTATGCTGGTTGTTGTAAGCTAGAGGAAGCTCATATGGTGTCCTCAAGATGTTGTGGACTCTGCTTTGCATTATCCCTGATCATTGGCCATGCTGGCTGGGACTGATGGGAGTTGGAGTCCAGTTACACTTGGATGGCTATTTGTGCCTTATGTTACACCATCTCGCCAGATCACAACTTCAGTAGGGAATGGGACGAATACAGATTGTACTTAAAAGAACACTGTAATCACTTGAGCTCTTTGGCAGGCTTTCAATAACTCTTGCAATATTACAAAGATTTTGGATATTTTGCAGGACTATAATGTGGATGGATTATAATATGCAGTTGGTTTAGATATACAAAGGACCCACAGAGGGGAGGAGGGATGTCCGAAGATTCGGAAGAATCTTGTTTGATGTTAAAATCTAAATGTGTTAGATATATTTTGTAAAACCAATAAAAATCATTTCAAAAAATAATAATATTTGTGTCTTATGTTATATGTAACCTTCCCTGGACCCCCTTGGTGAAGGACAGGCTATACATTATACAACAGCTATAACAACACTGACCCCAAGCCTACTTTATTCTTTTTTCTGCCTGAATAGAACGGCAGGCTGTGGAGGATAGGAGGTTTCCAGGTACCTGAGAAGCCACAATTCACAGCTGTTAGCTTATGTTCAGTTTGGTACATCACAAGTGGTACAGGCTACTTCGCCCCTCTCAACAAAAGTAACCTCTGTTTCGGTACCTTAATGAGACTCTGGAGAACGTCATTGGGCACCTCCCAAACTATTTTACTGTAGTGATGCCTGCTTAGTATACACGCTGTAGGCTGATCTGGAATAAACTCAAAAGTGCAAATGCAGCTGATCTCCAAAAAGTAGCTGCAAGCCAAGAAGACAGCTTTTGTTTAGCAGTCGGTGCTACCCAATTAAGTTCTGCAAATAAATAGACAAACACTCTTTGGGTCTCAAGTTGGTTTGAGATTTGTTTTTATTTAGGTGGAGAGAAATGCCATTTTGCACGCCAAGCTTGTGTTGACAACCTAGGCCATTCGAAGCAAAGTGACATAAACATAGCATGCACCCTTGATTCGGAACAAGGCAGTGTGCTGGGGGATTATCACATGAGTATTTTGTCTGCTCTCCAGTTCACCAAAGGTCTGCTTCCAACATTATGTGAGAAGTGTGGTTGCCCATTTCTATATCAGCCTTGTAGGACCAGACCAAGATTTATCTGCAGTAGGGATGGATGGATCAGCCTGGTATCATTCCATTGAGACATGCGCACCATACATTTAATGTACATGGCTCACCCCACCCCACAAATCCTGGGAGCTGTACTTTGTTAAGGGTGCTGAGAACTGCAGCTTTGTTTAAAAAAGCCCTAAAAGAGGGCATGTGTTGCAGTGAGACCTGGAGCCTGACCTCCTGGTTGTGGGTGGGTATATTGGACAGCCACAACACCCGATTGGTAGGTCCTTCATTGCTGGGTTTAATCTGGCCAATGGGGTGCAGTCTAAATGGATTGAGGGACCTATAAATACCTATGCATGTGACCCAGAGCTTCTCCCTACTTTTAGGCCATTTTGCTCTTGACCTTGCTATGCGATCGTGTGTCGTCTGTCATTGGGACAGGGGCACGGCAGGAATTTTCCCCACTTGGCTGATTGGCTGTTGCCATTTGGGTTCCACTTGCCGCATAGCAAATCGTCACAACTTGTAAGGTTGTGGATAGGCTCTGGTTCAGGTGACAGGGATGGGAGAACGGTCTCGCCATCCCTATGTGAAGGGTATTCTGTTAAAGGAATCCAGGGACTCAACTTGGTTTGGTCAAGAGGGGGTTGTGCCATGCCTTGAGTCCAGGGGAGCATCTGGGGAGTGAACAGAGTCTGTTCCCGGGCTTTTCACCTACCTCAGGTGTTCACCCTAGGCTGACCTATGCTGGTGCCCTGGGTCAGCGCTACCTGCAAGGGTGCAGGGAGATAGTCGAACCAGAGCCTATGCAATCACTCACTTTTCTGTAATCAATAAAGTTGTGGCCTAAATTCTGCCAAAAACCAAAACTAAAATTTGAGTCAAATGTGTGTTTATTTAGGGGGGAAGTCTCTGGGTCTGAACACGCAAAGCCATGACTGTTAAAATGCTATAAATATGCTTTACATGTGTGGTGTCGGTGTCCATTTTCCATGCATTCAATCGTAAGTCTGTTCTACCCCATTTCCTGAGAAATGCAAAAGCACACCAAAAATGTGTTTGAATTGTGCACATTTTGTACATATGTATGCACTTCCCTTCTAAAACACACATTTTTATGTATGCATTGCTATGATTTCCCGCCAAGATGCACATTTTTGTATGAATTTGTCATAACCCGAAGTTTATTGTTCATCGAGTCACAGGAATTTAAAATATAACCTTGAAAACAGCTTGAAACAAATTAGAAACACAAGAATAGGGTGGGTCCTAAAAAATACATCTCAAGTGTCAAAGGCCAGGATAAAAAGGTGAATCTTCAGCATATGACAAATACGGTATAGTAAAGGTGCCAGTCAAACCTATGTGGGGAGGAATTTCCACAACTTTGTTACAAGCCATGACTCTGAACCATGAAGAACCACTGGGAGACTCCCTGGAAGGTCTCAGAGACTGAGCAGGGATGTAAGGAATCTAGGTGAAGAACCATTGGTTCCCTATACCTGGTCCCTGCCCCAGCTCACTGAGGAAAAGGAGGCACTGGGGTGTTTTAAGCTTAAAATAAAACATTTCCTTCCTTTTCTTAACACAGCTGAATGACAGTTGGAGGCTCAAAAGGGCTTTTCCACCAAATGCTCACATCTTGAGTAAACAGCTCTTGAGGGTTTTAAGCCACAGCTGAAATGAAAGGTCGTGCTCCTTAAAAAGCAATGTTTAAGCACATTTTCTTCAGCACGCAGAACAGCGGTGTGAGCTGCCAAAACCACACAAAAAAAAACCTCCAGGAAGAGGACTTGACATTTAATAGCCACAGACATTTTATTTCTTCATTTATTTATTGACCGCATTCGTTTGTCTCTTTTCCATGAAGCAATGAAGGCAACATAAACTGCCATTACAATTAGAAGCGTTGCATTGGCTTGTTTCGTTTTTCTTTAGAAGCAGCAACATCAAATTAAAGAAGCAGCGAGGGTTGGTTATGTTCAGTATTGTCTGTGAACAGAGATAGAGACCCAAGGTCAACCTTCCAGCTTGGTTGGGGCCCAGAGACAAGGTAGCTAGAACAACAAAGGTGATTCTAAACCTTTGTACAGTCACCTACCCTCCAGGTATGCAGAAACGCCATTTCTACACCCAAACATCTCTCCATCTAGACAAGCAAGAGGGAGGTGGGTCTTGCCCAGAGCAGAACTACTAAAATTAATGAGCATGAGTAAAGGTAAAGGGACCCCTGACCATTAGGTCCAGTCGTGACCGACTCTGGGGTTGTAGCGCTCATCTCGCTTTATTGGCCGAGGGAGCCGGCGTACAGCTTCCGGGTCATGTGGCCAGCAGGACTAAGCCGCTTCTGGCGAACCAGAGCAGCACATGGAAATGCCGTTTACCTTCCCGCCAGAGCGGTACCTATTTATCTACTTGCACTTTGATGTGCTTTCGAACTGCTAGGTTGGCAGGAGCAGGGACTGAGCAACGGGAGCTCACCCCGTCGCAGGGGTTCGAACCGCCGACCTTCCGATTGGCAAGTCCTAGGCTCTGTGGTTTAACCCACAGCGCCACCAGCTTCCAATGAACATGAGTAAGTTCCATTAATTTCAATAGGTCTACTATGAGTCAAGCTTCATTAAGTGACACCCACAGGTCTAGGACAGGACAAAGCAGTGCCAGTGTGGGATATGACTTGGTTATAATGCTCATGGCCTGGGCTGGAGTATGTATTGGTAAGGGCCAGATAGGCAGGTCTGGGGGCCGCATTTGGCCATCAGGCTTGAGCTTCCCCACCCCCACCCCCACCCTTGTTCTGCAACCAAGATTATCAGTGTAGGAGCAATTCCTCATTGTGGCTATAAGGAGAGGCTGGAGACGAGGGCAAAGATTGTCTTTTCCAAAACAAGGGTGTAGAGTTGACTTCATATATATTAAACAAACAAGCAAAACTATTCAGTCAGCTTCAAAGGTTACCTGTCAAGCATGCCGTTCTGTAAACAAAACACCAAGCCATTTTCAATAATACTATTTACAAAATTAGCCATCGCACGCCCAGTGCTGACAGAAGTCTTCGTGCTACCCTTTAAATCTGCTGCCTATCTAATTTCATGCCAAGGTCTTAATCTACAATTATAGAGTGGCTGGCCAGTGGATGCACATCTGAGTACCAATTTTCAATAATTACTACTTTTAGTGTTATTTATGAGTGGTCTTTGGACCTTATTCAGACAAACCCCAAAGTAAATTGCTCCCATAGGCCTGACCTCAGCCACAGACTCTAATTATCGGTAGTTAGCTGTAGCAAACAGTCAGATGAATAGCTGTTTCCTAAGCCATGGCTGTCTAAACTTCTGCTCCCCCTTTAATAGAGCTGGCTAAACCCTAGCTAACCCTGATGAATTAAGCAATCTTTGGAGAGCCAGGTTCCACATCCCGTGATCTAAATGGATAGACCATGAGGCAATGAGAATTGTCAGGCTGGGTATTAGTAAGAAATATGAGCATATGAATTTGTGCCGCTCTGCACCTGACAGAGCCCGGCAGGCAGGAAGGCAGATTTCATTTCTCGCTGGGACAATTCAAACACACAAACGTTTTCAACAAAGGAGGCCCCTGGGCCCAAAACTTGCAAACATTTTCCTCATGGATAGAGCATTTTAACCTAACGGATATGCTGTGGGTATTCCACTCCCTTTTCAAGGCAGAACTTCCAATGATGGGGATAGTTGGCAGGGTTAGGAGTCAGTTCAGAGGTAAATTCATCTGCTGTCCTGGTGGTGATGATAAGCAACCTTGTTTTAACGGAAGACGTGAGGCAGAACTAAGGTTAAAATTGCCAGAAATGACAGCTCTGGGCTGGGTTCCTCCATTTCTTACAAGTAGTTCAGCGACTTGCCTCATGTCATGGCACCATTATAGGTGGGCTTCACCACCATACATTTTAAGCACTATTGTGTACCACTTTAACAGTCATGGCTTCTCACCAAGATCATAAGTGTGATGGCCTGGGACTTGGACTCGGAACCAGAGGAATCTCAGTCTGCACCGGATCCTTTGCATCAGGCATCATCTGAATCAAGTCTGGGGTGTGATCCTGAAGAGTCCCAGTCTGCACAGGTTCCCCTGCAACAAGCACCAGCTGGGCCGAGTCAGGGGCCTGAGCCTGCCCTGGCTCCAGATGCGGGGATTACCTCGTTGCCTTCAGCTGAGCCATCACTTACAGCTGCTCCACTACTGGTTTGGTCAGGGGAGGCTGAGGCAGCCCCTGGGTCTAGTAACCCACCAACATCTCTCGAGCTGCAGAGACTAAGGTCTGAGAGGAGAGACCTGAGTACTCACAGGAGGAGTGCTTGCCTTCGGGAGAGATAGGGAGATGAGTCACTGGGGGATCAGGACCGGCTGTTACCCCGACAAAGATAAAAGGCTGTTGGGCCCTGGCCCAGGTTGCGGGAGCAACATTGATGTATGCTAGATCCTGCCTGAGATCCTGTACCTGTCCTTGCCTGGTTTCCTGCCACGTGTCCTGGTCCTGCCTTGACCCTGTTGGACTGGCTCAAAGTGGAACCTTTGGATTCTGGACCGGATTGGACCAGTTCTTGGGTTACCCCCAGGCCCAGCACAATAAGACCACAAGAATGACCTGCTGGATCAGGCCAATGGCCCATTTAGCCCAGCATCCTGTTCCTACAGTGGGCAACTAGATGCCTGTGGGAAACCTGCCCGCAGGATCTGAGCACGTCTGGTTTTCGGCAACTGGCATTCGGAAGCCTAGTGCCTCCAACCATGGAGACAGAGTGAAACCATCATGGCTCATAGCCACTGATAGACTTCTCCTCCATGAATTTGTCCGGTCCTCTTTTAAAGCCATCAGAGTTGGTGGCCATCACCACCACCTCTGGGAGTGAGTTCCACAATTTAACTATGCTCTGCACGAAGTACTTTTTTTAATCCGTCCTGAAGGGTTGGAGCTGTAGTTTGTTTTTTGTTTTGTTTTTGCATTTTTATTGATTGTTTAACATATCAGTTCCAACAGTCATGCAACATATCTTCTCATCTTATACAATGTTTTAGACTTCCGTCAACACCTCTGATGATTTTCTGTTCATTATCACTTAATCTGCATTTCTTAATTTCTATATTGCATTTAATTCTCCTTAACTAATAATTCTTTTCATAGTCTTTCTTGTAATATTTCAGATAATCCACTTTACAAAACTTCTTGCAGTCCTACTAGTGTAATCTGTTCATCACAATTACTTTTCAAATAGTTCAAATATTTACTCCCGTCCTCTAAGAATCTCTGATCCCACAGGTTTCGAATCCTTCCTGTTAATTGATCTAATTCTTCATAGTCCATTCTTCTTTTGTGGGTAATTCTTCTTGCTTCCATTTTTGTGCCAATAATATTCTTGCTGCTGTCATTGCATATATAAACAGCTTACAATCCTGTCTGTTAATATCTTCTCCTACAATGCCAAGTAAAAAAGCTTCTGGTTTCTTAATGAACGTATATTTCAACATCTTTTTCATCTCATTATATATCATTTCCCAGAAGCTTTTCACTTTTTTACATTCCCGCCACATGTGATAAAAAGTTCCTTCCGGAGCTATAGTTTGTTAAGTGTGCTGGGAAATACTAGGAGACCCTCTGTTCTTCTCACAGAGCTAAAATCCCCAGAGTTTTCCAGGAAGAAGAATTATTAAACCACTCTAGGAATTACAGCTCTGTGATGAGAATAGGGGGACCTCCTATCACCTCTCTGCAACCATAACAAACTTCAGTTCCCATGATTCTTTGGGGAGAGCCATGACTATTGAAGTGTCCTATAAGTGATTTGAATGGCACATAGGTGGCCACCCCTGGCAGCAGTAACAGTGAAATGGATCAGGGTCAGCCCAATGTAGTGCTAATATAGGGTTGTGACGTGTTTCTCAGCTCAAGGGCCACATTCTGTCATGGACAACCTTTTGGGGGCCATAAGCCTTTGGTAGGTGGCTCCTGAACCAAAACTGAGGGAGACTGGAAGCAAAAGGAAGCAGAACAACAAATGATGTACTTCTTACAGAAGGCCACATTCCTCTCACATGAAAGCCAGAACTTTCTACCCCACCGGCATGTGTGCATACACATTTCTCGATCCTCCCTCGAGGCAAGCATGAGGCTTTACCACAGTTCAAGGACACATCCAGATAGGCAAAAACACTCAGGGCAGGGCCAGTGGAAGGTATGGTCTGGGGAAAGGCCTGGTGAGGGCCACAGGTTGAGGGTTCCTCACCTCTGATGTGATGACATCAGGTAGGTAGAAGAAGATACCGCTTCAACATATTTATTAAATTTGTGTCCTGCCCTTCCTCCTGAAATAGTCCAGTAGCATAACAGATTCAGGGCAACACATTTAAAAAGGAATACAAAATGAAACTTTACCTCAAGGTGTTGAATGAGATGGGAAACATGACTCGGGGACTCCTGTTTTCAGTATTGTGTGCGTGTATGTGCTTGAGGGATTTTTGAGGGTTTTGCTTTGTCCACATCTTTAAGCCAAATTTGCACTTCCCAGACCAACATGTGGCTTAGAACCTCATAATATGCATCCTTTGATTTTCATACTGCTCCAAATTTTGCAGTATAGTTCTTGGTTCAAAGAATGTACTCAAAAAAGACACTGAAAAGGAGTATTTAGACTTTACACGTGTACCAAAAATGTGTACTTGTGGGGGGGGGAGGGTGTTTGGAATACTTCCAAAACTGCTAAATCTGTGGGTGCATTTATATCTTAGGATGAGGCAAAAATGGCCTTGCGAACAAGTGCATGCAAAGCTGACAGGGAATAAACAGGAATCACTTTATCCCTGGTATGTGGATCTTGGTTTGTTTTTTGTCGCTCTGGCCTTAGTTTTCAAGATTCATTAAAAAAATTAATTAGCCGAGAGGCCGTCCACAAAAATTGGCAGGAAATTTCATCTTATTTACTATGTAATTGCCTTTGATTTCACATTAAAACAGTCCCTTTGCAAACATAGGAGCTCTTACTGGCCTAAACAAACACTATTGAGCTTCACTGAAGGTTTAAACTGCCCAGAGTACTTTTGTTATTTGGAGCAGAATATAAATACTGAAAATAAATAAATACAATCGTGAACAAGGTTGCTGTTTAACTGCAATCTGAAAGTGCTATTCTGGAGTGAATTTCACATGCTGGGTTTAAAGGGGCACACTTTAACTCTAGTTAAAATTGGTGCCACCAATTAAGAGCTTATGGGCAGGAGAGAGGGACAGAAATCTGCTCCAGGAAAGGAAGGATCTTTGCTGAGAGTCTGGCGATGGTTTCTGATATATTAACTGTTATGTAGTGAAGTTCTCACCCTGGACCAGCAGGGGGATACTGTAGATAGTTATGCAAATGAAGGATCGAAAGTGACGTTCAGTGATTGGATAGTTTTAGAAAGTTGTTACAGTAACAAGGTACTGGAGCTCTATATAAGCAGGCTAACTGAGCCCTTCAGCTCAGTTCAGTTCTGGCCTCAGAATAAAGAAGAGCTGTATGAAGAATCGCTGTGTCGTCTGATATGTTCACCCACAACTTAACATTAACCATGGTTAGCAATGAGTCAGGATTATAGTCTTCCTTTGCAAAATAACCACACACAGAGACAGAGACATTTGCATTCAGCAAATATCCACACAAACGTACGACAATGTGATCTAAAAATATGTCATGTGCTAAGTGACACGCCATATGTTCTCTCTGCCCCACGAAAGCAGGTACTTTTCATTGCACAATAGACTTAAATTAATGCGTCAGAGCATCTGACAAGCTTTTAAGTAGATATATACATCAAGGACTTGCATTTCCCACAGCCAGCCTGTCATCCTTGATTATATTTTGCCAGACTCCCCCCCCCCCCGCCATACAAAGATGGCTTTGTTTATTAAACCCAAAATACCAGAGGCAGTTTGCTGTTGCAGCAAATTGCTTGAATTTTTATTTGTGGGAATTTATTTTCCATAAAACACATAATGGAAAGTAATTTAGATCAGTGTCGCAGGCATTACCTGCAGAAGGAGATCTGGAATAGATATCTTTGCAATATGCATTAAAACTGACAAAGTCACCCAGGCAGAGAGAGGACACAGGTATGAGGACACATCCTTTGTTGCTGTTCTATGCTACATGCTCCTCTAGAGATGGGGACCGTGTTAAACAAGGCAAACCAATCAATACAAATGCATGAAGCTGCCATATACCAAATTGAACTGTTGGCCCCACCTAGCCCAGTATTCCCCACACGGGCTGGCAGCAAAGAAGCAAAAGTCAGCAGAGCAATGGATGTTTATTTTGCCTTTCCGCGCCAGGCTTGCTTTTAAACACACACACTTCTCTAAGCTTCACCCAAGCAAGCAAAGAAGAATTATCAAAATCCAAGGACACATTCCAGATCGGGGGGCGAGGGAGAAAATACTTGTAGGGCTAGTGAAGGGTGCAACCTGGAAAGAAGGAATGTGGCTGCGAAGGAATATGGCCTGAAGAGACTTCAGGGGCCACACAGATATGGAAGGCCACATTCAGAACCTGGGCTTGAGAGTCCCCATCCTTTTCATATAGTGCTCCCAGTATATATGTGCTCATATATGTGCTCCCAGTACGTTTCCAACACTTTGAATTGTGTTGGTGCTGACATATAAGCCCTAAACGGCCTCGGTCCAGTATATCTGAAGGAGCATCTCCACCTCCATTGTTCTGACCAGACACTGAGGTCCAGCGCCAAGGGCCTTCTGGCAGTTCCCTCACTGCGAGAAGCCAAGTTACAGGGAACCAGGCAGAGGGCCTTCTCGGTAGTGGCGCCCTCCCTGTGGAACACCCTCTCACCGGATGTCAAAGAGAAAAACAGCTATCAGACTTCTAGAAGACATCTGAAGGCAGCCCTGTTTAGGGAAGCTTTTAATGTTTAATAGACTATTGTATTTTAATATTTTGTTGGAAACTGCCCAGAGTGGCTGGAGAAACCCAGCCAGATGGGCGGGGTATAAATAATAAATTATTATTATTATGAGCGCCGCAACCCCATACTCGCCTTTGACTGGACTTAACCATCCAGGGGTCCCTTTACCTTTAACCTTTTACCCCTGCTTTAAACAGATTGCACTGCAGGGAGCTGTACTATGTTACAAATGCGTTTCTTAATTCATTAGAACAACAAATGCGTTTCTTAATTCATTATTATTATATTGTTCCTCCCTCCCCTCTAGTGTGTGTAGCTGACCCCTTTAAGAGACATGCCTGATTTGTAATAGAAACTGCCCTCTCTGGGTGTGGTCCCCTCTATAGCTACCTGGGGACTTATTGGAGTCTTTCAGACCCCAATCTAAATGGGAGAGTTAGGCTACAGTCCCATGCACACTTACTAGGAAGTAAGCCTACTGTACACCACCCTGGAGTCTTCAGAGGAAGGGTGGTTAAGAAATACGTTGATAAAAAATAACTCCAACATAGTACTTACATCTCAGAAAACCCATAAAGATTTGCACTGGTATGCACATTGCTAAAAGCTCTTCCATAGCTAGAAATATCATACCCAAGCATAATTGTGTAGCCAGAGCCTCTCAAGTTGCACATATTTTTAAACTCTGATGCAATTACATCCACCAGGAATGTAATATATGGCATTCTATTAATAAATGACTTAAAAGAGATTGGATATAGAGATTTATGTTCGTTTCATCTCAGAAGGGTTGTCTCCAGATAAATCATACTCAGAGTAAACCCACCGAAATCAATAGACATGTCTAACTTAGGCACGTTGATTTCAATGGGACTGCTGCGAGTATGATTAGTTTGAAAAGAGCTAGGTCAGTGGGGCTTACTTTCAGGTAGATGTCTATAACAGGGGTGGCAGATCCTGATGACCTCCAGATGATGGTCTTCTCCAATTCCTACTAGCCCTAATCAGCATGGTTGATGGTCAGGGATTATTTAAGTTGGACCCACAAGAACATAACACCATTCTAGTCGGCACCCATCTGTCTTGAGAGACAATGGAAGAGTGAGTCTTCCGGGGTGAAGTCAAACCATAGGAGGGTTACAGTGCCTGCTGTGGCTGTAGAGACCAATATGGGAGAGACATGTTTTGTTGCAGCTGGGGCAGATGAAGGTGTCCGGTTGTGTTGATGCACGTGTACCATGCCATTTCCTTCTTCTGCACTTCTCCCAGTGCTCACTCCTCCTCTGGTCACTGCTATGGACCACAACCTGACTGCCTGTCTCCAGGCATTGTGGTCGTCTGCAAGGAATTTCCACACAATGGGGTCAATGTTGCAAGCCTTCACGGCATGTTTGCAGACTGTCTTTGTAGCACAGAGTTGGTCTGCCAATGAGCCTGGTGCCTGAAGTCACCTCCCCTTGGAGCATGTCCTTGGGGATCCTGCCATTTTCCATTTTGTGGGCATGACCAAGTCAGCATAGACATTGCTGGGACAGGAGTGCAAACTTGCTAGGAATGTAGGCTTGGGAGATCTCATCTTTGTTTAAGACTCTGTCCCAAAATCTTCTTGGCGCAGTGCATGTGGAAATTGTTGCGGTGTCGTTCCTGGTGAGTTTAAGTTGCCCCTGTCTCGCTATTGTCAGATTCATCAACTAGCTGCCTAGGGTAAATCCATCAGCAATGTCTAGGCGACACGATGACCATGTACATACTCAACAGACAATCTTTTATAGAATTCCTTCAAACCATAACAAGTCCAAAATGGAATCGTTAGTCTCAAAAGTCTGAAAATCTTTAAATAAAGCGAGGTACCAGACTTTGTACAATGAAAGACAAGCTGTGAAGCTTTGTGTATTCAGCTAATATCCAACACTGTCCAACACTGAACAGTGATTCCGGATATTAACTACTGTTTCGTAGAATTTAAAGATTTTCAGAGACTTTGAGACTAAAGATTTCATTTTGGACTTGTTATGGTTTGAAGGAATTCTATAAAAGATTGTCTATTGCGTATGTACATGGTCATCGTGTTGCCTAGACATTGCTGACGTTCTCTTTGCAATGCAGGGGTTTGTTAGGGAAAATCCATAAGCAGAACCTGAACACAGCAGCTTGTGGTTTGCACCAAGTGGTACTGAGAGGCAGTAATATATCCATCATGGCTAGTAGCTATTGAGTGACTTATATTCCACAATTCTACCTTTTAAAGATGTCCACCTTGGTGGCCACCAGCACCTTTTAGGTGAGGAAATCCAACTTTTACTATGCATTGTGCGAAGTCATACTTCTTCTTTTTTTGCTCTCCTGACTCCTGAACCTTCCAACATTCACATAGAATCATAGAATTGTAGCATTGTAAGGAATCTCAAGGGTCATCTAGTCCAACCCCCTGCAATGCAGGAATCTCAACTAAAGCATCCATGACAGATGGCCACCCTGTTGAGATTTCTATTCCACCTTAAGGAGCAGACGTGTGGAACTGTTGCGTGTCACGTGTCTGTTTACAAAGTTTACATTCCAGCACAGCTTCCTGGGAACTTCCATTGTGTGTATTGCTTTTGCTTTTCCGTTCTCTCTGATAAGACGAAGAGAGAGAGAGATGACATGTTTCTTTCTCCTGATTTATGATTAATAAATCTGTAGTTGTGGTATGCTTTCACAAGCCTCACACCTATTTTGTGTGCAGAGTTCGATCTGCTGATAGTGTGCCCTGGCTTTGAAGCCCGGGTCGCTGATTTACGTCGGCACAGAGGCCAATGGTCTTCCCAGTGGGGTGGCTGGAAGGAGACAGCCCAGCTGGGGCTAGCCAGCTGGCCTCCCGACCCTCTGCATGTTGACAACACACCCAATCTCTGCTTTGTTGCTGTTTAGTCATGTCCGACTCTTCGTGACCCCATGGACCAGAGCATGCCAGGCACTCCTTTCTTCCACTGCCTCCCGCAGTTTCATCAAACTCATGCTGGTAGCTTCGAGAACACTATCCAACCATCTTGTCCTCTGTCGTCCCCTTATCCTTGTGCCCTCCATCTTTCCCAACACCAGGGTCTTTTCCAGGGAGTCTTCTCTTCTCATGAAGTATTGGAGCCTCAGCTTCACGATCTGTCCTTCCAGTGAGCACTCAGGGCTGATTTCCTTAAGAATGGAGAGGTTTGATCTTCTTGCAGTCCATGGGACTCTCAAGAGTCTCCTCCAGCACCATAATTCAAAAGCATCAATTCTTAGGCAATCAGCCTTCTTTATGGCCCAGCTCTCACTTCCATACATCACACCTGGGAAAACCATAGCTTTAACTATACAGACCTTTGTTGGCAAGGAAGGAGAGTCCAACACCTCCTGAGGGAGTCCCTTCCACTGTCAAACAGCTCTTACCGTCAGAAAGTTTTTCCTGATGTCTCTTGTAACTTGAAGCCATTGGTTCAAGTCCTACCCTCCAGAGCAGGAGAAAACAAGCTTGCTTCCTCTTCCATGGGAAAGCCCTTGGGATATTTGAAGGTGGCTATAGTATCTCCTCTCAGTCTCCTCTTCTCCGGGCTAAACATACCCAGTGTTACGATATGGATGCAATGCGGCAGCGAGCTGCAGCGAGCTGGAAAGCAAAACATGATGGGAATGTTGGGACTGTTCCGTGGGAACAGAGGGACAGTCTATTCACAGTGCTGAGCACCGGATTTAGCTCAGAGTGTCATTTGAACTGTACAGGAAGTGCAGGAGGTGGAGTTTGTCTCTCTGCTGTTGGAGTTTGAAGAGAGCAGATGTGTTTCTCTGTAACGCTGCAAAGACAGAAATAAAGGCATGTAAATACATTTCTGTCTATCTCTTTCCCCTGCCTGGGGGGGGGCAGGGAAGAGTGGTGTGTTCTTCTCACGTTTGAGGAGGATCGCTGATCGTGACCTAGCCTGGATCCTGCTTGGGAATGCAGACAGGGAGGTCAACAGGAGATCAAGCCGGGTGCCTGGAGAGTGGCCAGTTTCTCCTGATTGAGGCAAGATTTCCTGACACCCAGCTCTTTGTGGATTGGATGTCAACAAGTTCTTGCAGTCTGAGACAAAGCAGAAATCTTTTCTCCACCCACTTTCTACACACCATGCTTTATTTTATACAGCCCTATCACATCCCCTCTATCTTTCATTTTCTCCAAACTGAAAGTCCTGATTTCTATACCTTTCCTTCTTTGAGAGCTGCTCCATCCCCTTGATCATTTTTGCTTCATATTTCTCAACCTTTTCCAGCTCTGCAATATCTTTTTTTTTTTTAATGTGAGCTCACCAGAACTGTGACACTATTCCAAGTGTGGTACAGCAACTTCTGGATGGTTCCCTACACTGGTATACAGGATTGTCACTTAAATTGCCCCAACCCTTCACTTGAGAAAGGCATATTTTTTGCCATTGAGTAAGTTCTTATGTCATGTAGAGTTAAAATTAATGAACTGGAAATGGCTGTCTTAACATCCTGGGAGGATTTCCCTGTCTCAGTTATACTATATACCCTTTCATGCTTTGCTGCCTGATGATTGGTCCTCGGGGCATTATTTGCTGAATAAAAAGAAAACATCAAGGCAATTATAATGTCCTTAGCAAACCTACAATCAAAGAACTGAGCTGTGCCCAAGACGCAATCTCTAATGAAGTCTGCCTCTCACCCCTCTCCACCTTTTCTTTCCAAATCTCCCAAAATGATACCTCTTTTTTTTTTTAAGGGCACATAGAAATTGTTTCTTTTTAAATCAGTTGGGAAATATAAAGTGAAGATTGATAGGCAGGCTTTTCGCAGCAAAACAAAAGGGGGAAAATGGGGAAGTTGGCACCGTGTACAAGGTACATTTGGGATCTGCAGGCAAAGTTCAAATGAAACGATGAAATGCAGCCCAGTAGAGTTCCTCATGCCCATCTCTCTGTGGTTGTGCATCCCCTCCTTATTAAGCCATCCTCTTCTGGCTCTCCCTGTTCCATTGCTTCTCATCTCAATGGTCTCCTTTTCACCCAGCTGGCCAGACCCCCAGCCTGACCACATCCCACCGCCTTCTTGACAACACCCATGCCTTCTGGTGCAGCGAGACATTCCCCGCCCCCCAGCCAAGCTGAATTAAGCTGTCCTACATTTTTGTCCTTCCTTCAGCGACTGACCCTTGTTCCTCTGCAGTTTGAATATTTCGTGATATTTTGGGAGTTCAGTCACTCTCTGGGAGAATATTGAATGCAAGACGAGCCCTGCTGGATCCAGCCAAAGGCTCATCCAAGGTAGCATCCTGTTCTCACAGCGGCTAACCAGATGCCTGTGGGACGCGCATAAGTAGGACCTGAGCGCAACAGCTTTCTTCCCACTTGTCATTCCCAGCAATTGGTATTTAGAAGCATACAGCTTTTGACATTGGAGGCAGCACACAGCCATTATGCCTGGTAGCCATTATTAGACAATTAAGGAGCAGTTTGACGTATATGCATACATTAGTGTAGTGCCCAGCATGATGATGGACAGGGTACCTGTGAGAGAGGCCTCATGTATTGCAATGATCTCTCTCTCTCTCTCTGTCTCTGTGTGTGTGTGTGTGTGTGTGTGTGTGTGTGTGTGTGTTCATAGTGCACGTCTGTGAAATCTGTGCACATAGACCCTTGTAGCCCAGCCACCACCACCACAACTGAATTCTTTTTTAAAAAAATTATTAAGTTTTTCAAAAAATAGAAATTAAACAAAGAAAAACAAAGAACAATACATAACACTGTAAGCACACTTTTATATACATATTTTCCAAAATGAAAACTAATAAAAAGGAAAAGGAAAAAAGGAAAAAGGAAAGAAAAAAAGACAAAAGAAAAGAAAAAATACTTTTCATAACCTGGACTATTACCAAATTCTTGCTTCAAATACTGCAATATATAAATCTTAGCTAAAATATTATAAAAGACTCCCACCGCATTCACCACACGTCTCTTAGTTGTCTTACTGGCATTTACATCTGTTCTTCAATCATTTCCCTGCCTTAGATTCTTTCATAATCAATCAAATCTTTATGTTCTCTGTATTCTTCACAAGGTTAGTTTAGACACAACCAAACTTCCGTATTTGAGCCCTGCTTGTATAAATAATCATTTAAACACTTCCAATGTTTCTGAATTATTATTTTTTACTTATTCCTTATTAAATCCGTCAATTTTGCTAACTCCAGGTACTCACAAAGTTTACTTAACCATTCCCCATTTGTTGGAATATAATTTCCTTTCCAATGACTGGCTACCAACATTCTCGCTGCCATTGTTGCCTACAGAAATATATTGATTTTGTCTTTTGGAATATCCTTATTCAAAATTCCTGCCCTTTTAATATATGATACTTTTATCAATTTTTTAATCTCCTCATGAATCATATCCCAAATTTTTTAAATCTCTGGATATGTCCACCACATATGGTATAGGGTGCCTTTCATTCTATTACATCTCCAACATTTATTACTATTTGATCTGTTCATTTTTGCCAGTCTATCTGAATTCTTGTCAGGGGAGATCAAGGCATCCAGAATTTTGTCTCAATGCAACAGTGTTCAGTGTCGTGATATAGTTTTTCAAACAGGAGTGTTTGCCCACCTTCTTGCACCTTTAGGGAGACGGACCATAGAACGCTGGTAGATTGCATCCTTTGTACATGGGTTCATTCACCAGCATCTAGAGTTAAAAGGATCGTGTAGGATGAGAAAGACCTCTGCATGAGACTAGGGATGGCAGAGAATTCAACCCTAGGCCGCACCAAAATTGCCACAGTTCGCATGGGCAGGAACAGAAATCAGGTCAGCAAATATGATTGGTGTTCACTGTTGCTGTTGATTTTCACTCCACAAACAAAACTAATTCCCAAAAAAAGCCACCCATCCCCCCCCCCCCGATATTTCCTTTGCATCTAAATAAATGACCTTTGCGCTGAAGTAAATGGTGGCAAATAGAAGAGGAAGAAATGGAGGCAGTGAGAGATTTTACTTTCTTGGGCTCCATGATCACTGCAGATGGTAACAGCAGCCACGAAATTAAAAGATGTCTGCTTCTTGGGAGAAAAGCAATGACAAACCTAGACAGCATCTTAAAAAGCAGAGACATCACCTTGCCAACAAAGGTCCGTATAGTTAAAGCTATGGTTTTCCCAGTCGTGGTGTATGGAAATGAGAGCTGGACCATAAAGAAGGCTGATCGCTGAAAAATTGATGCTTTTGAATTATGGTGCTAGAGGAGACTCTTGAGAGTCCCATGGACTGCAAGAAGATCAAACCTATCCATTCTGAAGGAAATCAGCCCTGAGTGCTCACTGGAAGGACAGATCCTGAAGCTGAGGCTCCAATACTTTGGCCACCTCATGAGAAGAGAAGACTCCCTGGAAAAGACCCTGATGTTGGGAAAGATGGAGGGCACAAGGACAAAGGGACGGCAAAGGACGAGATGGTTGGATAGTGTTCTCGAAGCTACCAGCATGAGTTTGACGAAACTGCGGGAGGCAGTGGAAGACAGAAGTGCCTGGCGTGCTCTGGTCCATGGGGTCACGAAGAGTCGGACACGACTAAACAGCAACAACAACAACAAAAATGGTGTGGAATGATAGAATCATTGATGTCATTAATGGCATCATTAAATTCAAGCACAGGCAGGCAGTATTTTTGGCAGAAGCCAAACTTGTGACAGAATAGAAACAGCACTTATTGTAATAAATGCAGGTTGGACCAGAAATTTGCTGCCTTCTTACATCTCTAACTGTGACTCTGAAGAGCTGCTACTAGTCCAAATAGGCAGTATGAAATAGACAGTACAGAGTAGACAATAAAGTCTGAGCTGATGTAATGTAGCTTCCTATGTTTCCACCCATATCATTTGAAATCAAGCCTCTTCCTATTTGGATAGCCCTGTTCTGTCTGTTGATCACACTATAATGAGACAGAATTTTGATCACTGGTGTTTGTGTGTCACAGAGAAAATGTTTGCAGAATCTAGTAGCTCAGTAGCATCCCAGCACAGAGTTTATGAGGATGAGTGATTATTGAAGATTTCCAGGATACCAAAATTCAAAATTCAGTCCAAGTTCACCCCTATAAAAGCTGCAAAAATATGCAAGAGATTTAGTCTTCTTTCTTGGCAGGACAGACTGGGATGAATAATTCACTATGGAGATGCCCAGTGGGGAAAGTATTAACCCTTTGTAAGGATGAATTATAGATGCACACTCCAAATAGAGATGATTTAATACCAATGCTAGATCCCACTTAATAAAATTAGCCACATTTTTTCATTACAAAATGTGGTGGGTTTTTTCTCTTCACAGAAAGGAAGATTAACCCCATGAATCTCATTAATGCGGGCTGTTGAAAGGACCAAGAAAATAACCCTGTTCAGTAATGGATTTGGCAAGTAATAATTGAGAGAGAGAGAGAGATCTTCAATAAATTGTCTGTTATTTGTCCTATGATTCAGCTTCATGCCATGAGACACTTGCCAGAATAAACAATGGGGAAGGAATAATACCAGCTCTTAATACCCATGTGGCTTCTTGGGAAGCAGCCGATATTGGCCGCTGAATGAGGAAACAATAGATAAACACTCTCAATGGCCAGATCTAAATGCACAATAACTACCACAGTTCTTATGAGCATATAGCCAGAAGTGGCTCACTGGGTGGGGCAGAGCAACTATACTAGCTTCCCGACAGATGGGTCCCTATTGCTTGTCAGGAGGACAGAGGGATGGGCAAGCAAATGGGGAGGTTGATGTGATGCAAACACACCAGTGGAGCCAATCCAGCATGCCTGACCATGGATTTGCACTGCGTCAACCTCCCACCACCTCACCCTTCCTGCTTCTACCTTCTGGTAAGCAACAATGACCCACCTGGCTTAGTAGCTAGTGGAGGAGCTCCTCCATGCCAGGCTAGCAACTTCTATATACAGTCATGTTCAGCAGCTAACAGATCAACCCTAAATGAATTTGTAAAGGTGGATGGTGGAGCACAACAATGAGCACCATTCTTGTAAGTTTAGAGCCTTCTTCAGTAGTCAATAATTCAAGCCCAAGTGAGGTTGTGAAGGAGCAGAGTGGTAAATTCATCACTATATCTCAAGACCTGCCAGCTCATACCAGCTAGGGTGGAAGGTGGAGAAGCTTCTCCCTTCTTTTTTTAATTCTGCATGATCAGGTGACCCTGCCCCCCCAAAAAAATATTGTGGGGGGGATTATGTTTGCTACCAACTGCATTAGAACCATTATTGGTAGCTTTCAGTTCAACTCCCAGTACGTTTCCAAGCACAATTCAAAGTGTTGGTGCTGACCTTTAAAGCCCTAAGTGGCCTCAGCCCTGTATACCTGAAGGAGCATCTCCACCCCCATCGTTCAGCCCAGACACTGAGGTCCAGCTCTGAGGGTCTTCTGACAGTTCCCTCACTGTGAGAAGTGAAGTTGTTGTAGTTGTTGTTGTTGTTATCTGGGTGCAGTTGGGGCCCCCAGCATGGCAGACCTTCTCCCTCTCTGGCAACACTTCTATCTACTAGCAGTGGCTGATACAGAAGCACCAACCCCACCCCATCAAGCTATCAACTTCAGGGAAGGTAGGACTGTAGTCTGAAGCAGTAATCCTATGCAATAGCCTTCACCACCTGATGCACGCCAGCTGTTTGGAATACAATTCCCATGAGCCCCTTCACAACCAGCAATGAAGTTTAGGTAATCACTGTTGTCTTCTTCAGTGGGGTTCTTCCATGACTGATCACTACACCTTCACAGCTTCTGTGCTATTGACCGTCAAACTTTGGGATTGTTGAAATATATACAACAACAATAAAAATCAAATTGAGTTGTGCCACTCAAAGTGGGTCTACTAGACCCAAAATTTTAAGCAATGTGGACTTAAGATGCTTCTTTGGCCCCTCCAGAATTAGGAGCCCTGAAGCTTAAGTTTCTTCAGTTTCATAGTACTAAATCTACCTCTGATTAGGGCACATGGGGTGCTGCCCCAACAACTCAGCCTGCCCTCAGCCACTATTAGAATTCCTGGTTCCGTGATTGCAGTCATAGGATTGTTGTCTTTCACATGATGGTTTATGTTTTGACTCCACAGAGTGGGAAGTGATGGAGACAGGATGTTTGTGTTACTGTGTTCCATGAAGTGGGACTATTGTCCTTTGTTCTTTTTCTCTTTGCTGTCTGATGCTGGAGAGAGAGGGAGCCATGTTGCAGTGCTCCGTGTGTGTTTATATGTAAATAAAGTAGATTAGCCAAAATGCTGAGTTGCTGGGGTTCTGTTACGCAACTGCACAAACTCTGTGGATCCCTAAGTGTGCTGGTGTCGGTTGGCTGTGATGTTCGGGCAGAAGAAAGCTTTTGAAGCTCCCGAATGAAAGACCAGGAGGGAGAGAACATGCCAGTCATGCATGTGTCTCTGCCAGGGTCCTACAGCTCAGCCTGCCCTCAGCCACTGCCCACCTGCCTGCCTTCTTACATGCAACTAAACAGAGAGTGGCTCTGCCCATCATTGGTTTTCCCTCAACCTACTGTTGGTCTCCTTGCTTTCTACCCTACCAGTCGCAATGGGTACCAGCTAGCACTGCACTGTAATATCAGCTCCAACTACTCTAATACTGATTCCACCCACCACTTCTCATCTGTGTGGGCCAACGGTCCTATTTGGGCATCTGATTCCCTCACATAATTAGAAAAGCTTGAGTAAGAGTGGCATCATTGGATTCTGATAATTCAAACAAGAGAATTTCAGAGGAAGGAAGGAAGGAAGGAAGGAAGGAAGGAAGGAAGGAAGGAAGGAAGGAAGGAAGGAAGGACAGGTGAGCTGCCCACTTGTATTTGGTTGTGGGGGGGGGGGGAAGAACGCCAATACAGAGGCAAGACTCCCACTTCCAGCAAAGCCTTTTTATTCTTGTCTTACACCTTGTAGGTACTGATACAATCTAGCTCTCTAGTCAATTGGCATTAGCATAATGCATATATTTGCCCTGGCTTTAATTTTAGGAAATATTCCCACCAGGAACGATGCCCAATTAGGACATACATTTAAATTCCGTAACATTAATGAAATGGGGGGGGGGGTTTCAAAGCTGTCTAGGTGGAATTATACCTATTCACTTTATGAAATTTTAACTGGCTATTAAAGAGCTCATCATAACAACCTGACGGACAGCCTTATATGCAGAATTCAGTATATAGGATTTGCGGGTACAATAGTTATTGCAGGCTTGATTCCACAATTCATCGACCAGGGGTTGCTGTGGTTAATGTTAGTGGCTTTTGGACCTTTGTGCAATGGTCTTGCTATAGTGGTTGACACATGGTGGTTATTCCAGACTTGCTAATGTAGCATTTAAACAGAGATGTTTGAAAGGACAGCCTGGCCTTACCTGTTTTTCCGCTACTTAGTTGTCAGCGACTGGCTGGATTCAGAGGAATAGTGCAAAGCACCAACTGGGGAACCCCTAAGGGAAACCCCAGAAGAGGAAGGCTCAGAGCCAGGGGATTGGTGGTGGTACAGAGCAGAGGTCAGAGGGTGAAAAAATGTAGGAGTTGTTAGATTATGGTTACCAGATTTTTTCAAAGAATCCGGGGACACTTTTTTTTTTAAGAGAAAAAAAAGTTATTAAAAAGAGTTGTTGTTTTTTAAAAAATTAAGAAGCAATATCTTCTCTTCTGTGGTCTCCTCTGTTGCGTGGCCTACCTCTCGGCCCCAACCTGTTTTCTTGGAGTGCTAGCCACCATGGAGTAGGCTCGGGTTGGGCCTGGGATTGGCCACATGTCCTTGCCCTCCCGGTGCTCTTCTACCTCTCCCCCTCAGCGGCGGTGGCGCGGCAAGATCAGGGCTCTCCTATTTTTTCTCCTTCCTCTTTTTCTCGCTTCCTTCTGCTTCTCCTCTCCTCCTTCTCCCTGTGTCGGCTCCGGGGTTTTCCTGGCCCCGGAGCGCCGCTGGGCGGTTGGCGCTCTCACTTCTGGCTCAATTTGGGTCATGGGGGGAGGATGTCAGCGGTTCCCCTAGCACCGGGCGTCCCCAGTTCCCCTTCAGCAGTGGTGGCACCAGCAGCGGCAGTCTCAGCAGCCTGGAGCCAGCCTGGTAGCGCAGTTGGCGATGGCTGGCTTCAGGAGCTGCTTGTTGCCGTGGCACCCACCATTTTGCCTCGCCTGAAGTCCCCATATGATGTGTCTTGTGCCATTGAACCAATGACGCAACATTCTTTCCCTACTAATAAATCTACAACACTTAAAATAGAAAGCCAGGGACAGATTTTGTCCTGGGAAAGATTTGTAAATCTGGGGACTGTCCCTGGGAAAAAGGGACATCTGGTAACCATATGTTAGATACTTAAGGGGCCACATGATTTGGTGAACACAGAGAGCCTGTGACAGGGAGCAGTTTAGACTCAGAGGCTGAAACAAAGGAGGAGGGCCAAGAGGCTTCAGAAGAAAACAGGGAGCCTGTCTCGCCTACTATGGCATACTCCCCACCAACCTTGTCTCCAAGGACACACAGAGTAATGTACAGAGTGGAACAGAGATTAGAGATGCCCAAAAGCAGTTTGAGACTGCTTGGGAAACATCTGGCAGAGGAGGAGTCTTCAAGGGGGGGAGGACTGTCAGTCCCAGCAACTGCTCTATAGGTGCAAGACTTACTGGGCAGTATTGCATGCTGTTTTTCATGCACTGAAAAACTCTGCTTCTTGCTTGTTGATCTGCATCTGACGCCAACCCTGACACGGCTGCCACATTCTGCCATGGACTTTGATGCAGCAGCAATAGGGAGAATGTGTGGGATGTGAAACACAAGAGCAGTCAAGTACAACATTCCTAGAGTGAACATGTTTACACATGGGGAGGAATGTTTGTCCAGCCAGCAGGTAAACTTCCTGTTTCCTTCTGGGCTGGGACAGGTTTCCTCTTCATGTGACTAGAGATGGGCGTGGCCTCACCTGTGCAGGTAACGACAAAAGCCATCTCTCTCTCTCTTTGACTACATGCACCGAAAAGGAACATCTGCTTAGCCAAAGGTGCTCTCTTGTCTTCCAGCCAAGAGAGGACAAAGGGATTGTCTCCTGATGAGATAGTTTCCAGGTGTATGCAACTTTACTAAGCTAAGTCTGCCTTCTGGGATCCAATTGTGAACAGAGCATGAGTAAACTCTTTTTATACTTTTATAGAAGACTGTGTCGTGTCTTATCTTTTATGAGGAAATAAGGGGAAAATACCAGAACAGTTATTATAGAGGCTTTAGCAAACCTGAGCAAACACATCTGCTGTGGGAATGTTACTCTGCTAAATTGTGAACTTGTTAACACAAGTTGGAAAGGCTATAATAAAACAATATATCCTCTCCTGCATCCCTGAACATTCCCACAGAATATGTAAGAAATTAGTTCATGGCTGAAGCTGAGACTTATCCCATGAACTCAGGAATCCTGAGTTCAGTTGGAACTACCCAGAGCCCCCAACTGCCCCTGGCAAAATGTCTGAACCAAGTATTATACCTCAACTAGACAGGAATAGCCTGCCCAGACTGTTATCCATGCTTTGTTAACTTTCAGATTAGACTCCTGTAAATTAATATACGCAGAGGCAACCTTTGAAAACTGTTCACAAATGGCAGTTATCTCAGAATATTGTTAGCATTATTGTGATATTGATTTATATCCTGGCTTTTCCCCAGTCCGGGACTCAAGGTGGCTTACACAGATAAAACAGAACAAGCTAAAAACATGGAAAAGACTAGGCAAGAATACAGCTGCTAGGCTGTCAACTGGAACCAGTTAAGTTGGATATCTTACCAGTGCCACATTGCCATCTGTTCCATTTCTGGACACAGCTCAAAGTTTAGTGCTCACCTTCCATGCCCTACATGGCTTGGGGGTCTGTATATGCTCACCATGAGCTTGCCCTCAACTGAAGACTTCTTTGAAGCCATCATCCTTCTATGTGATGTGAGGCAAGTGGTGATGGAGGACAGGGCGCTCTCGGTGTGGAAGCTTCTCCCCAGGGAGGCTTGATGTATCTTCTGCATTAGTACAAAGGAAGCTTCTTTTGAACATATAAGACCTTTGGGCCTATCTTGCCCAGTATTGTCTAAGCTAGGAATGTGGAGCCTTTGGTTTCCAGATGTTACAAAACTCAGCAGCCTGGTGAGTGGTATGGGATGATGGAAACAGGAATCTCAACAACATCTGGAGGGCCACAAGTTGTTCATCCCTGGGCTATATTGATTAGTAGAACATCTCCAGTTTTTCAGACAAGAGTGTCTCTCAGCCCAACCTGGAGATGTTGGGAATTGAACCTACGACCTTCTACATGCAAAGCAAATGCTCTACCACTGACCTTCAACCCTCCTTACCAAGCAGATGTTCTCCCTAGTCCCTTTATCTTTTGACTATGTTATGGTGCATTTACTCTTTCATTTTATTTATTTTATTTTTTTCACTGTACAGTGGTACCTCGGGTTAAGTACTTAATTCGTTCCCGAGGTGCATTCTTAACCTGAAACTGTTCTTAACCTGAAGCACCACTTTAGCTAATGGGGCCTCCTGCTGCTGCTGCCGTGCCGCCGGAGCACGATTTCTCTTCTCATCCTGAAGCAAAGTTCTTAACCCAAGGTACTATTTCTGGGTTAGCAGAGTCTGTAACCTGAAGCGTATGTACCCTGAAGCGTATGTAACCCGAGGTACCACTGTACTGTGTTGTATACTTTTTTATTTTCCCTTGTAAACTGTCCCAGGAATATTTTATATTTTGCTTCGAACGCCAGCCTAAGAGTCTTAAAATAATGAAAGAAATCCCTCCTCTCATTTCACAGGATCGTGGCAGGACAAATTTCTTGACGCAGACACACATATTCAGTGCATGCTGAAAATGTCTCAGGAGGCAGAGGCCTGTCACTATTAGCATATTTTTATATTGTTGATGTATAAATATTTTATGCAATGATAACACTGTTATTGTTAGCGAGCCAGAAAAAACCCGAGTACATACATCATGACTTGCTGTGCCTGTAAGAGCATACCCTCCAACATTTCTCCAATGAAAATAGGGACTTACTATTGCATAATAATAGTAATTTTATTATTTACACCCCGCCCATCTGACTGGGTTACCTCAGACATTCTGGGCAGCTTCCAACATATATGAAAACATAATAAAACATTTCTAAAAACCCTTCGCTATACAGGGCTGCCTTCAATTGTCTTCTAAAGGTGGCATAGTTACTTATCTCCTTGGCTCAGGGGTCACATAACTCCATAGCCTTCAACACTTCTCCTATGAAAATAGGAATATCCTAAGGAAAAGCTCACTGGAAGGGCAGAACCTGAAGCTGAGGATCCAATACTCTGGCCACCTCATGAGAAGAGAAGACTCCCTGGAAAAGACCCTGATGTTGGGAAAGATGGAGGGCACAAGGAGAAGGGGACGACAGAGGATGAGATGGTTGGACAGTGTTCTCGAAGCTACAAACATGAGTCTGACCAAACTGCAGGAGGCAGTGGAACACAGGAGTGCCTGGCGTGCTCTGGTCCATGGGGTCACGAAGAGTCGGACACGACTAAATGACTAAACAACAACAAGGAAAAGAAGGACATTCCAGGATCAAATTAGAACCTGGGACGGCTTCTGTAAATCCGGGACAGTCCCTGGGAAATAGGGACACTTGGAGGATCTGTAGGACTTTGTTAACAATACTTAATCTAACACTCAAAAGTCTTTGGTTCTATTTTCCCCTCATATAGTTCAGCTGACTCTACACAGTTAAATCTGCTGAAGTCAGTAGCTATTGGAGAGAGATCTGCTTTTAGCTGCAGGGAGTGGGGCAGTAAGTCAGTCTGAGGTCCTCAGCCACGGGTTACAAAAAGACTCCCTCTGATGCCCAGGTTTTCCCCTAAGTTTGAAAAATCTAGCACAGGGAGGGGGGTCCTTTCCCAGCCCAAGAGCCACATTCCTTTCTGAGAGACCCAGTGGGGTCCACATGCCAGTAGTGAGTGGGGCCAGAGACAAATGCATGTATTCCCCCCCCCCTTTGTACAGTAGAGTGGGACGCAGGTGGCACTGTGGGTTAAACCACAGAGCCTAGGACTTGCCAATCAGAAGGTCGGTGGTTCGAATCCCCACAACGGGGTGAGCTCCCGTTGCTCGGTCCCTGCTCCTGCCAACCTAGCAATTCAAAAGCACGTCAAAGTGCAAGTAGATAAATAGGTACCACTCTGGCGGGAAGGTAAACGGCGTTTCCGTGCGCTGCTCTGGTTCGCCAGAAGCGGCTTAATCATGCTGGCCACATGACCCAGAAGCTGTACGCTGGCTCCCTGGGCCAATAAAGCAAGATGAGCACCGCAACCCCAGAGTCAGCCATGACTGGACCTAACGGTCAGGGGTCCCTTTACCTTTACAGTAGGGTAATTTCTAAACACACTCACACATCCTTCTCTGTAGGGCGCTTGATGCTCAGCGCACACCCCTGAGATGCTTGCCGTTTGCCGCACACACTCCTGATGTGTGCCACCCCCCAACGGGTGGCGCACCACACCCCCTGGGACATGTGCCACGCCTCTTGGGACGTGCGCCAGCCATGCCCCCTGGGTTGTACACCACACCTGGTGCTGGAGCAGGTAGCTTCGCCACTGATGTTTTCAGTTCTTGCCAGGCAACACCATGTGGGGTTGCCTTGGGAAGTCTTCTGAGGCCTGGAGGCCTGCACTTGGTACTTGAACCTCTGATCTAGCAGATACACTAAGAACCACTTTCCCCTCCTATTTCCTCTTGTCCTGTGTGATCAGCATCTGCAGACCTACCCAAAGTCCACCGCTTGGATGAAGTTTGGCAGATGGCTGCAAGAACTGTGGCCTTTCTAGTTGCGTGTTGAACCAAAGGCAAGATTATTCCGGAAGGTCTGCGGATGCCATTTTGGTAGTCAAGATAAACCTCAAAGCTAATAGGTAGCTGTTGCAAGGATAAGCTCACCTAGGGTCATGTACTTGCTTTCATATCTTTGCATTTTTAAATAAATTAACGGATCATGGCAAACAGGGCAGGTTCCATTTTGTTGGGAGCTGAGTCAGGCCAGATGGAGTTGGCTGTTGCTATGGCAACAGGGGAATTAGGGAGAAGAGATTTGTCTGAAGAGAATTGATCTCAGGTAGATTAGCCACTTGCTCTTTGAACGACAGAGGTGTGTGCAGACTTGGGGAGGGAGAAAACGCCTGATTTCAATTACTTTGAAAAATATTAGGTCCTAACAAGACAACTTTACAATAATGAATGTTTCTTCTAAAAACCAACCAACCCCGGTTTACAACAGTTTATGATTCATTCTACTCCCCATCATCTGCAAGTCAGTATTGCCAGAACATCATTATACACTTATTCTGGCATTTAGTATAAATTATTGTAAGAAACAAAATGGCTGAGTAAGGCATCCTGCAGAAAACCTGTGTTCCTTCAGATGTTGTTGGATTGCAGTTCCCATCACCCCCAGCAATTGACTATGCTCACAGGAGCTTATGGGAGCTGGGAGTCCAACGTTGTCATGTTCCCCATCCCTGTCCTAAAGATTCTCATCCTATGAAAGTTAGACTCCTTACAGCAAACAATTTATTTATGTATTTAAGCAATTCAATTTTCAGAAATATCCAGAGTGGCTTACAATAAACTATAAAGACCTAATAATATGATCAGCAAATTGAAAACAAGAACAGAAAATTGAGGCTCATTTTCCAGAATAAAAAGTGGGAGGTGATCTTTAAGGTAACGGGAGAACCTGCAGCCCTACAGAGGTGGCCAATGATCAGGGCAGTGGTGGCCTGGGTGGTGATAGGTCAGAGCCACTGAGACAGCCTCCCACCTTACCTGGATGGGACTGAGAACAGGAAATGCATGGGTTTGCAGGTGTACCACTGCAGCCAAGAGGTGGTCCTTCTAACCATCACACACAACCCTGACATCACTGGTGCCCTGCTCCAGCCCTCTCCAGGGCTGGATCAAAACACATCAAAGAAGCAATTCCACCCAACGTTTGGCAAAAAATGGGACTCCAAAGAGCCATCTGGTGTCATAGTGTTATAACGCATATTAGTTCAGGAACTAATACCAGTGTACTGAAAGAAGCAAAGATCACCAGTGTTGAAGCAATGATTCTTCAACATCAACTTCATTGGACTGGTCATGTTGTGTGGATGCCTGATTCTTGTCTTCCAAAGCAAACTATTCCGAACTTCAAAATGGAAAGCGTAATGCTGATGGTCAACAAAAGAGGTTTAAAGACTGTCTCAAGGCAAATCTTTAAAAATGTAGCATAAACACTGACAACTGGGAAACACTGGCATGCAAGCGCTCCAGTTGGAGAACAGCCTTTACCAAAGGTGTCATAGGCTTTGAAGACACTCAGGACGCAAGGGAGAAACGTGCTAAGAGGAAGGCACACTTGGCAAATCCACACCTTGATCAACTCCCACCCGGAAACCAATGTCTCCATTGTGGGAGGATGTGTGGATCCATAGTCATTTATGGACTCATTGTTAAAACCATGATTATGGAAGACAATCTTACTTGGCTACGAGTGATCGCCGAAGAAGAAGAGGAAGAAGAAGAAGTTATAACGCATATAAAGCACTTTATCTTTACAAATGTAGCTGAGTCCCAGGTAAACTGCACCAGTGCCACTATCAGGAGGCCCGCTCCGCCCAACCCCACAGGTCACTACTGGATCAGGAGCAATGGGAATTGCAGCTCAACAACATCTGGAGAGACCCAACTTCCCCATCTTCTGTCTAAAACTTTAAATGTGAGCAAAGGAAGCTGTATTACACTGAGGCAGGCTACTGGTCTCTCTAGCTCCATGTTGCCTATATTGACTAGCACTGGTTCTCTAGATTTTCAGACCATGAGTCCCACCCAGACCTCCCTGCTAAAGTTGCTAGAGATTGAACCCATGACCTTCTGCATGCAAGGAAGAGGCTCTGCCACTGAGCCTCAGCCCTTCCCCTAACTATGAATAAAAGTGTTTGCATTGTGCTGGGAAGCAAATTCCCAGCAAATTTTGCTGGGAAGCAAAAATGTGCTGTAATCGTTAAAACAGCAAAACAAAAATTTGCATTACGTTGGGGGAAATTGCTTGCCATGTGCATTATATCAGGAGAAACACGCATGAAAATGCATACCGCTCAACCCTCCCGATTTATGTGGGACATCCTGGAATTACAGAAGTCTTCCCAGCTTCTCATTGGATCCCAGAACGCCCCGTGGTTTTTTGTGTTGATGTTGTCTTTTGGTCTCAAGCTCTGGCGCAAATCAGCTGGCTCGCACCAGAGCACTGGACCAAAAGATGCTCATTTTTTGGGTCTCGCAAGTCAGGCGGCTCCCGCAAGAGCTTGGGAACAACAAAAATGAGCATCCCAATTCAGATCACCAAGATGAAGGTTATGATAATTGTTATTGTTATTGTTATTATTTATACCCCGCCCATCTGGCTGGGTTTCCCCAGCCACTCTGGGCGGCTTCCAACAAAGTATTAAAATACAGTGGTGTCCCGCAAGATGAATGCCTCGCAAGACGAAAAACTCGCTAGACGAAAGGGTTTTCCGTTTTTCGATGCGCTTCGCAAGACGAATTTCCCTATGGGCTTGCTTCGCAAAACGAAAAAGTCTTGCGAGTCTTGCGATTTTTTTCGCTCCCCCCCTTTTTCTAAGCCGCTAAGCCGCTAATAGCCTTTTAGCCGCTAAGCCTTTAATAGCCGCTAAACCGCTAATAGTGCTAATCTGCTAATCCGCTAATAGGGTTGCTTCACAAGACGAAAAAACCACTAGACGAAGAGACTCGCGGAACGGATTAATTTCGTCTTGCGAGGCACCACTGTACAGTGTTCTTCTCTTTGACATCTGATGGGAGGGCGTTCCACAGGGCGGGTGCCACTACCGAGAAGGCCCTCTGCCTGGTTCCCTGTAGCTTCGCTTCTTGCAATGAGGGAACCACCAGAAGGCCCTCGGTGCTGGACCTCAGTGTCTGGGCAGAACGATGGGGGCGGAGACATTCCTTCAGGTATGCTGGACTGAGTATATATGAAGAAGAAGAAGAGTTTGGATTTGATATCCTGCCTTTCACTCCCTTTAAGGAGTCTCAAAGCGGCTAACATTCTCCTTTCCCTTCCTCCCCCACAACAAACACTCTGTGAGGTGAGTGGGGCTGAGAGACTTCAAAGAAATGTGACTGGCCCAAGGTCACCCAGCAGCTGCAGGTGGAGGAGCGGAGATGCGAACCCGGTTCCCCAGATTACGAGACTACCACTCTTAACCACTACACCACACTGGCTCTCTGACAATGTGTATGGAATTTTGTGCCATTTTTATTTTTATTTTAAGGGGGTGGAAACTGCAAACTGACTGAGCAAGCTGAACTCAATATTGGAAAAATGTGAAAGTGATTGAAATTGGAATGAATAGATTGGGCCATCCCTGTTCCCAGCCTTTGTACTTGACTTCCTCTCGACCAGAACTTCCAGGGACTGAGGTGTTCAGACCTTCATGTAAGGCACCTGCTCTGCTGCTAATCTAGGGCCCTCCCCTCCTAGATCTTCTGCATTTAGGATTAGGTTGCTGATGGGAATGGATTCCCTGACATCTCTCCGACAGGATAATGTAGTGTGTGGCACGGCCTCCTTGCCGAGGAACTAATTGAATGTCTTTCCAGCTCCTCAGCTTTCCATGGCCAAATTATGGCTCACCTTATCACTTACAAAATGATTAACAAACTAAAGATTTATTACTGTACTCACGCCGCTTTACAACTTGGAATGAATGTTTGTGCCATGTTCCGGAAACCTTATTATCTTATTTATTGCTGGTACCTCATAAATACTACCCATTAATCTTCTTCTGAACTGTCAGGTGACAGTTAGCTCTTTTCTCACGTGCCCCATCCCCATCTCAGTTTGTGTCGCTGTAATTAGGTACCAGGAACAGCTGATAATGGAAACAGAAATGCCATTAATTGTAGGGTTATTTTCTTCCTGCCAGACATCCGGTCATGGCAGGTTAGGTAACTTTATCACCTTTCAGCTCCAGTTAAAATCAATAAAATAACTGTAGCCGTCAGACTGCAAGCATTGCATATTGATATGTCACAAGCTTCTTATTAATGCATACATGTGCAAATGCATTACTGCTTCCGATCACGAATGAGGGGGGAAATAATTTTTTTCTTACTGATAGCAGGTTATTTGACTTTCTACGTGTATCACATCATGGCGTGGGGATCTATAATAACCTTCCATTCCTTGTAACCTGTAATCAGGAGTGGGCATTGGTAATACCTTGGATCCTGAATGCCTTGTGACTTGAACATTTTGGCTCCTGAACGCCCCAAACCCAGAAGTGAGTGTTCCAGTCTGCAAACGTTCTTTGGATGCTGAACATCCAACACAGCTTCTGCAGCTTCTGACCTAGTGCAGGAAGCTCCTGCAGCCAATCATAAGCCGTGCCTTGGTTGTCAAATGTTTTTGGAAGTCGAACAGACTGTTGGGATCTCTGCTTGGCCAAGCTGATAAAGCTCATTTTCCTCCGGCCGAGTCCTTCAGAATCGCCTCCTGACGTGATTAACAACCTGAGCCTTTGATGAGGCCTCAGGCACATTCCCATCCAGCAGAGAATCAAAGCAGCACACGGAAGTGATGAGATTTATGGCTACATGGCTAAAGAGTTTTATTTCTCGCTACGCAGACAGCAAAGAAAAATACGTCCTCTCTCTATGAAAGAAGAGAGCAACTGAACAACAAAGGAACAAAGGAACAGGAAACCAGTACAGTGGTGCCTCGCAAGACGAAATTAATCCGTTCTGCGAGTCTCTTCGTCTAGCGGTTTTTTCGTCTTGCGAAGCAACCCTATTAGCGGCTTAGCGGATTAGCACTATTAGCGGTTTAGCGGCTATTAAAGGCTTAGCGGCTATTAAAGGCTTAGCGGATTAGCGGCTAAAAGGCTATTAGCGGCTTAGCGGCTTAGAAAAAGGGGGGGCGGAAAAAAAATCGGAACACTTGCAAGACATTTTCGTCTTGCAAAGCAAGCCCATAGGGAAAATCGTCTTGCGAAGCAGCTCAAAAACAGAAAACCCTTTCGTCTAGCGGGTTTTCCGTCTTGCGAGGCATTCGTCTTGTGGGGCACCACTGTACGTCACATCAGTCTCTGTGAGACTTCCAACAGTATGGAATTTGTGGAATGTAAACAGAGTCTTGTGACTCCAAAGCACTGCTCAGCGGCAAACAGAAACTAACACGGACTTCCGGAATGGATTCTGTTTGACAATCAAGGTACGACTGTGTGGTGCCCTGTGAGAGGCCAAAATTTGACACAATCCCCACCACCATCACCCAACGCTTACTCTGCTTTCCCAAAACCAGGTAAGCGAGGCACTGGGGGTTGGGAAGGAGGTAGGAGGGATCCGTCAGGGTCCCCAAAGCTGGGGAAACGCAAAACAAGTGATTGCTCATTTTTGAGAAGGAGGTGGGAAGGCATGCTCTCAACTCAGGGAAACTGGTCACACTGTCCTAAATCCCCCTTTGCTGTGTCGTGGTGCTAGAAAAATATATCATGCAGGACACAGAATGAGGAAAGCATAGTTTGGGGAGGTGGAGCAAGCACCGAACTATCCTTAGCCTCACTCTTTAAGCATGCCTGCATGGGAATGGCAGAGAGTTTACTCAGTGTGTGACACTACAAAGCCCATGGTGCAAAATTAAATTCCCTGGATATGATAGACATACACTCTTCTTCTCAGATGCTTCCCCTTCCATGACCCACCCCCTTGCATATTGTTCACCCAACCAGCAAAAAACAACAGTGAGGAATATAGGAGTGGGGTCAAGTGATGGGCAAGACTTGGAGGACAGACTCAGGGATTGGGGAGATTAACCTCTAATAAAACATAGAGCTGTGCAAAGCCCCCACTTTGGTTTGGACCCCAAGTCAGATCAGGTCTGGCTCATCCTGAGTCAGATAAGGCCAGATCCAAGGTACCACATTGGGCCCTGAACCAGATCTAGGTGTGGATGTGCACAGACTCACTTTATGACCTCCCAGTCTCCTTCCTATGCTATGATTTTATGAAAACAGAATCACTCATCCTAAGCATTTTCACCCCCAGGTTTCTGTTATTTTTCCCATGTAGGTCCTAAAACCTTGAAAACTCAGGTCAGATGAGGTGAACTGGCAAGTCCTGTCCCAGATTAGCTACCTCACAACCAAACCAGGCTAAGAGAGAAAAAAAATCCGCAAGTTTCCTTGCTGTGAATTGAGAGCTACTGAAGAACTCCAAACAAGATCATTTGTGTGCGGAACAAAGGCTGCATTTAGTACCAAGGTACAGTAGCACAAAAGAGTTAATGCCAGAACTTCAGAAAGCCTATTATGAATCTGTGAAATGTCACAACTCCTTTGCAGTCTGCGAAACACTTTATTTCCTTTTCCTTCTAAAACATCATTATGCTTCAGTAGGCATCGCAGAGTTGAAAGTAATGGAATGAGATCAACATCGCTGTTCTTTTCAGCTAGCGCCGCTTTTTCCCTCTGAGAAATTAATCAGGGTGTGTGTGTGTTTTAATACAGGATTTCTTTAAATACAGCACATTTTATATTTGGCGTTATGTCCTCATTGCAGATGGACTGGCAATATTGTGCCTGGGTCTTAAATAATGGAATGGGATCAGAACTAGTGTTACTTTGAGAATGTAATGCCTCTGAACCTTCTCTTTGACCATGGGCCAGAGATTCTTTAGTTATGATTCCTCCATTGCAGGAGATTGGACCAGATGATTCTTGGGATCCCTTCCAATTCTACAGTTCTGTAATTCTTTGCCAGAACACCATTACCAAGGCCCTGCTGATGATAGCACAAACACCATGGCATTGATAGCTAAATAACACTTGTAGTGGGATAAAAACCCATAATCCCAGTTCAAACCACAGGTGATAGAATTGAATTTCCTGATAAATGGCTGTTCAGTTGACAATGAAGCTTATCCCCATTTGCAAGGTATTACTTGTATTTTCATAAACACAATTGCCACACAAGCATAAATACTATTCTTCATCTCTCTTGTTTATGAAGCTACGTCATGCAACATGTGACCACAAAGGGCAATAAAAAATGAGAGAGCCATGCAATGGGTGGCGCTTGACTTTTACCAATAATGCACACTTGTATGCACAGCTCTGCACTTATGCAGAGAGCTCCTGCAGGTTAATGGAAATAAGGCAGAAGAGCAATGCCAGTGAATCATTTTGGAAGATGAGTGGGTGAACCATCTCTCAGTGTTGTGACCAGCAGGATTAGGTCCTGCAATAATGTTGCCTGCGTAGATTTACGGGGATAGAGCAGGGATCTGGGTTTGCTGGAGGTTCTGGTCCCTGTGTTTGTGGATCTGTTTTGTGAGCTGCTGCTGGTTTCTGATCGGGAGGCTGTCTGTAAGCAATGGCAGACCTGTCACCAGCGTGGTGGGGCTTTGCCACTCACCTGACCTCCATATAGCTAAGTCACAGCAGGACAGAGAAGAGGAGGGGTGCAGTGGTGAGGCCGGTGCGGTGCAAACAAACCAGCGACGTCAATCTGGAGCTCCTGCTGTTGTGTTTGCACCTTACTCATTTATTTAATTTTTCAATCAAATGTGTATACTGGTCTTCAATAAGAGATCCCAGGGCAGCTCACAGAATAAAATACAAGATAAAAAAAAACATTGAAAAAGGTATTTAAATATACCATTGAAATTGAAAAAGGTATTTAAATATACCTTTCTGAAGAAACCAGAGGCCTTTCTCCTGGGCATAGTCGGCCAATTGGTGCCAAAGAAAGATAGAATTTTTTTTTATGTATGCTACAACAGCAGCAAGAATACTCATTGCAAAATATTGGAAGACACAAGATTTACCCACGCTGGAAGAATGGCAGATGAAGGTGATTGATTACATGGAATTGGCGGAAATGACTGGCAGAATCCGAGACCAGGGAGAAGAGTCGGTGAAAGACGACTGGAAGAAATTCAAAGACTATTTACAGAAATATTGTAAAATTAATGAATGTTAGAAGGATGTTAGATAGAAAATAAGTGGTTTCCTGCTGTAACGCTTTAAGAGATATGAAAAAAAAGGTTTACAAATGGGTAAAAGCTTGATGGTAAGGATTTGCTGAACTAACAAATTGAACTGGAATACAAAAAAGGGAGGTACGAGGAGGTCTGGGGAAATAAGCGTAAGGAAGGTATGTTATGAAAATTAATGTGTTTTTAACTGTTTTTACTTTGTATGTTTTTTCTTCTTCTATTTTTCACTTTTCCTGTTATATTTTAAAAACTTTAATAAAATATAAAAAACAACCAGCAAATAATTAAACCAAAACAACAAAACAATATCCTCTCCCCTACCCACAGATACATTTAAAAGGCTGTTGGATATTAATCAGACAAAGGCCAGGTTGAAGAGGAACGTTTTCGCCTGGCACCTAAAAATATATAATGAATATAGAATAATATATAATGAAGGCACCAGGCAAACCTCCCTGGGGAGTCCGTTCCACTGTCAGACATCTCTTACTGCCAGAAAGGTCTTCCTGATGTTGAGTCGGAATCTCTTTTCTTGTAACTTGAAGCCATTGGATAAGGTCCTACACTCTGGAGCAAGAGAAAACGAGCTTGCTCCATCTTCCATAAGACAGCCCTTGAGATATTTGAAGGTGGCTATCATATCTCCTCTGAGTCTCCTCTTTTCCAGGCTAAACATACCCATCTCTGTCAACCATTCCTCCTAAAGCTTGGTTTCCAGACCCTTGATCATCTTGGTTGCCCTCCTCTGCACTCGCTCCAGATTGTCAATGACTAGCAGGTGGTTAGGGTTTGCAGGAATGGACCCGGAAGGTTGGATTGAGGGATGTGGTGGGTCAGATTATGCTCACAGCCCGAAGGTTTCCACCCCTGCTGGAGATCATTGGTGCTGTATTTGTCAACCACCCAAGTAAATAAAAAGTTTTGACTATCCTTGGAAGCAACTTGGAAGCAACAGCCTTTAGTTTCAAAACGACAGTCCTCAGTGGTGATGTTCTCCTCTGAGATGCTTGCCCCAAACAGGCATGAGGGCAAGAGTTCAGCAACACTTGCAAACTTTGACTAGCCACTGTGGGATTATTTCTTTGAACCTGGACTCTGCCAGGTCTGATGTTAATTACCAAAGGCAGAGGAGGTCAGCAAAGGCATTGACACCTATCTGGAGGTGATGATGCTTAATCATCACCACTTACGCACAGCCCACTTGAATTGGGCTGCAGGTTGAAGGTGGTTTCTTGGAGACAATAGGTATGTCAGACCTCCTTGGGACACTTTTTGCTGTTTCCTAGAATGTGATTACGTTCGCCCCACTTTGGGAGAATCTTGAGGTCAGTTTTAATTTAGAGATAACTACTGGATCAAAAACCATAGCCAAAAAAGCTGTTCTATCTCACTTAGCCTCACAGAATGAAAATGTCTAGAGTTACCCTGAGGGGTATTACGCCATCTTAAACTCTGGGATCCAGATGTTTTCTGGACCCCAATATCGACAATATCAGAAGTTCCAAAATGTGTTGACCCTTTGCCTAGGAAGGGATTTGTGTGATGTAGCTAGCAGCCACTAATGGTTGGGTTCTATGCAACATCCAGAAGCAATGAGAATTGGAAAAATAAGATGTTCCCAGGATCTATTTCCCACTTTATCAACACCATTTCCAACCAAGCAAGCTTGCTTCTCAGTGATCACAAAGACCTTTGCGTGGACAGGCGGAGTCCCCCAAACCCTGGGTGGAATAACGACTCAAGACAACGTGCTATGGGATTAAAATTGGCCACAACTTTATTATGTTTCAGATGTGAGTAGACCTTGGCTCAAGCATTGGGCGTTTATCCCTCCCAGTCCCCCGCCGGGGATCTGGGGAACATCAGGGTTATCCAGTGTGTTGGGGGAATGGGCTGGCTCTGGAGAACATATGTTCAAGCAGAGAGAGACTGCCCCCGTTACGCTGCCGTCACAGGGGAGAGCAATGAAGACCTCTAGGTGTATGGCCAAAGCCTCCCCTCAAACAACCCCTTTAATGGGGAACCCTGGTATCGTCACAGCAAAGAGGGGTCGTGGGTCACTGCTGCACGCCCCCCCCCATTCAGGGAAGATAGACTAAAGGATTCCGCCCAAGGCCTGATACCGCCAAAGTTGTGACGTTTTGCTATGGGAAAAGCAAACCTGCCAATGCAGGGGAATTCCTTTCCGGCCCTTCAACAGCGACCCTGACGTAGCAGCGCCCGCATACCGGTGAAGGAAAGGTTAACCTGCAAAAGAAGTCTTAACTGAGGGTGGGTAGGGTGGGAGAAGCTCTGGAGCCAACTGACATTTACCAGGTAAGATCCTCCCCCTATTGTGTGGGCAGGTAGTCCCTCCCCCACCTGGCCTGATCACCTTGGCAATGCCTCCCCAGGCGGGATTGGGCAACTGACTGAGGTAGGTGGAGACCTCCAGGTATCCCACCTGGGGAGAGGCGAAGCCAAGCCTGTGCTAATGGAGCCGCATAGGGTCCAGGGGCTGCGTGCAACCACGCAAAGGGTGCCCCCATTTAATGTGGGGAGCGGTCATTGTTGCTTTCATTCCCTGCTTTGCAAAGGACTCGTCGGTATATTTAAAAGAAAGTGCTGAACCTGCTGTCTCTACACTCGTTTTTTTCATTGCCAAAAAGCTAGCCTGTCATGAATCTGATAGAGGCCCTTCTGCTATGCAGAATAGATCAATCATGGCTCCATCAGGGAAAGCGTTTATTTTTGGAACAAAGGAAGGATAACAAATTGAATCAGAAACTCATCATACTGGAGCCATTGACACTTGTTGTCAGCATGTAACTTTTACTAAACATGGGAAAGGCTGGGGACAGTTTCATCTGCTCTAAAATCCAGACTGGAACCATGGTGGTAGTGTTTCCAGAGTGAATCCAGAACCTGCTGCTTTTTAGCAAGTTCTAGTCCAGGTCCAGAAATAAAGGAATGCCTTCCGTGAAGGGAGGGCGCTTGAGAAGGAAAGCAAGGTTGGGGAAGGGCCTATCCAAACCTATATCTTCTTTGGAGGCCCTGTTCTACGTACCACCACCAAGAGAAGAGAAGTGAGTGGCTACCAAGATGGGCAGTGGCACCCCAGTTATGAAACAGCCTCCCCAAAGAGACTCACCCAGTGCCTTCTTTGTGGTCATATTGGCATCATATTATTGTTCACCCATTTTTTTTCTTTTAAATCTAGCCTGTTTTATGCAATTTCACTTTTAATTTGTATACCAGCTTCCTATATTACTACACACAAGGCAGTTTACAAGCTGAAAAACCAATGAAATGTTCTCCTTTTATTTTTTGGTGATCTTAATTGTTATGTATTATATTCTCATGTTGTTTTGCTTGTAAATGTTCTTATGAATATTTTGCATTATTCTAAACTGCTGTGTGTGTGTGTGTGTGTGTGTGTGTGTGTGTGTGTACGTACACAGCTTGTTAAATACGGTAAATAAATAAGGAAGGAAGGAAGGAAGGAAGCCACCCTGGGAATATTTACTGAAGGCCAGCTATGTATTATATGTTCATTTAAAAAGAAGAAGAGTGGAGCCTATCAATAACGTCCCCCAATAATGTCTCCACCCCCCTCACTGAATCAGAGGACTCAGGGTTGGCCGCTGGTAATATCCTAAACATTCATTTTATTACTGAGCTACAAAGATCATGATCTCGACTTAATATCTTTTGAAACTCCTTCCCTCCCCATCTTTGGGCTGCAAAGAAGAATAGACATGTAAAAAATTAAAGGGGAAGGAGAGAAGAGAGAGCCAATGTAGTATAGTGGACTGTTGTAACGAGAAACTGAGGTTGGGGGGAGAGCCACCACCTCAACGTGGACCACCTTAAGCTTGCTGGAGGAAAGGTGACGGGCTAAATAAATAAATAATCCAGAATAGCCATCAAAGCGCTTCTTGAAAAAGTGGACCCAGGCAGAGGCGTAGCAAGGTTAGGTGGTAGCCGGTGCAGAATTTTTTTGTCACACACACCCAACACACATTGACAGCTTGGGGCAGGCTTGGGAGTCACAGGCAGGTGGCGCACCAAATGTCACCCCCCTCACCGATGACACCCGGGGCAGTCCACAACCTCCACAACCCCCTTCCTATGGCTCTGGGCCCAGGAGTGCCCGTCGCCCACCCTTGACACACACTCACTCTCTCTGTCTCTCTCTCTCATTTCCTGCTTAAAAGAGAACAGTAAGTTCCTAAAGGGACGCAGGTGGCACTGTGGGTTAAACCACAGAGCCTAGGACTTGCCGATCAGAAGGTCGGCAGTTCGAATCCCTGCGACGGGGTGAGCTCCCGTTGCTCGGTCCCTGCTCCTGCCCACCTAGCAGTTCAAAAGCACGTCAAAGTACAGGTAGATAAATAGGTGTCGCTCTAGTGGGAAGGTAAACGGCATTTCCGTGCGCTGCTCTGGTTCGCCAGAAGCAGCTTAGTCATGCTGGCCACATGACCTGGAAGCTGTACGCCGGCTCCCTCGGCCAATAAAGCGAGATGAGCGCTGCAACCCCAGAGTCGGCCACGACTGGACCTAACGGTCTGGGGTCCCTTTACCTTTACCTTTAAGTCCCTAAAATGGCAGCTGTGGGATTGACAGCCCAAGGATCGTTTGGAACAGCAATGGCGCCCAAGCGCTGCCTGTGACAATTCGCTTCAAAATCAAGGCTTTTGTGTTCCTCCAGTGAATAAACAGTGTACCATGTTATTTGGCTATGCCTGAAAGGCTAGTAAGCACTACAAATCCTTGCAAGCCTAAGTGTAGCAAAGCAATAGTTTTTTCTTCATGCTTGGAGTTCCCACAAGAACTTCAGCCACACTCTATCAAGAAATTGAGTGGTGACACTTTTCAGAAAAGTCCAGTCAAAGCATAGAACCACTAATTATGTATTGTGCCTAATTTGTGACTTGCAGAAGGTATTATTTTGCTTAACTGAGCAAATGCCTATTCCATTATAACAATTATGGATGTTACATGCTGCCAGCTGTCAAATGCTTGAAAAGCACCAAGAGAGGTTCATTGGTCATCATGCGCTCATCTGCAGCTTGGCCTAGCGCAAGGGTGACCTGCAGGACTGGTGGATTCCAACTCCCATCAACCCCAACCATCATTGCCATTGGTCAGATATTATAGGAGTTGGAGTCTGCAATCTCTAGAGGGACTACTGTTAAGTTGTGGGTGAACATATCAGATGACACAGTGATTCTTCAAACAGCTCTTGTTTATTCACAGGCCAGAACAGAACAGAACTGAAGGGTTCAGCCAGCCTGCTTATATAGAGCTCCACTAGAACGCAACAGTAACCATTTTCTGTAACTATCCAATCACTGAACGTCACTTTCAATCCCTTATTTGCATATGTGGACCTGAGTGAAAACTATCTACAGTATCCCTCCCTGCTGGCCTAGGGTGAGAACTTCAGTACATAACAACCACAATGGCTGCCTCCAGCCTAGTGGGACATTAGTGTCACCAGGCAGCTTACCTGGTCTTGGCATTTGTTGCAACATCCATGATTACACATGAGGAAATATCTGAGGAAAGAGATCTTGCAATAATAATAATAATAATAATAATAATAATAATGATAATAATATATTACTTATATCCTGCCCATCTGGCCAGGCCTCCCCAGTCACTCTGGGAGGCACCCAACAGAATATTAAAAACACAATAAAACATTAAAAACTTCCCTAAACAGGGCTGCCTACAGATGTCTTCTAAATGTCAGGTAGTTGTTTATTTCCTTGACATCTGAAGGGTGTTCCATAGGGCGGGCGCCACCACTGAGAAGGCCCTCTGCCTGCTTCCCTGTAACCTCACTTCACTTCTCGCAGTGAGGGAACCACCAGAAGGCCCTTGGCGCTTGACCTCAGGGCTGAACAATGGGGATGGAGACGCTCCTTCAGGTACACTGGGTCAAGGCCAGTATGTCACTGCAACCCAGACATTAAAACTCAAAGTGGTCATATAAGTAAAAAAATATTCATCAACAGCCCCTGATGTTTCCTTCTACATTCTGAGAGTGAGGTATATCTCAAACGGTCATCGAGAGAGAGAAGAGAGAGATAAGTCCTTTGTAGCGTTAATGAGCATGATTTAAATATCCTGAATAGCTCCAGAAGGGCTGCATTTGAACTTTGAAAGTAACAGTACTGGACAGCATGCTGGGATGGCAATACACACCTGACCTCCCAACAGTTGAGTTGCTATTGGGTAGGGGCATGGCAACAGGGAGGCCCATGCAGTGCTAACACACCAGTAGAGCCTTTGCAGGATGCTCCTGGTGATGTGTTTACACCACACCAACCTCCCTGCCACCTTGCCCCTTCCAGTGAATGAGTCCTTGGGATTATATTGGAGCCCCGCCAACTCCCATCTTAGCCTGTCCATGTATTGTTGTTGTCTACTAATCATCTTCTTAGTTTGCCTGCTACCATCAGAAGAAAACTCACAGCATCCTTCCAGGAAATTCTATATTGCAGGTCACATGTTATGTTCCTTAACATGATTGCAAACACAATAGAAGCCTTGCCTCTAAACTAGGGCTACCATACATCTGGAGTTCCCTGGACATTACTAGGATTTCAAAGGTGTAATTGACGTCTGGGGAAAATTTCAGAAATGTGGTGCTTTGTCCTGGATTTTAGGCAAGTCAATCGAAAAATCACGCTTTTCCTGGCGTTTTTGCAACCCTACTCTAAGCCTCAGGAAAAATGCAATGAATATCAAATTTAGCTTCTATTTGACTTCAATAGGTGATGCTATAATAATTTTCTGATAAAATTTAGGTGTTCACCCTCCTTCTTTAGCAGCACCCCAAGGCCCATTATAATCAGTGGGGGTCCTTTTTCACTCCTGAGTTGAAGCTGCTTTGGTCTTAATGTTATTGTTTTCGTCTTTCTGTGAGCATTTAATTGTACAAGATGTATTTCTGCATTAGCCAAGGTAATTCACATTGCTTTCCTTTCTTTTCTTTTTAAATGGCTTTCACACAGAGGGAAACTTGGGATGGGAGGGCAAGAGAACAATATAATAAACAAGCAAATTTTTATGCCTGTAGCCTTTTCCTGAAGCCCTCTCATTTCTAATTATGAAAACCAGTGTCTCTCACACTTTTGCCCCTAATTCTGCCTGGTTACTTGGACTCGGTCAGATTAGAATGTTAGGTTTGTGACATCACCTTCAGCTGCCATGGCAACGCTTGGGTTGCCACCTGAGGATTCCACAGCTTCATGAAGGAGGAGACTAAAAGGAAGGAACTCCTTCAGAACAGGCTTTTTTTAAAAAAAAAAGTGATTATTACTCAAGTATTAAATTGATAGTCATTTTCTTTCACCATTTCATGTGTTGCTTACATCCTGCTCTTCCTTCCTGGGCAGCCAGCAACATAAACAGAAATTCAATTAATACAAAATATCAGACTAAAAATCAATGCAACAAAAACTCATATCAAAATATGGTATTCAAAAGCCAAATGCAGATTGAAACAGTGTCAGCAATACAGCGCACCTGGTTAAATCTGTAAGAATTAATTCAGAAACATGGCACTTTGAGAATTTGGAGACATTTTATGTAGCAAGCAACAAATAAATGTAACATTTTAAAGGGGGGAGGCGTCTCCTTCTAACTTTGATGTTTCTACCCCATATTCTCATTCTTCCAAACATATAGGAAAGACCAGTCACATGTTCCTTTCTCTCCCAATCAGAACCCTGCTGAAAGAGTAGATGCTAATCAGGTGGGAGATTCAGGAAATCTGCCCCACTCATGTGGTTGGAATATTTGCAGTCACATACCAGGAGTATGGGATTCCACCACAAGGATGTATGGATCCCCTACTGCAGGCGACATAAGAAAAGGGGAGTTCTTAAGTTTCACAGTGAGCTCCAATGTATCCCACTATGATCTACCCTAGGGATGGAGAATCTGTGTGAAGCTCCAGATTGCTAGACTCCAACTCCCATTGGCCCCAGCCAGCATGGCCAATGATTAGGGATGGATAGTAGTTATTAAGGCAGCAAAATCTGGAGGACCAGAGATGGTCCCCATCCATGGTCTATACTGACTGGCAGAAACTCTCCAAAGTTTCAGATAGCAGTCGTTTCCAGCACCACTTGAAGATGCCCAGAATTGAATCAGAACTTTTTGCATGGGGAGAATATGCTCCAATAATGCACAAATATTCCCTGTGCAATTCTAAAAATGCTTTAGAATCATAGAATTGGAAGGGACCCCGAGGATCACCTAGTCCAACCCTGTGCAATTCAGGAATATGCAGCTGTCCCTTACAGGGATTGAACTTGCAACCTTAGCATTATCAGCACCATGCTCTAACCAACTGAGCTATCCAGGCTGACTAATCAAAAGTGATTCTTCTTGAGGCCAATGGGACTTACTCCCAGGCCAGTGAGTGCTTAGGATCATACTTTACAGCCTACCCTATCCTATGTATGCCAACTTGGAAGAAATTACATCCAGTGGGGCTAGCAAGTAGATAAGAAGAAGGAACTCTGTCTAATACTGTGTTAGCCCATTGGCCCATCTAGCTCAATATTGTGCATAAAGAGTGGCAGCAGCTCTCCAGGGTTTGGGGCAGGGAATATTCCCAACCCTACCTGAAGATGCTCAGGATTGAATGAGGGACCTTCTATATGTTAGCAGATGCATTACTGCTGAGCTGCAGCCCTTCCCAACATAAGTGTGTTTTCTGTATGTGTTTCCTTGGGATTAGGCCTGGGGTTCGCTTCAGAATAGACATTGATTGCCTTCAATGCCAAATCTGACACTTTTACCCTCTTTCCTTTCCAACACCCTTCAGTCGAATAGCATCCATCACTGGAGATAACAGGGGATGAGAAATTAAGAGACCATAAATCATTTTGTTATAAATACCAGTCTGCAAAAAATGGCACTTTTCGCAAGGAAGCAGATCAGAAGAATTTGCTTGAGAATTCCCTCCCCTCCTAAGAACATTAAGAAGAGTCTGCTAAAGTAGACTAGTGGTCCATTTAATACAGTGTCCTCCTCTCATGTGGCTAGCCAGATGCGTGTGGAATGCCTGCAAGCAAGACATGCAGAGGGCAGCAGCACTCTCCCTTCCTGTGGTTTCTAGCAACTGGTATTCAGAGGTATTGTGTCTCTCACAGCAGAGGTAGAACATAGCCATTGTGACCAGTAGCTGTTGGCTAAAGGTAAAGGGACCCCTGACCCTTAGGTCCAGTCGCGGACGACTCTGCAGTTGTGGCGCTCATCTCGCTTTATTGGCCGAGAGAGCCAGTGTACAGCTTCCCGGTCATGTGGCCAGCATGACTAAGCCACTTCTGGCGAACCAGAGCAGCGCACAGAAACACCGTTTACCTTCCCACTGGATCAGTACCTATTTGTCTACTTTCACTTTGACGTGCTTTCAAACTGCTAGGTTGGCAGGAGCAGAGACCGAGCAATGGGAGCTCACCCCGTCGCAGGGATTCGAACCGCCAACCTTCTGATCGGCAAGCCTTAGGCTCTGTGGTTCAGACCACAGCGCCACCTGTGTCCCTAGCCCTTATTTCCACTTGCCCATCCCCGCCTTTCTTTTCAGCTCTACCACATGCCAGTGGCATTATTTTGAAAACCTGAAGCAAAATGAAGCTGGCCGGAAGGCAGAGGCAAAGTTAGGAGGGCATATTTCAGAAGGCCATCCTTGAAACCAATTTTACGAACCAGCTCCCTCGGAGCAGAGCACAGCTGGGATGCTGGACCACTTTGCATACAAAGGAGCCTCTCTTTCTCTGCGTGAACTATCGCACATCTCTTAATAAAAAGGGGAAAGAAAATTGCTCTTCGATGGCAACGATGAGCCCTTTGGATGCATAACAACTCCTTTAGCAACTACGATATTGCTAGACACAAATCCTGCCATATTATTAAGCAGTTCTAAGCACCCGAACAATGTAATGGTTCCTTCGAGACATATTATATAACACAAGGTAAAACATTATGGGAAATTGTCTTTAATTTATTCATAGTTTGGGGAATCAGAAGGGAGCACTGAGGAAGTGGAGGGAACCGATACAGATTATGCGGAAGAGCTGCACACTATGTCAAAGGACGCCTTATTTGCTCACCGTGATGCCTGCTCCATATGTCAAGACATTAGTGGGAAATAGGTAGCAGGAAGGAGCCGTAGCTCATTGGAGGAGAACTTGCTCTGCATGCATAAGAGCATAAGGAGAGCCCTGCTGGACCAGACCAAAGAACCCTTAAATCCAGCATCCTGTTTCTGAGACCAGCCAATCAGATGGCTTCAGAAAGCCCACAAGCAGGCCATACAGGTGTTAGCCCTTTCCCACTGGTGCTCCCTAGCAAGTGGTATTCATAGGCATGCCGCCCGTGAACCTGGAGATGGGGTGTCGCAGGTTCAGTCCTCGCATCCATCACAAGTCAACAACAAAAGCTAATGCTATTCGAGGCTGCATCAACAGAAGTACAGTGTCCAGATCAAGGGAAGTAATAGTACCACTCTATTCTGCCTTGGTCAGACCACACCTGGAGGACTGTGTCCAATTCTGGATGCCACAGTTTAAGAAGGTTGTTGACAAGCTGGAGCATGGGCAACAAAAATGATCAAGGGTTTGAGGGGGAAGCCTTATGAGGAACGGTTGAAGGAGTTGGGTATGTTTAGCCTGGAAAAGAGGAGACTCAGAGGAGATATGATAGCCAACTTCAAATATCTCAAGGGCTGTCTTATGGAAGATGGAACAAACTTGTTTTCTCCTGCTCTGGATGGAAGGACCCGAACCAATGGATTCAAGTTACAAGAAAGGGGATTCCAACTAAACTTTCTAAGGGTAAAAGCCGTACAACAGCGGAACAGTCTGCCTCATGAGGTTGTGGATTCTCCTTTCTTGGAGGTTATTAGCAGAGGTTGAGTGGCCATCTGTCATGGATGCTTTAGCTGAGATTCTTGCACTGCAAGCAGTTGGGCTAGATGACCCTTGCGGTCCATCCCAACTCTAGGATTCCATGATTCTGTTATTCTTAGTGGTCCTGCCAAACCTCTCTCCAAACTGCTTGCTTATAACTTCCCAGCCATCTTCAAAACGTCTGTTCAACTGGGTCAAGGTTTACTGACACGTGCATGTCGAACATGCAATCTGTGCCCAATCCTTGCAGCCGTAAAGTATTTTATTATTCAAATTGGAACAGTGATGGCTACGAGATATTCTCACAAATGTACTGCTCACAGGATGACAGATTTCAAAAAATGCAAAAGAAGGATATTTCCTATCTTTTCCCTTCTTCTCACTGACATGTTAATTGACATGCCAGATAATGAAGTCATCAGATTATAATAATTTGGGGGGAAATCTATTATTGACTCATTGTGCTGCATACTTTATATGATTTGCCTATGCTAATTACTTGTACAGATCCTGCAGCTAAAATAATAATAATAATGATTCAGTTTTGTTTTATTTTTAACAAGGGACTGTCCCTGTTTGCTCTGCTTACCAACCACCCTGCTATTTTCCCACATTAACCTCCTAGAATTTCACCTTTCCACCCCATGCAACTACTGATCTTGCTTTTCACCTTCTCAACCCCATTTCTGAAGCCACTTCTCTCTTCTATTCTGCAGTCTTGCTTTACATCCTTGTTTTCACCTTCACCCCATGTCCATCCCTTCTCCCCCTCCATTTGTGCAAACCCCCCATGCACACAAACCAGCCCCAAAGTAGCCTCCTGCATCTTCCTCTTCCCTCCACCACAGCAACTACAAAGCGTGTTCTCCTTCATGGAGAGCACGTGTTGCGGTGGGGTCTGCTGAGCCACCCCTCTGTTACCAGGCAGGGTCTCTAAAGATGGCCTGGGGCAGTGATTGGTTCACTGGGTTGCTGGGGTAAAAGTTATGTTGCAATTTTGGTGGGAGGGGTAAAATGTTTAAATACTCTGCATGCAGCCTGGAGCTTTCTCTTTCTCACCCGCCCTTGAGTAAGGGGTTGTTGCATTGACCTTGCTATGTCTGCCGTTGGGGCAGGGGCCTGGTAGGAATTTTGTCCATCTGGCTGATTGGCTGGGCCATTTGGTTTTTGCCTACTGCGTAGCAAATCATCACAACTTGTAAGGTTGCGGTTAGGCATTGGTTATAAATTGGTGGAGGAGGGGTTAGGATAGGCTGGGACTGCCCCTCCATGGTTGCTGCGGAAAGGGAATTCTGTTAAAGGAATCCTGGGGCTTGCCATATTTTCCTCCAATCCCTGGAATGGGACTAGGGCCGGCAAGCCTTCGGGGAGCAGGCGGGTGAGAGGTGAGGGTCTGTGACTCAGCTCCATTTCTCCCCGACTTGCTTTCCCCCGCACTGTCTTTTGGTGGTGCCCGGAAGTCAGTTCTGTCCCCAGGCGGGGGGACAGATAGTCTTAACCAATGCCTAAACAACCACTCACGGTTTTGTATTTAGATAAAGTTGTGGCCAAAATTATGCCAAAAACCTTAAACAAAAATTAAGTGTGCGTTGTGAGTTATTTGGGGGGTGGCTTGGGGACCTCGACACGCAAAGCACCCTTTTCACCTTCTGACCAATTCTGAGGTCACCATCCCCTCCTATTCTGCAGACCCTCTCATGAACCTGCGTTCATCTTCAGCCCCATTCCTATGCTTCCTGCTCCCTCGCTTAGGCAACCACCTTTGCACACACACACCCCAATTTTCACCATCGTTGCCATTTTTCTTCCTCTCTCCTTGCTTTTTCAGCTTTCACGGGCACACAGATCACCTCCATTTCCATGCCTTACGATACGATAATACAATATGATAATCTTTATTGTCATTGTCCCATACAGAACAAAGAAACTGAAAAATCTACATAAGACATTCAAAAACCAACAAGCCTGCTATCCCTGCTATCCCAACCCGATTAGCCCCCTAAAAACTCTGATACCCCATATTTAAATACAATATACTTCCACAGAGACTCCTTCCCCTGCGTTTAAAACCAAAATCGCATTTGGATAGAAACTGTTTCTCAGGTGGCTAGTCCTAGTCTTTATAACCCTGTACCTTCTTCCAGAGGGCAGAAGCTGAAAGAGGTCATTTTTGGGTTGTGCACTATCCTGCGCTATCTCTGCAGCTTTCTTATGACACCTGGAAGCATAGATTTGATCCAAGGTGGGAAGAGTGCACACCCAGTGCTTTTTTTGGGCGGACGCAGCGGGACGCATACCCCTAAATATTTTGTAAATCTAAGTTTGGCCTCATTGAGGGACAGTATTTCAATATGCGTAGGAAAATGAGAGTACCCCTAAACATTTTTTAAAGAAAAAAAGCACAGCTTACACCTATTGTGCAGCCTCCCTTTTTGCACACTTTGTGCGCGCGCACACACACACACACACACACACACACACTTATCATCTTCACCCTTTTCCCCTGCCTCCTCCTTCCTGGACGGTCCAGGAATCAGCATGTTTTTACATGACTAGAATGTGTCCTTTTATTTAAAATGCATTTCTGGGTTGTTTGTGGGGCATAGGAATTTGTTCATTCCCCCCCAAAAAAATATATAGTCCACCCCCCCCCCAAGGTCTGAGAGACAGTGGACCGGCCTCCTGCTGAAAAAGTTTGCTGACCACTCTTTTAGAATCTTTAAGACCAATCCTGTCAGTTATCGTTTTCAGTTTGAGAAAGTGATGTTCCCTTTGTTGGATGTTGGTATGTATATGAGTGTTTGCTTGTTAATAAAATATCTTTGCTAAACTACTACACTGAACCTGGAACTTCATGTTGTAAACTGCATACAGAGTGAAATACATTGTGAGAAGGTACAAATAAAATAATAATAATAATTAATAATAATAATAATAATTGATGCAGAGCCCTCAGATGTTGCATTGTAGTGAGGTATTTTACTGAAACTTCTGCCATTGTTTAAAATTGCCATTTCCCTCTCAGGTTCCTCCATCCCTGCTTTGCTCAAAGTTCAGCTGTTATTTTAAACCACTACTTGCCCCCTCTCAGTGTTCCATCCTTCTCACTCTTATGCCATGACCACTGTTGTGCAATCTGCCTTCTCTTCTGCTGCCCAACCCAGCCACGACTTCACGAAAATTGAGAGCTGTGATGCAGCACTGCAAATCCTCCTTACATTTTTAAGCAAATAAGAAGAAAAGCTGTCTCCAACCACAGACCCGAGTACATACCCTAATAAATTTAATGAGCTAAAAGAATGTCATTTTAGCCACCAAAGTCCAAGTGGAAAATGTTAGAAAAACTGAATTCTTCTTCTTCTTCTTTGCCACTTGGCTGAAGTGACATTTTCAGGAATGTTGTTTGCAAGAATCCTATGTGTCATGATTTTATTATAACCAAGAAGGACCAATAACGTAACGCAGAAGTGGAGACAGGAAGAGGACAGTGTGATCCCATTTAAATAATGAAATATTTTCTCCTCGTGGTGGACAGACTAAAAGTTCATGTCCTGCTTATAAATGTCAGTATTTCTTCCTGCACTTTAACAGTCTCTCTCTCTCTCTCCTTCCCTCCCTCCCTCCACCCCCACCCCAATAGCTGGTAGGTTATAAGCAATACATTTTACTATCTGAAAAAAGGTTTGACATGGCTGTCATCCCGTTGAGCTGACCTATGGATGCTATTGATCCATTCGCTCATTTCAATTTCTAATCCACCCAATCACAAAATGCCTGGAGCAAGTGGGGAACACTTAAAGCAATGAGCCAATAAATAAACCAGCTGATAAAAAAATACCCCATTACAGTACAAAATACTGTGCACTGACAAAATGCACTATTTGATTATCTCAAGAGTAGCCTATGCGAAGTCCTCTAAGTGATGTAGACTACAACTCCCATCATTCCTGGTCATTGGGCATGCTGGATGGGATGGATGCGAGTTGTAGTCCACACATGTTCTGAAGGATTCCATGTTGGCTACCCTTGCACTAGGCCAAGCTGCTGACTGAGTGCAATGAGCAAATCACCTTTCATGGGACCAAAATCCTGATGCAGCAAGAAGCAGAAAGCACTCCTGCAGAAAGATCTGTTCTCCTATATACTATACATTTTAGAAAGTGTTCTATTTTTCCATCTGTTTGCTATAGGTGTGGCTAGCTCTCAATGTACTGTCACCAAACTTGGCATGAAGGTTCCCACAGTCTTCATTGATGTTCAGATGCCAGGCACCAAAATATGACATTGGCATGATTTCAACTTTTATTTTTATTTTTATTTTTATTTTTCCTTTTATTTTTCCTTTTCTTTTTTGCATAGGTGACGATGTCTCTTGAAATAATGAAGTGGGAGTGGCAATTTACATCAATGTTTGAATGCAATTTTGAATCAAGATGGCAGGACAAAATGTGGCTTTGGTGTGAATTTGCCCAATTTTTGGCATGATGGGGCAAATTCGCAAATTGCACTACCCATTTGAAAAACACAATAATTTTTGGTTTCTACAAATTCCCAGGCAGTGCCAGGCAGCCTCCGCTACTTCACCATACTGGGGAATCTAGAAATGGCTATAACGTGTCCTTCTTTTGACCAAAGCGGATGGAATTTACAGGCACAGTAGCCCCTCCAAGTTGGATTAAGCGTGTAAAGTTGCAAACAAATAGGTCCAAGGGCAATTGTGGTGGAAGCAAAAGGAATTCACTTTCCTCCATAGTTCATGAAGGGGGTGGTGGAAGAGAAGAAGTCTGTCTCTTTCTTATGCTTAGGAGATGAGCAAGCAGTGTGTAGTCCTACTTGTACATTAAAAAAAACATTGCGGCTTCACAACAGCCCTTCCTTTCCAGTGCTTCTGTCCTCCAGTAGACATTATAGGCTTGAAAAGGTCTTACACTTCTTCAATGGACTTTATAACATTGGGCTTTCCAAAACACTGTCTGTGGAGTTCTGAAAAGCTCTGTTGTTTTCCATAAAGCAGAGCATCACCGTTTGTTTGTTTGTTTGTTTGTTTGTTTGTTTGTTTGTTTGTAAAAAAAGAAAGCTTAAATGAAGCTTTTAACTTTCAGAACTGCAAGCATTCCACATCTGGCAGAACACTGATTGGATTATAGGCCCAGTGCATTGTGGGAAACTCCTTGCTAAGTCTGGTTCCCTCTGCTAGGCCAAAGGCACCCCAAAATAGAGGAGAGTCCCTACCACATAGATTGACAAGATAGCAAGACGAGAGAACCCCTTCCTGCTGCAAAAGTTGGGAGTCTGGAGGGACGGGATTATTAAAATGTATTTGAAAGAAAGATTGAGTTTTGTGCTCCCGGCATTTGCTGCAAATACAGTCGCTTCCGATTTGCATCGTGAGGCAGCAGAACTATTTCCTTGTAATTATGTGAACGTCAAAGTGATTGGCAGGGGGAAACGGGCTGAGCTGCTTTGTGACAGCACACCTGCCTGCTTGGTCTGCTGCAGAACGAGGATCTGTCACTGGCGGTGGACACTCACTCTCAATCCTTAGTTCTCTGAGAGGCGGTTGCCATGGATACAACCCAAAGATTGCCTTTGTTCAATATGAGACTTAGTCTTGATGCCTTGGAATCAGAATTAGGATAACATTGCGTTCAGGTGGGAGGAATTGTTATCATGCAATCTGCCAGCCCAAATATCAGGCCCTTGTTTTGTGTTTTGTTATTAAGGACACGTTGATAAAGGGCCTACCTGTGCTCCAGAACCAATGCCTTCATTCTATGCTAGACACATGGAGCTGGCCACTAGTATAAGGACATCTGTAAAAGGTGAGCCAGGAATGCAGGAACCAGAAACTAGGAATCAAAGTTCAGGGGACACACAGGGATACACCAGATAAAGGAAGACCTAGGTGGTCAGACAAGGTCCCAAACCAAAGAGGAGCTTCTGTGTATCCCTTCCTATCCAGGAGGACCCAATGTGTGGTGCCAGTCCAGGGTCTATATCGCAATCAAAAGGATGTTTCAAGTTGCAGGACTGGTAGTTCATCACATGGGGCAACTATTGAAATTGCAACAGCAGGGATCATTCAGTTTGTAACTTGAGGGTTAACATATTGGTAAGTCAACCAGGAGAGGTGTGCACTATTTTAATGTTTATTTATGAATCATTTGGATGCCACCTTTCTGAGCACAGCCCCTCCAGAGCAGCTCACAACATCACAAAATAGTACATCTATAAAATCCAATAGCAAAAACAACAGAACTATAGCAAGGGGATTTGACATCCTTTAAAAACCGAAGCCACTTAAAACAAATATCCATATAAAAAACCGAAGCCACTTAAAAAAATATCCATATAAATTACCACCCGGCCAACAGAGTCACTGATGTTAAAATAGCCAATTTTGAAAAAACAACCACTGGGGCTAAGAGGCCCAAAATAGACATGTTTTCAAGGCTTGCTTAAACATGTAGAATATTCTAAGTCAGGTGGAGCCAGACTCAGTGACAGCAGTGGTGGCAGGTGCCCATTGTGACTCATAGGAAGGAAGGCAAAGAGAGCAACAGTAGGTAGGGCCTGAGCCAATGACAGGAAAATCGCCCCTCTGACTGGTTGTGAACAAGAAGGCAGTCGGCTGTGGAGTGGTTAAGGCAGATTGAGGTTGGTGGGACACTGCCCCATTCAACCTAATGGAACAGCCTCCACTGCTTCCAAGGACTACATGCCAGTGGTGTTGCAAAAGTGGGTGGAGCAGCAAATGTAGATTTTACCTTGGTCCAGTAGGTTAATTCAATAGTGGCCACTGAGGCCACGCAGGTGGGGCACCATTGCTCTCCCAGCTTCACAAAACACCAGCCTTTACCCAGATAGAGCAGGAAGGAGTAAGGCATGGTGTCAGGGACTGACTAGATGAGGAGGAGTGGTGGAAGCCACCTGAGTGTCAGGAGCTCGTCCTACACTCGAGTAGGACCCTGGCAGAGACACATGCCCAACTGGCATGTTCTCTCCCTCCTGGTCGATCGTTCGGGAGCTTCAAAAGCTTTCTTCAGCCTGAACATCACAGCAACCGATGCCAACGGACATCGGCACACTTAGGGATCCGCAGAGTCTTCGCAGCTTGCGTAACAGACCTCAGCAACTCAGCATTTTGGCTAATCTACTTTATTTACATATAAACACACACGGAGCACTGCAACATGGCTCCCTCTCTCTCTAGCATCAGGCAACAAAGAGAAAAGAACAAAGGACAATAGTCCCACTTCATGGAACACAGTAACGCAAACATCCTGTCTCCGTCACTTCTCACTCTGTGGAGTCAAAACATACACCGTCATGTGATAGACAAAAAACCCATGACTGCAGTCATGGAGCAGGAATTCTAACACTGAGCTTCCCAGGGAAAGCACAGAGGGAGAGGATTTGGACCCTGACTCCTGGTGGTGGGAAACCAGCCACACCCCAGAGGAGGGGATGAGCTGGGAAGTACTGAAGGCAGGGAGCTTGAGAAATAGTGAAGAGGAGGAAACAGGCAAGGAAACAGGGCAGGGACAGGAATCAGACTTGGCAGAACCACTCTGATAGCTTCTCTGCTGACAGCTTGCAGCCCGCCCTTCCAGAAGAAGGCATTTGTTGCACGTTGCCAGGCAGAGAGCCAAGCAGACACAGAGAGGGTCCCTTGGGGATTGCCGTAGCCAGAGGGAGGCCTGAGATAGACGGTTAGGGAGTGAAGAAGGGGGAGCTAAAGGCAACAACTGCTTCACCAAGACAGGAGCAACCTTCAGAAGCCTCTGTGTGTTCTTTGTTCCTTAATAATCATTATAATAGTAATAACTAGCTGTAAGCTAGCCAGGTGTTTCACTCTCTTTCTCTGATCTACAGGCAACCTGCTCTCCTTGACGGCTTCCTGACACATGGGAAGATAGGGCCAATGCAGTGCAGGATTGGGACAACCCAACAGGATGCTGGACTAAGTGGGTCATTGATTCGTCTTATGATCTTAAAAAAAAAGGTAAAGGACTCCTGACAGTTTAGTCCAGTTGCAAACGACTCTGGGGTTGCGGCACTCATCTCGCTTTACTGACCAAGAGAACCGACGTTTCTCTGAAGACAGTTTTCCAGGTCATGTGGCCAGCATGACTAAGCTGCTTCTGGTGAACCAGAGCAGCACACGGAAATGCAGTTTACCTTCCCGCTGGAGTGGTACCTATTTATCTATTTGCACTTTGATGTGCTTTCGAACTGCTAGGTTGGCAGGAGCTGGGACCGAGCAATGGGAGCTCCCCCCGTTGCGGGGATTCGAACCGCTAACCTTCTGATTGGCAAGTCCTAGGCTCTCTGGTTTAACCCACAGTGCCACCCGCAGTTAATCACTAAAGCCATTTGTGTGTTCAGACCCAGAAACCTCCCCCCTAAATAAATTCACACTTGACTCAAATTTTAGTTTTGGTTTTTGGCAGAATTTAGGCCACAACTTTGTTGATTACAGAAAGTGACTGGTTGCATAGGCTCTGGTTTGACTAGCTCCCTGCCATGCAGATAGCGCTGACCCAGGGCACCAGCATAGGTCAGCCAAGGGTGAACACCTGGATAAGCGGAAAGCCTGGTACGGGCTAACTCCACCACCCAAATGTCCCCCTGGACTCAGGCACGGGCACAACCCCCTCCCAGGGGTTGACCAAACCATCGAGTCCCTGGATTCCTTTAATGGAATACCCTTCACATAGGGATGGCGAGAGCATTCTCCCATCCCTATCACCTGAACCAGAGCCTATCTGCAACCTTACAAGTTGTGACGATTTGCTACGCAGCAGGCAAAACCCAAATGGCAACAGCCAATCCGCCCAGTGGGGAAAATTCCTGCCGTGCCCCTGTCCCAACGACAGATGACACACGATGGCATAGCAAGGTCAAATGCAACAAGCCCTAAAAGTAGGGAGAGGTGGGCGGGTGTTCCGAATGCACTCACTGAAAGAGGAAGCTCTGGGTCACGTGCATGGGCATAAATAGGTCCCTCAAACCATTTGGACTGCGTCCCATTGGCCAGATTGCTTTCGAACTGCTAGGTTGGCAGGAGCTGTGACCGAGCAACAGGAGCTCACCCCGTTGTGTGGATTCAAACCACCGACCTTCCAATTGGCAAACCCTAAGCTCAGTGATTTAGACCATAGAGCCATCCGCATCCCTTATGATCTTAACCCATGGGGTTCCCACAATGCCATTGAATTCAGAATCTAAGGCCGTAATCCTTTACACAATTGCCTGAGCAGATAGACATGTATAGGACTGCAGTGTACATTTTCCTACTTGTGCCACCGAAACCAAGTACAGCAATCCTAATTAGATCTTGCCATTTCCATCCCACGACGCTTGGAAAGAGACACGGTATAAACCTTCGGCCATATCTATATCTACTTACATCAGCATACATATTTTTTAGGGGAAGCGACGAAGCTGCAGTTTGCTCACATTCATCCCTCGGGGGATCCAAACGGTAAAGAAGATAACCGTCTGGAGGAAGTTGATTTTCCTTAGAGCACCCTAAGAAAAGACAGCACCAGATCGCTTCCCGAAAATTGCACATATAAAAAACAGAAGACTCTGGTTGCTGAAAACAAAGCAACAATGTCAGATTCTCAGTCTACTTCACTGCCCCCTCCAGCCCCCACTTGAGTGCTTCATCTCCCAGAAGACCAACTAACTCCAATTACTTTGCCAACAGCTGCCACTGGAAAGGGGAAAAAAATATGTGACAAGCTTCAAAATATTTCCTCTCCTTTAGTGTTTTCAAATTTTGAGAGATGGGCAGAAATTGGAGGCCCTCTTCACTGAATCAATGTTGTGCCAAGGAAAGTCTGGGCAGTATTGTTCAGAAATTCCTACATTCTTTTTCTCCAAAAGTTGAAGAAGGGAGAGAAAGTGGTTGTGTGGATTTGTGGCTCAGCGATGATCTGGCTACAGCTTCTTTAAAAACACAACATTTAATTGAATTTCCTGCAAGTGTCGCCCGGTTTTTTTTTCTCAGTTGTAAGACATTTAATTAAATATTGTGTATGGGTAGCATCATCATCACATATTATATTTAATACCCATCCTTCACCATAAGGTGTCAGAGCAGGTTACATCTAAAAAAAGATGTTGCAGTTTAATAAATCAAGCGAAACAAGCACTGCTTGTTTTTTTGTTTTTTTATTCATTAAATTTATATCCCACCCTTTCATCTGAGAATCACAAGGCAGTTTACAGCATTAAAAAACAAAAATGCATAATATAATAATGAACAAAACTACCCCTCCGCACACATAGTTTAAAAGGCCATAGATCACTTAAACAGCCAAAAACCAGGGAGAAAAGGAATGTTTTTGCCTTGCACCTAAAAATGGGTTGTTTTAGTATCATTCTCTTGGTTGGGTGATAAGATGATAGATAGAATGATAGATAGATAGATAGATAGATAGATAGATAGATAGATAGATGATAGATAGATAGATAGATAGATAGATAGATAGATAGATAGATAGATAGATATAGATAGATAATAGATAGATAGATAGATAGATAGATAGATAGATAGATAGATAGATAGATAGATAGATAGATAGATGATAGATAGATAGATAGATGATAGATAGATAGAATTATTAGGTATACATCTTAACCCCTGTAAGCAAATACAAGGAATAGTGCTCTGATCTTTTCTGCAGCTATTAGGGTCAGGATGTTAGCAGTTCTTTCCAGGTCATGTAGGGAACCCCTACCATCTGGAGCAAATTTGGAGATGATACATAGAGAGGAGATGGAGGGGATGTTCCATTGCTCTCATACAATTATTTCGCACGCAGAATCATTTAATTGGATATAACACAGAGATATTTCTTTATCAAAATACTTGTATACCACAATTTCATTAAAAAGGTTATAAATACACATATATATACCATTTCAGAAAATAAAATTAGCCTAACATCTATTGCCTATCCTGTATTTTGTCCTCCAATTATTTTTCTGATTTGAAGGCTCCTACTCACACACTCACACACCATTTCAAAGAGTAAAGTCAAATTTAGATATTCCCTTTAATAATTTCTGCTCTTGAACTATTCCAGATTTATAGTTCTAGGCGGATTTGTCCAGATTAAATGACCAGCATATTACTTACTCAAATAGCATACATTAAGAATGAAGAGTGAATATGCCGTTGATGTTTCTGGAGGTTTTACTACTCCGTCCTGTGCATGCAGTTGAATATGAGAGGCCATGCCATTCCGGTACAGAGGTTGCTGTACTTTTAGATGGTTGGGCCATTGGAGAAACCCAAAAAGGGAGGGCACAAATCTGTAAAAGTGATGCTCAGAAGCAGAGAGCACTTATGCCAGCCTTTCTCAACCTGTGGGTCCCCAAATGTTGTTGAATTACAACTCCCATCACCCCTAGCTAGCAAGGCCAGAGCTCAGGAATGATGGGAGTTGTAGTCCAACAACATCTGGGGACCCATAGGTTGAGAGCTGCTGTCTATTTGGTACCAACAGTCAAAAACACTGCACCATTGAAAACCTGCGATGGAGAGACCATCACAGACTGCAGCAATCAGATGAAACAATGGGAAGATCACTATTGAGAATTGTACTCATGGGAAAACATGGTCTTTGACACAGCAAATCACAGCATCCAGACTCTGCCTGTCTTGGAAGAGCTAGATGTCTCTCACTTGATGAGCAGAAGAACGCCATCGACTCTCAAGCATGTGAGAAAGCCCCAGGTAGGACAGAATCGCAACAGAAGTGTGGGAAGTTGACCTCAAGTCCCCTCTCATGACGCACCTCCATGGCTTTCTCTAGCAGTGTTGGGGAACAGGAGCCATGCTACAAGACATGCACAACTCCAGCAATGTGACCCTCTGCTGGAACAAAGGTGACCACCAACTGTAACAACTGTCAGCATCGCCCTAGAGCCAGTGCGCCAACTGGACTCACGTACCTCAACCCCGACTGGGCTGGGCGAGCTGGGTAGCACCGCCAGAGACCTCCTTCCCGCAAGAAACGGTCACAGTGCTGTGGACTCACAGCTTAGAGCTGAGAGCACCGGATTCACTGTCTCAATACTTCAGTCGTTGCGCAGCAGAGTTTTGCAGAGTCTTGCAGAGTATAAACCACTCAGAGAGCAGCTCTGTAAAATATCTTCCTTTTATTCTATAACTACAACTATGGTACAAAACTATATACAGAGCTAAATATTCTGAGCATAAAGCAATGCTACACTGAGAGTCTGCAGCTGCTCTTAGCAGCAATCTAATCTCTAGGATCTCTAACACTCTCACTCTCTCCGATACACTGACTGACTGACTGACTCTCTCTCACACACAGATATGTTGCTGGGCAGAATAAGTTAATAGGCAGGACACGCCCCTTCTTCTCTGTGGAGTCAGCAGAGATCATCAGGAGATGGTCAGGAGATTCTTGGGTATGGGAGGGGTGAAATCTCCTCAGTGGTTCCTTGGGTTACATATGCTTCAGGTTACAGACGCTTCAGGTTACAGACTCCGCTAACCCAGAAATAGTTAAGAACTTTGCTTCAGGATGAGGCTTCAGGATGAGGGTTAAGAACTTTGCTTCAGGATGAGAACAGAAATCGTGCTCTGGCGGCGTGGCAGCAGCAGGAGGCCCCATTAGCTAAAGTGGTGCTTCAGGTTAAGAACAGTTTCAGGTTAAGAATGGACCTCCAGAACAAATTAAGTTCTTAACCTGAGGTACCACTGTACCATGCAATCTCCCTGCTGAGCACCTGTGTACTATTCAACAGATTTACAGTCACTCACTGAAAAGGTCTACCCAGAGTCACAAAGCAGAGATTTGGAGTTCAGAGATCAACACTCAGCATGCTTTCACTGTGTCAGCTGCAGGAGAAATGCCGGGAGCAGAGATGGCCATAATAATAATAATAATAATAATAATAATAATAATAATAATAATAATTATTATTATTATTATTATTATTATTATATTTATTTATACCCTGCCCATCTGGCTGGGTTTCCCTAGTACACTGCTTTCTTACACCTGATGATAGCCTTTGACCTCGTCAGCGAAAAAGGACTTCTCACACCACTCAACAAGATAGGAAGCCCCCACCTAAACTCTGGGCAAATTTTGAAAGCTGTGTTTCGGTACGCACATGGTTTTGAGAAGTGCAAATAAAGTAGATCCACATTAAAATGCAAACTGGGCTGAATTTCTCCCCCACCTCTAATTCCAGGGCATTCCAAGGAAACTAACATGCAGATAGGAGCTGGGGAAAGCACCAGACAGCTGCATACACATCGTCCTCAAATTAAAAACCCTGCCCCACAAAATATCTGAAATGCCTCCTCCCCTGTTTCACAGCCCGGGAATGGCTCCACTCAACTGCATTTCAATTCAGCACCAAGGTTGCAGAGACATCTTGATTTATGCTCATAGTTTTAGCCTGCTGGAACGTAACTGTGTTTTGTTGCATTGTAAGATAACAATTTTCAATAGTCCACTTAAGTCAACAGCAACCTAACAGCCTTGGATACCATTAAATAAAACATGGAAAGCGTATTTGTGTGAAATGAGGATATGCAGACATAACACTCAACAATGATTTAGCATTATGAGAGGGTGGAGCAGCAAGCCTCAGGCTCATACGCTTCCCCTTCATTCAATCCTTGCATGCAAGGGGGTAGAGATTTAAAGCTTCGCATCACATTTATCACAAACAACCGTTTCCCATGTAGAACCACTGCAGGAAACTGTGGTTTGCCCAAGCTGTAGCTAACAAATCAGAGCATCCAGCCACAGGGATTGCACTGTTTTGATAGCCTGGATTCTTCGCCAGTTACAATTCAAATGACACTGCAAGCCTGAGGCTCCCTGAAATGGGCTCTCATCATGACAGAGAAAACCACAGTTTGCTCCATTAATCTTCCCTGCATGTTGGTGCTGAAAATGCAAAGTTCGGTTTAGCAGCACCAGGCAAAGACTTGGGGGAGTTGAAGGAGGGTGACATCAATTTTGCATGTCATTTCCCTCGGCTAGTAAACACACCAGATTTTGGAAATAGTATGTTTCTTTCTTTTTCTCTTTCTTTCTTTCTTTCTTTCTTTCTTTCTTTCTTTCTTTCTTTCCCAAGACAAGCTGATTCCTCCTTTCCTACCCATCCTACCTCCCCACCCATCCCACTTCCATAGCTTAGGCCGATAGGCTGTTTAATTTCCCTGCCCAGACTTTGATGCCATTAGTATCTCTGCAGCATTATGTGGGTGATTTCTTATTCAATGGCTCAGGGTGACTCCAATCTCTGTGAGCAGCTACTGAAGGGTTTTCATGATGTGACAGCCGAGTCAGCTAGCCGAATAACAAAGGCAGAGCCATCAACCTTGCATGGTGTGGGATGTCGAATTAGATTCGCAGGCAACAGCATCTATATTGCCTGCGAGAGAAAGCTGCACTTCATTAAGCCGGTGGGCGATGAGGTGATATGTGCAAAAATAGGGCTAGATGAGGAATTTGCATTCCGTTCACACAGTAAGCAAATACATGAGCCAATGTTCTGATGTGAGCGCAGCAAAACTCAGGACTATCCATACCAGTGACCAGAATGACTTGCCACGTAGTGAATTTGAAGATGCTCAAGATACATTTGGAGACACCAGCAGGCATGGACAAAGCATTTGGGGCTTTGTAGCTTATGGAGACATCACCTTGCCAACAAAGGTCCGTATAGTTAAAGCTATGGTTTTCCCAGTAGTGATGTATGGAAGTTAGAGCTGGACCATAAAGAAGGCTGATCGCTGAAGAATTGATGCTTTTGAATTATGGTGCTGGAGGAGACTCTTGAGAGTCCCATGGACTGCAAGAAGATCAAACCTATCCATTCTGAAGGAAATCAGCCCTGAGTGCTTACTGGAAGGACAGATCCTGAAGCTGAGGCTCCAATACTTTGGCCACCTCATGAGAAGAGAAGACTTCCTGAAAAAGACCCTGGTGTTGGGAAAGATGGAGGGCACAAGGAGAAGGGGACGACAGAGGACGAGATGGTCGGACAGTGTTCTCGAAGCTACTAACATGAGTTTGACCAAACTGCGGGAGGCAGTGGAAGACAGAAGTGCCTGGCATGCTCTGGTCCATGGGGTCACGAAGAGTCGGACACGACTAAACGACTAAACAACAACAAGCTTATGAAGAAAAGACGAGTAAGAAGCAACGTGATAGAGGTGTGTAAAAATATGCATGACGTAGAGAAAGTGGACAGAGAAAATATATTTTCTCTCATAACACTAGAACTCATGAACATACAAGGAAACTGAATGTTGAAAGGTTTGACAGACAAAAAAAGGTTTGGGACAGCACAGAGGTGAACTATGGGGTTTTCCCCTCGCAAGATGTAGCGAGAGCCACCAAACTAGATAGCTCTAAAACATTAGACGAACTGGCTTCTAATAGGCATTTGGGTGGCCACTGTGAGAACAGTGAGAACTTGAAGGGAGAACTGTGGGAGAAGGGAGAACTGTGAGAACTTGAAGGGATACTCGTTTCATCCTGCAAGCTATTTGTATGTTTTGAAATCTGTCTATTTCTAATCTGTGGCACTTACAGGTGGTTTTACTCATTATTGCATTCTGTTTCCACATCAATCTGAGAATTTTTAAAAAAAATCTTCTCAAAATATGTCCTGCAGGTCATATTCTCAGATGTATTTATATGTGTCACCTCTCCGACGAAAGAAGAATGGCAGACAAAATGAATGGACTACGCAGAATTTGATAAAATGACAGGAAGGATTGGAAAACTGTGGGACCAGAGATTCACAGAAGATTGGAAGAAATATACAAACTATTTGAAGAGCAACTGTAATCAACAAATTACGCTAGTAGGACCACAAGAAGTTTTGTAAGGAGAAATATATGAAACATTGCAAAGTAGAAAAAGAATAGAGATATTAGTTATGAGATTCAAATGTAATAGTGAAAGTAAGAAATGTATATTAAGTGATTAGATTGGAAAATTTTCAGAGGTGATTGATGGAAGTCAAAAAAATTGTGTAAGATGTAAAAGTATGTTCAATTACTGTTGAAAATGATATGTTAAAAAACTAATAAAAAATTATAGAATATAAATGTGTCACCTCTCTATAAATAAAAATAAAAATTCAATGAGTATTTCTCCCCCAAAAAAACAACAAAGTCTTATGAGGAACGGTTGAAGGAGCTGGGTATGTTTAGCCTGGAAAAGAGGAGACTGAGAGGAGATATGGCAGCCATCTTCAGATATCTAAAGGGCTGTTACATGGAAGACGAGCAAGCTTGTTTTTTCTCCTGCTCTGGAGGGCAGGACTCAAACCAATGGCTCCAAATTACAAGATGGTAATACAACTATGGTACTCCATCATGCTCATAGGACCTGGGTTCTCGAACCTTTATTCATAGAAGGTTGATTAAGTGTCACTGGAAACTTGTTCTACATAAAGTGCATGGTTTGAGGGCCTGGGATATCTGGCTATGGGAGAACTGATATTTTATAATAAAAATATAAGGACTTCTTGGTGCCTTTGCAACAAGCGTTTGGGAGAATCCTTGTCCATTCTTCTTCTTACTGTGTCTTCCCATTCCCTCTGCTTGAATTTTTATAACTTAACAATAACCTGTACTATTTATTACTATTTATTATGGTCACTCCATGTTTTGGGAGTGGCCTTCCCTCTGAGGTGTATCATGCTTCAGGATTACTGCCTTTACAAAGGTAGGTGAGGACATCACTCTTTGTCCAGACCCTTCAAAAGTCGAGGGGTGCATTGTGATTCATTTCTGCTGCCTTTTGATTCAGCCATTGCCGGTGATTTATACTTAGTTTGGCTCGGTATTATATTTTGTTGCATTAGATTTTAAAATGTTTGTTGCTGTCCTCCCACCCTGTGACCCAGGCAAGGGTGGGTTATAAATATCTGAAATGAATAATTTAGCCAGGATACGCATGGGGACGGGCTGCACAGATATCATATATCAGAGGTTGTTATAGTACACTGTTATAGCTTCATTTCTTAACCCATAATAAAAGGGGTTGTTGTTTGTTTTTTTGGTTGGGGAAGTCTGCTGGAAGAAAATCAAGGGGGAAACATTGTATTCCCCCCTGCTGGATCAGGCAAGATGAATCTGTAATCCTGCCTTAGCATAAGCAGAATTTATTCTTTTATGTGACATTTTTGTGACTTTAAGTACTAATGTAAATTAAAGAAGCCATGGTGAATGTTCCCGTATTGTGACTGAGAGAATAACCTTTTATTTGATAGTCTCAGAGCAATGCTCAGCTGTTAAAGATTCATTATGATTCTTCAGCAGAATTATTTTTCTTGCCTTTATGCGTAGCACTACTGCAAATATCAAAGTTCATATGCAGTATTAGCAAAAGGTTCATCCATACAATGGACTGTGGGTCCCATAAAACCTCTCTCCTCGCAAGCGAGTCATCTCATCCTCTGCTTGCCTCAGACTTACAAGGGACCCTGAAGCCCCCATAGTGCCCTGCCATTGGCTGATTTGCTCTGATGTCACAGCACCCTGGGATACAGTGCCAATCTCACTGTGTCATCACCTGCTGAGTGCTAAAGGGGCTCTGGAGTTATCATAATTTGAATTTAAAGTTCTGCGAGCAATTTGTCTTAATTTTTGCCTCTGTAATCAGAATGCCCAGGTCTCAAAGCTCTCGAGTAATTGGAGGCTCCAAGCAGTCCTAGAAGCAGGGATAAGGGACATCTGTCCATCTAATTTGATCAGAAGCAGTTGTGCATCTCAAAGCAGGCAGGGACTAGCTGGCTGAATGCTCAGGCTAGCTTGGTACTGCAGCCTAGGACAGGGGTCGACAACCTTTTTCAGCCATGGGCTGGCCCACCGTCCCTCAGACCATGTGGTGGGCTGGACTATATTTTGAAAAAAATAATGAACAAATTCCTAAGCCCCACAAATAACCCAGAGATGCATTTTAAATAAAAAGACATATTCTACTTGTGTAAAAACACGCTGATTCCCGGACCGCTGGATTGAAAAGGCGATTGGGCCACATCCAGCCCACGGGCCTTAGGTTGCCTACCCCTGGCCTAGGAAGTGTCCTCAAAGCACAGAGCCTGGTCTTCTTGGATTACAGTAGAAGCAAAAGTGCTAATGATGCAACAATAGCTTGGCTATCAGGAGCTTGGGCTCGATACACACAAATAAGCCGTTTCACCTTACACTTTGGGAGGCAGGCAGGAGGTGCCTTTCAAGATGGTGCCTTCAACCAGAGAAATATGAGAAAATGTGTCTAACACTGACTGTAAGCCTGTTTGCTGCCCCATCCCCAACAACAGCACCAGCCATTGCTAACCAGCTATGCCTACCCCAGTTTCCTGATCCACAAGAACATAGGAAGAGCTTGCTGGATCAGGCCAATGGTCCATCTATTCCAGCATCCTGGTCTCGCAGTAGCCAACCAGATGTCCCAGTGGGAAGCCTGCAAGCATGCAGCAACTTTCTCCCCACCTGTGATCCCCAACAACTGGTTTCAGAAGCATTACTGCCTGCAACCGTGGAGGCAGAGCATGTAACCACTGGGAGCCTTCTCTTCCATAAGGATTCCCACAAGCAGCCCCCAGTGTGGGGTTGTTGTTTAGTCGTTTAGTCATGTCTGACTCTTCGTGACCCCATGGACCAGAGCACGCCAGGCACTCCTGTCTTCCACTGCCTCCCGCAGTTTGATCAGACTCATGTTTGTAGCTTCGAGAACACTGTCCAAGCATCTCGTCCTCTGTCGTCCCCTTCTCCTTGTGCCCTCCATCTTTCCCAACATCAGGGTCTTTTCCGGGTAGTCTTCTCTTCTCATGAGGTGGCCAAAGTATTGGAGCCTCAGCTTCAGGACCTGTCCTTCCAGTGAGCACTCAGGGCTGATTTCCTTAAGAATGGATAGGTTTGATCTTCTTGCAGTCCATGGGACTCTCAAGAGTCTCCTCCAGCACCAGAATTCAAAAGCATCAATTCTTCGGCGATCAGCCTTCTTTACGGCCCAGCTCTCACTTCCATACATCACTATTGGGGGAAATCATAGTTTTAACTATATGGACCTTTGTTGGCAAGGTGATGTCTCTGCTTTTTAAGATGCTGTCTAGGTTTGTCATTGCTTTTCTCTCAAGAAGCAGGTGTCTTTTAATTTCGTGACTGCTGTCACCATCTGCAGTGATCATGGAGCCCAAGAAAGTAAAATCTCTCACTGCCTCCATTTCTTCCCCTTCTATTTGCCAGGAGGTAAGGTAAGGTAAGGGCATGTAAATACAGCCAGCTCATGTGCCTTTTGCACTAGACCATCCTCCCTCAACCAGATGCCCTTTGGATATTGTTGGACTCCATAAACCCCAGCTACAGTGGCCAATGGTCAGGAGTGATTTGTCCAAAACAACTGGAGGGCACCAGGTTAGCTAAGGCATTGCCAGGAAGACAAGAGGAACAGTTATGGGTCAGCACTAATCACATATCCCTTACAGCATCATATTTGGCCCCACGTTATGAATATGCATTGCATTGTGCCTTAATGCTATGTAAGGTAAAGGGACCCCTGACCATTAGGTCCAGTCGTGGCCGACTCTGGGGTTGCGGCGCTCATCTCGCTTTATTGGCCGAGGGAGCCAGCGTACAGCTTCCAGGTCATGCGGCCAGCATGACTAAGCTGCTTCTGGCAAACCAGAGCAGCGCACGGAAATGCCGTTTACCTTCCCACTAGAGCAGCACCTATTTATCTACTTGCACTTTGATGTGCTTTTGAACTGCTAGGTGGGTAGGAGCAGGGACCGAGCAATGGGAGCTCACCCCGTTGTGGGGATTCGAACCGCCCACCTTCTGATCAGCAAGTCCTAGGCTCTGTGGTTTAACCCACAGCGCCACCTTTTGGGAACTTACTGTTCTCTTTTAAGCAGGAAATGAGAGAGAGAGAGAGAGAAAGAGTGAGTGTGTGTCAAGGGTGGGTGATGGGCACTCCTGCGCACCTCGTCGCGGGGATTCAAACCGCCAACCTTCCAATCGGCAAGCCCTAGGCTCTGTGGTTTAACCCACAGCGCCACCCGCGTCCCTTAATGCTATGTACATTAACTGTATTACCCAGTATGGATGGTGGAAACAATGCATTTAAATCTGGAACAACCAATATGGTGCCCTCGAGCAGCTGTTGGACTACAATTCCCATTGTCCCTGGCTATTGGCTATGCTGCATGGGGCTGATGGGAGTTGAAGTCCCATGGTACACTTGGAGGGTACCATGTTGGCTATTATACAGTAGTACAACTATAACTTTTGGCTGTTGATGATGCTCTGTGCTATTAAAGCATGTGTTTTTAGAAGATGATACTGAATTTCTACCTTTATCAACATCTGCTTGCAAATGCAATTATCACCTTTTTAAAAAACAAAAACATTCTTTTGACCCTGGAGGCAACAAGGAATTAGGAAACCCCAATTTCCTGACATAATTCTGCTTTCTGACTGTAGATCAAGGAGCCGAGAGAGCAAAGGTGTCATAGGAGAGCGAATTTCACGTGGTGATTTGAAATTAGCAACCAGACCATTGGTTTGCAGGTATCAAATGCAGAAGCAGTCGACGCTAAAATACCAAACAAAACCTAAACCATATAAAATGCTGGGGGAGAGGCAGCAACATTAAAAGCTATAAAAAAAGATTTATCAGGAGGTTGCAATTGAACTATATGGATTTATCAATAGTGCATTAAAAGCTGGGATGCTTCACACACACACATACCCATCTGGTGCAATAGATCAAAGGGTATCTCTTTGAAATAATGGTGAAGAGCCTGGGCCAGTTAACATGGAACAAATAATGCAGCAAAACCCTGGTTTGGTTTAAGTTAGTAGCAAAAGCTGTATTCTTGGTAAGTTTCTTCCAGCTTTTTCTGAAATACACCCCAGGACAAACCAAGAACAGGCAGTTCTGTCTTTATTCTGGGAAAGTCAGTCCCTCATTAAAGAGTCCACAGACATTTCAAGACACAGGAACATAAAAGTTGCCTTACACTGAGTCAGACTTTTGCCCCACCAACCTCAGTAAGCTCTGCATTGACCTTGAATAAGTGCCAACTAAGAGATGGTCTCTTCTGGATTCTATCTAACTCCAACTACTTTGAAATACCCAATTTCCCCCTTGGTATCTGCTCCCAAGAACAGAGCATTTCAGAGCTAGTTATCTGACCAAACTCTTGCTGGTTTCCTGAAGAAATGCCATTATTGAGCTGTGTTTCCAAGTGATGCCCACCATTGTCTTGGATGGCCGCTATAGCAGGTGATGTTGATGGCCTCTGATACCTTCTCTCTCTTACATCATGGGTTTTGGCTTATATTATGGATGGGTGTTCTCCAAATTTGAGGGTGCAGTTCTCCAACAAACACAAGGGTGCAAACGTGTATATCGGAGGGAAAGTGCATGATAAAAATGCACAAATTGGTGAAAACAGCATGCAAAATGAATTATATTAGGAGGGAAAGACGCTTGAAAAAAGTCTGTAAAATTGCATGCATGCAAAAAGCATTTTTCTTTTCCTTTCTCCTCCTGCGATGAGGCTACATTTTAATATTTTAATGTTTCTATATTTTAATGTTGTATTTTAATTTTGTCTTTAAGTTGTAATCATTCAACTTGTTTTTATTATTGCTTGTTAGCCGCCCTGAGCCCGGCCTTGGCTGGGGAGGGCGGGGTATAAATAAAAATTATTATTATTATTATTATTATTATTATTATTATTAGGAGAAATGCATACAAAAATACAAATGGCATTTTTTAAAAAAAAAAGCTGCAAAGAGATGCAAAAATGTCGGAAACTGAACTGAATAACTTGCCTATTGAACAACCTGCCTATTTTGAATGATGGTTTTGGGGTTAGCTCTTTGGGACCTGTCATGTTCTTTGGTTGAGCTATCTATTGTCGATATATTTCTGCCATGCCCTGGCTTGGGCTCACTAATTATCTCAAGCTTTACAAAAAAATTCACTCTTCTTTACTGCAATATCAATGCAGTTGACTTTGTAATAGATATTGATGCCAGTGAACATTAAATGTTTTACAGCAGAACATCATCTCAGTAACATATCCCTCCCGACTGCTATTTATTATGGTGTGGAGTATGGTGGCTGTTGTTGTTTTATGGATCCTCTGACCACTGTGGGACTAAAATACAGGGTCTCCTCACAGGACTAGAAATCGACTGGCAGTACAACCCTATGTGTGCCTGCAAGGAAGTAAGGCCCACTGAATTAAATGGAGTTTACTTCCAGGTAAGTACATATAGGACTGTAGCCATAAACTCTAAGACAGGCATCCCCAAACTCGGCCCTCCAGCTGTTTTGGAACTACAATTCCCATCATCCCTGACCACTGGTCCTGTTAGCTAGGGATCATGGAAGTTGTAGTCCCAAAACAGCTGGACGGCTGAGTTTGAGGGTGCCTGATCTCAGTTTTCTCAGTGTTCAACTGAGAAAACAGAGTGTAAGAACAGCTGTTTTAACAGCCTCCTCATATGGGCTACAATGCAAAGCAAGAGTTGGATGAAGTGGAATAGTCGTTGCATGAATCACTGTCTTGCATCCTGAAGTGGTTTGGTGTGGAGCTGCTATGATAATTTATTGGCAGGTGGATCACTGTTGCAGTGTTGTTTACTGGGATAGAGTGAGGGAGCAGGGAGGTGGGTGCGGTGCAAATGCACCTGCAGGAACACCAAACAGTCGTTTGCACCCTGCTGCCTCCCCAACCCCCCAAGTAAGCAACAGCAACCTACCTGCTTGGAAGCTAGCATATAGTGGCTGCACCCTGCCCACCAAGTCATTTCTGCTTGCATCCGTGCAGGAAACCCACACCCCAAAATGCTACCTCAACTCATTGTGCAAACTGTCCCTGGCAACCTGTGAGGTGGAGAGGTGGTGTAGTGGTAGCAATGCAACCAAGTGGCAGTGATAAGAGCCAGTTCACAAACATGCACACCTCCTAATTCCTCTTTCCTTCTGTTGCTTGTGAGACAGGTGGTGCTGTGGTCTAAACCACTGAGCCTCTTGGGTTTGCTGATCAGAAGGTCAGTGGTTCAAATCCCCATGACAGGGTAAGCTCCCATTGCTCAGTCCCAGCTCCTGCCAACCCAACAGTTCGAAAGCACGTCAAAAAGTGCAAGTAGATAAATAGGTACCACTCTGGCAGGAAGGTAAATAGTGTTTTCATGTGCTGCTCTGGTTTCGGTGTTCCATTGCCCCAGAAGCGGCTTAGTCATGCTGGCCACATGACCCAGAAAAACTGCGGACAAACGCCGGCTCCCTCAGCCTGTAAAGCGAGATGAGCACCACAACCCCAGAGTCGTCTGCGACTGGACTTAACTGCCAGGGGTCCTTTACCTTTACTTTTTGTTGTTGTTGCTGCTGCTTACTGAACACTTGGCTGTTAGACGCTAACTGTGCGATCTGACTCAGTTGGAAAGCGGAAGTTCCATCTGTTGCATTGTATATCTGTGATGGCAGGTTTACACAATCACTTCAGCGTTGGAGATTGCAGTCAACTGATCAGCATGCACGGCTGGAACCAAGCCAATGCCACACCAGTAAAATCATGAAATGTAGGAAGCAACGTTGTCAAACTCTTTCTCCAACTAACTCAGCCTTGGTAGCAAAGGGTCAAACAATCTACATGCACACACATTTTTGCAAGGCCATTTGTCCCCTGCAAAAGTACAGCGGCTTTTTTGGCAGCTATGTATAAGTCTCCCATAGAGCTATGGTCCTCCTCCATCTTGCACTAGGCAGTCCATCAAAGGAAAACCAGCAACCCTCTCCTTCGCTTCCCCCCTCTATATTCAACATCCAGAATGCATTTCCTGTTGGAAGAAATTAAAACAGAGAAACAAAGTAGGGAGTCGTCAGGCGTTGTTACAGCCAGAAGCAGTTTATTGGGTGGGGTGGAGCTCCTACTCTTGCTTCCTGGCAAATAAAGGTAAAGGGACCCCTGACCCTTAGGTCCAGTCGTGGCCGACTCTGGGGTTGCAGCGCTCATCTCACTTTATTGGCTGAGGGAGCCGGCATACAGCTTCTGGATCATGTGGCCAGCATGACTAAGCCACTTCTGGCGAACCAGAGCAGCACACAGAAACGCCGTTTACCTTCCCACCTATTTATCTACTTGCACTTTGACGTGCTTTCGAACTGCTGGGTTGGCAGGAGCAGGGACCGAGCAACAGGAGCTCACCCCATCGTGGGGATTCAAACCACCAACCTTCTGATTGGCAAGTCCTAGGCTCTGTGGTTTAACCCACAGTGCCACCTGCGTCCTCCTGGCAAATAGTGGATAGCTATTTCTTACTGGGAGAGAAAGAAGGAGGGGCAGCAGGGAGGTCAGCTAGGTGCAAATGTACCATGGAGCCAATCCAGTGGTCTTGCTGGTGAGTTTGCTCTGTACCAACCTTTCTGCCTTATCACCAGTTCCCCATCACTCCTGGCAAGCAACAGTGCCAGGAACCTAGCATAGCAGATCTGCCCCACCTGTCAAGATGCTTCTGGTTGCAGGTATCTCACACAACGTTCCCTGAGATCATATGATTCTGGATCAAGCTGTAGGCTTTTTCATGTGAGCTTGTGAGTGAAGCCTCTTTACCACCTTCTTAAATTCCTACATGAATCTGTTTTCTGCACTCCCATTCTTTTATTGCATCCTCTTAACTGCTCTTTGATCCTAAATCTCCCATTTCTTCATGGTCTCCTTGGAACCTATACGTGCTTATCTTAAATTTACGGTTCTCTTTCTCAATGAATGCCGTTCCCATAATATCTATTTAACCGTAAATTTCAACAGCCTGCCATTAACCGTTCTTATAGTTTGCAAGTTCCCCACTTACTCCTCCCGTCAAGTCAGAAACCTTACAACACTATTTACTTTAATGTGTCCGTGATTGATCTTTTCGCCTTTCTGCATGTATGTATAAATGAATATATTTCACTACACTGCTAGAGTTCCCATTCTTCCTCCTTTTGATTCCCATACAGAGTCTTGGAGGATTTCCACGGCATCGTTTTACTCCACTTACTTATTTATTTTGACTATTTTCAAAAGGCTGTTGCCACATTAGCTCCTTGGTGTTCAGACACGTGTGCATATCTAAGCAAATTCCACTTGCGAAGAGCTTAGCTCTGCATATACTAATTCAGTCAGAAAGGTGTTTCATATTCCTTTAGCTAATAACACTAACCTTGCAACACTGAATTAATGGCTCAGTTGGCATCGTCCCAACTGTGCAGAGTGGAATCCAGCATCAAAGCACATTTTTATTTCTTCCTAACTTCTCCTGTATCAAAAAGAGGTCAAGTGACAGTTAGGAACGGGTGGATTTGTCTCTTTCTGGTCTATGCCACTTTTGCATGGTGTTTGTTCATAAGTCTATTCCCTCCTGTTTCTGCATCAATCTGCATTTAAACACACACACACACACACTGCTTTATTTTTGTACATATTTTCCCCACAAACATAGAGATACAGGAAGCTGCCTTACATTAAGTCAGAACATTGGTCCATCTAGCTCAGGGGTCTGCAACCCGTGGCTCCAGAGCCGCATGTGGCTCTTTTACACCTTTGCCGCGGCTCCGGGGCGGATACTAGCGAGGGGAGGAGGCGCATTGTGCGCCCTGACACTCCCCACTGTGGCAGGCGCTGTACTGGCTGTGACGTCGCATGGGGGCGGTGCGTGCGTTAGTCACGCACCATCCCGACGTCACCTTCCCGGTTTTGCGGCTCCCAGTTTTTTTTTCTTCAGAAACGGGTCCAAGTGGCTCTTTTTGTCTTAAAGGTTGCAGACCCCTGATCTAGCTCAAGATCAGCATTGTCTACTTTCCCTAACAGCATCTACCAAGGATGTCATACTGGGGACACTCCCAGCCCCAATGCCAGGAATTGAACCTGGAATCTTCTACATGCAAAGCAGTTGCTCCATGACTCACCTGTTGCCCTTGCCCTAAAAGAAGCATTTGTGTACACATTTCAACCCAGACAATGTCTTTAATTTGCCACACTCTTTTGAGCCAAGAACTGTATTGCCAAATTCTGGAGGACAACTGAGTTCCTATCTCCATATTAGTCCAAGAAGAGTGAATCCTCAGTAGCAGAGCTTGGTGAAATGAGGCCTTCTGTTGTCCCAGGTGAGTACTTTGCCTGATAACCTGTCCAATTCTCTGCTGTTTTTGTTCTTAGGGCCAAGGGGATGATTGTGAACAATCCTAAGACTCAGAGGAAGGTCAAGCATTCTGTAAAACATATACACCCATATGTCTGGGTTTAGGCATAGCGGTTCTCTTTTTTTTATAATAATATTTATTAAAGTTTCACAAATAATAAAAAGTTCCAACATTTAAACATAGGAAAAACTACAAAAGTATAAAAATACAAAAAACAAAACACATAAAAAATACACAATAAGAAACAGTTGACAAAAGAAGAAAGAAGAAGAAAGAAAAAAAGAAAAGCCAAAAGAGCAAAACAGAAAATAGATTAGTAATTTCAAATCTTATACTTCCTTCACTAGTTTCTTGACCTCCTCACACCTCCCATTTTGTATTCCAGTTCAGATATTAAATTCAGCAAATCCTTACCCTCTGGCATTTATCTTCACTCAAGATGTTAACCTATTATAAATATCAATTTTCCAATCATCAATCCCTATTTACATTTTCTTAAAAATCTTTTTACCAATACCACTTATTTTCCATCAGACATCATTTTAACCTTCCTTAATTTTACAGTACTTCTGCAAGTAGTCCTTAATTTTTTTTCCAGTCTTCCTCCAGCGACCCTTCTCCCTGGTCACGAATTCTGCCAGTCATTTCTGCCAATTCCATATAGTCCATAGGCATAGCGGTTCTCAACCTGTGGGTCCCCAGATGTTGTTGGACTACAACTCCCATCATCCCTGAGCTCTGGCCTTGCTAGCTAGGGGTGATGGGAGTTGTAGTTCAATAACATCTGGGGACCCACAGGTTGAGAAAGGCTGGACTTTAGGGGGATCACAGAATAAGCTGGCTGTTCCTGAGTCTCCACTAGGGGAAGGCAGCACATTGGGCTCCCAGCATGTACAAAGGTGGTGGTTATTAATCTGTGACCCTTCAGATGTTGTTGGACTCTCATCAGTCCCAACAGAATGGCTGGTGGTCAGAGATTATGGGAGTTGGGCTCCAGTAAACATTTAGAGGGCCACAGGTGCCCCATCTCTGTACTAGGGGCTATAGGAGGCTCCCCTTCCTAGGAGATCCCACTTGACCTGAGCTTCAGAAGCTGGCCAGTCATAAGATGGATCCAAAAGGAAAGATTTGTCTAACTTTGACCTCCAGGGTCACCTCTTGAACAATAGCATTTCCCCCTCCCCATTCACAAAATTTCTGGGCAAATGTGAAGGTTCCAGCTTGGGGTGAGGGAAATCTCAGGCTTTTTTGGGGGGGTTCAAGCACCACATTGGGGAAAAGATTGCCACGAATTCTTCGCAGCGCTTTAGCAGAAATGCTCAGAGTTCCAGGTTCTTCAGTGCAGTATATTTATTGTGAGACACACACACACACACACACACACACACACACACTTTAATACACGAGCAGTTCATACAGTCAAACAGGGTCCCTGGCTGCACCTTAAGGCAAATAGGAAGACTCTCTCTCTCTCTCTCTCTCTCTCTCTCTCTCTCTCTCTCTCACCACATGCCTCTACACCACCATCTTTACTGCTGGACAGGTTTCCCTTTTAAACCGATGGCCGCCAATCAACTGTCAGCACATTACTGCTGAGTCATTCTTGTCAGATTCTCAGCCTTGGTCAGAGGTAACTGGCCTTTTCTCCAGGCATTCGGTGAGATCCTGGCTGACCTCCCCGTCTGCATCTCCCGGGAGGATACAGGCAAGGTCACTATCTGCGATCCCACTCAGCTTGAGAGGGACACACAAACTCCTCCCTCCTCCCTGTCTCCCCCTCAGGGAGGGGAAAAGAGACAGACAGAAATCTATTTACATTGCTTTATTTCTGTCATTCCAGCAGTACAGAGAAACATGTCTGCACTCTCCAGTCTCCAGCAGTAGAGAGAGAAAACTCCACCCCTGTACTTCCAGTACAGGTCAGATGACACTCTGAGCTAACATCCGGTGCTCAGAACAGTGAGTAGACTGCTCCCCTGTTCCAATAGTACAGTCCCACACATCAACATCCTGTTTTGCATTCCAGCAACTTGCAGCTGGCTTTCGCATTGCTGCTTTTTCCTGACAATTCTGACCCAGTACCTCCAAAGAAAGTATTGCAGGCTGATTGCATCAACCAGTTGCATCAGCTAGCAAACTCAAGTCTGCAGACTTACTATCTCTCACAGCATTCTGTGGATCCCAACAAAGATTTCTGCATTGCATGGGGTTGGACTAGATGTCCCTTGTGGTCCCTTCCAACTCTCCAGTTTTATGATTCTATGATTCTAAAAGACCTTGAATAAGATGAGCCCAATTTCTCATGCAGCAATTCACACATCCCATTCAGTGACATACAGTATGGTTCTTTTTGAAACATAATGACTTCCTACACTGAAAGAGGCAGCCTTCAAACTCTGAACGTGCTGCCTATGTAACTTTTAAAAATGTTTTGACAGAGAAGAATGTGTGTGACTTAATCCAGGGTGGGAAAGGGAAATGGAAGTCATACTTCAGCTGAGAGCAGTTAATGATCAATAGTGACAGGTAACAATAAACACAGTAAGAGAGTCCCCCTCATTTTCCTCTCTTCCTGCCTGCTATACAACCCTATCATAACTATTCTTGAGGAAAATTAATTTGGCTGACTCTCACTCTTAGAAAGTTACTGTAAATACAATATGAAAGGGGAAATGAGCTGGAGGAAGGGAATGAAAGATATCTGGTTGAGGACCAAACAAGATGAGCCTGTAAAGGCAAACAGTTTGTCTCTGGAAACTGGGTGTTGTTACTGAAAGACCTGGATAAAAATTAATTATTCTTGTTGTTGTCGCTGCTGTTAAGACAGCATCAAAATGCTTCAAAAATTCCCACACACCATAACATCTAGTACCAGGTGTGGCCCTTCAGATTACCTCTGAATACTAGTTGAGGGGAATCACAATTGGGGAGAGTGTTGTCATATTCATGTCTTAAGTGACTCAGGACCACAATACCTCAAGAACCACATCTCTCCATATGAACCTGAGCATGAACATTTGAGTGCATTTCTGTGCTTATTTCTTTCAATTTTCTTAATTCTCCTTGATTCAGTTGGCATTTGAAAGCAAACTTACCTTTTTTGTACTCTTGGAAACAGTAAGAGAAACAAAACACATCTCTTGAAATTCACCCATCTCTAAATTTTGCAAATTCTCCAACTGAGCAATGTTGCATTAAAATTCAACATATTAAAGTGTGTCTAAAAATGCATATATTGCTGGAAATAAAATAGAAAAACACATTATTCCAGTGGGAATTGCTTTGCAAAAATGTGTGCATTGGGGAAATTTTTACACAGTGTGCATTAGAATAAATTTGCAGTAATATTCTGATGAATTTTCAAAAATGAAAAACCCAGAAAAACTAATATTGACAAATTTGCCCATCTGTAGCTGTCACTGTGCATTATTTGTGTTACTTCTTTGTTTGATATATATTGAAGTGCATATGTTTGCTCTAGTCTTTTGCTACCAATGATGCCATAAAGTAAATATGAACAGGACAGAACTGCTGTTCCACCTTTTCCCCAGTCCATGCTTCCATGTGTTTTAAAGGAAGCAGCAAAGACCACGCACACAAATGCTTTGCAACTGACCTGATGTGCATATGAATTTGCATATGTGGATATGTGCTCCAGGAGCCCTGCATGGGTGCAAATTACTGCAAGGTAGGCTAACACCTGTAAGAAAGAAATCTTGGTGGGTTTGTATGTTGCCAAGTCCCTCCATGCTCCAGCGAGTCTGCGGTTCCAGCAGAGCTTAAAGACGACAGTGTAGAAAATTATCCACAAGTGAGGAGAGGAATCTCGTGAATTGCCGAGATGGTTCAGAAACAGACGGAAATTGAGCGAAAAGCACATGAGCTCCTAGGGAAGTTAGGCAACGTTAGCAGAAAGAGATGCTTCATTAGCTCAGTTAATAAAACGTGTCCCTTCTCCCACTTTGATTGTCACTGTAAAGAAAGACTTTGGGAGGGGGGCAACAGAGGTTTTCTCAGTTTTTCTCCTTTTCTTATTTCAGTTGAACTGAAATGCTACAGAAAAAAGAATAAGAAATGTAGACAATGGCTGGTTTCTCACACACAACCTTTCACAATCCAGCAACACCTGGTATAAAGGTAAAGGTAAGAGACCTCTGGACAGTTAAGTCCAGTTGAATTCGACTTTGGCATGAGACGCTCATCTCTGCTTTCGGGCCGAGGGAGCCGGCGTTTTTCTGCAGGCAGATTTCTGGGTCATGTGGCCAGCATGACTAAACCACTTCTGGCACACAGAGGACCATGACAAGTGCTAGAACGTATGGAAACGCCGTTTACCTTCCCACCACAGTGGTATCTGTTTATCTGTTCATACTTGTATGCTTTCAAACTGCTAGGTTGGCAAGAGCTGGGACAAAGCAATGGGAGCTCACCCTGTCGCGTAGATTCGAACTGCCGACCTTACCATCAGCAAGCTCAAGAGGCTTGGTGATTTAGACCATGGTGCTACCTGTGTCCCAGATATCTGATATACTTACAGCCAAGCCACACAACCAGTGGGTCCACGTGGGGTAGGTCATGCAGACTGTGTCACTACAGAGTGCAGGCAGAGAAGGACCTCTGCCAAATGAGAGCCCTGTTGGATTGGGCCATCTAGTTGGACTAGATGATGCTCGGTGTCCCTTCCAACTCCTCAATTCTATGATTCCTGGTCCAGGGCCGTAACATTAACAAATGCAGAGAGTCTAGCTGACCCCAAAAGGGAATGGAGTGCTGCTGTCAGGATGCTGTCAGCAACTCCCGGCTGATTGCCAGGAAAGTATAAATACAAGGGAGGTTTCTATCCTTTTTTATTTCAGTCTTTACAGAGAGAGGCTATAGAACCCAGCCTCTTGGATAATGGCATTGTCCCAAGTGAATCTCTCCCACTTCCACATTTGTCACTTCTATGGGTTCTGCTACGTGCCCTCTGTCTTTGAGCTCTTTGCTCTCCTACTTTCAAAGCTTGCCGGGTTCTTGAAGAGGGATCTGGAATGCTTTCTAAAGACACTGTGTCCATCAGCTGTCCCCGCTCTGCTGCTTCCTCCTCCTCTCCCATTATTCCCCAACTTTCCCCCTCATCTGCCTCTGAGCTGTGACCTCCCGCAAACCCCTGTTGGAAATCTAAACTGTCTCCCTCTTCCTCCTCCCTGGAAGAGTCAGGCTAAGGAGGCAGCATGCGCCATTTCTCCTCTGCCCAGCCCCTGACAGCCACTCATGGGAGGCATAGCCAGTTACTGAAATTATCTGGGGTTGGCAGAGGCCTCAGCACATATTGGCCTCAGGCAACTGCGGGTCCTTCAGTGCCCCAGCATGACTTACCACTGGCACCTGCCATGAGCACCCACTACCTGGCACTGCAATTAGCACCACAATGGCCTAGAATAATACTATATGATGGTCAGTGAAAACAGTGGCTTCCGGTCCATTCACAAAGGGTAATAATAATAATAATAATAATAATAATAATAATAATAATAATAATTTATTTATACCCTGCCCATCTGGCTGGGCTTCCCCAGCCACTCTGGGCGGCTTCCAACAAAATATTAAAATACTGTAATACATCAAACATTAAAAGCTTCCCTTTTAAGTTGATCAATGGCAGCCAGGCATGATGGGCAGAGCCGTCCTTCCCATTAGTGTTAGTGGTTCGTTGCGCCAGGGTGCTGGCCTCTCAGGGGCGCCCTAGCGAGTGGGGGAGCTGCGCGGCTTTGCCGGCAGCCTCCCCTTTCCCTGCACGCCCACCAGCTGCGCCCCACCAACTATATGTTAGGTTATTTCCGTTCCACCTCAAAAGGGAGCAGGCTTTGTGAGTCAGAGAGTCTGCGCATGTCCTGTTCACAGGATGTTTATGTTTCTATTGCATTCGCTTTCTCTCTCTCTGTCTGGAGACACTGATGCAGGCAGTCATGTCTTTCTTTGTTCTGATCAACGCAGAATAAAACTTGTAAATAATGCTCTCCTGCGTGCGACTTTTGCTGTGTATTATCTGCTGATAAGAGCGTGCATCAGTTCCAGAATGTGGCAAGATATTTTCTAGAAACTCATGTCGCTAATTGCTGATACTGCGTGCCTACGGGAGATCGATGGATCGTCCGGCAGACGGCTTTGGGCCATGATGGACTTTATCTCCCTGGCAGTATCCCAACACTATATGGCTGGCGGGCATGCAGGTTCCTTCCCAAGTCTCCACAGGAGTAGAGCGATCCCCACAGAGGCTTAGGATAGAAGCTGCTCCCGGCCGTTGTCCTCCTCCTGCTTCCTGGTGAAAGGTGGCGCACAGCCTTCCCGGGCTGCCTTCTTGGGCGCCCCGATGCCAGAAAGCATGTCCGCCAGCATGCTTTCCTACTTGATCGCTGCCACCACGCCAGGGATCGGGGCGGTGGGGGAGGCAAAGGACATTTTCTACCGTCCCCTCCTTTGTTTTGGAATTGCCGGGGGGGCGCTGGATGGGTCTTTGCACCACGGCACCGGATATGCTTAAGAAGGCCCTGGTGATGGGCATGTTCTAGCTCCACTGTCAGGCGGTATGCATCTGAATGCCAGTTGCTAGCAAGTGGGAATCAAAAGTGCGAAGAGGGTTGTTGTGCTCAGGTTCTGCTTCTCATGGGCATGTTGGTCCCTTACCTTTCCCGCCCAGTCCTGGCCACAGTGATCCATGTGACGGCCACCTCCAGGCTTGACTACTGTAATTCGCTCTACGCGGGGCTGCCCTTGAAGCTGTCCCAGAAACTCCAGCGGGTGCAGAATGCTGCAGCGAGGCTCCTCACGGGGTCTCTGCCATGGGAGCATATTCACCCAGCACTTTTCCAGCTGCACTGGCTCCCGGTGGAGTACAGAGTCAGATTTAAGGTGCTGGTTTTGACCTTTAAAGCCCTTCATGGCCTAGGACCCTTGTACCTACGGAACCGCCTCTCCCAGTATGCCCCACAGAGAGCCTCAAGGTCCTTAAATAGCAACAGCCTAGAGGTCCCGGGCCCTAAGGAAGTCAGATTAGCCTCAACCAGAGCCAGGGCCTTTTCAACACTGGCTCCAGCTCTGCCTCATGAGACCAGGGCCCCGCAGGATCTGATTTCTTTCTGCAGGGCCTATAAGACAAAGTTGCTCCAACTGGCCTTTGGCTTAGAATCAATTTGATTCTCTCCCCCCTCTTTCTTTTTTCCTTTCTCCTCCTGTGAAGAGGCTGCATTTTAATGTTTTAATGTTGTATATTAATCTTGTTTTTTAAGTTGTATTTTAATCAACTTGTTTTTATTATTGGTTGTTAGTCGCCCTGAGCCCGGTCTTGGCTGGGGAGGGCGGGGTATAAATAAAATTTATTATTATTATTTATTATTATTATTATTATCATCATCATCATCATCATCATCATCATCATCATCATCGTCGTCATCTAGTTGGCCACTGAGAGAGCTAATGTGCCTTCATTTCCTGTGTTTTTAACCAAGCATAGATGGGAGTGTGCTGCTGCTGCTACTACCCACCTATGAATGCTGAAGGGCACTTGCCAGGAGGGTCTGTCAAATACAGAGACCTACATCCACAATTAAGTCCCAAGGCATGGAGTTGCCTTACAACACAGATCTCAGCTACCTGGGCGTTCCTCAGAGAAATGGAACAGCGTTTAAACCAATTTAAGTCCAAGATATTGCTATGCCCTAAGTCTTTTTTCTCTATTTTCCCTAAGGAAGAAGGTAATTATCAGTTTCCTGCATTTGCTCTTTGAGCTTACATTGGAATAGTTTGCGACTTTCCAAACATCCATTAAGAGAAGGGGGGGGGGAGGGAGAGAGAGAATGATCAATGAAACCTGCCTTGAGTTCCTAGCAAGATTGCAAATGGTTACACAACAAGAACAACCAACAACAACAACAAAGTATCATGGGGGCAGCTCTCCGCGGCTTTCCCACCCCCCTTTTTCATTATCAGTTTGCCCAAAGGATAATGACTCGAAAGGTCACTGCGGTGGAAGGAAATGGCTTAGGTTTTCAATTCAGATAGAACATACAGCTTTGCCATTTAAAAATAAAATAGTCTAAACCAGACGGCTTAAACCAAGCACACAGACTAATCCCACAGACACTCGATCTGTTGGTTCCCCCCGCCCCTTAAACCCTCATTTCTGATATAAAATGTTGGTTACATAATGAGAGCATGTGAAGTATAGGGAAGATCTACACCAAAAGCATATCCAACAGATGGAGTTGGAAGGGTTCCCTTGGGGTCATCTATATATTTTTTAATAAAATATTTATTAAGATTTTCAAGAAGTTACAAAAGAAAAAAAGAAGAAAAGAAAAGAAAAATGCAAAAAAGAAAAATACAAAATAAAAATAGTTCAAAAACAATTCAATCATCACATATTTTTCATTTACTTATTTCCCAGACTTCCTCACGCCTTCCTTCTCTGTATTCCAGTTCAAATTATTATTTCAGCAAATCCCTCCCCTCTTTTAAATCCTTTCCATAATTCATAATATTCTGTCATCACATTACCTTAATCTATTTTCATCTTATCTTGTATAAATAAAAAGAAATAAAAACCTTAAAGTTTAGAACTTAAATCTTAATTTTTACCAACTTCTCCTACCATAACATTCTTACCTAATTCTTTAAACATTTTTATTAGAGCCAAATAATTTCCTTTCAACATTTTCCTAACATTCATCAATTTTATAAAACAGTCCTAATAAAAAATAAAAAATAAACAATCCAATCTTCATCCAGCATCCCTTCCTCCTGGTCCCGGGTTTTGTCAGTCCTTTTTATCCTATTAATCTAGCACATTAACCTGGCAATCTTATATCCGAGGCCCTCAAGTCTCTTCCATGTCCCTTCCTCAGCTCTTCTTCATATTTTCCTTTTATTCGTGGGTCCCTTGGGGCCATCTAGTCCAACCCCCTGCAATGCAGGATTGTCAGCTAAAGCACCCATGACCTCTGCTTTAAAACCTCCAAGAAAGGAGAGTCCACCACCTTCTGGGGAAGTCCGTTCCACAGTCAAACAGCTCTTACCACCAGAAGGTTCTTCCTGATATCAAGTTGGAATCTCCTTTCTTATTACTTGAAGCCCTTGGTTCGGGTTCTACCCTCCAGAGCAGGAGAAAACAAGCTTGCTCCAACTTCCATGCGACAGCCCTTGAGATATTTAAGATGGCTATCATATCTACTCTTTTCCAGATTAAACAGACCCAGCTCCCTCAACCGTTCCTCATAAGGCTTGGTTTCCAGACCCTTGGTCATCTTGGCTGCCCTCCTCTGCACACATTCCAGCTTGTCAATATCCTTTTGAAATTGTGGCACCCAAAACTGGACACAGTACTCCAGGTGTGGTCTGCCAAGACACAAGTACCAATAGGTCAATTTTATTTTGGGGAGCAAAGACTGATCTGTCTGCATCAGTACTTCATTTATAGTCAGGTAATGGAGCCCCAAGAAGACGCTTACTTCTTGGGAGAAAAGCAATGACAAACCTAGACAGCATCTTAAAAAACAGAGACATCCCCTTGCCAACAAAGGTCTGTATAGTTAAAGCTATGGTTTTCCCAGTAGTGATGTATGGAAGTGAGAGCTGGACCATAAAGAAGGCTGATCGCCAAAGAATTGATGCTTTTGAATTATGGTGCTGGAGGAGACTCTTGAGAGTCCCGTGGACTGCAAGAAGATCAAACCTATCCATTCTGAAGGAAATCAGCCCTGAGTGCTCACTGGAAGGACAGATCATGAAGCTGAGGCTCCAATATTTTGGCCACCTCATGAGAAGAGAAGACTCCCTGGAAAAGACCCTGGTGTTGGGAAGGATGGGGGGCACAAGGAGAAGGGGACGACAGAGGGCGAGATGGTTGGACAGTGTTCTTGAAGCTACCAGCATGAGTTTGACCAAACTGCGGGAGGCAGTGGAAAACAGCAGTGCCTGGCGTGCTCTGGTCCATGGGGTCACAAAGAGTCGGACACGACTAAACAGCAACAACAGTATGCAAGTGGTGGGAACTCTCTCCAAAAAGCCATTCCCACAGGAGAGGGGCCTCTTTTAGCTAATGGGACTTGTACTGAGATACAGTGGGTGTGACCATTCACTTCACACTTTTACTTCTAAGGCTTTTTCTCTGTTGCCCCTGGAGAATAGGGCCAGATTTGATGAAGTTGAAGAAGGGTAGATTTTGCGTGCATGTTGAGTGACATTATGCCTTGGCAGTCGGAGCCGTTGGACAATGGAGCCCTTGACCTTTTCCTTGTTAGAGGTCTCTGTGCAAAGGCTGGGCTGCCATTGGCTGAAGATATTCTTGCTCTGGATTGCCTGGATCAAGCAAGGAATTGAATTAAGTGGTCTACATGGTTCCCTCCAACTCTGTTTCTATAAGCTAAAAGAGAATTCCACATTCCCATCTCCTAGGCTGGCACACTTTCATGAAAGTCAAATACAAGATTTATTATATTTGTTTAATGCTTCTTGCCAGAAGCAGAGGAAAAAGGCTTTTAAGTATCTTAGCTTTAGTCACAGTCTATAGTACATGCTGGTTCAACCAGCATGCAAAAAAAGATAAATGTTTTATACTAGTGATTTACCAGGCAGAACAACTGGCAACACTGGTTAAAGCTAGATTCTCTAGCCATCTTTAATTGCCAAAGCTTTATGGTTTATTTTTATTTGTTTATAGTTTAATCGCATCATGTCTGAGAGTTTCAGGGTACATAGAAATACCACCATTATAGTGGTGTAGAGGTTAAAGTGCTAGACTAGGACCTGGGAGACCCGGGTTCAAATCCACACACCTGTGAAGCTCACTGGTTAACACTGTTGTTGTTGTTTAGTCGTTTAGTCATGTCCGACTCTTCGTGACCCCATGGACCAGAGCACGCCAGGCACTCCTGTCTTCACGCTGAGTGATGCGTAGTTTTATTTTATAGCTCTGTCCTTGCAGAAGCCACAGGCAGGCTCACAATCTTCCTTCCAGAATCCCCGTGCTCCACCGCTGACTTGTTGTTGTTTAGTCGTTTAGTCGTGTCCTACTCTTCGTGACCCCATGGACCAGAGCACGCCAGGCACTCTTGTCTTCCACTGCCTCCTGCAGTTTGGTCAAACTCATGCTGGTAGCTTCAAGAACACTGCCCAACCATCTCGTCCTCTGTCGTCCCCTTCTCCTTGTGCCCTCCATCTTTCCCAACACCAGGGTCTTTTCCAGGGAGTCTTCTCTTCTCATGAGGAGGCCAAAGTATTGGAGCCTCAGCTTCAGGATCTGTCTTTCCAGTGAGCACTCCTTCAGAATGGCGAGGTTTGATCTTCTTGCAGTCCATGGGACTCTCAAGAGTCTCCTCCAGCACCATAATTCAAAAGCATCAATTCTTCAGCGATCAGCCTTCTTGATGGTCCAGCTCTCACTTCCATACATCACTACTGGGAAAACCATAGCTTTAACTATACAGGTTAACGCTGGGCTGGTTGAAAAAGAGAACTTCACGCTGCAACATTGCATTGCAGGTCATCTGTGTGTTTATATCAAGAAAGTTTATTATATCATTTAATCGTACTATGGGTTTAAGTTCTAGAGACCTGGGGGAAAGGAATAAAATCCGATGAACAACACTGCACATCTTCATACACATTTGTATTTTAAAAAGTTTCCCTCAGGATTTTTGTAAAGGCAAAGCAGGGGCACAAGGAGGACAATGATTTGCTAGGGACCAGTTCCAGAAATGAGGGGTGTCCCTAGTCAATAGGGTCAGTTGGAACATATTTGTTTGTAAATGTCAGCGTTCATTACTTACTGATCCTCCTGCGGATGAAATCCACTTGACTGGTGCCAGAGTTCAAAACTTTTCTTCCCCAATTGGGGCATAGACCTTCATTGCAGAGCTCTCATTTGACATTTAATTGTAGTTTTTGTAGTTGTCTGAAGACCTCTCCTAGGGATGAGGGCCAGCTCAGCCCTTTACACATTCTGCATTATTTGAATGTTTTTTCAAGTATGAACATAAGGATGGATGAATCTGCCAATTTTGGTTTCTCTGCCTTTTCCATTTCTTCCAATCCAGAGCACCAAGTTTCTACGTCAGTTTGCATTTTTTAAAAAAAAAGTTCTCATGGAAATTCATCAGAATTTGAGAGCAGTTATTCCTTCCAATGTACAGTGGTACCTCTGGTTACGAACTTAATTCGTTCCGGAGGTCCGATCTTAACCTGAAGCAGTTCTTAACCTGAAGCACCACTTTAGCTAATGGGGCCTCCTGCTGCTGCTGCGCCGCACGGAGCACAATTTCTGTTCTCATCCTGAAGCAAAGTTCTTAACCCGACGTACCACTTTAGCTAATGGGGCCTCCCGCTGCCACTGTGCCGCTGGCGCACGATTTCTGTACTCATCCTGAGGAAAAGTTCTTAGCCGAGGTACTACTTCCGGTTTAGCGGAGTCTGTAACCTGAAGTGTTTGTAACCCGAGGTGTCTGTAAGCCAAGGTACCACTGTATGCATTTTGTGTCTAATTTTACCTGCTATACACATTTCTGCCAGCTATTTTCCTTAATGGAATGCATATGTGTACATTCCTCCCACTAACGTATGCATATATGTGGAACGCCCCTGAAAAACCACAATGTTGATGTGTATGTTCAGCAGAGTCACAGAAAATAACCAATCTGTTAGATGTGGCACATCGGGTCAGGTGGAACTGCAATGCTCACTTCTGGTCAGGTGTCTCACTGCTGTTAAACAGACAGCTGAAGCAGTGTGGAAACTTGATGCAGTACAAAAGCACAGCTGAAGCCAATTCAGCTCTCCCTCCACTGCATTGTATTGTGATTTTATGTTGCAACCGCCCTGAGGCCTGCAGGTCTAGGGTGGTATACAATTTTAATAAATAATGTTAATAATTTGCCCTGCACCTGAGTCTCCATCAATTCACTCCTCTTGTCAGGCACCGGAGTCAGGAGTAGGTCAGCAATAAAAAAACCCCACATCTGTGAAGTTAATAATAATAATAATAATAATAATAATAATAATAATAATAATAATAATAATATTTATACCCCATCCATCTGGCTGGGTTTCCCCAGCCACTCTGGGCAGCTCCCAAAATATTATTACAAACACGATAAAACATCAAACATTAAAAACTTCCCTAAACAGGGCTGCCTTCAGATGTCTTCTAAATGTCAGGTACAGTGGTGCCCCGCAAGACGAATGCCTCGCAAGACGAAAAACTCACTAGACGAAAGGGTTTTTCAGTTTTGCGTTGCTTCGCTAGACGAATTTCCCTATGGGCTTGCTTCGCAAGACGAAAATGTCTTGTGCTTTTTTTTTAAGCCGCTTGAAGAGGCGCAGTTGTGACGGACCGTGCTTCGCAAGACGAAAAACATCGCAAGACGAAAAGACTCGCGGAACGAATTATTTTTGTCTTGCGAGGCACCACTGTAGTTGTTTATCTCTTTGACATCTGATGGGAGGGCGTTCCACAGGGCGGGCACCACTACTGAGAAGGCCCTCTGTCTGGTTCCCTGTAGCTTTGCTTCTCGCAATGAGGGAACCGCCAGAAGGCCCTCGGAGCTGCACCTCAGGGCTGAACAATGGGAGATGGGCCTGTGTAGGCAACGGAGGCCTGCTGTGACCATTTGGCCCGTCATTTTGAGGAGCAAGTTGCTCAAGTCTCTTGTGATTTAGATGTTGCCATTACAGTCCCAGCTGAGGTATCCCATGCTACTTTGACTTCGTGGGATTGTTTTCAGTTCACAAGGCCCGAGGATGTCGACAGGATGCTTGCAGGAATGCACCCACCTACATGCTCCCTTGACTCCTGCCCATCACGGCTGGTGAGATGGATAGAGGTTGACCAGGTTGCTCCAGGGAGCGGCAAATGCTTCACTTAAAGGAGACGGTGGTGGGAACACTTTTGAAAATGCCACTCCTTGACCCAATTGATAGTAACAATACTTGCCCAACTGCAAATACCGTATTTTTCCGTGTATGACAAGGTTATTTTATTAAAAAATTATGCTGAAAACTTGGAGTCATCTTATACATGGTTAGTGGAGAGGTGGGACGGGTGACTGGCGGCTACCGTGTTCAGGATATTGCCTGTGGCGTTTTTGCAGGTGATTGGTGGGTGTGGCAAGGTCCACTGGCTATTGGATTCTGTGGCAATTGGGCAGGCGATTGGTGCTTGCTTTCAGCGAGCGTGCAGATGATTGGTGGCTTCGTCGATGTGCGTGCAATTGGCTGTTGCGTTCCTGCGAGTATGTGATTTTCAGTACCCCCCCCCCCCCGAAAGCTCAACAACTCTGGGCAATATCCCCCGCATTTTCTCTGTGGAGTCCCAAAAAAGAGGGGGTGTCTTATACATGGGGGCGTCTTATAAACAGAAAAATACGGTACACCCTTTCTAGGGAAGGTGACTCAGTGAGTCATGGCAGATCAACTGCAGGCATTCCTGGATGAGACTGAGTACAGTGGTACCTCGGGTTACATACGCTTCAGGTTACATATGCTTCAGGTTACGGACTCCGCTAACCCAAAAATAGTGATTCAGGTTAAGAACTTTGCTTCAGGATGAGAACAGAAATCGTGCTCCGGCGGCACGGCGGCAGCAGGAGGCCCCATTAGCTAAAGTGGTGCTTCAGGTTAAGAACAGACCTCCAGAACGAATTAAGTACTTAACCCAAGGTACCACTGTATTTGGATCTATGCCAGTCTAGGTTCAGGCCTGGGTCTGGATTCAGAGTGCTCCTTTTCAAATGGCTTTGCCACCTGACCTCCTGCTTCCCATGTGACCTCTCCTGCTTCTCGAGCAATGCCCCACAGGATCTAATCCTCTGTGTAGCAGCTAGCAACCTTCCTGCTTTCCTTCTTCCCCTATTCCCTCTCAACCATATGTTTAACTAGGACATTAGCCCTTCCCCCAGGGTGGGGTGGGTGATCTCTGGAACCGCCTGGGGCCAAGTGTTCACTAATATAAGTATTTTTGTGCGCACCTTAGAATTAGTATATGCATTTCTGTATATATTATGATTATTTGGCTTGAGAACAGCATTGCAAAATTTGATGAAGAGTGAATTTGGAAGGCTGGTTATGTTTTGATGCACTTTATTTATTGAAAGTGCAAAATAGGTAGATTTGCATTTAAGTGCAAACTGTATCCGATTTCTCCCCCATCCCTACAAATAACAACACACGTACAGACTTATTTACTTTGTAAGCTTCAGTTAGCTGTTATCTAGAGGAGGCCCTCAGCCGATGGATAAACATTACAAAGAAAAAGCAGAGGTAATAGAAAAGATAACTCCCCATCTTAGATGGCAGACTCCAGCATAAAACAGAGTAATTCTCGTGTCAGGTAAGTGAAGATATCCAGCAATAATCCCTGGCCATCTCACAGCTGAGCTTGATGTTTAAAGTCGCCCCCACAAATATGGCCTGTTTTGTTCCTTTACCAAGCTAAAGTACCACCCTGGGAAAATAAACAGTGGGATGCTATTTTTCATTTGCCTCATAACAATTGCCTGTGGCATTTCTGGGAGAAATCACATTGATTTCCACGACCCTTTCAATGAGGAAGAATGGAAGGCGCATCTCGGTATGCAGAGATTGCAGAACTTTGGATATGGGTTTTTTGCAGGTTACCTTGGCTCAGAGATGGGCCTTTCTGCCAGCCATGAAAGGGGATCCAGGTCTTTGGAGGGTAGCCATCAGATAGCAGACTTCCTCAGTGTTGGATGTAACATTTGAAGAAATCTGTGTGCTCAAGCCATTACCTTCACCACCTCCATCCTCTCCAAGCCCCCCTCTTCACAACCGACTGTTGGGTGATAATGCTGAGGCTGGTGCCTCTCTCCCTGACCCACCCCCCATGCAATGTCACCAGGGATTCATCACTTCAGTCTCTCCAAGGACATGAGCACACAACTTGTTGTTGTTGTTTAGTCATTTAGTCGTGTCCGACTCTTCGTGACCCCATGGACCAGAGCACGCCAGGCACTTCTGTCTTCCACTGCCTCCCACAGTTTGGTCAAACTCATGCTGGTAGCTTCGAGAACACTGTCCAACCATCTCGTCCTCTGTCGTCCCCTTCTTGTGCCCTCCATCTTTCCCAACATCAGGGTCTTTTCCAGGGAGTCTTCTCATGAGGTGGTCAAAGTATTGGAGCCTCAGCTTCAGGATCTGTCCTTCCAGTGAGCACTCAGGGCTGATTTCCTTCAGAATGGAGAGGTTTGATCTTCTTGCAGTCCATGGAACTCTCAAGAGTCTCCTCCAGCACCATAATTCAAAAGCATCAATTCTTCAGCGATCAGCCTTCTTTATGGTCCAGCTCTCACTTCCATACATCACTACCGGGAAAACCATAGCTTAGAAGCTCAGCCTTGAGGAGTAACATCTAAGCCTAACTCATTGCAAATTAAAGCAAACGTAACAGAACAAAGAAAAACATGGCTTCTCTCTGTGTGTTTTCCTTGGAGAGAGAACTTCAAAAACAATAGCTATACAGAGCAGAAACAGCGTATCTCCCTTTCCGCTCACGAGACTCAAATAATCAGTACTGGAAGGTAAACAGACATGTGACATGTAACAATCCCACACATCTGCAGCATGGGAGGAATGGAATTCTCAACACCGACACAGTGCCCTTTTCTCCTGCTAGGGACTTGGGACTATGAATCACAGAATCCGTATTGGTTGGTAGGCACTGGGACTTGTATGGCAAAAGTCTGGGAGTCCAACAGTAGGTGAAGCAAGAGCCACTGCCGACTGTTCGGAGAGCATGTGTGGTGGCTAACTTAGAAAAGGTTGGTGGCGTGGAGCTCTGTTTACCCTTCTTCCTGAGCCGCCATTGTTCAGGGTCCTTGGTGTGGTTCCCTTCCCTTCCTCCTGCTTAGGAATTTTATGGTCTTAGATATATGGTAATGTTCATAAGGGATGTGGGTGGTGCTGTGGGTAAAACCTCAGCACCTAGGGCTTGCCGATCGCAAGGTCGGCGGTTCGAATCCCTGCGGCGGGGTGAGCTCCCGTCTTTCGATCCCAGCTCCTGCCCACCTAGCAGTTCGAAAGCACCCCTAAGTGCAAGTAGATAAATAGGTACCGCTTTATAGCGGGAAGGTAAACGGCATTTCCATGTGCTGCTCTGGTGCTGGCTCCCCAGAGCAGCTTCGTCTCGCTGGCCATGTGACCCGGAAGTGTCTCCGGACAGCGCTGGCCCCCGGCCTCTTAAGTGAGATGGGCACACAACCCTAGAGTCGGACACGACTGGCCCGTACGGGCAGGGGTACCTTTACCTTTAATGTTCATAAGTGTACCAACCAAGCACGTACATAGATCAGCACAGGAAGACCAACCTGGAACCATTTTGATTCCTAAACTGACCAAATGTTTTCTCTGCAAGGTCAAAGTGGGAAACCTCCCCATTCTCTCTTTCCTCACAAATCCTGTCTTAAGGGCACATTTAAGATACGAATAGGGTGTGAGCCTGTGACATGGCCCAGGAACTAAGTATTTATCATTACAAAAGACTGGCCAGGCTACCCAGGCAATCCAATCAAGTGACCTGCCAGACAGGAGATAAAAAATGACAGGAGAAAAACAACATTCAAATGTCTGTTTTAAGACCGCTGTGATGTAGGTATGATGTATCTGAGGGGTGGTCTTAGGTTACACCCCTTCTGTGATGTATATATGATGTTTCGGGGCAGTTGATCTACAGGGTGGCAATTTCAAAAGTATAAGGCCTTGTGCTCCATTTTTCTGGGTTCCTCTTCCTCTCCTGCGGGTGAGGGGAGCACTCTGTTGCAACAGTTCAATAAAGATCAAGCTTACAAGCTGCTTTGCTTCTCAATATTCTCTGCTTGGCCTCTGTTATTCTCTCCTGCCAATAGGGAACCTATGTAAGGACTCTATATGGGCTCTTGGATACCCCATAAGGGAAAAGGGCAATTTTTGTTTATGACACTCCCTGCCCCAGTCCTGGTCATTTTGGATTTTCTGAGGATTAAAACAACCACAACAACACACATTTAAAGAGAAAAGGGTCTGGGACACTTGTAAGATGTCGTGTGGATGATCCTATATTAATGGAGACACAGGCTTGTGGGAATCCACATTTTGCTCGGACAAGCCCTTAGGTGGCCTTAAATAAAGGGATCCGACCAATTTATGGAGGATAAAGCTAAGAAATGGCTGCCCATCATGGTAGGTACTACCTCTATGGACAGCAGAAGCATGCTTTTGGACTTCCCATAAGGGTTTGGCTAGTCACTGTAAGAATAGTCTCCTGCGCCTGCTGCCTCCCACATCTCGGTCTCCCAGAACATGCAGAAAAATGAAGATGGCAGAGCAACAAAAGATAACATGACAGAGTCTTAGGCTGCCAGGGAAGGAATCGGGGAGAAGCCTTAGAGAGCAGTGGGAAGGCAGTGTCAGGCTTCGGGAAATCGGCTTCCTCCTCCTGTTAAGTTTTGGGTGAACATATCAGACAACACAGTGATTCTTCAAACAGCTCTTGTTTATTCACAGGCCAGAACAGAACTGAACTGAAGGGTTCAGCCAGCCTGCTTATATAGAGCTCCACTAGAATGCAACAGTAACCATTTTCTGTAACTATCCAATCACTCCCACGGTGTTGAGTTTTTCCTTTATTTCAGATCCAGTGGTCTATGATTATTCTTGAATTAGTTTCAAGTGGGGCTGTTGATTTTTTTTTGGGGGGGGGTAGAACTGCCATCCATTATCCTTTCAGTAGAGAGGTTATAGGGTTGCTAAATCAAAATCATTTGCTCAACCAGCAAAACAGGGATCCTTTCATTTCCAAGCTTCAGCTACTAAAATTTCAGAGGAGCCCCTAAGTAAAGCATAAACAACTGGTTTAATGTCCCAAAATGGAACATTACCTTCTTCCCTGGTGCAATTTTAATTGTTAAATTTAAACTCTTCAGAGTGAGTCTCCATAAAATGTAATGAGCTCCTCAGCTGGGCTCTCGGTTATGTTCCAGTCCATTCATATGAATGTGTGCACATCTATATCTATATTTCATTTAAAAAATGTAGCTATTTTTGCTTTGTTCTTCACTGCCTCATGAGTTCCTTTTGCAACCCACAAAGGTGCTCTTATGCCATTGTTGCGTTGACTTCGACAGGCAGAATCTGACTCTCAGGAATGGCTGAGAGCTTCCCAAAACTTTCTCCTGCCTGTTCTGAGACAGCCCTGACCTGCTGTAACAGCGCCACAGATGATTTTGTTCAGTTGCTGCTTCAAGCTGAGCTCATTGCTACCTAGAAACTGAGGCCAGCTCTGATCAAACAAAGAATCGGCAGTTAAGCTTGCTAATTCTGTGGTTGTCATGGAGCAAGCTTGGCTGTATAAAAAACATAGGTCTATGAACCGACTTCTGCTTCCAGAGCCTTCATAGGGTGGTTATGGCAGACTGTGAATTCACAGTGCAGCTGAGCAGGTGGCGAAGAAGTCAGTGATCTCGCATGCTCATCTTTGCCTTTGAGCAAAAAAACTGAGATGCAGGAGAGGATAAATTACCGTATTTTTTACTCTATAACACGCACCAGACCATAACACGCACGTAGTTTTTAGAGGAGGAAAACAAGAAAAAAATATTCTAAACGAAATAGTGGATATATGATTTTTGTGGTTCATGCTATGGCCACAGACATGTGATCTGACAGTGAGTTTGGAGTAGCCCAATGCAAAAATCCTGACGATCCATGTGGATCCATGCTTTGTAACCACGGAGGAGGGAAGGAAGGGGAACCATGGATCCTCACGACTGCAGCAGATCCCCCCCGCCACCCGCAGGCATTTGCTCCATAACACGCCCAGACATTTCCCCTACTTTCTAGGAGGAAAAAAGTGAGTGTTATGGTGCAAAAAATACGGTAGTTGCCTCCCCCAAAAAATACTGACCATGCAGGTTGTGAGCTTGTGGGCTTTGGGGAGGGAGAGGGAGGAAAAAGAAAAAAGCCCCTAGCAGAAACCAGATATTAAATGAATTGTTTATAGCAGAACAACCTTAGCCTCTTCAGGCAAGCTAAGAACCTAAGGAGAGACCTACAGTGGTGCCTCGCAAGACGAAATTAATTCGTTCCGCAAGTTTTTTCTTCTTGCGAGTTTTTCGTCTTGCGATGCACGGTTTCCCATAGGAATGCATTGAAAATCAATTAATGCGTTCCTATGGAAACCGACTTCAGACCAGGTCCAGGGACAATCTGTCCCCCGACCTCTTCTGAAGGCTGGGGGGGGGGCGAAAGTCTTTGCTCCCCCCCCCCACGGCAGCATTTTAAAATCGCCCCGGACAGCGGAGGACTTCTCCACTGTCCGGGGCGATTTAAAAGCCCTCCCGGGAAGGCAGCCAGGGGGGACAAAGATTTTCGCCCCCCGCCGGAATTTTCCAAGGGAGAATAAATCCCGTGGGAACTGACCTTGACATGAGTGGCGCACAAGAGGAGATAGTCACAAGAGCCAAAACCAAGCAACAACAACAACAGCTGCAGCAGCTACAGGTAAAGAAAAGAGGCTCAATCTCAGGCGCAACAGTTGGATCAACAGGAACAACAGGGCAAGACAAAGGAGCAGCCGTCTCCATGGAAGCTGTGACAGATGCTCTGCTCAAGATAAATCAAACTCTGGAGTCTCTGACAAAACAGACTTCAGAGAATACACTAAAACTAACAGAAATTTCAGCAAGATTAAACCAGAATACAGAATCTATAAATAAATTGGTGGAGGAAAACGCCACTACGCGCCAAATTGCCGAAGACGCCAAAGCTACTGCGGGAGAGACACAGGAGAAGTTAGAGCCGATCGCCAAGAAGGTCTATGAGCATGATGCAACTTTGGCCTTGTGGGAGTTACAGAGGAAAGAGAGAAATTTAAAAATAAGACTGATTCCGGAGAATGAAAGAGACAACCTTGTGGAATACTTGACACGGGAGTTTGTGGACTGTTGGGACCTCCAGGAAGACGAATTCAAAATTACGACTGCCTTTAGATTGGGCAAAAAGCAAAACAGAAAGACCCCGAGAGACTGTTTGATCACACTCAGATCCAAGGAGGAAAGAGACAAAATATTGGGACTACACTTTGAAAAGGCCTTGCAAATTGGAAATTCAGCTGTACAGATCTTCAAAGACATCCCAAAATACATTCTGGACTTAAGAAACTTCTATAAGGACTTAGCCCTTTTATTAAAGAAAAACTCTATCCGCTTCAGGTGGGAATTCCCACAAGGGCTGTCATTTGATTACAAGGCAAACAAGGTGAAAATAAAGACAATTCAAGATAAAGACAAATTTTTGGCAAGATACCAGGAGGATCTACAGAAGGGGACAGTGGACGCACTTGCAGAACAGAGGAGAGCGTTGGACATCCTGAATCTCTCGTTTGGACAAAAACCACCACCATCAGAAGAAGAGCAACAATTGGGAGCTGTTGGAGGAGCCTCAGAAAAATAGAAAGATGGCTCTGCAATTCCTTAGTTGGAATTGTAATGGGCTCAATGGGCCTTTGAAGAGAAGACAAGTATTTCATGTATTAAATAGAGAACAACTGGACTTGATATGTTTACAAGAAACTCATATAACTAGAGCCCACAGGAGATTACTTACAAACAAAAGGCTAGGACAAGAATTTATTTCATCAGACAAAGTCAAGAAGAGAGGAGTTGTAATATATGTGAAAGAGAAATGGGCTCCAAAAATGATATTCAAAGATGAACAAGGGAGATATCTGGCTGTGGAGATACAAGTACAAGGAGAAAAATTTCTAGTTGTCGGAATTTATGCACCAAATGAAGGCAAATCCGACTTCTTTAAGAGACTTCATGAAACGTTGATGGATTATTTGGATTACAATATGATAATCATGGGAGACATGAATGGCGTGGTCTCCACCAATATGGACAAGGCACAAAGACTAACAGTCACCAAAGAAGGGAGACTCCCTAAGACTTTTTTCGAAATGACTGAAAACATGGACTTGATAGACATTTGGAGAACAAGGAACCCTCTGGAGAGAGAGGGAACCTTTTTCTCCCAAGCAATGATGACCTGGACCAGAATCGATCAAATCTGGGTTACTAGTGGAATGGCTCCAAAGATTAAGAAAGTGGAAATCTGCCCAAAAACTTGCTCCGACCATAACGCCGTGAAGATGGAGATGAAACTCATAATAACTGGTCAATTTAGATGGAGAATGAATGACACCCTCTTTCGTGATAAGGAGATTCTCACGAAGGCCCAAAAGACTCTAAAAGACTATTTTGAAATAAATTTGAGGACCGACGTGGAGAAAAGAGTGATCTGGGATGCAAGCAAAGCGGTTATGAGAGGATTTTTGATTCAACAAAATTCAATAAAGAGGAAAAAACAAAATGAGAAAAAAGAGAAGATTTTGGAAATGATAAAGGAAGGAGAGAGGAAACTAAGAACAAAACCAAAGTCTCAAGACATTTTAAGAGAGATCAAGCTATATCAAACACAATACATGGAATTGATGAACCAAGAGATTGAATGGAAGATAAAGCAAATGAAGCAAAAGACCTTTGAATCAGCAAATAAATGTGGTAAACTTTTGGCATGGCAACTGAAGAAAAGGCAGAAACTAAATACAGTTACAAGCCTTGAGGTGGATGGAAAGAATATATCTAAACCCAATGAAATCAGAAATTGCTTTTTAAGTTATTTCAAAAAACTCTACACTCAAGGCCCGCAAAATGAAGAAGATATAGATAAATTCCTTGGAAAATATGGATTACAAAACATCTCTCATCAAAGCAAGATGGACTTGAACCAGAGAATCTCAGAACAAGAGATAGAGGCTGCCATTCAGAATATGCAACTGGGCAAATCTCCGGGACCAGATGGACTGACTTCCAGATACTACAAATCGCTGAAGGAATGGTTGACTCAACCACTAAGAGAAGTTTGTAATGAGATCCTTGAGGGAAAAAGGGCGCCTGAATCGTGGAAAGAGGCATATATTTCACTCATACCAAAGTCAGAGACTGAAAAGACCCAACTCAAGAACTACCGCCCAATATCACTCCTTAATGTGGATTACAAAATTTTTGCAGACATTTTGGCAAAAAGATTTAAAAGAGTTTTGATGGAGAAGATTCATAAGGACCAAGCAGGCTTTCTCCCTAAAAGACACCTGGCAGACAATGTAAGGAATGTAATAGACATTCTGGAAAAGCTAGAGGTGAATATAAACACTAAAGCAGTATTGATCTTTGTGGATGCGGAGAAAGCCTTTGACAATATTTCTTGGAGTTTTATGAAGAAGAATCTTCATGGGATGGGGGTAGGCCGGGGTTTTGAGAATGGTATGGCTGCAATATATTCTGAACAAAAAGCTAAACTGATTGTAAACAATGTTGTGACTGAGGAACTTAAGATAGAAAAAGGAACACGACAGGGGTGCCCGATTTCCCCATTACTTTTTATTTCAGTTCTGGAGGTGTTGCTGAACATGATAAGAAATGACCAGCAGGTCAAAGGTGTGCAGGTCGGAGCTAAACATTATAAGTTAAGAGCGTTCGCAGATGACCTAGTATTGACTTTGCAAGAGCCAAACACTAGTACGAAAAAGGTATTAGAAATAATACAACAGTTTGGCCAGGTAGCTGGATTTAAGTTGAACAAGCAAAAAACCAAAGTTTTAGGGAAAAACCTAACAGATATGGAAAAGGAGAAATTTCAAGAGGAAACAGGTTTGACTGTGGTCAAGAAGGTTAAATACCTAGGGGTTTACTTAACATCTAAGAATCAGAATTTGTACAAGGACAATTATGAAAAATGTTGGTTAGAAATCAAAAAAGATTTAGAAATATGGTCAAATTTGAAACTGTCAATGTTAGGCCGAATTGCAGTAATCAAAATGAATGTATTGCCTAGAATGTTATTTTTGTTTCAGACCTTGCAGATTATTGATAAGATGGAATGTTTTAAGAGGTGGCACAAAGACATTTCGAAATTTGTCTGGCAGGGCAAAAAGCCCCGAATTAAATTTAAAATATTGACAGATGCTAAAGAAAGAGGGGGATTTGCCCTGCCGGACCTGAAACTGTACTATGAGGCAGCAGCTTTTTGCTGGCTCAAAGAATGGATGCTCCTCGAGAACACGGACATCTTGGATCTGGAAGGTTTCAATAACGCTTTTGGTTGGCATGCATATCTTTGGTATGATAAAGCTAACAGTGCCTTTAAAAATCACATTGTCAGAAAAGCATTGTTTAATGTTTGGATAAGATATAAAGATCTATTGGAAAACAAAACCCCTAGATGGGTGTCACCAGTGGAGGCTAAAGCAGTGAAGAAACTCAATATGGAGGTCGGATGGCCGAAGTATTGGGAAATTTTAGAACAGGATGGAGATAAGTTTAAACTACAAAGTCAGGAGAAATTGAAGTATAAAGTAGAAAATTGGTTCCAATATCGCCAAATAATGGAATTTTTTAAACAGGACAGGAAAGTCGGTTTCCAGGTGGAGAAATCAAAATTAGAAACTGAACTGTTAGAACCCAATACTAAGAATCTATCTAGAATGTACAACTTGTTGTTGAAATGGAACACACAGGATGAAACAGTTAAATCGGCTATGATTAAGTGGGCTCAGGATGTTGGACATAACATTATGTCAGCTGACTGGGAATGGTTATGGAACACCGGTATAAAATTTACGGCATGTAATGCCTTAAAGGAAAACATTATGAAAATGGTATACAGGTGGTACATGACCCCAGTCAAGCTAGCAAAAATCTATCACTTGCCCGATAACAAATGTTGGAAGTGTAAAGAGACTGAAGGTACCTTTTATCACCTTTGGTGGACATGCCCGAAGATTAAGGCCTTCTGGGAAATGATCTATAATGAAATGAAAAAGGTACTTAAATGTACCTTCCCTAAAAAACCAGAGGCCTTTCTCTTGGGCATTGTCGGCCAACTGGTGACAAAGAAAGATAGAGCTTTTTTCATGTATGCTACAACAGCAGCAAGAATACTCATCGCAAAGTATTGGAAGACACAAGATTTACCCACTGTGGAAGAATGGCAGATGAAAGTGATGGACTATATGACACTGGCCGAGATGACAGGCAGAATCCGTGACCAACGAAAAGAGACGGTGGAAGAAGAGTGGAAAAAATTTAAAAGTTATCTTAAGGACTACTATAAACTTAATGAATGCTAAAATGTTGTGGTTTCCAGAAGCAAAAGGGTACAGGGATACAAGGTTAGACTATAAAAGAGGACTAAGATGATAAAGATTGGAAAGTTACAATTGGAAGTTGCTAGTTGAATTTTGGACATTGGGATGCAGAGAGGGGGGGTATGGGGAAGTCCAAGAAAAGAGGTTTATGAAAATATGTTTGAAACTATACGTGTATGTTTGTCATTTTTAGTGTTTGTCTGTTTTTCTTAAAAACTTTGTAAAACCAATAAAAATTTTATAAAAAAAAAAAAAAGGAAATAAAATGCAACTAGCATGGGAGGGACCGTAAAAAAAAAAAAAAAAAAAGATTTTCGCCCCCCGCCAGCCTTCCCCTCTTTTGAAGCAAGGGGCGGAGGGAAGAAGATCGCTTCTCCCCTTTGCCGCCCCTTGCTTCAAGAGGGGTCCGGGGAGAGAGAGGAAGGCGCACGCTTTTCCCTCTGTCCCCTATTTTGAAGCAAGGGGCGGCAACGGGGAGAAGATCGCTTCTCCCCTTTGCTGCCCCTTGCTTCAAAAGGGGTCCGGGGAGAGAGAGGAAGGCGCACGCTTTTCCCTCTGTCCCCTCTTTTGAAGCAAGGGGCGGCAACGGGGAGAAGATCGCTTCTCCCCTTTGCCGCCCCTTGCTTCAAAAGGGGTGGGGGGGGGAGAGAGAGGAAGGCGCACGCTTTCCCCTCTGTCCCCTCTTTTGAAGCAAGGGGCAGCAACGGGGAGAAGATCGCTTCTCCCCTTTGCCGCCCCTTGCTTCAAAAGAGGTCCGGGGAGAAAGGGGAAGATGCCAGCATTTTAAAAAACCTCGGGACAGCGGGGGACTTCTCCGCTGTCCGGGGCGAATTTAAAATGCTGGCGGGCGGCAGCAAAGCCTTCGCTGCCGCCCGCCAGCATTTTTAAAAACCTCGGGACAAAGGAGAAGTCCCCCGCTGTCCCGGGGTTTTTAAAAAACCTCTCCGCCCCCCGCCAGGCTTCGGAGCAGCCTTCCGAAGCCTGGCGGCGGGAGGAGGTCCGAGGACAGTGGGCAAGACGCCCTGTCCCGGAGATTTCCCTATGGGCTTTCGTCTTGCGAAGCAAGCCCATAGGGAAATTCATTTTGCGAAGCGTCTCCAAAACGGAAAACCCTTTCGTCTAGCGGGTTTTCCGTCTTGCGAGGCGTTCGTCTTGTGGGGTACCACTGTACTAGACTGGATCAAAGATCCATATAATCTAGCATGCTTTTCCTGCCACAGTGGCCAACCAGATGCCTCTGCTTTGAAGCAATAGACCTCTTAAGAAGAGCCTGGTGGATCAGGCCAGTGGTCCATCTAGTACCACATCCTCTTCTCACAATGGCCAACCCAATGTCTACGGGAAGTCGAAGAGCAGGATCTGAGAGCAACAGCTATCTGTTGGAATTCAAGCCTTTATCAGGAGAAACTGGCCACTCTCCAGGCACCCGGCTTGATCTCCGGTTGACCTCCCTGTCTGCATTTCCCGGCAGGATCCAGGCTAGGTTGCGATCGGCGATCCTCCTCAGCGTGAGGAGAACACACCACTCTTTCCTGCCCCCCCCAGGCAGGGGAAAGAGGTAGACAGAAACGTATTTACATGCCTTTATTTCTGTCTTTGCAGCGTTACAGAAAACACGTCTGCTCTCTCCAAACTCCAACAGCAGAGAGACAAACTCCTCCTGTACTTCCTGTACAGCTCATATTACACTCTGAGCTAATTCCGGTGCTTCGCACTGTGAATAGACTGTCCTTCTGTTTCCCACGGAACAGTCCCAACATTCCCATTATGTTTTGCTTTCAAGCTAGCAGCTCGCGGCCGCATTGCTTCTATATCGTAACACTATATCCTCACTAGTGATTCCCATCAACTGGTATCAAGAAGCAATTACCTCTTGCAGCAGAAACAACACGTAGTCATCTGGGTGGATAGCCCATAGTGATAGCTCCATGGGTTTGTGTGGTCTTCTTCTGAAGCCATCCAAGTTGGTGGCCACCACTACTTCTTGGAGGAGCAAATTTCATAGTATTAACTACACACTGTGTGCAGAAGTAAAGGTAAAGGGACCCCTGACCATTAGGTCCAGTTGTGACCGACTCTGGGGTTGCAGAGCTCATTTCGCTTTATTGGCCAAGGGAGCCGGCGTACAGCTTCTGGGTCATGTGGCCAGCATGACTAAGCCGCTTCCGGCGAACCAGAGCAGTGCACGGAAACGCTGTTTACCTTCCCACTGGAGCGGTACCTATTTATCTACTTGCACTTTGACGTGCTTTCGAACTGCTAGGTTGGCAGGAGCAGGGACCGAGCAACAGGAGCTCACCCCGTCACGGGGATTCAAACCACCAACCTTCTGATCAGCAAGCCCTAGGCTCAGTGGTTTAACCCACAGAAGTACTTCTGCCTTAATCTACCAGTATTCAGCTTCATTTGCCTCTGCTACTCTTGTCTCCCCCAGCAACTGATATGGAGCACCTGAATATTATGGGTAGCTAACACAGAGTTCTCCTCCTCCTCCGTGGATTTGTATACTGCCATTTTACAACCATTTTAGCTTGTATCCCTCCCCACCTATTATGGCAGTGGTTCCATAAACCGTCCAGTCCCTTTTAGGATAAGAGTGTGCATAGGTTCCTCTTCCCTATGGTCTGGCCCCCATGCTATTCCTGAAGCATCTTCATGGAGTGGACACCTGGGTGGGACAAATTATGCCATTTCCTCCTATTCTAGTGTTGCCCTCTCTGGGTGCTGGCAACATTTTTGTGAGAAGAAACCACAATATTTGTCTTGCTCAATATGGATCAAGGCTGGTGAACCCATTCCCAGTCCAAGGGCCACACTGCCTCCAGGGGCAACTTTCCAGGGGCCGCATACCAGTGATGGGCAAGGCGAGTGTCAAAAGTGGGCAGGGCAATGGATGGGGCTCTTGCCTTTCTACAGAGGTCTATGTTCCAGCCAGGCAACCTTCTCTCCATTCAGACAAGCAAGAGCCCTGGTCACAGTTCAAGGACACTTCCAGCCATGAAAAATCACTCAAGGGGAGCAAGGAGCAGGAATAGTTGCAGGAGGTGACATCTGGGAAGAAGGTGCATGCAACTTCATATATGCATTTGAGCCTAATGTTATTTTTGCTTTAAAAACAACCCAGTGTAACTTTTTGATCTACATTAAAAAAGGTGGGGGGGAGGCCAGGATATTTTATGGCATAACTAAGCAAACTTGATCAGACACCAAAATGGGAAACCAAGATATATGCAGCTTTTCGGTAATTAAGTACAAAATCACTTATATGGGTATCAGTCACTGTGTTTATCTTTCCATTTGCACAACTCACATTTTTTGTACTTAAATCTTCTGATTTGCCCTGCCACAACCTTATATCTACTGCCAGCACAATTTGAATATGAAAACAAATTAAATTTTGTAAGCTGCTACCATATGCCACACTTAGATGGCCCATATATTTCCCCGCTAAATAGAATACTGGTGCAGTATAGGGATTGATTCGCATATGCATGCGAATTGCTTAAATAATGACTTACCACGTGGTGATTAGTTGCTGAAAAAGTGGACCGTTTTCCTTGGAAAGTATTGTGTCTGTAGTGCTGGGAGGCGATATTTATGTTTGGTCCGGGGTGTTCGATCCGTGATGGCTCTTTTTGCACATGTTACTTTTATCAGCTTATGATCACACAGGGTGTGAACACAGGTTCTGCTGGGGTGATGAAAACTAGCTGTTCCCAAGTGAAAGGGGGTCATACCTTTCATGGGCTGAACTTTGTGTGGGTCAATGCAATCCAACGCATATCGCTAGCATGGGTGGTGTGAAGTAGCCCTTGGATACCAGCAATTTCACAACCTGGGTCAAAGTGGTTTTCTTCTTTGTTACCGGCTCCATTACCTGGCTATGTGGTCTAAACCACTGAGCCTCCTGGGCAGGGGTCAGCAAACTTTTTCAGCAGGGGGCCGGTCCACTGTCCCTCAGACCTTGTGGGGAGCTGGGCTATATTTGGAAGAGAGAAAAAATTGAACGAATTCCTATGCCCCACAAATAACCCAGAGGTGCATTTTAAATAAAAGGACACATTCTACTCATGTAAAAACACACTGATTCCCGGACCATCCGCGGGCCAGATTTAGAAGGCAGTTGGGCTGGATCCAGCCCAGGCCTTAGTTTGCCTATCCATGCTCTTGGGCTTGCCGATCAGAAGGTCGGCAGTTCAAATCCCCACAACGGAGTGAGCTCCCGTTGCTGTGTTCCAGCTCCTGTCAACCTGGCAGTTCAAAAGCACGCCAGTGCAAGTAGATAAATTGGTACCACTGCGGCAGGAAAGTAAATGGTTTCTGTGTGCTCTGGTTTCCATCACGGTGTCCCATTGTGCCAGAAGTGGTTTAGTCATGCTGGCCACATGACCCAGAAAGCTGTCTGTGGACAAACGCTGGTTCCCTCGAGATGAGCGAGATGAGCGCCGCTACTGTTCAGGGGTCCTTTACCTTTTCACCAAAGTACTGGTGCAGACAGATCAGTCTTTGTTCCCCAAAATAAAGCCAGCCTATTGCTACTACATCAGTAAAAGTCATCATAACTGTGAAAGCCACTTAGGGAAGGCTTAGGGAAGTGATAGAGCATCTGTTAGCATGCAGAAGGTTCCAGATTCAATCTCTGGCATCTCCAGGTAGGGACTGGAATGTTGCCTATCTGAATTCCTAGGGAGCCACTGCCAGTCAGTGTGGACACTATTGAACTAGATGGGATGCTATTGTGATTCAGCATAAGGAAGCTTCCTATAATCCTATGCATTTAACAGATATTATGAGGGAGGTTTCTGGCTCCCTAACAATTCCAAAAAATGTCATCTGAGCTCTTAGATAGTCATAACGGAGAGGTTATGTACAAATTAAAGAACATAACAACAGCCTACTGGATCATAGCTGTCAATGTTTCTCTTTTTTTAAGGGAAATTTCCTTATTCCGAATAGGATTCCTCACAAGAAAAGGGAAAAGTTGACATCTATGTACTGGATCAAGCTACTGGCCCATGGGCCTGATCCAACATTTATTTAGAACATCTCTATCATGCACCTCTAAACCTTCTGAAGATCATAAAATACAGTGGTGCCCCGCAAGACAAATGCCTCGCAGGACGGAAAACCCGCTAGACGAAATGGTTTTCCGTTTTTGAGCTGCTTCGCAAGACGATTTTCCCTATGGGCTTGCTTTGCAAGACGAAAACGTCTTGCAAGTGTTCCGATTTTTTTTCGCTTCCCCCCCCCCTTTTTCTAAGCCACTAAGCCGCTAATAGCCTTTTAGCCGCTAAGCCGCTAATCCTTTAATAGCCGCTAAGCCTTTAATAGCCGCTAAACCGCTAATAGCACTAATCCGCTAAGGTGCTAATAGGGTTGCTTCGCAAGACGAAAAAACCGCTAGACGAAGAGGCTCGCAGAACGGATTAATTTCATCTTGCGAGGCACCACTGTAGAACTATAAAATTGTAGGGAGCACAAGGTTAATCTAGTCCAACCGCCTGCAATGCAGGAATCTCAGCTAAAGCATCCATGACAGATGGCCACCCAACCTCTGCTTAAAAACCTCCAAGGAAGGGAAGTCCACAACCTGCCAAGGATCAACAAAGTAAAGTAGTGCCTCGCCATTAGTAAGAAAAGTATAATAATTCTCTTTTTTCTGCTCAGTCCTAGCAGAAGTATGGTAAGCAACAAGGGTGCTTACCTTTGCTCATTTTCTTTCCCTCTGGTGTATTTTCACTCACTGAGAGAAAATGGAGCAATTTATGTGCTTATATCTTAGGGTGGCCATACGTCTGGAATTTCCCAGACACAGCCAGAATATGGGAATCACTAACAGTGCCCGGGTGTAAATTGCTGAGATGTCCATTAAAATCCGGACATATGACAGCCCATGTCGAAAGTCTAGTTTTTGGTGAATTTCCTTAAAAATAGCTTTGAAACTTCAAATGCTCAGCAATTGGCCCCCCCAAAAAACAAACTTCAACAACTTTGCCAAATAATTTTTAACTTTTTAAAATATGGCAACTCTATAGTATCCGTGAGAGTCACATGGTGGAAGATTTGCCCTTCTGTCTAATGGCTTTATTTACAAATGTCTAGGATTCTTTCTTACAAGCAAAAGTGGACATTTGGAGGTGAAGAGTCTGATCAACAAGAAGAACAATAGAGGTTGCCTCCTATGCCTTTGCATGCTGTGTCTCCTCTGCTGCAAATGCAATAGCGTGTTGTAATGATCAATGACTATATAGATGTTGACATCCTGTATTCTGTGCATCAAATTGTGGGTTTTGCCATGACCTGTGGCCTCATCCAATCCATATATAACGTAATTCAAAGGTATCCTTCTTGATTTTTTCTTTGTTCCATGGCTAAGCAAACAATTTTGCTTTTTTTAATTTTGCTGGCTAGCTCATCTTACCAGCAAGCTCTGCACTTGTAATTGTCTGATCCACGCTAAAAGGGCAAAAGGGGAAGTTATTATGCAGAAAGCAGAAGTTATTATCAGTCATTTAATGAGCAGAAACACAAACCATATGGGAGGGTTTTTTTAATGTTTGGTTGTAATTGGTTGAAAAGAATAAAAGAAGAATTCCCTGGATGTCTAGATCCAGATTTGGGGCGGGCAAATACTCTCTTGGTGAGAGAGCCCCAGCAGAGATATAAAATCACAAAGCAAACAAATGCTATCAGTAAATGGAAACACATAAAAAAGATGGGCCTATATCAAATTAACTCCACCCACCATGATAGTTCCTGTTTTGGATGATGATGCTGCCTGCCCCGCCCTCATTCTTTTGATTTGGGTGGCAATATAGCATCTCCAGACAGGACAATGTGCCTCTGCCATCAGTCCTGATGGGCCCTCTTCCCACTCCACCCCGTTAAGCATATTTGTTTAATTGCACACTGAAATGGAAAGTGCCTGTATGTATATTGCTGGAGGGTTTAACCTCGGAAAATTCCACTGAGAAATACTAAAGCTAGAAATAACTCTTTCAGCTTCTAGCTGGGTTAATAATTAACTGTTAATGTTCTCTGCTCCTTCACATGAGTGTTTAACTTTAACTCACATGGTCAAGGTATTTCATTGCAAATCACCGTTTTGAAGGGAGTTGCCTTTGGTCATTTGTTCCCGGGTACAGTGGGAGATGGATGTGCAAATGGGTTTATTCGGAAGAGAATGCAGCTCCGGGCTAATGCAGACAGTAAGGAGAGAGAGAGACCTTAGATTCTTGGTCTGTTTGGAATTCTATTATATTTCTTAGAATGTGCTTGGCCAAGCGTATGTCTTACGGAACTTTTTGGATATATTATATTGATTTGTTTTGTACCTGTTTTTAAGAAGTTAGTAAAGATTTGAATTATAAGTGGGGATCTGATCCATTTTTATTCCAGAAGGACTCAATTTTTATGCACCCAATTGCTTCAAGCTGCACAATATTCGTATCTGCAATAACTCCCACCCTGCCTTGGCAGGACTCTCAGTGAGGTCTTCGATGGGGGTCCTTCCTCTTCCCTTTTCTTGCCTCCCATCCTTCTGAACATTTCTATCTTCTCACTGATGTGGGTCTCTAACGTGCTATAAAGCATATTGGTATATCCACTGAACTGTGATGGCAGCCAACTCTAAAGTAGTACCAGGGATGCTGCTGGTAGCGTGTGTGTGTTTTTTTTTGTGTGTGTTTTTAAGTCTCTTAAAAATAGCCTTTTAAAATCGTACGCGGAAGAAGAGTGCTGAGATGGAAGGGAATCATTCCAAATGCCATCTGCATAGTGCTAATTATACACACTGTTGTTATTTGTCAGGATAAGATATTTCGGAATGATATCTGTAAGCCATCTGCCGACAGCCTTATTCGCATTCCTCAGATCACCAGTAAATGCTGCCTCTTCCTCACCACCAATACCAACTTAGGTAACCATCTGCAGTTTGCGTGAGAGTGACTCAATAGAAAACAGCTTTCTCAAAGCGCATTGTGGATGTACAATTCAACAAGGTTCTCTCTTAATTAGTTATTTTGAGTTGTTTATATCTATCACTTTCTAAACAAGCCTTTTGAAAGCTGAATATTGGGTGCTGCTTTGCTAAAAAAATAATGAAAAAGTCCCCAGATTGAACATGCTATTTTCCCTTCCCCCAGACCCTTACATACTTCCTTTGGTTTTAAGGAATTAAGAACCAAAGGATCTACGTGTGCAGTGCTGAGCTCTGTTTGAGGTTCAATTATGCTATAGATGTAAACATGTGGTCCAATCCACCCAGGAGCATGTTTTTGTTTTGTTTTGAAGTGGGAGGAGGTGACGGCGCTCCAACATTAAATTAACTATTAAATTCCAAAAGGATCCCAACTGCATTGAAAACACACAGTTCAAGAATAGAAGCTCTGTGTTCAGGGCTCGGCCTCTTCACTTTCTACCCCAATTCTAGTTACAGATAGGTAGCCGTGTTGGTCTGCCATAGTCAAAATAAAGTCAAAATAGTCAAAAGAAGGATGGGAGGCAAGAAAAGGGAAGAGGAAAGACCTCTTAAAAGAGTATAGGAAAAGAAACAACCTTTTATGGTCAAGAGTACTGGAACAGGAACATCTGTTTATGGTCATGGATGTCAACTTACGTGTATAAGCTGTGTATCTGAAGAAGTGTGCATGCACACGAAAGCTCATACCAAGAACTAACTTAGTTGGTCTTTAAGGTGCTACTGGAAGGAATTTTTTATTTTTACCCCAATTCTGTTTCTCTCTCCTTCCCACCCAACACATTTGTGTTCACAGTTCAATTCAACTTAACACCTCCCTCCCCTGAAAGGCTCTGCTTCCAGTGCAGTCAGTTGCTGAGCTCTAGAAAATCAATTAATTAATTTTATCTCATAATGGTTATACAACGCTTGATTGGAGGCGGGGAGGAAACCCTCAAAGCAGTTTACCAAAAGAAAAAGAAAACTCCAAGGAAATCATTACAATACTTTAAAATGTAGAAAAAAGTTGAAATACGGAATTAAATTTCATATCAACTTGAGTTGTATTTCTCCATCTCCTTGACCAATAAGCCTTGACCCCAATAAGCAGCAGACTTTTTGGCCTAATCATCCCTGGAGACGGGCTTAGGTCACTTCCATACCTAACATTTCAAGCTCATGGCTTTCCCCCAAGAATCCTTGGTTTGTTAAGGGTCCTGGGAATTGTAGCTCTGGAAGGAGTAAACTACAGGTCCCATGATTCTTTGGGGGGAGGTCATGTGCTCTACATGTGTTTTCAATGGGTAGTGTGGATGTGACCACAGTGCTTGTCCACACGCCTGCTTGTCCCATGCCTAGAAAGCGTGGGTCTGAGTGGTTTTCCACTCTTTAGCCCTAAATCGGAATGAAGGAATGGGTTTCTGTGCAGTCAGTCTGAAACGGGCCCCAAAATCCCCATTTTTCCTTCTCCAAGGGAGCATTTCTAAAAGGCATTAACTTGAGCTCTTGAGCCAATGTATAAACAGAAACCCAGCTGTATAAACAAGTGCTCAAAGCCCTCTCCTTTATCTGTCCGTGACGGCAATGGATGGCCTTGCCAGTTCCGAGTGGAGCAGGGACGGCACATCTGGGTCTTATCTTACATCCTGACCACAAAGACGCACAGACCTTGTCAGGTCTGACAAGAGACCCGGGAACGGCGCCAGGAGTGCTCTTAGAGTTGGTGACCTTCTTGCCCCAAGATAAGAGTATAGGAACAGAAACAACCTTTTATGGTCAAGAGTACCGGAACAGGAACATCTGTTTATGGTCATGGATGTCAACTTACGTGTATAAGCTGACGTGGTGGATTCCTGGGGAAGGGGGGAGAGGGTGCCTAGAGGAGATATATACTGTATGCAATTTCTCTTGCTTTTGTGCTTGCGGTGAACCGATTCACGCAGTGCCTTCTGCTATCCGGAAAGCAGAATAAACTCTTTCTCTGAACCAAACCTTGGTGTCATTTGACTTCCTTCCTCCCGTCCAGGAGCAACGCTCACCCAACCAATCGGTAAAGTCTAATAAGGCTACAGGAACAAACAGCCATTCATGGAAAACCTGGTTGCCATTTGCTCTGATTGAGCACTAAAGAGAGCTTTTCCCCAGTGAAAGGCGGTGGGGGGGGGGGGAAGTATGGATAAGCCCTCTCCTGCCCAAACCTAAGATGGACTCCAGCCTCTTCTGCCCTTCCTCTTCATGGATACCTTCCAAGCCACTCATGCCATTCTTTCTCTGTATTCTGCTATAAATGGAGTACTTCGTTCCACGATTGCTCCCCCACAACGCCTGGTAATATCAACCAGTTTTTCTTGTGTGACTCTAACACACTCTTGTGGATCAGTAACTGGTTAAAGAACAGAAGGCACTTTCCGGGGGAAACTAAGCTGCTGAGGTTGACCCGTTTTATTCCTGAGCTTTGGCTGGATCCCAATACGCTCAAGACTTCGCTGCATTCTGACCCAGAAACAAGTTGCTTCACTGGTAGCAGGCAAAGAATAATGAAATGGAATACCTGCGCAGGGCAGTAGAATTGTACATCCAAAGTGTATGTCTGCTACATCCTTGTTCTGTTTCACCTGAGCTGCTGTTGTTTTCTTACCTCCATAGAACCATAGATTCATCAAAGCACTATGAGCGCACTACTTGAGCATAGGGTATTCTCAAGTACAAACTAGAGGGGGGAGTTGTGTTTTTGGCCCCAGTCTCGAAGTTGGGTCTTCTGTTTTTTTAATAGCCACATGTTGAGCATAACTCCCTTTATAGCAGGGGCTATGGAGCCTTCACAAAGAAGGCTTTGTGGGCCTTTCTGGGCAACCTTCCAGGGGCCAGGGACAAAAGTAAGATGAGCAGTGAATGTAATTTTTTTTGCTTTTGCACATTAGTCTAGGTTTTATGCATACTCTCACACCTTGGTCTGTTCCCCATCCAAACAAGCAAGAGGTATTATTAGAGTTCAGGGACACCTTCCAGACAAGCAAAAACACTCAAGGAGAGTAAAAGGCAGGTCTAGGAAGAGTGTGTCCAGGAGAACAGGGGGTTGTGTTGGGAGAGAGTGTGTCTATGGAGGAGTTGTAGCTTTGGGAATCTGCCAAGGGCCAAAAAGGGAGATCTGCTTTAAAGGAAACCTTAAAGGTAAAGGGACCCCTGACCGTTAGGTCCAGTCACGGATGACTCTGGGGTTGCACATTCATCTCGCTTTACTGGCCGAGGGAGCCGGCGTACAGCTTCCAGGTCATGTGGCCAGCATGACTAAGCCGCTTCTGGCGAAACAGAGCAGCGCACGGAAACACCGTTTACCTTCCCGCTGGAGCGGTACCTATTTATTTACTTGCACTTTGACGTGCTTTTGAACTGCTAGGTTGGCAAGAGCAGGGACCGAGCAACGGGAGCTCACCCCGTGGCAGGGGTTCGAACCACCGACCTTCTGATCGGCAAGCCCTAGGCTCTGTGGTTTAGACCGCAGCGCCACCCGTGTCCTACCTTACGTGCCCATAAAATGTAAAGGACGCCTGGAAGGTTAAGTCCAATCAAAGATGACCAAGGGGTTACATGCTTTCAAACTGCTATGTTGGCAAGAGCTGGGACAGAGCAACAGGAGCCCACTCCATCATAGGGATTTGAACCACCAACCTCCTGATCAGCCAGTCCAAGAGGCTCAGGGGACTCTGTGTGATCAGAACACCAGGTTTCCTGGTTGTTTGGACCCTGTACATGCGATGAGAGAGTGCTTCATGGGGCTTCCTGTACAGAAACGTACGCTCAATATTGGTTGTTTAAAAAAGAAGACTCAAAGTTGAGGTTCAGGGCTCAAAGTACAATCCTGTCCATCTGTACTTTGCGTGTACTCTACACATGGCTAATGCACACATCAGGCTCAAGTGCCAAGGTTTAACCCAATAGTCTCAAGTAATATCCATGTATGTGTGAGGTAATCCCAAGGAAGGACTCCAAGGCGTGTCATGGACTGCTATTTACCAACCACCACACACAAGCCTCTTGAGACCAGCTATTGCTTGCTACTTACCTGACAAGTAATGCACCTGTTAATTGCATCCCCACAACCCACATCACATCTAGTTTGTTCTTCAATCTGCAGGAAATAAACGGAGCTGAGGAAATATGGTTGAAGGCTGCTATCATTCTCACCATTGCATTACTTTTCAGGAGCCTTCTGTACAAACTGAAGCGTCTCTACTCAAAAGTAAGAGCCGCTGCATTCAAGGGGTTCTAAAAAAGGTAAAGGTACCCCTGCCCGTACGGGCCAGTCTTGACAGACTCTAGGGTTGTGCGCTCATCTCACTCTAGAGGCCGGGAGCCAGCGCTGTCCGCAGAAACTTCCGGGTCACGTGGCCAGCGTGACAAAGCTGCTCTGGCGAGCCAGCGCAGCACACAGAAACGCCGTTTACCTTCCTGCTAGTAAGCGGTCCCTATTTACCTACTTGCACTTTGACGTGCTTTCGAACTGCTAGGTTGGCAGGCGCTGGGACCGAGCAGCGGGAGTGCACCCCGCGGCGGGGATTCGAACCACCGACCATGCGATCGGCAAGCCCTAGGCGCTGAGGTTTTACCCACAGCGCCACCCGCGTCCCTTCAAGGAGTTCTACTCATGGGTAAATGGACATAGGATTGGAGCCTCTGCCACATGCTGGGTGAGTTTAACAGTTCCACCTCCCTGGGAGAAAAAAACATTATCAGATTACTGTGCTGTTTTTTCACCTTGCCATTATCAACTTACGGTGTGAAATAATAGTGAAATTATTCTAGAGAACAGTTGTTTTTTCCTCTCGGTTTCTCTCCCCCCGTTGCATTTTTAATCAGGCTGTTAGCAAGATCTCATTAGCAGCGTGAGGAAGTTGGCCAAATATTCCCAGTCCCTCTATACTTGGACAGTCTCCTTGTTTCAGATACTTTGTTCCCTGCAGAGAGAAATAAGGTAGCAGGCAAGGCTTTGCTTCACAGATTTCACCTGCTCTGCACCTGATGCAAACAAAGACGGCTGTGACATCGTGTGAAGATGGTGGTGGGGAACCTTTTTTTCCTATGGATGAAATTCTTCCAGCGTTGATATTTTGGTTTGGGTGTAGAAAACCCCTATACAGCTTGGGACCAGGATGCCTGAAAGACTGTCATACCCCTTTTATACCAAATCAATCACTGTGCTGTGCAGGTGAAGGCCTCTTGCAGATACCATCTTATCAGGAGGTCCATTCTGCACAATGTTTAGTGTCATGGCACCCACCCTTTGGGATTCTCTCCCCTTGAATATTAGGCCATCTCTTTGGTCATTTTAGCATCAATTGAAAACCTACTTTCAACCAGCCTTTTAACCTGAGATCTGGCCACGTGACCCGGAAGTGTCTCCGGACAGCGCTGGCTCCTGGCCTCTTAAGTGAGATGAGCGTACAACCCTAGAGTCGGACACGACTGGCCTGTACGGGCAGGGGTACCTTTACCTTTTCCCAGTCTGCATCTGTTTTGCAGATTGTTTTAAAGATATTTTGATAGCTTTATCTATTGTGTTTTGAAAGGAAGGGCTTGTTCTAAATTTGATAAATAAATCCAGGAAGTTTTAGTCATCTCACTGTATCTCTGAGAGGAAAGATTGGGGAGCTTTGACCTTCCAGACGTTGTTGGACTTCAACTCCCATCAGCCTTGGCCAACCAGAACATTGGTCAAAGATGATGGGAGTTGTGGTCCAACAACCTCTGGGGGGTCATAATTTCTCCACCCCTGTCTTAGAACTTCCAGCTTCTGCAGGAAGAAGAAGAAGAAGAAAGAAGAAGAGTTTGGATTTGATATCTCGCCTTTCACTCCCCTTCAGGAGTCTCAAAGCGGCTAACATTCTCCTTTCCCTTCCTCCCCCACAACAAACACTCTGTGAGGTGAGTGGGGCTGAGAGACTTCACAGAAGTGTGACTGGCCCAAGGTCACCCAGCAGCTGCAGGTGGAGGAGCGGAGACACGAACCCGGTTTCCCAGATTACGTGACTACTGCTCTTAACCACTACACCACACTGGCTCTCACCACACTTAGGAAGGGATAATAAATCCAAGGGGCATTGGAAGATGATATCCCAGGATCATCCTTTCTGTTACCAAGTCTTGATGAGTCTCAGTTTGTCCTTTGAGCACTGTAGTTCCTAATCGTATTTGCACAGATCATTATTTTTTTCCACCAATATCTCACTCCCCGAGTTTCCTGAGCAGTAATAACCACTGAAAAGCACTTTACTGAGATATATTTGCTTCCAGAGAGGAATGGAAAAGGTTTGTTTATGCTATCCAGTGTGTATTTTTCACATCAAGGTTTCTGCTTTATTGGCACGTCAATGCTTGGTCAACCCTTAAGACTTTCAGCTTTTAAACACAGCACTGAAAACTGCATTAGCAAATATGTGACTCACAAGCTTAATGCTCAAGATGTTGAGCTGCGCGGAATAAATACCATTGCCCTTCTTTGTAACAAAGGAGAAGAATACACATAGCAGGACTATCAGGACACTAATTTCCACTCATCATTCCTGTTAGGAATTACAGTTACTTAACCAACCCTAAACAATTGACATGTGAGCCCTGTGATAGACCACTTTCCTCTTCTGTTCACTTTTATTATTTTAGCCATTACCAATCATCACATACAATCTTGTACAAAATGTTGAGGAAATGTCAGTCTACATATTTTAATCCACCAAAGGTTATTTATCTACATCTGTGTTTACAACACGACAGAGAACAAATTCAGCATGCGGTTGTGTTTATTTTTTGCAAAATCCAGAACTCATAAAGCTTTCTTAGGATATTCCTGTCCTGCAAATTTATTTATGAAAATGTCTTTCAAATAGTAGACCCATTCTTCAATATACCTTGAAAATACTTTGCACTCTCGGGACACTTTGGCCTTATCCTGAACAAGGAAACCTGTGGCCCTCTAGGTGTTGTTAGAGTCCGACTCCGACCAGCTAATCATAATCATAATAATTTTATTATTTATACCCCCACCCATCTGGCTGGGTTTCCCCATCCACTCTGGGCAGCTTCCAGCACATAAAAACATAATAAAACGTCAAGCGTAGCCAATGGCCAGTGATGATTGGCACTCAAATCCAACTATATAGGGAGGACCATTTGACCCCCTTCCCTGGTGTATTCACTTGGGGCACTCATCAGTTCAGCAAGTACTACTAAAGCACCCACTCTTTAATGGATAGGGCAATTTTTAAGGAGCAGGGGTAAGGGTGTCAAAATTATTATTATTTATACTTTATACCCTGCCCATCTGGCTGGGTTTCCCCAGCCACTCTGGGCGGCTCCCAACCAAATATTAAAAACACAGTACAGCATTAAACATTAAAAACTTCCCTAAACTAATTGTTTGGAAGCTATTCTTGCTGGTATGAAGAAGGAAGAAGGAACTATTCAAAGTGATCTTTTCTCCTCATGTTTCACTGCTCTCAAGCAAAGGAACGTATGATCAGGCTTTGATAGCGTGCACTGCCACTACATGGTGCTGTGCCATTCTGTGTTGTGTTTACATCTCCTAACAAGGTTAGCCTCTTGTTTTCTACAAGAGGGAGAAAGAAAAATCACCAATAATGGCATATAATAGCATGCTGCCAATTGCTCTTCATCAGTACCACCCCACTCTCTCAGCACTGAAGCAGACTCCCACAAACAAAAAATAATTCCTTCTGTCCCTGATCCCTTTCAAGTTAAGAACATAGGATTAGGTCAACGGCCCATCAAGTCAATGCCTGGCATCTTCAGGTAGGGCTGAAATCCTGGAAAACTATGCCAGTCCGTGTAGACAGCACTGAGCTAGCTGGACCCTTCAGTCTGACTCTGTATAATGTGCCTCCCTCAGTTTCCAATGAACACACAGCCAGCAATTGGCCTGTTGGCACTTCTTGCATGGGGGTCATTTGAACACCACACCTATCATGGTGAAAAGTAGGACAATCGAGTTATCGGACGGGCACACATGAGACTTAATAGGACTACATTCCTGCTGTTGAATTGCATCACAAAAAAATTATCAGTTGTACCAGGTATGCATTATTGCGCAGCTGAAATTACTCCTCAGTTTAATGTTTCATATTTGTTTAATTTGGTGTGTTCTTTTATATTTAGCTGGCAACCGCCCAGACTGGCTGGGGAAACCCGGTCAGATGGGCAGGGTACAAGAAATAAGTTCTAATTTTAGAAAGTCGCCGAACTTGACAAAATGGCTATGTTGTTGTTGCTTAGTCGTTTAGTCGTGTCCGACTCTTCGTGACCCCATGGACCAGAGCACGCCAGACACTCCTGTCTTCCACTGCCTCCCGCAGTTTGGTCAAACTCATGCCGGTAGCTTCAAGAACACTGTCCAACCATCTCGTCCTTTTCCGTCCCCTTCTCCTTGTGCCCTCCATCTTTCCCAACATCAGGGTCTTTTCCAGGGAGTCTTCTCTTCTCATGAGGTGGCCAAAGTATTGGAGCCTCAGCTTCAGGATCTGAAAATGGCTATAGGTGATGTGTTTATGAAAAGATCCTGAAATCACCCACATGGCTAATCTTAGAGAGAGAGAGAGAGAGAGAGAGAGAGAGAGAGAGAGAGAGGGGAAGCATCAGAGGAAGCAAGACGGCACTGGAAGAGGTGAATAGTCACATAGTCAAGCGCCGGGCTGCTTGATCCTTTGCTCCAAGGCATCGACCAACTGTGTCATCGTCATCATTGCTGGATTCCCCCAGGCATCCCAGCTAGTAGGATGGTCAGCTCACACATCTGGAACTTTGCATCTTTTATCTTTACATCTCTAAGTAAATCCACACACCCTTTTCAAGAGCTATCTCTGTTTAGAGAGCACCTTCTTTCCTTTCCGAAATCCAATATCTGAGATATTGGCTGTGCTATTTTGTTTTCCTTGAGGCTGCTTCTCGGCCGCTGCAACTCCACGTAATCTGAACTGATGGGCATTCCACCAACAGATGTGAAGTGAGACTTATGCGCAGCAGTGCCTAAAGATATTAAAGAGAGAAATTCATCTGCCAACATGGCATGGGGGGGAGGCAAACGCTTGCCAACCTGATGAACTGCCAAGTAATATATAAGCTTTTGTGGGCTCCCCACCAGAAAAAGAAAAGTGCTATTATAGTTTGTACTAGAGACTGCCAACCCTGCCCCCTGCCAACACCCCCATCCCACCCATCTCTTGCATTCCATTCTACATCATAGTTGCTGCACCCCCTGCAGTGCCCCTAAACTAGTTGCACTCCCCTAAATTCACCTCTGTACAGTGGTACCTCAGGTTAAGAACATAATCTGTTCTGGAGGTCCGTTCTTAACCTGAAACTGTTCTTAACCTGAAGCACCCCTTTAGGTAATGGGGCCTCCTCCTGCTGCTGCGCTGCCAGACGATTTCTGTTCTCATCCTGAAGCAAAGTTCTTAACCTGAGGTACTATTTCTGGGTTAGCGGAGTCTGTAACCTGAAGCGTCTGTAACCCGAGGTACCACTGTATTAGGACCAGGCAAACAGGGATGCAGGTGGCACCTTTTTTAATAGCTGGCTAATAACTATAAATAAGATATTGTCATTCTACTACCAGCCATTCCAGTGGCTTACACCAGAGGGTGCTGCACTAGCCAACTCCAACTGCTAAGATCTGCACAAGGTGACTAAACCAGATTTAAATCCTGGTCTAACTGGACTGTAGCTAGGTAAAGGGATCCCTGACCATTAGGTCCAGTCGTGACCGACTCTGGGGTTGCGGCGCTCATCTAGCTTTATTGGCCGAGGGAGCTGGCATACAGCTTCCAGGTCATGTGGCCAGCATGACCAAGCCGCTTCTGGCGAACCAGAGCAGCGCACAGAAACGCCGTTTACCTTCCCGCCGAAGCAGTACCTATTTATCTACTTGAAATTTGATGTGCTTTCGAACTGCTAGGTTGGCAGGAACAGGGACCGAGCAACGGGAGTTCACCCCGTCGCAGGGATTCAAACCGCCGACCTTCTGATCAGCAAGTCCTAGGCTCTGTGGTTTAACCCATAGCGCCACCCGCGTCCCTTTCGGACTGTAGCTAAGACTGCATAATATGATTATTTGCTATTTATGCAGGACTGTAGCTAAGAATGCATAAATAGCATATCATCGTTTGAAACGGAATGGTTGTATTGGTCTTTTCAACCCCTTGTAATCCAGAGAGAACACAAAATGGAAACCAGGTCAGGCAATCTAGTTGTTGGTTTGTTTGTTTTTTTAAAAAAAAAAAAGCTTTGCATTTCTGAGCAAGGCTGGATAGGTCTGTGAACTTGCATTCTCCTGGTCATCTCCAGTTATTTTAAATCTCTCACTTTCCTTACTGGTTCTAAGTGTTTGGCAAATGCTGCCCGGGAAGAACTTCTTACTTGACTCAGCGCTTCAGTGTGTCCTAAATTTTCCCTCCATAGTTCATAACCTGCTTTCTGTTCGTACACATTCTGGCAATAGTCTGGGAGCACTGGAGCTTGAAATGAGAAATCCTGAATGATGAGTCCTCACCGCTGCTTAATCTCTAGCATGGGGAACCTACAGAAAAAGCCCATCGCAGAGATTAATCACCAGCATGGACCCAGCGCATCTCTTAGCCCAGAGATCAATGGGTATGTTCCTCTTCCACTCTTGGAGACAGTATGTTCCTGAATGCCCGTTGCTGAGGAATGCAAGCTGGGAGAGGGCTTATTGCACTCAAGTCCTGCTTTCAGGCTTCACACAGGCATCTCATTGGTAGGGGATATTGACAGTGCAGTGAAACTAACAATGCATGTTTGCTAGACAAGCACACAATAGGAGCTCAGAGTCCTGTAAGTTTCCTAGAGAGGAAACTCTGAGAGACACTCCCATGGTTAGCCCTGTTAGGGGGAGGGCATATCCATACATATAATCTCCTCACCTGGCCAGGGCTCTTCCACTTCATTCCAGCAATGTGAGAAATCGTGTCCTCCATCGTGGAGAGCACGTGTTGCGATGAGATCGCCCAAACTGCCTCCCTGATGTGGGGTGGGACCGTTTGGATAGCCACAACACCCCACTGGTTTACCTTCCCACCGGAGTGGTACCTATTTATCTACTTGCACTTTGACGTGCTTTCAAACTGCTAGGTTGGCAGGAGCAGGGACCGAGCAACGGGAGCTCACCCCGTCGCGGGGATTCAAACCGCCAACCTTCAGATCCACAAGTCCTAAGCTCTGTGGTTTAACCCACAGCGCCACCCGCATCCCTAATGTGCCATGTAGTTTTATTCTATTTCTATACCTCGTAACTATTTAGGGGAGATAATTGGGGGGGGGAGAGAATTTTGCCTTCTGCCATTTGTCAAACCATTCCCCCCTAATGTGTCATGTACTTTTGTACATTAGTGCCATTTAGAGAGATCTGCATTTTTGTGCGCTCTTGGGAGAACTGCATCCAAAAATTCAGAGAGGTGCAGATAACCGTGTTCACTTAATGGTTCAGTAAATACAGCTTAAGTCGGTTTGCATTAAAATACAATCCAAACTCATTTCTCCCACCACCCTTAATACCATTTTTATATATGCTCTCAGGAACCTATCGCCAGTGTGCTAAACCCAAAGACCTTTTGATGCTCAGCCTTCCTTGCGTTTATCTCATCTGACTCTTCCCTCTACCCTCAACTTTGCTGCCCTCAAACATTCTCCTATTGTTCATGTTAATTAGCTGACGTGGATCCCAGACAAGGACAAAACACACTCCAGAGATCTTAGAAGATAATGTTATCTGGCACCTTCAACAGAAATGCTGGCAATTAGAGAAAGGTTCCCTTTTCCTCCCTCCTTCCCCTTGAGCCCATTAATGTATCACGAAGCTGAATAACTCTAATCAGAACAAAACTAGTAATTAATATAGTAAGTAAGCCGCCTATTATCTGTGTGTTTAATGGGCAGGTGCTGGAGCAGATGTGGTTGACTGCATCCTCGTTGCTATGGAAACCCAAGCATCCACTGCACAGATAACACGCACATCCTGGTCTAGAAAGCATCACCCGCTTGGAGTGGGTTTGGGGCGGGGGGAGTGGAATCCAGAACAGATCATTTGCCTTTAAGTGGAAGTGACATCTGTCAAGCTCCTCGGGTCCACAAAAAGTAGGGCTCAGTGCTTTCAGAGGTCCAGCGAATTTCAGCTGGGTGCTTTGAAGCCATCCAGGTTGCTTGCCATCTCTACATCTTGTGAGAGAAAGTTCCATTGTTTGGATCTGTGCTGGGTGAAAAGGTGTTTTCCCAAAACCTTTCTTTTAAAATAAAAGACCATACCCACACTCTCCTAACAGATATCAGGTTGTTCATTCATATAAACGATTCTCATTAATTCGTACAAAGTATCCAAGTGTCCAGCATTATAATGTCCCAGGGACAGCACAAAATTGTTCTTGTTGCTTTTAATCCATCACCAATGGTAATTCCCCCGAAACAATACAGTACAAGCCATGCTGTTTGGTATAATCCTATCTGCAAAGATGCTTTTGTGCAGTAAACTATGGGCCTTGCTTCCACAGGCGGCAGTGATGACCTACAACTTACCTCAGAGTTGAGCACTGGAGAAAACACCATTCAGGTTTGTCATTGAATTGACTCAGCCTTGAGTGCTCACTGGAAGGACAGATCCTGAAGCTGAGGCTCCAGTACTTTGGCCACCTCATAAGAAGAGAAGACTCCCTGGAAAAGACCCTGATGTTGGGAAAGATGGAGGGCACAAGGAGAAGGGGACGACAGAGGATGAGATGGTTGGACAGTGTTCTCGAAGCTACGAACATGAGTTTGACCAAGCTGTGGGAGGCAGTGGGTGACAGGAGTGCCTGGCGTGCTCTGGTCCATGGGGCCATGAAGAATCGGACACAATTAAACAACTAAACAACAACAACAAAACATTTGTGGGAGACTCCCCTGAACCCTAAAAATTAATAAATGGTAAGATTTTGATTATTTGGGATGTGAAGGGAGAAATGCAAGAGGAATTCCTTAGCTAGCCTATGCAAAATGAACTGGCCAATCTAGGCGCCATTAAGCAACAATGCAGGGCTAAGGGCACCAATTTGCATTGCAAGAAAACTGTCCTCCCCCCTACCTTCAGGTGTGAAAAGAGACTAGGGATTTAGAAAGTTCCCAGGGTAAACTGGGTGTGCGGTGACAGGAAAAGAAAGTTTTTAGCAGGGTGTTCTGGGAAGTAGGAGGAGGAAGAAAGACTGGGATCCATCTTGGGTAGGCTGGCTGAAGGCTGGCTGCACTGCTGTGGAGGACCAGCCCCTCTTGAAATGACCACGCTGTAAGATCTGGACTCCCTCCATGCAGACAGAAGGTGTAAATAGGTGAATCAACCACATTTCTTAAAGCTGTGGCATTCTCTCCTGTGTCTCAGTTCTTCAAAGGAATGGCCACGGCCCAGTATACCTGAAGGAGCATCTCCACCTCCATCGTTCTGCCCGGACACTGAAGTCCAGTGCCGAGGACCTTCTGGTGGTTCCCTCGCTGCGAGAAGCCAGGTTACAGGGAACCAGGCAGAGGGCCTTCTCGGTAGTGGCACCCACCCTGTGGAACGCCCTCCCACCAAATGTCAAAGAGAAAAATAACTACCAAACTTTTAGAAGACATCTGAAGGCAGCCCTGTTTAGGGAAGCTTTTAATGTTTAATAGGTTATTGTATTTTAGTGTTTTGTTGGAAGCCGCCGAGAGTGGCTGGGGAAACGCAGCCAGATGGGCGGGGTATAAATAATAAATTTATATTATTATATTATATTATATTATATTATATTATATTATATTATATTATATTATATTATATTATATTATATTATAGAGCCGGGGTGAGTGCCTGGAACCCCCAGGGATCTTGCAGAGAGTGGTGATGGCACACGGCTTTTGTAACAATACCCTACAGTATGCCAAGCCGCCCAATCTGAACCAGCTACTCTGGGCTCAGTCCCACTTCTGCTTTCCCCACTGCTTTCCTCTTGAGTAAACCCATTCATTGCCACTGAGATGGAGCAAACATTGGGTTTTCTCTGGGTTGACTTTTGCTTCCATTTAGCACTAAAGCACGGGTTCCCCGGGGGAAAGCAGTGTGACCAAGGCTAAACCACTTGGACCCATGCTGTCTAGGTGGATGCCTGTTTGCTTCCCAAGAAACCTTGTTACATCCAAGAGGCTAGCCAGCCAAATAGCAAGACTCCATTGCATCAATACCCCTGGAATGAAAGGACATATATTAAGGTGAAGCACTGCCTCGATTATCTCTACAGTAATTCTTTTGTGGGGCTTTGGCAGCGCATGTTGCCGATGCAGCTTTGCAGTGGCTGGAGGAGATGGATGGCAGCTCTTCCCAAACGATGCGTGCCCATAAACAACCAGCCCAGCTATTAAAAGGAAGCATGTTTGTTAGAGATCGCTTGTCTTCTCCCCTGCGCTCAGTGCATTTTGCTTTGTTTCATTGAAAGGGATGCTACTATCCAAGCCGTGTCTGCACAAAGCAACAAAGCTCACCCAATATATCTCCCCCTCCTTCCATTCCTGCATTTTTCCTGACCCCCGCCAACACACAGAGAGATCCTCAGCGAATGTGCGGACTCCAAAATACCAAGTTGAATGACAGTCTCATCATTCAAGCGGTGCATGCAGATGGTTGACATTCTGAAAGGATACAACTTGAAGCCTCTCTCTATTATCTTGGGATTTAAAAGATCTTACTCGAGGGTAGTCAGATCGCTTCAGCTAAATGCACTGCAATGCAGTGGCATGTTGATGTGGAAAAGGCTGGCATTCTTAACCTTTGAGAACAAGGAACGAAAACATGATTTCCAGCCATTTTATTCATTTATTTGCAAGATTCATATCCTGCCCCTGCCCCTCCCTCGCTAAGCAATCCCAGACCGTTTCATTCATAATGTATGTACAGTCTGGTTCTTAGGAGTGAAATGGGTGTGTCGCTTTCCCACGCTGCACACCAAGTTTATATCAGAAGGGGGTGGTGATGTTAATTGCCATGGCGCTATTGTCCTTCTCTGACCTTGAATTTGTTATTGAAGACTGAAACGCAGTTCAGGGTATATGTGAGAGGGGACACAAGGACTCACAGGCAGGAATGGAGGAGAAATCGGATTCCATCGGATTCCAAGGTGAACTTACTTAATTTGCACTTTCTAAAAAAATGCATGTGAACCAAAACACAGCCACCCTCCGAAATTCATTTGTTAAAACTTACTTGCTTTATCATAGAATCATAGAATCATAGAATCATAGAGTTGGAAGAGACCACAAGGGCCATCGAGTCCAACCCCCTGCCAAGCAGGAAACACCATCAGAGCACTCCTGACATATGGTTGCCAAGCCTCTGCTTAAAGACCTCCAAAGTAGGAGACTCCACCACACTCCTTGGCAGCAAATTCCACTGTCGAACAGCTCTTACTGTCAGGAAGTTCTTCCTAATGTTTAGGTGGAATCTTCTTTCTTGTAGTTTGGATCCATTGCTCCGTGTCCGCTTCTCTGGAGCAGCAGAAAACAACCTTTCTCCCTCCTCTATGTGACATCCTTTTATATATTTGAACATGGCTATCATATCACCCCTTAACCTCCTCTTCTCCAGGCTAAACATGCCCAGTTCCCTTAGCCGTTCCTCATAAGGCATCGTTTCCAGGCCTTTTTGGCACCTGCTGAAAAGGAGTTCCAAAGCACAGCTGCTGCCTCACTGAAGGATCAACTCCTTGCAAAGGGGTTGTTCAAACCCCCTTAAATATTATGTTGTAAACTAAATCTGCCCTTTTCCCCTTATGGGTATCCAAGAGCCCATATAGAGTCCTTATGTGGGTTCCCTATTGGTGGGAGAAAATAACAAAGGCCAACCAGAGAATATTGAGAAGCAAAGCAGCTAGTAAGCCTGATCTTTATTTATCTTTTGCAACAGGGTGCTCCCTTCACACGCAGGAAAGGAGGAGGACCCAGAACCCAGGTGTGCCTACGCTTATATCGACATTTTAAATTCCCTGCCCTGGAGCTCAAGACCACCCCTCCATACATCATATATACATCACAGAAGGGGTGTAACCCAAGCCCACCCCCCACAAACATCATACCTACATCACAGAAAAGGTGGTCTACAACAGAAATTTGAATGTTGTTTTTCCTGTCTGCCAGGTCACCTGATAATGCCTTATCTGATTGCCTTTCCTGGTAGTCTGTCACCCTTTGAGATGGTGATTTCCCAATTCCTGAGACAATGGGAAGGCTTCCTGCAGTTTTCTCCTTGCAGAGAAAACATTTGGTCAGTTTGGGAGTCAAAATGGTTTCAGGTTGGTCTTCCTGTGCTGATTATGTACGTGCTTGGTTGATACATTTATGAACATTTATTATTTATATATATATATATATATATATATATATATATATATATATATATGCTTTCGTAGATTTTCACGGGTACAGGAATGCAGGTTTTGGTGTCTTCGGGTGTCTTCCCGTGTAAGAGTTGGGGTGTCTAGGCGACGTTTCGACGAGGTCTCACTCGTCATCTTCAGGCTGGTGCTTTCGGCTTCTTGTTACTGGAACAGAGCTCTGTTCCAGTAACAAGAAGCCGAAAGCACCAGCCTGAAGATGACGAGTGAGACCTCGTCGAAACGTCGCCTAGACACCCCAACTCTTACACGGGAAGACACCCGAAGACACCAAAACCTGCATATATATATATATATATATATATATGACCTTAAATTTTATTATTACGATTACAGTTGGACAAATTTCACAACTGCAGAATTTGGGAGCCAGCCAGACAAAAGCACCACTGAAAATCCCCAGGCAAAGCCCAATGTGGAAGTCCCACCCACCTTAGGTAAGCCCTTAAACCACCTGACATTTGGCTGAATATGTGATTAGAATACTCAGGAAATGCATGGCTCCTCCTTTCCCTTGCTTATTTCCCCCCTTGCTTTTCCCATGCAGAAAAGGTTTTCCTATTTGGTATGTGTACAGTCTGGAAAAAGTAGGAAAAAGAGGAAACTTTTGCAAACTCGAGAATGTGATGTAAAACTTAAGCAGAAGCAAAGCTAACAGTGCCGTAGCGTGGGTTGTCAGCACCCGGGGCAAGGCAAGTACCGTAATTTGCACCCCTCTGCCCTAGGAGCAGAGAGCTGTGAGTGCGAGCGCGCACCCCCCCAGATGTTGCGCCCGGTGCGGCCGGCCCCCCCTGCACCCCCCACGCTATGCCACTGAAAGCTAATAAATATGGAGAAGTGAACATTTTAGCAGACAGGGTTTAAAGCCCCATCGTAGCATAGTACTGATGTTGGGTACTCATAACACATTTGAAACATCTTTTGAGAAAGCACCGTCAAAGTGCAATAATAATGCTGTTTGACAATAGCAAAATGTGTCTCTCTGCGTAATTGGGTCAATTACACCTTGATTATTGCTCAGATCTTTTGCTACCATATTTTGAACGTTGTGTTGGAAAATGCAAATAACCCTGTCTTAAGTGAAGGAACATTGTAAGGGGGGGGGTGGGCATGGAAATCTCTGTGCACAATTTTTTATACAAGATTTTCCTGAAGCCCGGTAACTATTTCTCAACAGATGGAAATCTTTCCTCCTCCTCACACCTAAAAAAAATAGAAATAAACGAAACCTAATTTTATAAGCACAGCAAGATCATTTTCATTTCTTTGTGAAACTTTGTTTTGCAGAGATATTTCAAAGACCCCTCTTGGCTTGAGAAGAAGAGTTTTGGAGAGAGCAAAGACAACTAATCAAAACGCGAAGCAGAAGGGAGTTTTCAAGCCCATCAAAATAAAAGATTGAAGTGAGGGAAGAGACGTGATTCTGGGTGCTTTCCTTGAAAAATAAGCTTGAGAGACATTCTATGAGATGCGGTTACATCTACACAACGCCCTCATGTTTGGTTGCCATCTGGCAACCTGCAGATATCAGCTGCTATTACCTACGCAACAAGCATTGCTTAGGGATGCTAAAATTGACCTTCCAAGAAGAGAAACCTCCCATTTAGGAGATGACAGAAAGATGGAAGATTGCCCTTACATCAAGTGTCATGGTTACTGGTAATGTAGTGTGAGCCTTTGTGAAAATGACTTGCTTTTTGGGTGCCTTTTATATACATATATGGCTGTCACAGGAAAACTAGGGTTGGAGTCACATAGGGCCTATGTCTGGGTACCTTCTTCTAGTTCCCCACTGTGTTGGATGCTTGCATATGGTAGATTCACGCTACAGCATAAGTAGGGAAGTGGTCTTGTAGCCTTATTAGACTTTACTGATTGGTAGGGTGAGCGTTGCTCCCAGAGTAGGGAGGAAGGAGTCAAATGACACCAAGGTTGGTTCAGAGAAAGAGTTTATTCTGCTCTCTGGATAGCAGAAGGCACTGCGTGATAGGTTCACAGCAAGAACAAAAGCAAGAGAAATTTCACAAAGTATATATATCCTCCAGGCACCCTCTCCCCCCTTCCCCAGGAATCCAGCCTCGTACATAATTACACGTAAGTTGGCATCCATGAACATAAACAGATGTTCCTGTACGTAAGTTGACATCCATGACCATAAACGGATGTTCCTGTTCCTGTACTCTTATCTTGGGGTTAGGAGGGTCACTCAGCTATAGGAGTTTCCCTTGACGCCATCTCTATCTCCAGCCGTGGGGGCTGGCAGACCCTGTCTTGCAGAGTCTGTGCGTCAGTGTGTCAGGATATTTACAACCTTCAAGATAAGATAAGCGCCAGCTCTGCCGTCCCGTCTCCACTTCGGAACTGACAAGGCCATCCATTAAGCGTCACAGACTGATAAAGGAGAGGGCTTCGTTTATACAGCTGGGTTCCTGTTATACATTGGCTCAAGTGCTCAAGTTAATGCTTTTTAGCTAATGAACCCTTGGAGAAGGAAAAATGGGGATTTGGGGGCCTGTTTCAGACTGACTGCAGTCAGGCTTTAGATTTGGGAAACCCATTCCTTCAGTCTTGGCATTTTTCAAATGCACAGATGGGCAACCTGAAGCTCTCAAGATGAACTCCAACTTCCCTCAGCTCATCAGAGTCTTGAGGATTTTTTTTGTACCCAGGTTTTTGTATTGTTCCTGGTGCTCAGAAGGAGGGTGGAGGTGAAGAGCCTAGTTCTGCCCTGCTAAATACGAAACAAAGAAGAGAACACTTTGGAGGTGAAGTGGAAGTGGAGGAGAGATGGAGAGAGAGGTTGCTTTCGCCTACTTTGAGGTTGAAAGCATCCTTCAGGCATAATATCTGCATTCCTTGAATACATTTCCAACCGGCTTTTTACTAGTCTACAGATTATGGAGTGTTGCAGCATGTATGTAGCTCTCTGCCCTGCCTTGCCCCACCTTAATAAACAGCCAACCCTGATGCCCAAGAGGAAAATGTTCCTGGCATGTGAGAGACAGCCAGCGTGCACACAAGCCCCTCTATGCACTCTTCCTGTACGTCAGTGACAGGAAGGTCTAGGTTTGAGTCAGAGTCTGTAGCCAAACAGCCTAAGAGACTAGAGCGAAGCGGGTGCATGATGGCGGATGCTAAATCAACGCATCTGGAAATGCAACAGGCTGAAGCAAAATGTCTTAAATTGACAAGTCTTTTCGCCAAGCACTCCTCAACTGCTACTGCCGCCACCAGAGAAAGCTACTTTGGAATTAAAAGTGAGGGGGTGAGATTCCTCAGACAAAGCAAAGAATAAAAGGATAATAAACTACTCCTATGGAACACAAATTAGAATTACAATATCAAAATAAAGAGCATATGAAGATCCTGCTGGATCAAGCCAATGGCCAATGTAATCCACCCTCCTGTTCTTACAAGTGACCAACTAGAAACCTGTGGGAAATCCACTAGAAAAACCCAGGGCATTTTTTTTTCTTGCCTGCACACTGGGCAAGGAGAATTTTTCCACCTATTCTGTCCTGGATTTTTAGCAGCGCTGTTAAATAGCTGGATTTGGTTGCATGGATAGGTTGGTCACATTGTTGGCAGGGAGGTATGGGAAAGGTGAAGGGCAAACATGGAAATTTAGGCTGTAAAACCTTTAAAATGTGCCCTTCCAGTGAGTCCCAAAATTGCCTCCTTTTAAATGCTCTTTCCTAGCTTTCCCACTTCCCTAGCATAGACCACACGTTCGGTAGGTCATGAAACAGTTTGCTTACGAAACCCTTCAAAGGTCATATTCATGTGCTTTTCCATACAGCAGTCAGAAACAATGCACGGGCGGTGAAATGTTGCTTAGCTACTAAGCTTCTAAAGTATTGGTATGGCAGAGGGCTGATCTTTCAGGATTCCATTCTGGGCTGAAACAAAAGAGGTTAGTTAATGTCATATGCTGGAATGAGAAGCTCAGAGCTTCTTACATACTGAATTCCTTATGGAGAGAGAGATAACAAAAGCTTGGTGACCCATTTCCTCTCAAGGTGGGAAGTGATGCCATAGGCTAAGCCTAGGAGGACATCTTACTCTATGGTTTAGCCCCTTCATGCACTAATTAGGTTAAACATGCTAGGATTACATATATGAGGCTAGAACCTTTCAGCTGGATATGAAATGTTTGCGCAGCTCCCCTGCTCCCAGAAGGAGTGGGTTGGAAAGGAAGCCCTCCCTGCTCACTATTAGGTGGGGACAAGGCTTTTTCGTGCCCCTTGAAATGGAGTTAGGCTCTTGCCCTTCTCGTTTCCCCTGTATACACGTTTTAAAACAAATGTGGCCTAGTTCATATTGCAGATATTATTATTGTGTAGTTCAAAGTGACTGGATGCATAAGAACTGGCCCCTTTTGGAAGAAATCATTTTCCAGACTCATAAAAATATTATTCAGAGTTTTACCGGCAGAACTTTTTTTTCATAACAGAAGTAAAACATCAAAGGTACATCGAAAATATCCATACAATGCCATCACCTGAGGCCGTTCTTCGTATGCCTCCTCTGTGAGAGGTCCAGAGGGTGGCAACACGAGAACGGGCCTTTTCTGTGGTGGCTCCCCATTTGTGACTGCTTGCCAACAAAGGTCTGTATAGTTAAAGCTATGGTTTCCCCAGTAGTGATGTATGGAAGTGAGAGCTGGACCATAAAGAAGGTTGATCACTGAAGAATTGATGCTTTTGAATTATGGTGCTGGAGGAGACTCTTGAGAGTCCCATGGACTGCAAGAAGATCAAACCTATCCATTCATGAGGAAATCAGCCCTCAGTGCTCCCTGGAAGGACAGATCGTGAAGCTGAATCTCCAATACTTTGGCCACCTCATGAGAAGAGAAGACTCCCTGGGAAAGACCCTGATGTTGGGAAAGATGGAGGGCACAAGGAGAAGGGGACGACAGAGGATGAGATGGTTGGACAATGTTCTCGAAGCTACCAGCATGAGTTTGACCAAACTGCGGGAGGAAGTGGAAGACAGGAGGGCCTGGCGTGCTCTGGTCCATGGGTTCACAAAGAGTTGGACATGACTAAATGACTAAACAACAACAACAACAGTATCCCCAGGGAGGCTTGCCTTGCTCACCTTCTTTACATATTGTTGTAAATTGGGGGGGAGGGAATCACCCTAAACCCCAGGAATGAATAAACGCTAGGATTTTGATTAATTGGAATATGGATTATAAAGGGATATGGATTAAACTGTGCCAGACACAGAATTCAGGAAATTCCTGGACTGGCTTATGTAAACCAGCCTGGCCATTAAGGGAACAACAGAGGGCCATTGCCAATGCAAGAGAATTTCCCTCCTGCCCTGAGGTGTGAACAGGGGTTTGAAGGGTTGCCAAGGTGATGGGGTGGGGTGTTTTTTTGAGGAAGAAGGGGGAAGAAGGCCTGGGTTCCATCTTTGAAAGAGGCAGCCTGAAGACAGTGGCGGAGGAATAATAATAATAATAATAATTTATTATTTATACCCCGCCCATCTGGCTGGGCTTCCCCGGCCACTCTGGGCGGCTTCCAAAAGAATATTAAAATACTATAATACATCAAACATTAAAAGCTTCCCAAAACAGGGCTGCCTTCAGATGTCTTCTAAAAGCCTGGTAGTTGTTGTTCTCTTTGACATCTGGTGGGAGGGTGTTCCACAGGGAAGGCGCCACTACCGAGAAGGCCCTCTGCCTGGTTCCCTCTCTGGCACCCGGAGTGGCACAGCCCGTACGGACTGTGCGTGTGCAGCATCCCCCATGTGCACAGTCCGTATGGAATGGTGCTCATGCGCGGCAACCAAACAGACTGTGCATGTGCGGGGACCATACGGGATGCTGCACATGCGCAGTCCGTACAGGCTGCCACTTGCATGGCGACCACACAGGCTGCCACGCCAGTGGCATCCCGGATGGACAGAGCACAAGAGCGGCAGCTCATACGGACTGTGAGTGAGCAGCGCCCATACGGACTGCATGCGCCCTCAGCCACTCTACAGATGGGGGGAGGCAGGGGCCATCTTGTCACCCCTCCCAGAGTGGCACCTGGAGCTGCCTGAAGGTGTCTCCCCTGTTGCCTCTGGAAATGGGCATGCTGTAAGATCTAGACTTCCTCTATGCAGACTGAAGGTGTAAATAGGTGAATAAATCATATTTCTTAAAGCATGACAGTTTCCGCAGTGTTTTCTATTCTCCAAAGGGACACAAACCCTGTGTGTGTGGCAGGGACCCCATGGGCTCTTGGCACTGCTTGGCAGAGAGAGGGACCTGGCTTTCGTAACAATATCTTTAGGTGCCAAGCAAAAACATTCCTCTACTTCCAGAGCTTTAGCTAACTGAACTATGGCTTTTTAAACTGTGGGGGCTATTGTTTGTGTTTCTTTTTGATTTATTATGCATTTTGCCTTCTCATTTTATATCATCATGCTGTGAAACCATCCCATGATCTTCAGCTGAAGGGTATACAAATTTTAACAACAACAACATGCCAAGGATTCTGATCTTAAATCAGTAGTCAAAATCACCAAGAAGAAGGGGGGGCGGTGGATTTAAATCAATTTTGGAATCCATATATTCCCATAGAAAGATGTGAAATCGCTATTGGATGCTATAATAAATAAAACATATTGTTTGAAAGGAAAGAGAGCGCTTTCTACAGTCCAGAAGCATAATTCAAGACCTTCGGCCATGCAGGCCGAATTCTGCACTGCAGAATTATATCTCCTTAGAAAACAGAGTTCTGCTTGGCTTTCTCTGTACACATCCTAAGGTTGTAATGAAGATCACTAGGCTGAAAGCTAATGCTGCAATTCTATATGCCTGCTTAACTGAAGGCAAGTCCCATTAAACTTCTGTGTAAACAGGAAGCCATTTGTGCTATAAGCATCGGAGACATTCTAGAATCAAAAGGAGGCATAGTAACTGGACAGAAGAGTGTTTATGACATGGAAAATAAAGTTCTGTACCATTTGGGAGGTAGAGCTTCAGTGGTAGAGGTTTGCATGCATAGGAGAATCCAGGGACACCAACTCTAGGGGACAGAAGGTGCTTCAGCCCCCTCAATATATGTGTCCCCACCCCAATATTGAAGGGGTTGCCATCCCCCGCTATGGCCTTGGCCCAGTATACCTGAAGGAGCGTCTCCATCCCCATATTCCATCACGGACACTGAGGTCCAGCTCTGAGGGCCTTCTGGTGGTTCCCTCACTGTGAGAAGTGAGGTTGCAGGGAACCAGGCAGAGGGCCTTCTCGCTAGTAGCGCCCTCCCATCAGATGTCAAGGAAATAAACAACTACAGTGGTACCTCAGGTTACGAATTTAATTCGTTCTGGAAGTCCGTTCTTAACCCGAAGCATTCTTAACCCAAGGCGTGCATTCCCTACATAGGCCTCTCGTGGCCCCGGAAGCAGATTTTGTTTGTATCCTGGGGCAAAGTTCGTAACCCGGAACACCTACTTCTGGGTTGGTGGAGTTCGTAACCCGAAGCATTTGTAAGCAGGACTGTTCGCAACCCAAGGTACCACTGTATCTAACTTTTAGAAGACACCTGAAGGCAGCCCTGTTTAGGGAAGTTTGAAACGTTTGATGTTTTATTGTGTTTTTAATATTGGGAGTTGCCCAGAGTGGCTGGGGAAACTCAGTCAGATGGGTGGGGTATAAATAATATGTTGTTGTTGTTGTTGTTGTTACTGCCAGGCGAAGGCTCGCTCATGAGATGGGGGCAGGACATGCAGAGAGTGAAAATCACCCTCTGCTCTCCCCAATCCCTGCCGCTGATAGGAGAGTGCTGGTGCTATGGGCAGGAGCGTGACGTGGGACATGACGCTGGGCCCCCTCAATGTCAGCAAGTCAGCACCCTTGGGAGAGTCACAACACCCCCTTGATCATTTTGGTTGCATTTTTCCAACCCTTCTCCAACTCTACCATATCCTTTTTCAGATGCGGCAACCAGAACTGTACATAGTATTCCAAATGTGGTCACTCCATAGATCTGTACAGCAGCATTCTTCTATTGGCAGTTTTATTTTCCTTATGATCCCTAGCATCATTTTTACCTTTTTCATCGCTACTGCACACAGGGCCAACATCTTCATCAGATATCTCCTATAACTCCAAGCTCTTGTTCCTGGTCCATCACTGGCAGTTCAGACCATGGCCATTCCACATTTCTTAATTTGCAAGCAGATGAGGATAATGGTCATAGGATCATAGAGTTGGAAGGAGCCACCAGGGTGATCTAGTCCAATCCCCTGCAATGTAGGAATCTTTTTGCCCAACGTGAGGCTCAAACCTACAACCAGGACTGTATATCTGAAATGAAGATATCTAGGCCTGACACACATTACTCTACACTTGTTTACATTGATCTGCATTCACCATTTTACTGCCCATTGACTCAGTTTGGAGAGGTGCTTTCAGAGCTCTTCACAATCTCTTTTAGTTCCAGTGACCCTGAATAATGTGGAATCATCAGCAAACTTCTTCTTCTTCTTTAACAACCACTCGTAGCTGAGTAATATTGTCTTCCATGAACACTGTCTTAACACTGACCATAAGTGTCTGTGGAGGCCAATTCTGGATCCACATGTCCTTCCACAGTGGGGACATTGGTTTCTGGGCAGGAGTTGATCACGGTGTGGATTTGCCAAGTGTGCATTCCTCTTAGCTCTGGGATCCCACAGCTAATTCTCCCCTGGTCTCCTCGCTGGCCGAAATAGGACTAATTTAACCAGCTAGCCCTGGTGATCATCTAATGCTTATTGGATGGATTTTCCCCCTAAATAGATTTTTGAATTCTGAATTTATTGTTATTCACATTTTATACTGTATTTTATGCTGTTTTTTGTTGCATCAATTAAGTGTTTTAATTTGTTGTTAGCCGCCCTGAGCCCGCTTTTCTGAAGGGTGGGGTATAAATAAAAAATTATTATTATTATTATTATTATTATTATTATTATTATTATTATTATTATTATTCCGTTTCTCCCTTGCATCCTGAATTCAAGTGTCTATCAGCAAACTTGGCCACCTCCCTGCTCGCTCCTAACTCTAAATCATTTATGAACCAGTAAAACAACACAAGTCCCTTGGGAGACCCCACGTTCTACATCTCTCCATTTGGAGAACTATCTATTTATCCTATTCACTGCTTCCTGCAATGGAGCTAAGAGATAATTCTGCACATAGGCAAGAAATGGATCCTTGCTCCCAAAGAACTCACAGGGCTGATTTATAGAACCAGCTTCCATGCAACTACCACCAGAAGGGGACCTCCGGATTCCTGTTGTTGTTTTAACATTGCCTAATTTGGCATTTTATCAGAGTCAGCAGAAATAAATAACTTTATAAAGTCTTCCTGCTACGGCGCATTGGTCAGCTAATTGCCCTGAATTTTGATCCCATTAGCCAGTACTTAGAGTAGGAATGATCTGTGGTCATCCCTCAGCCTAATTTCATGGGGGTGGCAAGGAGGAGGGAAGGTGGGAGAGAGAGAAACTGAGGGAAAATGAGTAGGAGTAGGAGTATTTATGAGACCTGAAGGTTTCCCAATGACTTATAACACTTTTTTTTAAAATGGATATACTGTAAATAATGAAAAGTCTGTTTCTGGACACAGTTCCAAGTGCTAGTTATGACCTATAAAGCCCAGCAGGTCTTAAGTCCAGGCTATCTGAGAGACCATATTTCTTCATATGAAATATGGAGGTTTTCAGAGGAGGGCCTTTTCTCAGTCCTGCCACCCTCATAGGCAAACTTTGTGAAGATGTAGGAAAGGGCCTTTTTGGTGGCAGCTCACAGTCTCTAGAACTCCCTATTTGGAGAAGCTAGACTTGCTCCCTCCATTTTCCCCAGCCATAATTTTTTAAACTGAAACTTTTCATCATACAATACAACAAAAATGCTATAAAAAAGAAATTCACCTACATAAGGGAAAGGGAAAGGACCTCTGGACAGTTAAGTCCTACCAAAGGCTTGCGGCGCTCATCTCGCTTTCGGGCCGAGGGAGCCGGCGTTTGTCCAGAAATAGCTTTCCAGCACAGACAGCTTTCCAGGTCATATGGCCAGCATGACTAAACCATTTCTGGCACAACGGAACAACGTGACGGAAACCGGAGCACACAGAAACGCCGTTTACCTTCCCACCACAACAGTACCTATTTATCTACTTGCACTGGTGTGCTTTCGAACTGCTAGGTGGCAGGAGCTGGGACAGAGCAATGGGAGCTCACCCCATTGCGGGGATTCGAACCACCAACCTTCTGATTGGCAAGCCCAAGAGACTCAGTGGTTTAGACCACAGTGCCACCCACATCCCTATGTATCTAACACTGTCTCTTTTTCAGTGTTCATGGAGATGCAGCCATTACAGTCAAGTCACTCACACACAAAACAAAATGGAGAATGTAATAAGATGCCTCCCATGTGACCAGAGTTAACCAATCACACGAGAGTTACTGGGGAACACACAGCAATGCATTTAAGCACTCCCAATTTCAGTAAATTAAATCACTGTACTTAACAGCACCTCCAGATGCACATCTAGAGATGGAGTCCATCTCATTATCAGCTTCAGAGAGAGGGACTTTTTTTGTTGATGGAGAGGGCCAGATTCCTCTCCTTGGCTGGCAAGTCTGCATCCCAGCCCATGTATACAGTGACGTGAATGAAATTGCGTAAAATCCCAGCATCAGAGCTCACTCCTAAATGGCCTTTAGGCAGAAACAAATGTTTGCTAAATGCAGAGCAGCTTTTCTGCTGTCCATAAACAACAGCTGTAGCGTTAACTATCAGGGACACCTCAATGGATTTTAAATCATTCCTATTCTTTATCTTTCATAATGTTTTCTTATTACAGCCCATCCAATTCATCATGTAGCTAGCCTGAGACGGGACCTACAGGACACCAAAATGAATGCGTTATTAGATAATGGGATGAGCCTCTGTGTATATCTGAAATATGGAGAATGAATTCCCTGAGGGTGGTGATCTACAGCTACAACCCACAGCTAATTTATTTTAATGCATACACATGGTTCGAAATGTATGATATCCTGGCTGAACAAGGCAAGCTTAACCTTGACGAGGTGATTAGAATTTCAGAATCGGCTGCCCAGCTCAGGCCATGCCTGGGGGAAGTTTTGTATCAAAGGCGTTGTTAAAATAGGCAGCTCTGTGTAACATGGTCTCCACTCTTTGCGCAAATGATTAAAGCCGGGACTCCCTGCATGGCTGGCAGCTGGAAGGTGCTGGAAGCTGTTGTGCTTCCCAACTTTTGACTTTTTTAAAAATGCCAGGTGAGGCAATCAGCTGATTAACAATGGAAGTGTGTGTGTGTGTGTGTGTGTGTGTGTGTGTTTTTAAAGAAAAACACACCACTTATTTGCAAGTGGGTACTGCCAAGGAAGGGGACGCAGGTGGCGCTGTGGTCTAAACCACAGAGCCTAGGACTTGTCGATCAGAAGGTTGGCGGTTCGAATCCCTGTGACGGGGTGAGCTCCTGTTGTTCGGTCCCTGCTCCTGCCCACCTAGCAGTTTGAAAGCACGTCAAAGTAGATAAATAGGTACCACTCCGGCAGGAAGGTAAACGGCATTTCCATGCACTGCTCTGGTATCACCAGAAGCGGCTTAGTCATGCTGGCCACATGACCTGGAAGCTGTGGACAAACGCCCGCTCCCTTGGCCTATGGAGTGAGATGAGCGCCGCAACCCCAGAGTCGTCCGCGACTGGACCTAACAGTCAGGGGTACCTTTGCCTTTTACTGCCAAGGACAGATTAGAGTCTGAGAAACTCCAGCAGGAGATGAGCTAATAGCATAAGCATTCTGTCACTTTTAGCTGGCCCTGTATTATATGGTAGACTGAGCATATGGTGGAGCACTAGTGCAAGAAATGTCTGCCCAGGGCTGGCATCAACACTTGGCATCCCTGGACAGCAGACAGGTCCCCAAGAACTTGAGGGAGCACAATGCGGGTGTCTGCTTTGGGCCACCATAAAAAATAAATTCTGGCCCAACACTAAAAGCAATGTCATTTGACTTGGTCTACCTACCCATGTAATTTCTCACAGTTCTCTGACCCTAGCACCACTACAAGGTAGGGATATACTAGGATTTTCATCTGGTCCACATTTTTTTAAGGAGCTGACCTGATTTGCACTTCCTGGACTCATATGTGACTTGGAACAAAACTCTCCTTCATTTTTCACACTGCTCTTGAATTTTGCAATAAGTCCCCCATTATTATTATTATTATTATTATTATTATTATTATTATTATTATTATTATTATTAGCCTCCCTATGCCCACGTTTCAGGACATTTATAAAAACAGTGCTAAAATGTGTACCTAAAATGTGCCTATAAGGATTACATTTTAGGTTTCTTTATTTATATATCAAATGTATATCCTGCCCTTCCTCTCAATGGAGTGCATGAGGGCAGCAAACATACTGGTAATTTTTAAAAATACAATTAAAAAGGAAAGGAAAGGAAAAGAAAACACATTGAAAAATTTAAAAAGTCTATGGAACATTTATTTTTTTAAGTACAACTTATTGTGTATATTCAGAATGCATTCCAAAAGATGTATTGAGTTGGAATATGCTACAATAAATTGAAATTTTCATGCACTTTTTGTGTGTTCTTATCCATATATTGTTAGATTGATAGATGATAGATAGATAGATAGATAGATAGATAGATAGATAGATAGATAGAGAAGCAGGATGGGGCTTGCCAAAGAACACTATGCCCAGAGCCCCTTAATATATTCAGAGTTCATGTGCTGATTTGGCACCTGTATAGTAGGCATTCTTCAAAATATAGTAGGACCCTGTTGCCCTCCAGACATTTCTGGATGACAGTTCTCCTCATCCCTGAGCATTGGTCTTGCCGACTAGGGCTGATGTGGGTTGACATCCAATAACACTTGGAAGGGCACATGGTCCCCATCTTTGCATCACCTGCCATGAGCACATCTTCAAAACTCAATTACTCTAATTCTTTATCATGTCGGAATCCCTTGTAGACAACCAAAGTGCCTGAAGACAGTCAGGTTGTGCATCCATAGCAGTTCCCAGAGGAGGAATGGCCACCAGGAGGAGGCACAGAGAGAAGAAATGCCATGGTGCATCTGCAGCAGCACAACTGGATGCCATCATCTGCTCCAGGTGCGACAAAACATGTTTCTCCCATATTGGTCTCTACAGCCACAGCAGGCGCTGTAACTCTCCAACGGCATAAACTTATCCATTGTCTCCAGAGATCAGTGCTTTTCTTCTAGAAAAAAATGGTGCTCATAATGAAGTTGTTCTAGTAAGTGCCACACGTTTGACCAATGCTTTTCTTCTAGGGGGGAAAAAGGAGGTGCTGGTACTGCGTATCCTTGAGTACCCCAAGAAGAAGAAGAAAGCACTGCTGGAGATAGATGGGTGCCAAAAATATTACCTTTGAATGAATCTGGAGCCAGCCCAGAGTCTACACAAGATAGTTGAATGTGGCCTCAATGTACAGATTCTACATACCACTTAATACAAGTTAAAGAAAGGAGGGATAACAGCACCGCAGGGCTATTCCCACCAGGCTCATTGCTGTGTGTGCTGCAACAGGCTTAACACAAAACTCAAAATGTGTTGTGTGCAGTGCTTTTTTCGGGGGGGGGGACGCATACCCCTAAACATTTTATGAATCTAACTTTGGCCTCATTGAAGAAGAAGAAGAAGAAGAAGAAGAAGAAGAAGAAGAAGAAGAAGAGGAGGAGGAGGAGGAGGAGGAGGAGGAGGAGGAGGAGGAGGAGGAGGAGGAGTTTGGATTTGATATCCCGCTTTATCACTACCCGAAGGAGTCTCAAAGCGGCTAACATTCTCCTTTCCCTTCCTCCCCAACAACAAACACTCTGTGAGGTGAGTGGGGCTGAGAGACTTCAGAGAAGTGTGACTAGCCCAAGGTCACCCAGCAGCCGCATGTGGAGGAGCGGAGACGCGAACCTGATTCACCAGATTATGAGTCTACCACTCTTAACCACTACACCACACTGGCTCTCCAGTGAGAGGAGAGGCAGTATTTCAATATGAGTAGGAAAATGAGAGTGCCCCTAAACATTTTTTTAAGGGTTGTGTGCATGCTGTTGGTTCTGTTTTAGGAAGAAGAAAGGTGTAGCAAACATAATTTTGGCTTGGGTGGAGCTCATTTGCAACAGAGCCTGAGGAGCTCAACAAAAGGAAAGGAGATGGCAGGAACCGTCAGGACTATTCAGCTCTGCACAGAGAATTGGACAGTTTCTGAGCTCTGGTGGAGAATTGTGACAAGAGTTAAGAATTTCACAGGAAAAAAATGAAGACTTTCTTAAACACCAAAAAAGAAAAAGAGAAGCTAAAAAGGGAGATGCTCCCAATGTAAGCTTCACTGCTCTCCTGACAGGCCAGGAAGAAATCTTAAGTCTACCAACATGCTTGACTGGTCTTCCTGAATTTCAAGTGATACTAGCCTTCAAGAATAACAGTTAATGAAGAGAGCTGGCTTCCAAGTGAAAGACAGATTTGGGTCGGGAGATAACACCCAGTGCCAAGATACATGGTCCTCTCAACTGAGAGGATCTGTTGTGGCTTACATTAGAGAAAATACACATAAAACGTGTATTTTTTCTAATGTAAGCCACAACAGACAGTATCAGTATAGAGAACCATGGGTCTTTGTATATCTTCCACACATGATGACAGCAAGTCAACCAGACTGTTGCTGTAATTGTGGTCCTTGAGGCACATATACACATCTCTGGTGGTAGCGTCCCAGTTGTGTCTGCTGCTTGGGAGAAGACCTCTGAGGTAATTCTCAAGGGACAATAATAAAACAATAAAGTAAAACAACAAAACGAAGCACTAAAAGGAGTTAAGAAATAAAATGGAAGAGAGGATTAAAAACAAATGCTAAGGGTTGGTTATAGAGCAGAAACTTGCCTTAGAGTTGGCCTTAGAGCTCAAAACCCTGCTTCAAGAATTCGGCAGCCATCTTCCTCCAATAATAGCCTTTATCTCGCAATTGTTTCCATTATCTCTCTTTGAAGGGGCAATGCAAAATATATACTGTTAGTTTTCTTAATAATAGCTTCACAACTGTATACAGTGCATCTCTGGAGAATGTTAAAGGGTTTAAATCTTAATTGACGGCATTGCAATGCTTGCAAGAGCTGAAAAAGTAACACTTCCAGCTATATATAACAAGAGAGATGGCATCGTGTGAATTTTTTTATGTAATACGGAACAGTTTAACCGTGTTCTCCAGTTGTCACACAAACCATGTGTAATCCCTTTCTCCAGCAAAGCCTCTGACTGAAGGAAACCTGTAGTCCACTAAGATCTGCAATCTGGATCTTGACTGATCTGACATGTAAATTGTATATTCACAGTTTCATTGGGTGTGAAATGGGAACATTTTAACCACCTCAGAAGGAATAATCAGAGCAAAATGGAAAGTTCTAAATGGAAAGGAAAGGATGGTTAGTAAAGGCTTGGGATGCATATATTTATAAATATTCCAAGTGCTATAGTTAAAAAGAAAAACATACAGTGGTACCTCGGGTTAAGTACTTAATTCGTTCCGAAGGTCTGTTCTTAACCTGAAACTGTTCTTAACCTGAAGCACCACTTTAGCCAATGAGGCCTCCCGCTGCTGCTGCACCAACAGAGCACGATTTCTGTTCTCATCCTGAAGCAAAGTTCTTAACCTGAAGTACTCTTTCTGTGTTAGTGGAGTCTGTAACCTGAAGCGTATGTAACCAGAGGTACCACTGTATTCACAGAGACTCACTGCAGCATGCGTTCAGGAACCTTTTATTCTGACAGGGGCCACATTCCTTTGAGAATAATCTTGTTGAGGGCCACAATTCAGTGGTGAGTTGACCTGAGTGGAATGCAGCCGTGAATAAGGAGAGATGCCAAAGTGGATTTGGCCATCCTTTTCTTTCCTCTAACTTTCTGCCACCTCTTCTCTCTTCTCCCTTTCTTTTCCTCTTTTTGACACCCGCCATGTCTCTCCCTCTCTCCCCCCCCACCCTGACACCCTTTATCTCTCTCTTTCGCTTTCTAACACCCCCTCACTCTCTCCCTAGCTATCTCTCCCAGTGTGACCCAGTGTGGTGTGGTGGTTAAGAGCGGTGGACTTGTAATCTGGTGAACCGGGTTCGCTTCCCCACTCCTCCACATGCAGCTGCTGGGTGACCTTGGGCCAGTCACACTTCTCTGAAGTCTCTCAGCCCTACTCACTTCACAGAGTGTTTGTTGTGGGGGAGGAAGGGAAAGGAGAAGGTTAGCCGCTTTGAGACTCCTTCGGGTAGTGATAAAGAGGGATATCAAATCCAAACTCTTCTTCTTCTTCTTCCCTACCTAGTGGGCTGCCAAGAAAGGGCCTCTCTTGCCAGAGATCTGATCAGGTTGCCCTAAGAGGGCTTTGAAATTATGCTGAGAGCCACATGCAACCACTATGGTGGACAGACTGCACTAGATTCAGATTTCTGCTCAGTCATGATGCTCAGTGATACTAGTCCTGAGCTAGTATCTGAACCCCACAGCCTAACCTGCCTCGCAGGAGTTTTGTATAAATTAAATGGAACGCTGGAAGTTGCCTTACACAGACACTCTACCTAGCCTAGCAATCCAGCTATGGCTTCCCATTCGTACCTGGAGATGCTGTGACGTTTTCTGTGGAAAGCTTGCACACTGCTACCAAGCATTGCAAGCTACTCAGATGAAGGATGGGCTACGATAAAAAAAGCAGAAGACCACATCTCTGCTAGGGATGGAGGGGGGAGGAGAGCCCAGTTTATTCTCATTCACTTCGCTATCGTGAAAGCAATCCTTTTACTTATTCGCTGAAACCTGGCCTGCTTTCGAATTCTTTGTCAGAGTTTAAAATGGAAGTGGCAGGTATCTGTCCCCTCACGGCTCGATCGCGAGCAAAAACTGGCAATGCAGAAAGCGTTGTCATTCAAAGCTGTCATTTACCGAGATGCTTAGAGATGTTGCCGCAGCTATCAAGCGCATTGGACAACATGGCAAATGACAAACGGGGGGGGGGGCGGAGGACGGAAAAGGCCTCACACGGAGGCCCACATCGCCATCTACTGGAGGCTACTGACATCGCACAGCCTGCCGGGGAGGAACGAAGCAACGGTGCTCTTTTGGCTTGCTTTTTTTTAAAAAAAAATGATGGGCTCAGAGATTGACGGTGCTTAGGAGATATACATGCAAGAGGTATCTGAGAGTTGCCTTGTGAGAATGCAGATCTGCCTTCTCCTACAATATTGTCTACTGGGGAGTGATGCAGAAGGCATTGTCCTCTGATAGCAGAGGTAGGATGCCTCTGGGTACCATTTGCTGGGGAACATGAAAATTGTTGTGCTCGTGTCTTGCTTCCTATGGGCATTTTTGACTGGCTACTGTGAGAGAAGAGTGCTGGACTAGGAAGGCCTTTGATCAGACCACTGGAGCTCTTTGTGTGTTTTAATTGAGGCGGACTCAGTGGCGTAGCGTGGGTTGTCAGCACCCGGGGCAAGGCAAGTAATTTGCGCCCCCTAACCCGTGGATTTGCGCACCCTAACCCTAACCCCCAGATGTTGCGCCTGGTGCGGCCACCCCCCCCCTGCAGCCCCCACGCTACGCCACTGAGCGGACTGCCTGCTGAGGGCCTGAAGGACGCCGCCCTTGCCTCTTTCCACCTGGCTTGGGGCGGGACTTGACAGGCTTCACAAGGACTGTGGCTGCTGCTTAGCACCAAGGACTCCTCTTTTAAACTGTTTTTAATTTTTATCGGTGTTGTTTTAAACGAGACCATCCTTGGCTGTGAGCCCTGGGAGACATGCACCCTGCCTTACTGGCCCTTTCCCATCTGGCCTGGGAGAGTGGAGTGCTGACTGACTCCAGCTACAAAAGCTGAGGCTGTTGGATAGATTTTGGGGCTGGATTATTGTTGAGAGAGCTGTTGCTGTTATCGATACTATTGTTGTACAGTGGTACCTCAGGTTACAAACGCTTCAGGTTACAGACTCCGCTAGCCAAGAAATAGTACCTCGGGTTGAGAACTTTGCTTCAGGATGAGAACAGAAATCGTGCGGCGGTGGCGTGGCGGCAGCAGGAGATCCCATTAGCTAAAGTGGTACCTCAGGTTAAGAACAGTTTCAGGTTAAGAATGGACCTCCAGAACGAATTAAGTTCTTAACCCGAGGTACCACTGTATCTTTAATTTTAGATCTTATGATTTATGTGGAAATTGTTTACATTAGGTTGTGTACTTTTGGATGTGTTTTATATATTGTTTATGACTTCTGCTATGTTTGTAATTATGTAAATTTTGTCATGTTGTAAGCCACCTTGAGTATAGTTTCAGCTATGGAAAGGCGGCATACCAAAAAAATGATGATGATGATTGCCCACACTGGTCCAGCAGGCTGCTCCATCAGCTGGGTGGGCAAGTAGGCAATCGGTGCAGATGGGAAAGCCCTGCTTTGTCTGGACTGTACAAATCAGAGTGGCTTCACGTGCCTTTGAGATCCCTCCACTGACTGAGAGCTGTGTTCTTCTACCACTAAGCTACAGGCTTTTCCTGTAGCAGAGCACAATAAGAACATGGCAGCAAGGAGTGTTTTAGAAATAAAAAAAACTCAAATGAAAATGGCCAGAAAAATAAAACTTCAATTGATCTATTCAGTCAATCAATCAAATCTTTATTACGGTCATAGACCAGCATAAGTAGGGTGGGGTACAATCATTTAAAATCTGTAAAACGTTTTGGAAAGCTAAAATTATTAAAACAGAAGGTATATATAAAAGACTATAAGAAGCTAAAAGAAGGATAAGGAACATTAAATGGATGTGGAAGAGCATAAAACGTTGGTATACGAAAGGCTATGACTATCAATTTACAAAGCACTCTGATATGGGTGTTCATTAAATCTAGATTGTTGCACAGGTCATCAACCGGCGGATTTTGAACGCTGCTATGCAGAACCTGACAACATTGTATGTTGTAGCAGGGTTAGTATCTGAAAGCAGCAGGGAGGTATAGAATTGTCCTGTGCACCCTGGGAAGATATGGAGTAGTGGGGAGATGAGGCTAATATAGTGGTACCTCGGGTTACAAACTTAATTCCTTCCGGAGGTCCGTTCTTAGCCTGAAACCGTTTTTTTTTCCTTTTTTTAAAAAAATAATATTTATTAGAAGTTTAAAAAATTACAGAAAAAAGGAAAACAATAAAAAAATTAACAGAACATACATTATAATACATAAAAAGAAAAACATAAAAAAACAATACAACAATACAGCAAAAAGAAACAAAAACACTAAAACACACATCCAATATTCCATATCTTTACCTTTCATTTACTTGTTTCATCGACCTCCTCACACCTCCCTTTTTTGTATTCTAGTTCAATTAACTATTTCAGCAAATTCTTTCCATCTTTCTCAATTTTTGTTCTACAATTTATCTTAACGGTCTAACCTTAAATATTTTCATTTTGGCCCATTATCAATCAGCTTTTACTTAATTCTTTACTACATTTCTGCTAAAACCAGATAACTTCATTCCAGCATCCTTCTAACATTCATTAATTTTGCAATGTTTTTGTAAATATACTTTAAATTTTTTCCAATCTTCTTCCACCAACTCTTCTCCCTGGTCTCGGATTCTGCCAGTCATTTCCGCCAGTTCCATGTAGTCCATCAGCTTCATCTGCCATTCTTCCCTGGTGGGTAGATCTTGTGTCTTCCAATACTTTGCGATAAGTTTTCTTGCTGCTGTTGTGGCGTACATTAAAAAAAGTCCCATCTTTCCTTGGCACCAATTGGCCGACCATGCCCAGGAGAAAGGCCTCTGGTTTCTTCAGGAAGGTATATTTAAATATCTTTTTCATTTCATTATAAATCATCTCCCAGAATGCCTTAATCTTTGGGCATGTCCACCAAAGGTGAAAGAATGTACCTTCTGTTTCATTACATTTCCAACATTTGTTATCGGGCAGATGATAGATTTTTGCAAGCTTGACTGGTGTTATGTACCACCTGTAGATCATTTTCATTAAATTCTCTTTTAAGGCATTACATGCCGTAAACTTCATACCAGTGGTCCATAACTGTTCCCAGTCAGCCATCATAATATTATGTCCAACATATTGTGCCCATTTAATCATAGCAGATTTCACCGTTTCATCTTGAGTATTCCATTTCAACGGCAAGTTATACATTCTTGACAAATTCTTAACTTTAGGGTCTAACAATTCTGTTTCCAATTTTGATTTTTCCACCTGGAAGCCTAATTTTTTGTCCAGGTTATATGCCTCCATTATTTGATAATAATGGAGCCAATCTCGTATTCTGTTTTTTAATTTTTCAAAGCTCTGCAGCCTGAAACCGTTCTTAACCTGAGGTACCACTTTAGCTAATGAGGCCTCCTGCTGCTGCCACGCCGCTGGCGCACGATTTCTGTTCTCATCCTGAGGTAAAGTTATTAACCTGAGGTACTACTTCTGGGTTAGCGGAGTCGGTAAGCCAAAGTGTTTGTAACCCAAGGTGTTTGTAACCTGATGTCTCTATAATATAGGCACTGGAGAAGCACACTCTATTGTTTCTGTTTGACCAGAATCACAGAGGCATTGTCTCTCCGAGTAAGCAATCTCCTTATATCAACCTTCAATGACAGCCGAGGGGAGGCCATTGAGCCAGGGTAAAGGCCCTCCAATGCTTAGGGACTTTGAGTTTAGTTAGATATGCCACGAGGGAGGCAGAGTACCTGATGGATTCATTGGCAATAAAAGTTGGGGTCCTGGCTAGATCCAGTTGGTGTTCTATGTCTGCTACATGTTGTTTAATGAGTGCTTTGGCCTGATCATATCCCATGCTGAGTAGAAGACCTGGAGAGAAGTCCAGGGGTGAGATTTTAGTTGCCATTGCCTGTTTTCACGTGGATTGGAAGTCATCACTCATAGTACGTGGGGCAAGGCCAAGGAATCTATTCATAAAATGGTTGTAGCCATGTTGATCCATTGGAATAACAAGCAAACAAGCAAATTCGAGATATTGACTGATATTAAAAAGGTAAAGGTAAAGGACCCCTGACAGTTAAGTCCAGTCACAGACAACTCTGGGGTTGCGGCGCTCATCTCGCTTTCAGGCCGAGGGAGCCGGCGTTTGCCCAGAGACAGTTTTCCCGGGTCATGTGGCCAGCATGACTAAGCTGCTTCTGGCGAAACCAGAGCAGCACACGAAAACGCCGTTTACCTTCCTGCCAGAGTGGTACCTATTTATCTACTTGCACTTTGACGTGCTTTCGAACTGCTAGGTTGGCAAGAGCTGGGACCGAGCAACAGGAGCTCACCCAGTCGCGGGGATTTGAACTGCCGACCTTCTGATTGGCGAGCCCAAGAGGCTCAGTGGTTTAGACCAGTGTTTCCCAACCGGTGTTCCGTGGCACACTAGTGTGCCGCCGGACGTTGCCTAGTGTGCCGTGGGAGCAGTGGCGTAGCGTGGGGGGTGCCAGGGGTGCCGGCCGCACCGGGCGCAACATCTGCGGGCGGCGCGAGTCCAGAGGGAAGGGACAAGTTCCTTCCTCCGCCGGGCTCCCCGCGAACTTTGTCGCACTCCTTAATTTCAACAGGTCTGCTATGAGGCAAAGTTAGCTGGAAAGAGTTACCTCCCCTAACTTCTTGTTCTGCACCCAGAAACTGCATGAACGATCATCCATTACGTTCTCAGCAAAAAATATCCTCTCTCCCGACACACCGTTAAAGCCTGCCTCAGCGACTACTCTCTTCCCTTAAGTGGGAAATAAAACTTTGCTGCACCAGCTGTAGCGGGACGCGCGCGCGCTCCAACCCCCCAGACCCAGCGGGAAGAACGCGAGGCCAGGACCCAAGCTGCGCACCGCGTGACCTGGCGGCTCCGGGCAAACAAACACGCACCGTCCGACTGCTGGCCGCCGGGCTGATGAGGCGGCTCGTGGGTGGCGGGCGACATCCCGCTCCGCACTCGCCTTCCGACACCGCAAATGGGAGAAGAGCCCCAATTCGCTGGCTGGGGAGGCCGTAGGCAGGGCAGGGCGGAGAAGGCGCCTGCGCGTCATCCGGGTATTGTACCGGGCTTCCCTTCTTCGCTCGCTCGTGAGCTCCTGTTTTCGCCGCCTCAGCTGTGAGGAGAGGCGGAGCTGAGCGGGTGGACGGCGTCTCTGTGTTTGGTTTCTCTGTCTATTAAAGGCGCCCTCTTTCTCCAATGGCTATTGATTTTATTCTTCTCTCCCTTCCTCGAAACCACGTACAGTACACAGATTTAATAAATGAATCAGTGCAGGATTTATGTATAAGCTAAACAAGCTATAGCACAATTCAAAGTGTTGGTGCTGACCTTTAAAGCCCTAAGCGGTTTCGGTCCAGTATACCTGAAGTAGCGTCTCCGCCACCATCGTTCAGCCCAGACACTGAGATCCAGTGCCAAGGGCCTTCTGGCAATTCCCTCACTGTGAAAAGTGAGGTTACAGGGAACCAGGCAGAGGGCCTTCTCGGTAGTGGCGCCCGCCCTGTGGAATGCCCTCCCATCAGACATCAAAGAGATAACCATTACCTTCTATGCTGTTACTATTTTTTTATTTTTTTTTACATAAGTAAAAAGTGACCTTTCCCCATCTGGCATGGTGGTGTGCCTCGAGATTTTTTTCATGAAACAAGTGTGCCTTTGCCCAAAAAAGGTTGGGAAACACTGGTTTAGACCACAGAGCCACCCGTGTCCCTTATTGACCGATATTAGGAATGATCAGAAGTTACAAAATAGGTAGAAAGCTTTGCATTATTATTATTAGTTTTATTTCCCAGTCGTGACCAGGGCAGGTTACGGTTACGTAAAATACAGCATTAGAAACATGTTCATAGGAAATCACAACTAAAGTGTCTCCTAAACACATCTCTCTCAAGGGTCAAAGAGATTCATCTTCAGCATATGATGCGTAATGAAATTGCTAGATGCACCTCTGTCGCGAAGAAGAAGAAGAAGAAGAAGAAGAAGAGGAGGAGGAGGAGGAGGAGGAGGAGGAGGACGACTTTGGATTTGATATCCCGCTTTATCACTACCCGAAGGAGTCTCAAAGCAGCTAACATTCTCCTTTCCCTTTCTCCCACAACAAACACATTGTGAGGTGAGTGGGGCTGAGAGACTTCACAGAAGTGTGACTGGCCCAAGGTCACCCAGCAGCTGCATGTGGAGGAACGGAGACGCGAACCCGGTTCACCAGATTACGAGTCTACCGCTCTTAACCACTACACCACAACTTAGGGGCTGCCACAGAGAAGGCCTCCTTCTAATATGACATTCGCCAACCAGGTCCATGCAGTCAATGCTGGTCCATGTGGCCTCTCCTGATGCTATGTGGCTCAGGGCAACATCCCACCAGTCTGCACTGCATCACATGGCTCAGCGTGGCCAGGGCAACATTCCACCAGACCATGCAGCAACAGGAGATGCTCCATGACCTTCTCATCAGGCTGCACCATGCCGGTAGATACCACACGGCCTGGGGTGAATTGCTGCCAGGCCTCCTCAGCCCCCTCAAGATGGGGGGGGCTGAGCCCCATACCCATGGACATGAGGAGGCTGTAGAGCCCTCAGCGCCATGGAGCTGGAGCTCCTGCCAGAAGGATTACAGGAGCAAGATAATGGCAAAATACATAGGAAGCATTGGGGGAGAGAAGGAATCTGTTTGAACTTGGCACGCAAACTGCATGTGGCACTTGGCTTCCCAAGAAATCCACTCTCTTTTATTACAAAAAAAAATTTAAAAAAATGTGCACCTCTTTCTAGCCTTCACCCTTGCAAACATTTCTCTAACAGCGTGTGAGCAGTGCCCGGGTCAACGAAACAAAACTCAGCGCACAGTAAGATTCATCATTCCATTGTGCTTTATTTGTGTGCCGTATACGCGCACTGTGCCTGTAATTTTAGGCGGAGAGGGGTTTGGCAAGTAGAGACTGGCATTTGCTGAAGAACGAACCCCAGTGACTTTTGGCAAGTGCATTTTCTCCCTTTCCTTTTTTCTCTTCCTAACACAGGTGCCTCAAGGAACAAGAGGCCAAACACTTTTGCGGCGCAATCAGAAATAATATGTGCATAACGCTGGCACCGCCTTCTGGTTCCTTTCAAAGGAAGTACCATGCTGGATTGAGATGGGAGAACTTCCAGCCTCGTAATAAGATGTTAAAGCCTCCTAAGCTTTCCCCATCAATAGATTAGTTCACCCCCCCTCCCTTTTCTTCAAAGCACCTCGCATGTTAAAATCCTCCCAATCTAAATTGACCAAGTCGAGTGCACTGCTAGAGCATATCAATAGCAATTGGGAAACTTGGAAGCAGATTTCTGTGGGAGTTGCTATAATAGGACTTTCACATACAAATCCCATTCAGTAGTCCTGTTCTGAATGCCTCCCTTGATGTGAAAAGCAGGGCCCTCAGTCACCACCACCAACACTTCTAGTCTTTTTAAGAAAGAAGCTGCTCATATCTCAAATAAATAAATGAATGAATAAATTTGGCTTGTCTGCTAAGAATAAGCCTCACTGGGGTGCAGCTGGGAGGATTCCATTTTCAGCAGTAAGTCAACAGCAAGGCGTTCATTGAGAATTCACCTTTCTTTGTTGCATCCCATAGAGCTGCGGAACAATGTCTTTCCTGCATAGATAGACAGAGGAAAGCCTTTTGTTTGTGGTCTTCATCTTCTTGACAGTATTCTTAAATATTAGTGGCTAGGGACTGGGAGAGAAATTTTTATTATTATTTGTATTGTAACATACCTGATGTGCTGTTTCCAAAACAATACTCATGCCCAAGTGCAGCTATGCTTCAAAATCCTCACTTCTCCAGTTTTGCGATGGAAGTTCTCTGACCAATTCATAGATAAAGGGTAAAGGGGACCCCTGACCATTAGGTCCAGTTGTGGCCGACTCTGGGGTTGCATCTCTCTTTATTGGCCGAGGGAGCCGGCGTACAGCTTCCGGGTCATGTGGCCAGCATGACTAAGCCACTTCTGGCGAACCAGAGCAGCGCACTGAAACACCGTTTACCTTCCTGCCAGAGTGGTACCTATTTTTCTACTTGCACTTTGACGTGCTTTCGAACTGCTAGGTTGGCAGGAGCAGGGACCGAGCAATGGGAGCTCACCCCGTTGCAGGGATTCGAACCGCCGACCTTCTGATCGGCAAGTCCTAGGCTCTGTGGTTTAACCCACAGCGCCACCTGTGTCCCTTGACCAATTCATACTAATATGCTAATGAATTTTAATCAGAGGTTCCTTTTTTAAAAGCAATGCATAAATGTGGAGAACCAAACTTTATACTGGGGGAAACCAGAATCCAAAAGAAACTGAAATTGACAGATTCTTCCATCTTTATTAAAGGCCAACCACTGCGTGATTTTAACTGCATTGCTCTGCCCTTGAGTTCAAGTCCCCCCACCCCCAAAAAATGCAGGCACAAGGGTCCCCAGTCCAGACTGGGACCCTAGCACTGGTGTAAAATCCAGATCAGTTCTCCTACACACCCACCCATGAAACCTGCAATTTGGCTTGCAAAAGAGGTTCCATTCACTGGACCTTGTTTTGCAATGCAAATTCCAAGCGCAGGAGGCAATCTGAATTGAAACCAACAGCAAAGAGTTAAAGCACCCACTGTCCTGAACCCAGGCATATTCTGGGGTAAGTCCTGACAGCGTGCATGGGGAGCAGCAGAGTCTAAAGTTCTGTTGACCCCAGCCCAAGGACAACGCTAGAGAGTCACTCAGTCCAAAGATCAAATACCAGTTCAGGTCCAGCGCAATGAGAAAGGTTCAAAGTCAAACCATAAAGCCAGGTTCCCAACACTGAAGGAGGTACAGTGGTGCCTCGCAAGACGAAAAGAATCCGTTCTGTGATTCTCTTCGTCTAGCGGTTTTTTCGTCTTGCGAAGCAAGCCCATTGAAGGATTAGCGGATTAGCGCTATTAGCGGCTATTAGCGGCTTTTAGTGGCTTATCTGCTGATCGGATCAGCTGATAAGCGGCTTAGCGGCTTAGAGAAAGGGGGGAAAGGAAAAAAAAACAGCAGGAACTCGCAAGACATTGTCGTCTTGCGAAGCAAGCCCATAGGAAATTAGTTTTGCGAAGCACCTCCAAAACGGAAAACTCTTTCGTCTAGCAAGTTTTCCGTCTTAGAATCATAGAGTCATAGAGTTGGAAGATACCACAAGGGCCCTCGAGTCCAACGCCCTGCCAAGCAGGAAACACCATCAGAGCACTCCTGACATATGGTTGTCAAGCCTCTGCTTAAAGACCTCCAAAGAAGGAGACTCCACCACACTCCTTGGCAGCAAATTCCACTGTCTTGCGAGGCATTCGTCTTGCGGGGCACCACTGTACAGGGTTTGAATCCTAGGGTCGGTCCCGGAATCACAGTCCAGTCCAGTGGAGTTCTCAAAACAGTCAAGCTGTGGTCCATTAATGGTGAAAGCCGAACAGACACAGAGTCTCTGCCTTGCTTCTCTTTTTCTTCCTCCCAATCTTATTTGACGCACCTGAGCTTGAGCTTCAGCAGTGGAGACATCTCTCCTACTACCAAGAGCAGATTGAGTTGGGATTTCCATCAGGACCAACTGATGGCTACATTCCACCTCCATGGTCAGAGTCAGTATGCTTCTGAATAGGTAAAGGGCCCCTGGACAGTTAAGTCTTGTCAAAGGCGACTATGGGGTTGCGGCGCTCATCTCGCTTTCAGGCCGAGGGAGCCAGCGTTTGTCCACCAATAGCTTTCCGGGTTGTGTGGCCAGCGTGACTAAACCACTTCTGGTGCAACGGAAACACTGTGATGGAAACCAGAGCGCACAGAAACACTGTTTACCTTCCCAACACAGTGGTACCTACTTATCTACTTACACTGGTGTGCTTTCGAACTGCTAGGTTGGCAGGAGCTGGGACAGAGTAAAGGGAGCTCACTTTGTCACAGGGATTCGAACCACCGACCTTCTGATGGGCAAGCCCAAGAGGCTCAGTGGTTTAGACCACAGCGCCACCTGCTTCTGAATACCAGTTGCTGGAAACTCAAGGAGTGGAGATTACTGTTACACTCCGGTTCTTGCTTGAATGCTTCCTCTAGGCATCTGGTTGGCCACTGCAAGAACAGGATGCTGGACTGGACAGGCCACTGGCCTGATCCTGCAGGCTCTTTTTATGTGAAAACTTAATTTCCCCAACCCACCTCCTGAAATCCCAACACCCCACAGCTGGCACAAACGATGCATAATCATCGCATTAGCTTCCCATATACTTTTGCCCTAAAATATATATCTGCCCACTCCCTGAGATCAGTGAGTTCCATCCTGTAGACATTTGGAAGAGGTCCTTAACAGTACAGTGGTACCTCGGGTTACAGACGCTTCAGGTTACAGACGCTTCAGGTTACAGACTCTGCTAACCCGGAAATAGTACCTCAGATTAAGAACTTTGCTTCAGGATGAGAACAGAAATTGTGCTCCGGCGTCGCGGCAGCAGCAGGAGGCCCCATTAGCTAAAGTGGTGCTTCAAGTTAAGAACAGTTTCAGGTTAAGAACGGACCTCCGGAATGAATTAAGTTCTTAACCCGAGGTACCACTGTAATGGCATCTTTCTTTCTGGAGCAGCCTTCTTTCTGAGATTAG